>NC_060069.1:122529624-123154624 GCF_922984935.1 Meles meles
TCTCTAACCCCACTCCCATTCTCCCAACCCCACCTCCCCCCAGCAACCCCCAGTTTGTTTTGTGAGATTAAGAGTCACTTATGGTTTGTCTCTCTCCCAATCCCATCTTGTTTCATTTATTCTTCTCCTATCCCCCTAACCCCCCATGTTGCATCTCCAAGTCCTCATATCAGGGAGATCATATGATAGTTGTCTTTCTCCGATTGACTTATTTCACTAAGCATGATACCCTCTAGTTTCATCCACGTCATTGCAAATGGCAAGATTTCGTTTCTTTTGATGGCTGCATAGTATTCCATTGTGTATATATACCACATCTTCTTGATCCATTCATCTGTTGATGGACATCTAGGTTCTTTCCATAGTTTGGCTATTGTAGACATTGCTGCTATAAACATTCAGGTGCACGTGTCCCTTCGGATCACTATGTTTGTATCTTTAGGGTAAATACCCAGTATGCAATTGCTGGGTCATAGGGTAGTTCTCTTTTCAACATTTTGAGGAACCTCCATGCTGTTTTCCAGAGTGGTTGCACCAGCTTGCATTCCCACCAACAGTGGAGGAGGGTTCCCCTTTCTCCGCATCCTCACCAGCATCTGTCATTTCCTGACTTGTTAATTTTAGCCATTCTGACTAGTGTGAGGTGATATCTCATTGTGGTTTTGATTTGTATTTCCCTGATGCCGAGTGATGTGGAGCACTTTTTCATGTGTCTGTTGGCCATCTGGATGTCTTCTTTGCAGAAATGTCTGTTCATGTCCTCTGCCCATTTCTTGATTGGATTGTTTGTTCTTTGGGTGTTGAGTTTGCTAAGTTCCTTATAGATTTTGGACACTAGCCCTTTATCTGATATGTCGTTTGCAAATATCTTCTCCCATTCTGTCAGTTGTCTTTTGGTTTTGTTAACTGTTTCCTTTGCTGTGCAAAAGCTTTTGATCTTGATGAAATCCCAAGAGTTCATTTTGCCCTTGCTTCCCTTGCCTTTGCCGATGTTCCTAGGAAGATGTTGCTGTGGCTGAGGCCGAAGAGGTTGCTGCCTGTGTTCTCCTCAAGGATTTTGATGGATTCCTTTCTCACATGAAGGAGGTCCTTCATCCATTTTGAGTCTATTTTCATGTGTGGTGTAAGGAAGTGGTCCAATTTCATTTTTTTGCATGTGGCTGTCCAATTTTCCCAGCACCATTTATTGAAGAGACTGTCTTTTTTCCATTGGACATTCTTTCCTGCTTTGTCGAAGATTAGTTGACCATAGAGTTGAGGTCTATTTCTGGGCTCTCTATTCTGTTCCATTGATCTATGTGTCTGTTTTTGTGCCAGTACCATGCTGTCTTGATGATGACAGCTTGGTAATAGAGCTTGAAGACCGGAATTGTGATGCCACCAACTTTGGCTTTCTTTTTCAATATTCCTTTCGCTATTCGAGGTCCTTTCTGGTTCCATATAAATTTTAGGATTACTTGTTCCATTTCTTTGAAAAAAATGGATGGTATTTTGATAGGGATAGCATTAAATGTGTAGATTGCTTTAGGTAGCATAGAGATTTTCACAATATTTTTCTTCCAATCCAGGAGCATGGAACATTTTTCCATTTCTTCGTGTCTTCCTCAATTTCTTTCATGAGTACTTTATAGTTTTCTGAGGATAGATTCTTGGCCTCTTTGGTTAGGTTTATTCCTAGGTATCTTATAGTTTTGGGTGGAATTGTAAATAGGATTAACTCCTTAATTTCTCTTTCTTCTGTCTTGTTGGTGTACAGAAATGCAACTGATTTCTGTGCATTGATTTTATATCCTGACACTTTACTGAATTCCTGGACAAGTTCTAGCAGTTTTGGAGTGGAGTCTTTTGGGTTTTCCACATATAGTATCATATCATCTGCGAAGAGTGATAGTTTGACTTCTTCTTTGCCGATTTGGATGCCTTTAATTTATTTTTGTTGTCTGATTGCTGAGCCTAGGACTTCTAGTAATATGTTGAATAGCAGTGGTGATAATGGACATCCCTGCCGTGTTCCTGACCTTAGCGGAAAAGCTTTCAGTTTTTCTCCATTGAGAATGATATTTGTGGTGGGTTTTTCATAGATGGCTTTGTTAATATTGAAATATGTGCCCTCTATCCCTACACTTTGAAGAGTTTTGATCAGGAAGGGATGCTGTACTTTGTCAAATGCTTTTTCAGCATCGATTGAGAGTATCATATGGTTCTTGTTCTTTCTTTTATTAATGTGTTCTATTACATTGATTGATTTGCGGACGTTGAACCAACCTTGCAGCCCTGGAATAAATCCCACTTGATCGTGGTGAATAATCCTTTTAATGTACTGTTGGATCCTATTGGCTAGTATTTTGGTGAGAATTTTTGCATCTGTGTTCATCAAAGATATTGGTCTGTAGTTCTCTTTTTTGATGGGATCCTTATCTGGTTTTGGGATCAAGGTGATGCTGGCCTCATAAAATGAGTTTGGAAGTTTTCCTTCCATTTCTATTTTTTGGAACAGTTTCGGGAGAATAGGAATTAGTTCTTCTTTAAATGGTTGGTAGAATTCCCCTGGGAAGCCATCTGTCCCTGGGCTTTTGTTTGTTTGGAGATTTTTGATGACTGTTTCAATCTCCTTACTGGTTATGGGCCTGTTCAGGTTTTCTATTTCTTCCTGATTCAGTTGTGGTAGTTTATATGTCTCTAGGAATGCATCCATTTCTTCCAGATTGTCAAATTTGTTGGTGTAGAGTTGCTCATAGTATGTTCTTATAATTGTCTGTATTTCTTTGGTGTTAGTTGTGATCTCTCCTCTTTCATTCATGATTTTATTTATTTGGGTCCTTTCTCTTTTCTTTTTGATAAGTCTGGCCAGGGTTTTATCAATCTTATTGATTCTTTCCAAGAACCAGTTCCTAGTTTTGTTGATTTGTTCTATTGTTTTTTTGTTTGTTTGTTTGTTTTGGTTTCTATTTCATTGATTTCTGCTCTGATCTTTATGATTTCTCTTCTCCTGCTGGGTTTAGGGTTTCTTTCTTGTTCTTTCTCCAGTTCCCTTAGGTGTAGGGTTAGGTTGTGTACTTGAGACCTTTCTTGTTTCTTGAGAAAGGCTTGTACCGCTATATATTTTCCTCTCAGGACTGCCTTTGCTGCATACCACAGATTTTGAACCATTGTGTTTTCATTATCATTTGTTTCCATGAATTTTTTCAATTCTTCTTTAATTTCCTGGTTGACCCATTCATTCTTTAGAAGGATGCTGTTTAGTCTCCATGTATTTGGGTTCTTTCCAGCTTTCCTCTTGTGATTGAGTTCTAGCTTCAGAGCATTGTGGTCTGAAAATATGCAGGGAATGATCCTAATCTTTTCATACTGGTTGAGACTTGATTGGTGACCCAGGATGTGATCTATTCTGGAGAATGTTCCATGTGCACTAGAGAAGAATGTGTATTCTGTTGCTTTGGGATGACATGTTCTGAATATGTCTGTGATGTCCATCTGGTCCAGTGTGTCATTTAAGGCCTTTATTTCCTTGTTGATCTTTTGCTTGGATGATCTGTCCATTTCAGTGAGGGGAGTGTTAAAGTCCCCTACTATTATTGATTATTATTATTGATGTGTTTCTTTGATTTTGCTATTAATTGGTTGATATAGTTGGCGGCTCCCACGTTAGGGGCATAGATTTTTAAAATTGTTAGATCTTGTTGGACAGACCCTTTGAGTATGATATAGCATCCTTCCTCATCGCTTATTATAGTCTTTGGCTTAAAAACTAATTGATCTGATATAAGGATTGCCACCCCAGCTTTCTTCTGATGCCCATTAGCATGGTAAATTGTTTTGCACCCTCTTCCTTTAAATCTGGAGGTGTCTTCGCATCTAAAATGAGTTTCTTATAGGCAACATATAGATGGGTTTTGTTTTTTTAATCCATTCTTATACCCTGTGTCTTTTGATTGGGGCATTTAGCCCATTAACATTCAGGGTAACTATTGAGAGATATGAATTTAGTGCCATTGTATTGCCTGTGAGGTGACTGTTACTGTATATTGTCTCTGTACCTTTCTGATCTACTACTTTTAGGCTCTCTCTTGGCTTAGAGGACCCCTTTCAATATTTCCTGTAGAGCTGGTTTGGTGTTTGCAAATTCTTTCAGTTTTTGTTTTTCCTGGAAGCTTTTTATCTCACCTTCTATTTTCAATGATAGCCTAGCTGGATACAGTATTCTTGGCTGCATGTTTTTCTCGTTTAGTGCTCTGAATATATCATGCCAGCTCTTTCTGGCCTGCCAGGTCTCTATGGATAAGTCTGCTGCCAATCTAATATTTTTACCATTGTATGTTACGGACTTCTTTTCCGGAGCTGCTTTCAGGATTTTCTCTTTGTCACTAAACCTTGTAAATTCTACTTTTAGGTGATGGGGTGTGGGCCTATTCTTGTTGATTTTGAGTAGGGTTCTCTGCACCTCCTGGATTTTGATGCTTGTTCCCTTTGCCATATTAGGGAAATTCTCTCCAATAATTCTCTCCAATATACCTTCTACTCCCCTCTCTCTTTCTTCTTCTTCTGGAATCCCTATTATTCTATTGTTGTTTCATCTTATGGTGTTACTTATCTCTCGAATTCTCCCCTCGTGGTCCAGTAGCTGTTTGTCCCTCTTTTCCTCAGCTTCTTTAATCTCTGTCAGTCTTCGGTACTGCCTCTTGTTCTTTTGTTTGTTGTAATTTTTTCTGCCTTGTCATTTTGTCCAGATAAGAGGATATGAAGAATCAAATAAAATACTAAACGGGTGGCAAAGACCCCAGAAAAATGTGCTGTAACCAAATCAGAAGAGACCCCAAATTGTGGGGGGGAGAAAGGGAATAAAAAGTGGTTCAGGAAAAAAAAAAAGAAAAAAAATTTTAAAAATAACACAAAGAAAAAATATAAAAAAGAACAAAAAAATATATATTTTAGATAAACCAGTCAAAAAACGTTAAAAAAGAAAAGGGTAAAAGTTTTAAAAAATTTAGCAGAAGAAAAAAGAAAGAAAAAAATTGTAAAAAAATTGAATTAACTGCAAGACTAAAGAATCATTGGGAGAAAGCCATGAGTTCCACGCTTTGCTTTCTCCTCCTCTGAAATTCCGCTGCTGTCCTTGGTATTGAACCTGCTTTCCTTGATAGATGAACTTCGTCCTGGCTGGATATTTTGTTGATCTTCTGAGGGAGGGGCCTGTTTAGTGACCCTCAAGTGTCTTTGCCCGAGGCAGAATTGCACTGCCCTTACCAGGGGCCGGACTAAGTAATCCACTCAGGTTCGCTTTTGGGAGCTTTTTTTCCCTGAACACTTTCCATAGAGTTCCAGAGGACGGGAATGAAAATGGCGCCCTCCCAGTCTCTGACCCGGAGGAGCCGAGAGCCCGGGCCCCACTCCTCACTGCACCCCCAGAGAACAGCACCCAATCACTCCTGTATCCCCAGCCTCCAGCCGCGCTCTGAGCTCACCCAGCCCGCGACCAGTTCAAGGTAACCCCGAGCTGAGAGTTCAGTCCTCAGCTCTGTCTCTGTAGCTGGCTTCTCCATTCTAATACCTGCGAGCTCTGCTACACTCCGACACCCCCGATCCTTTTGCGACCCTGCGGGACCTGGGGCCACGCTGACCCCGCGTGGGCTTCATCCCGGTTTAGCCTCTGGAGCAATGTCCCTCAGTGGGACAGACTTTTAAAAGTCCTTATTTTGTGCTCTGTTGCTCCGCCACTTGCTGGGAGCCGGCCCCTCCCCCGCGTTCTATCTTCCCATCGTTTTGTATTCACTTCTCTGCCAGTCCTACCTTTCAGAAAGTGGTTGATTTTCTGTTTCTAGAATTGTTGTTCTTCTTCTCTTCAATCTCCCATTGGATTTGTAGGTGTCTGCAATGTTTAGATAAGCTATCGAGCTGATCCCCTGCTACCCGATGTAGTCTCCGCCTGCTACTTCTCCGCCATCTTGACTCCTCCCCTGGACTTATTATAGTTTAAAGTGGAGCAAGTTGACCGTGAAAGCTGAAGTTAATTATACACTCACTCCCTGTAAACTCTCTCCTTGTGTAGTGTGGAAGGGTCAGTTCCAGGCACAGTTCCGTGACATTAAGCTTTTCTTGTCAAGGGTTACACACTAACATTTCAAGCTCCAGAAGATATATATAAAGCTTTTTCAGTGATTGCCTTAGAGACCTTTTCCCTGTTTACATGGAGGAAAAGGAAAGCGCATCCTGCTCTGTTCTGACCTCAACTCGAGAAGAATCCTCAGTTTTCCCATCTGTTCAACTTCATTCTGGAGTTAAAGCAGCTCTAATGGAGTCTGTTACAATATCCTTCCAAGGTGGAGGCTTCTCATTCAGTACAAGAGTCAATCTGGCAGAGAGTTTCTCCTTTCTTCCCAGACCAAAGTGTTTCCTGATAGAGATTAAAAATCTCTGTCATTATAGATTTGAAGATAAAGATTTAATGGGTGTTGTGTACAAACCAAGAGACAGCCATATAGGAACCCCTATTGCATTGGGTGGCCTGAGATCATATTTTTTTTAATAAGAATGTGTGTCAACACAATCTTCAGTTCAAGCTTATAAAGAAAGCATTCAGGACACATGGACTAGCAAAGAAAATGTTAGAAAAGGAAATATAAACTGAGATGGTTTCCAGAAATGTGTGAATAGCCAAGAAAGGACAGAACCACAGAAGAAGGAAAAAAAAAAAAAAAACCACCTTAATGTAATCGTTACAGCCCAATGTAAACCACAATAAATACACTGCTATCCAGATTTCAGTTAAGGAACACTGCCCTTTGATATTTAGATAAAATTGGCTCAAGCCTTTATCCCAAGTCCTGTGGGAAGTCCTGTCGCAGTACATACAGGGATTAAAATTCTCGTGGTCATTTTTGACAGTCATTTTTACTTCTGTGAAACTCAGCTTCTCCCACAAGGCTTTGTTTTTGAATTCATATTCATTGAAAATTTAGGCAGGTCAAGATAGTTTTTATCTCAGCAAGGAATTCTGTTTTAAATTGATCTTAGATGCCCCTGTTAGAGCAATGGCTGTTCAACGGTCAATTTCTGTACTTGCTTCAGCCTCTTGACATAAGTTCTCTCTTCTCTTTCTTCCCTCTGTAAGTTTAAAAATGCTTCTCCTCCACCACCTCCCACCCCCCGATATCCACATTTTAATTCCTTTAAGCTGTGAATGTCACCTTAGGTGTGGTCAAGAGGAAAAAAAAAAGTATGATTAAGTTAAGGATCTTGAAATAAGAAGAGTATTCTGTCTGGTGGGTCCTAAAAACAATCACATGTATCCTTTGAAGATGGAGGCAGAGGAATTTTATAGACAGACTCGCAGAGGAGAAGGTGATGTACAGATAGAACAGAGAGAGATTTGAAGATGCTGACCTCAAAGATTGCAGTGATGCAGCTACAAGGAAAGGAATCAGTAGCCATCAGAAATAGGAACAAGTTGGATGCCTGCTGGCTCAGTCGGTTAATCATCCAACTCTTGATCTCTGCTCAGGTCTTGATCTCCCGGTCATGATCTCAGGGTTCAAGCCCTACATTGGACTCCAGTGTGGAGCCTATTTAAAAAAAGGAAAAAAATAATAAAAAAGAGAAGAACTTCTTCCATGTTCCAAGTTTCCAATCCATCCAAGGCATGGATTCTTCCATTCTCCCCTAAAGCAGGGGGTGCAGTCTTGTCGCTGTGATTTCAGCACAGTGACATCAGTTTTGGATTTCTGGCTTCCAGAATGGTGAGAGAATCAGTTTCTGTTGCTCTGTGCCACAACATTTGTGGTAATTTGTTGCAGCTGCCCCAGGATATGACTACCATGCGCTCTTCTCTTCCCTCTGTCACATGTCTGTTCTTCTCTGCTCTTTTACCCCTACTGTCTGTGGCTCTCCATGCAGAGCAGTCAGCTGTCCCCTGGAAAACCCTGGTTTTCAGGATATCCACCTTGGCCAAACTACATAAGAAACAGGGGTAGGGCAGGATGGCCTGCCCCCTGACAGTTGTATAAAAATGTGGCCAATGCTTCCAAAACCCGTTTTCTGAACCTTAAGCTACATTGCACCTCTAAATTAGAGTTTTTCTGCATACGCACTTCCACCCTCACAATGAATTCTGGGTAAAGTGGTGGCAGAGGGAGCCTGAGGGAGACGAAGTTATACTTTTAGTTACAGCACATATAGGGATTGAGAATCAGGGTAACAATTCCCTACAAACATGTAAATAAAGTTTGGAAAATACTTCGAAGGAATGGGCAAAACAACTACACATAAGACATTGAAAGTAAAAGTCAAAAAACAGAGGAGACAAACATTCATGATGTTTACCCGAGACACAAAGCTGATTCTGTGAACTTCACAATCCCTCCATAGAGGACAGATTGGGTGAAATCTATACTAACACTGTATCATAGTTTGAGATTAGATATACTGCTCAGTAATTGGTTGAACTGTAATATTTAACATTTTGTGGAGTTTCTCAGAGTGTGATTTGCAGAAGCATCAGACGCACTTGTTAAACACTCAATGAGAACTGACAATTTGTATTTATAACAAACTGAATTTGAGAAATGGTAATCTTCAGAGAGTCACTAAAATATTCCCATTTTGCCCCATATCTCAGTTTAAGACTCCTAATATCTACCCTAGGGTATACCTAATTGCAACGAATTGTTATTTCTCTCTATAAGGAATAAATACCATTTGAGATCTTTATCTCTGATTTAATCTGCCTGGATTCCCATCCATGTCATAGAAAAAAAGGAAGTTCGAAATTATTTTTTTAAGCCTTCATAAGAGACAACGAAAAATCATTTATATAGAGCTGAACTGTCTCAATCGCAGCTGCTGAACATACTAGTAGGGTCAGATCTAAAAGAATTGAGAAGGTATATATTCCAAAAGGCTTCTGCTTTTGATTTTTTTTTTTTCCTTTCAAGAGACTCAGACTGAAGAACACTGCTATTAGTTCTCTGGATGATTCTGAAACTCAAGAGGTATAGAGTAAGACAGACAGTAGTTCCAAGGTAACTAGGTCTGGAAACTCACAGGGGGAGAAGAACCATAGATTGTTACTTTCAAGTTAGTGGTTTGTTTTGCAAACCCAAATTACCTAACATAACTAAGTATTTCCAACTCAAGAAAAAAAAAATGGGTATTTTTGTATCATAGAGTATAATTCTTTTTCCATGATTCAAGTAAGTTTAAAGGGCAGATTATTGGTTAATTTCATTTTCCTGAATAGGGTATTTTCTTTAAGCATGGTCTGTTAAATGTTGGTAAAAACAAAAGCACTCATGGTTTATTTTCAAGTTCATCATATTAAAACAGATTTGTTTTTATTTTTAAGTGAAAAATCTTTTATGTGGCATATGTATTTAGAATTTTAATGTGTTACTAATTTTCACAGTTATCTGAAACCAATGCACAAGTAAATAATATTTATTAACTGGTAAATGGTACTTCTGTTACTTGTGGGTGTTTTGCAAACTGCTCTATTTGCAAAAGAATGGGCTTTCATATCACTAGGAATCATCATAAAAGTTATCTCCTTCATCACTGCTTCCAAGGAGTAAAAATTAGGTTCAATTGAGGGGATTCATTAACTTTCAAAATATAAACAAATTGTCTTTTTCCCCCTTAGCAGGAGGACATCAATGGTTTACAAAAGCTTGAGTGTTTCCTTACCTAAGGAGCTAACTCTTATTTCACTAGGGTTTTTATTACACTGGAGAATAAATCGTGCACTAATGGCATGTTTTTATGGCAACCTTCTTGTCAGAGAAGCCTTGTTTTGCTTATCAAGAGATGTTCAGGAAATTAACACTCTGCCGCTCTGAAAGGATCCTCAGACAGCCCAGATTGAAGAACAGATTGCTTCTGCAATTCCTTCATTCTTTTGTCACACCTTAATAATTATGCACAATAAGTACCAAAATGCCTCCTATTGTGCACTGCTTATGATCACAGTACCACAGAGGAAGCCGATGTGAACACAATGGATCAGTAGTATTAACTAGATCCCATCTTTTATCACGTCCTCTGTGTGAGTAGATGAATGGAAATGAAAGAGCAGCACTTGAAAGGAGTACTTGGGAAAAAGATGTTCCCAACTTGATATTGGAAAGAAGAAAATTGCAATGTTTCATAACTGGAGACATTATATACATTTCCATTGTATAAACGTAGACAAATGGCCTACAATAACTTCCCAGTTGAAAGAGAACACAGAAAATTTGTTTTCTTCCTTTACCTTAAAAATCATTGTAAAGCATTTTTAAAAATAATTTGCTAGGCCAAAATAAAAAGATAAGGAAAAATTAAAAATCAACGATAGTAAGTTGATACTTCAGTGAGTTTCTGCTGTGAACAAATTATTGTGACTCTGTCAAGAAATAATAACATAACTAATTGGTTTTAAAAATATCAGAATTTTCCTTTTCTACAATTTGTGGTTAACGTTAGAAAATAGAAGCAAATAATCTTGGATTTTATTAGTAATTATTCTGATAATATTTATTTATTGACGTATCCCATGGCATTTATGTGCACATTTTGTAAGCATTTCTTGCTTAGTTATACCTTGGATTCTGACAGTAACTACTGATTAAAATAATGTGTAGGATATTGGATTTTTCACCATCATAGTAGTAACACAAAACTAACTACACACTGCTGAGATAATTATTCAGAGGATTTGGTATGCCAAGTCTCCCTTTTAAAAATTAAAATCATTTTTAGTTTGACAATGTATTCAGTTAGCACTTTTTTTTTCCTTTAAATGAATTCAGTGCCTCATAAAAGTGCTGGATTGACAGACTTTTGGAGAGGAGGCTTTTGTTTATCCCTCAAATGAGGACAGCCTGGGCAGCAGCAGGGGAAGCTTCCACTTTTAGGCAGGTGGAACTCTCAAAAAAGAAAATTCACACTCCTGTCAATACCATTTAAAGTTCTCACTTACACCAGTTTCACATGAGATAAAGCATTTTGTGGTTGTGACTCACATCTCACTCCCCTTCCCATGCTTAACTGAAGTTTTCCAGCCAATTCTGGAATTAATATAAATCTGCCCATGTCACTGGCTCAGGGTGAGCATCTGCAAAACTAATACCACATTTCTTAACTCTGAGAACCCATCTTTTTTTTTTTTTTAAATCTGTGAAATCCATCCTTAGTCTGACTGGAAATGGAGTAAAATAAACTGGATGTAGGAGGGTCTATAGGAATCTGGCTTGTTTCACATGTGTGGACATCATAAATACTTGTTTAATTCAAAGAAAATATTTAGCTTTAAACTTAAAGACTCTTTTCAGTTGAAATTCTCCTGTTTGAGGTAGGGACCACTTCCTTCAAAAGTTAGCTTTGGCCTCCTTTGGACAAAACCTCAGGGCTACATGTAGATCTCCCTGAGATTCTGATGTGGAGATTGTTTTTTAATTAAAATCCTAAATATTTTGTCATATCATCTGCTTATAAATTATTATTGGTAAAAATTCTGGAGTATATAAATTAAATGATTAACTTTGGTAACAGATTTTTGGGTACTTCAGATGCTTAAACTTTGAAAATATGCCATGTAAATTTTCATGTGGGAAAAATAGTTTTTTTCAATTATAAAAATGCAGGATGAAAAATCTGGTGAAAGTATATACTGAAGATAGTTTTGATAAAAGCTGTCTATATTAAAATCTGTTAGTAAAGTAATGTAAAATTCTTACAAAGTCCTACAGACTTTTAGTTACTGCAGACAATTTCTGCAGACAATAAGCAGTATGTCAAGTGTGGATAAGTATAGGTAACATAGAATCATTTTCCAGAGAGAAAATGTCATAAGGCTATTTCCATTCTTAATATGAATGGATATGGCATGTGATCTGTTCTAAGCTGTAAAGAAGAAATATTGATTTGACCAATTGACACTCTATAGACCACAGGTATATCTTGGAGTTATAATGGATTCAATTCCAGACTGACACTATATGATAAATATGGCAATAAAATGAGTAAAATATTTTGGTTTCTAGTATGCATAGAAATTATGTATCCTCTATACTCTAGTCTAATAAATGTATGATAGTATTATGTCCAAAAAATTATGTATATAACTTGACTAAAAAATAATTTATTTCTAAAAATTGCTAGCATCTGAGAATTCAGTGAGTCAAAATCTATGCTTGTGGAGGTCTTGCTTTAAAGCTGATGACTGCTGAATGATCAGGGTGGTCCAGGTTGTTGAAGGTGAAGGTGGTTACGGCAATTTCTTAAAATAAGATGATGAAATTTACCAGACTAATTGATTCTCCCTTTCACCAATGATTTCTCTGTAGTAGACAATGCTGTTAAATAACATTTTATCCTAGTAGAACTTCTTTCAAAATTGGCATCAATTTCCTCAAAACCTGTCACTGCTTTGTCAACCAAGTTTATGTAATAGTGTAAAAAGTCTTCATATCATCTTCACCAAGAGTAGATTTCACCTTAAGAAACCATTTTCTTTGCTCATCCATAAGAAGCAAACTTTATCTGTTAAAGTTTTATCCCGAGATTGCAGCAAGTCAGTCACATCTTCAGGCTCTACATCTAATTCTAGTTCACTTGCTATTTCCACCACATCTACAGTTACTTCCTCCACTGAAGTCCTGAACCCCTCAAAATCATCCAAGAAATTTGGAACCAACTTATTCCATACTCCCCTTTACATTGACATTTTGACCTTTTCCCATGAATCAGGAATGTTCATAATGGCATTTAGAATGGTGACTTCTTTCCAAAAGGTTTTCAATTCACTTGGCCCAGATCCAAAAGAGGAATCACTCTCTGTGGCAGCTGTAGCCTTATAAAATGTATTTCTTAAGTAGTAAGACCTGAAAGTTGAAATGACTCCTGGATCCATGGGCTGCTGAAGAGCTGTGTTGACAGGCATGAAAATAACATTCATCTCATCGTACATCTCCATCAGGGCTCTTGGGTGACCAGGTCTATTGTCAATCAACAGTAATATTTTGAAAGGAATCTTGTTTTTCTGAGCAGTGGATCTCAAGATTGGGCTTAAAATATTCAGTAAACCATGTGGTAAGTAGAAGTGCTGTCATCCAGGCTCTATTGTTTCATTAAGAGCAAAGGCAAAGTAAACTTAGTATAAATTGGGGAGGCCCTAGAACTTCTCAAATGTTGAATGAGCACTGGCTTCAGTTGTATTAGCCCCCAGCAAGAGAGTTAGTCTCTCTTTTGGAAACCTGAAGTCATGTCTTGACCGCTCTCTAACTGTGAAGTGTTTGCCGAATCTTCCTCCAATAGAAGGCTGCTTCACTAACTGGAAAATCTGTTTAGGGTACCAACCTTCATCGATTATCTTAACAAGATCTTCTGGATAACTTGGTGCCGCCTCTACATCACCTTGCACTTCTGTGTTATGGAGATGCCTTCTTTCCTTAAATCTCATGAACCAACCTCTGCTAGCTTTAAATTTCTCCTCTGTAGCTTCCTTGCCTCTCTTAGCCTTCACAGAATTAAAGACAGTTAGGGCTTTGCTCTGGATAAGTTTTAGCTTAAGGGAATGTTGTGGCTGGTTTGATCATCAATCCAGACCACTAAAACTTTCTCCATCCCAGCAATAAGGCTGTAACACTTCCTTATCATTTGTGTGTGTTCACTGGAGTAGCATTTCTTTTTTTTTTTTTTTTTTTTTTTTTTTTAATTAAATCATTCCAGGGTGCAAGTTTACCACGCTGGTAGCTTTTTTTTTTTTTTAATATTTTATTTATTTGACAGAGAGAGAGAAGTCACAAGTAGTCAGAGAGGCAGGCAGAGAGAGAGGGAGAAACAGGCTCCTCACTGAACCGAGAGCCCGATGCGGGGCTCGATCCCAGGACCCTGAGATCATGACCTGAGCCGAAGGCAGAGGCTTAAACCACTGAGCCACCCAGGCGCCCCTGGAGTAGCATTTCTAATTTCCTTCAAAACTTTTTTCTTTTGAATTCACAACTTGACTAAACATTTGGCACAAAAGGCTTAGCTTTTGGCCTGTTTCAACTTTCAACATGCTTTCCTCACTAAGCTTAATCATTTCTGCCTTTTGATTTAAAAGTGAGAGTGTGAGATTCTTCCTTTAACTTTAACACCCAGAAGCTATTGTAGGGTTGTTAATTCACCTAGTTTTATTATTGCTGTGGCCCAAGGAATGAGGAGGCCTGGGAAGAGGGGAAGGGAGGAGGAAACAGGCAGTCATAGAGCAGTCCCAACACATACAACATTTATTGGTTGAGTTTGTTGTCTTATATGGACACAGTTCATGGTGAACCAAAACAATTATAATGGTAACATCAGATATCACTGATCACAGATCACCATAACAAATATAATAGTAATAGAAAAGTTTGAAGTATTACTAGAATTACCAGAATGTGACACAGAGACACAAAGTAAACAAATGCTGCGGGGAAAAAATGGCACCAATAGACTTGCTTGAAGCAGACTTGCTACAAACCTTCAATTTCTTAAAAAAAAAAACCATGGTATCTGCAAAGCATAATAAAGCAAAGTTCAATAAACAATAAATGCCTGTATTCTTCAGGATTTGAGAATAATCAGTCATAACATTTATGATCATATAGGTCTTAGATATTGATTTTGATGGCTTAATTTATTATTTATTGAGCCATTCTTTTGTCCATCATTGATATGTATTATCTACCTAAGTAGTACAGACACAGGTAAATGAAGCCCTTTTTCTGAATCTGAGCATTATAAGAAGCATGTACACCACATCTATCAAAAGGGGTATTAACTAAATGAAGAACCCTGCGCTTGAAAGTTGCCCTGTTATTCTATATACATAAATGTGTAAAAAGCCTTACTTTGGATTATCTAAATGGCCCATTAAGAGCATGATTATTCATAAAAATTGTACCAATATATATTTTATTTAAAAAAAATCTTTGTTTCCTAAGGATGACCGGTGGCTCTCATTTTTAATTTTCAGCCACAGCACCAATCATTCTATCTATGTTTGAGGAATTCTTCCTTAAGGACATCTCATTTATCTCTCATTTGAGATGCTGAAAAGGACTTGTTCACTCTCCAGTCCTCACTTGGTAGCTAAAGCATTGGCAGACTTTCTCACTTAGGCTCTGTCGAGCATATAAAGCTGCCACAACTTTTGAAGCTAGTGAGATATAGAAGCAGGAACAAGAGTTAGCTTTTTCTGGGGAGACCAGCGTCAGGAGTGCCAGCTAAGGCAAGTTTTTGGAATCAGCAGCATCAGGGTTCTAACATTGCTCTTCAGTGTCCAGCAGAGGTGGAAACAGTGATCCATACTGTGGCCTGTCCCAAGAGATGGCAGCATGGAGAAATGTATTTTCAACTTAAAACAATTTAAAGGACTGTACTTTTGTAAGTAATGTTTCTTTCTTAAAGGAAAACAAAACAAAACCCAAAACAAAACAATGCACCCGCGTGGCTCAGTTGGTTGAACATCTAACTCTTGATTTCAGCCCAGATTATGATCTCAGGGTCTTGAGATCAAACCCTGCATTGGGCTTTGTGCTGTGCTGGGCATGGAACCTACCTGTAATTCTCTCTCTCCCTCTCCCCATCCCCTACCCACTGCTAGTGTTCTCCTCTCTTTAAAGAAAAAAGGAAAGAAAGAAAGAAAAGGAAAAAAAAGCATCTTCTACTATGTGAAAAATTCTGTCACTAAAACGAATCATTAACAGAGTGAAAAGGTGATCTATCAAAAAAAGGAGAAAATATATGTAAATTGTATATCTAATAAGGAATTAATATCCAGAATATATAATGAACTCCTATAACTAACAACAACAAAAGAAATAACCAAATTTTTTTTAATGGGATAATGGCTTGAATAGACAGTTATCCAAAGAAGACATACATATGGCCAACAAGCACATGAAAAGATGCTCACCATCACTAGTCATTAGGGAAATGCAGTTCAAAACTACAATGAAATACCACCTCACACTCATTAGGATGGCCACTACCTAAATAACATAAAACTGGTCCTCCCAAAGATGTGGAGAATTTGGAATAATTGGGTCCTGTTGATGGGAACGTAAAATGGTGCAGTTGCTATGGAAAACAGTATGCAGGATTTTTTAAAAATTAAAAATAGGATTCCCATATGATCTAGCAATCTCCCTTCTGGATATATATCCAAAATAATTCAAAGAAGGATCTTGAAGAGACACTTCTATACACATGTTCATTGCAGCATTTTCATAATAGTCAAGAGGTGAAGATAACCCAAATATCCATGAATGGTGAATGGACAAAGAAAATGTGATATATATATAACAGATACTATTCAGCCTTTAAAGAAAGGAGATCTTGTGACATGCTATAATGTGGATGAACCTCTAAGACATTATGAAAAGTGAAATAAGCCAGTCACACAAGGGCAAAAACTTTTTTAGTCCACATGCTTAAAGTATCTAACATAGTCAAAATCATAAAAACAGAACACAGGAAAGTGGTTGCCAAGGACTAGATGGGAGAGTGGGAATTTATGTTTAATGAGTATAGAGTTTCAATTCTGCAGGATGAAAAAAATTCTAGAGATCTTTTATACAACAGTGTCCATAACTTAGTGAACTCTACACTTAAAAATATTTAAAATGGTCAATTTAATTTTAGGTGTTTATAATCACAATTAAAACTAAATTTTAAATTAAAATATTTTTTAAAAAGTTTTTCTGTCTTTTGTTTTCCAGGATTCATCCTCAAATGTAGATTTTTTTTTTTTTAAGATTTTGTTTTATTTATTTGACAGACAGAGATTACAAGTAGGCAGAAAGGCAGGCAGAGAGAGAGGAGGAAGCAGGCTCTCCGCGGAGCAGAGAACCCGATGTGGGGCTCGATCCCAGGACCCTGGGATCATGACCTGAGCTGAAGGCGGAGGCTTTAACCTACTGAGCCACCCAGGTGCCCCTCAAATGTAGATCTTGACTGTCTTATTTAGTTTATCTGGTCAACTCTGATTATGACTAGTTTTCTGCCCCTGAAACTTTTCTCTCTCTCTAGATGTGGCTACCACTTCACAAACACTATCGTGTTGATTCTTTTCTAGATCCTGAGAAAAAAATTCTCAGGAAAAGTTCTGTAAAAATTTCCACTACTTATTATTCTCAAATATTAAAATTCTTAGAAGTCTCCTCTCTGAATTTTGTCTGCTGTTAGGATCTTGGTCATGGCTTTACACATGTAACAAGGCATGTTTTCTCTTTCTAGATTTCAGTGATGTCCACATGCTATCTGAATTTTCCCCACCTAAATTCCTGCTAAATTTAGCTGCATTTCCTATTCATAGTTCTCAACAGCTTTATTGAGCTATAATTCACAAATCTTTCAATTTACCTGCTTAAACTGTATAATCTAGTGGGTTGTAATATATTCACAGAGATTTGTCACCATCATCACAATTTAATTTTAGAACATTGTCACTATCCTGAAAAGAAATTTCCATATTAGCAGTCACTCACAATCCCTGACCCACCACCCATCCCCCACTCCCAGACACCACTAAAACCACTAATAGACTCTCTATCTCCACAGGTTTGCCTATTCTAAACATTTCATGTAAACGGCCTTACACAATAGAGGATTATTTATGACTGACTTATTTTAGTGAGCAAAACATTTTGAACGTTCATGTATATTGTAGTTTGTATCAGTATTCCACAGAGTTGTGAACAATCACAATCTAATTTCAGAATATTTTCTTTACCCTAAAAAGAAAACTTGTACCTATTACTTGTTATTCTCATTTCCATTTACCAACCCATCCCCTCGCAACCACTAATCTACCTTCTGTCTCTATAGATTTGCCTATTTTTGACATTTCCTATAAAGGAATCATACAATATCTGGTCCTTAGTGACTGTCTTTTTTCACTGAGCAAAATATTTTCAAGATTCGTTCATGGTATAGCATGTATCCGCATTCTATTCTGTTTTATTGCCAGATAATATTCCATTGTATGGATACATCCCATTTTTTAATACATTCTTCAGCTGATGAAGATTTTAGTTGTTTTCAGTTCTTGGTATAATGAATAATGTTATAAACATTTATGTACACATTTCATGTGGAAGTACTTTTCCATTTCTCTTAATTATATACCCACGAGTAGAACTGCTGAGTCGTATGATGAGTCCATGTTTAACATTTTCAGAAACTGTCACACTGTTTTCAACACAGCTGCACCACTTTACACTCTCACCAGCAATGTATGAAGGTTCTAATTTCTCCAATTCCTTGCCAGCAATTGTGATTTGTATATTTTCTTTGGAGAAATGTCTATTGGGATTCTTTGCCCATTTTAAAATTTATCTTTCTAAGTTGTAAACATTATTTATATATTCTGAACACAAAGCCCTTACCAGATCTATGATTTGCAAATATTTATTTCCCATTCTATGGATTTGCAGAAAATAGTTTTTAATTTTCATCATGTCCAAATTATTTTTTTTCTTTTGTTGTTTATGTTTAGTTAGTTTACCTAAGACAACTTTCTCTAATCTGAGGTAATGATGACTTAATGTTTTGTTCTAAGACTTATGGTTCTAGCTCATATATTTTGGTCTTGAATTAATTCTTCATTATGGTATAAGGAAGGAACTGAATTTCATTCTTTTGCATATGCACATCCAGCTTTCACTGCACTGTACTTAAAAAGATTACTCTTTCCCCTTTGAATTTCTTAACAAGTCTGACAAAAATCAATTAACCATAAATGTAAAGGTTATTTTGGAATTCTCAATACGATTCCATTTATCTTTGCCTCTATCTTATGTCAATATCAATCTGTTTTGATCATAGTATCTTTGTAGTATGTTTAGAAATCAGAAAATGCAAGTCCTCAAACTTTGTTTTTGTTCAAAATTGTATTGACTATTTTGGGTATCTCAAATTTTCATATATATTTAGAATGAACTTGTCAATTTTCTTTTTAAAAAAATGTAGTTGAAGGGTGCCTGGATGGCACAGTTAAGCTATGAACTCTTGGTTTTGGCTCAGATTGTGATCTCAGGGTCATAAAACCAAGCCCCAGGTTGAGCAGCATGCTCAGTGTAGTTCCACTTCAGATTCTCTCTCCCTCTCCCTCTGCCCCTCCCACTCATGCTCTCTCTCCCTCTTTAAAATAAATAAATAAATAAATCCTTAAAACTGTAGTTGGAATTTTGATAGGTTTGCATTGAATCTAGATCAACTTGCGAATATTGAAATTTTTTTTAAGAATGGATTTCTTTTATTTCTTTTTTGTTTTTTTTGTTTTTTTAATTTATTTATTTTTTCAGCATAACAGTATTCATTGTTTTTGCACAACACCCAGTGCTCCATGCAAAACGTGCCCTCCCTATTACCCACCACCTGTTCCCCCAACCTCCCACCCCTGACCCTTCAAAACCCTCAGGTTGTTTTTCAGAGTCCATAGTCCCTTATGGTTAGCCTCCCCTTCGTGAATATTGAAATTTTAACTCTAATAAGTGTTCCAATCTATGAATGTGAAACATCTATTTCCAAGAAAGATACTCCTTTGTATTGTTTTTCTATTTATTAGGTCTTCTTTAGTGTCTCTCAAACGGTTTGTATTTTTCAGTGTGAGTATTACACTTATTCTGTTAAATGAATTGCTTTTTATTTTATTCTTTTTAAATACTATTTTAAGTAGAATATTTGTATTTGATTTTATTTGATGATTGCTCATTTCTAGTATATAGAAATGCAATTGACTTTTAAATATTGATATTGAATACTGCAATCTTGCCAAAATAGTTTATTAGTTTTAATAGATTTTTAGTAGATTCCTTCAGATTTTCTACATACAGGATTACATCTTATTTAAAAAAAGATGTTTCAAAATTTGTTCTTTCCAAGAGTCTTCTTTCTTCTATGTATTACTTTCTTCTTTCTTCTATGTTTTTATTGCCTTATTGTCCTTTCCAAAGTCAAGTAAAATATTGAAAAGTAAAATATTGAAAAGCAATGCTGAGAGTGGACGTATTTGTCTTGGTCCAGGTCTTAGAGGGAAATCTTTCAGTCTGTTACCACCAAGTATGATGTTATCTGTATGTTTTTCATAGATTCTTTTTATCAGGTTGAGTAATTTCCCTTTTATTTCTAGTTTTCCATATGATTTTATCATGAAAGAGTGCTGGATTTTAAAAATAATTTCTGTCTATTGAGATGATTATGGTTTTTTGTCATTTAGTCTATTAAGATGGTTAATTCCATTGACTATTGTATGATTATTGTATGATTAAACCTAGGATTCCTAGGATAAATCCCCCTTGGCCATAGGATTTATAATATACATATAATTTCTTTTATATGTTGACCAGTATAGTTTATTGGTATTTGTTGAGGAGTTTTGCATCTATTGTCATAAGAGATATTTATCTGTAGATTTCTGTTTTCTTTTCTGTGATGTTTTTGTTTGGCATTGGTCTCAGGGTAATACCAAGCACGAATTGGGAAAGAAGAGAAGAGTAATATGCAATTTTATTGTATTTTATGATCGCCTACATGATTATCTTTACCAACACTCTCAAGTGTATGTGGTTTCAGATTACTACTGGTGTTACTCATTTTTGGCCTGAAATACTTCAGTGGTATTTCTCATGTGGGTTGTTTACTAGCAAGAAATTCTTATTTTTAAGAAATCTGGACAGGTACCTGGGTGGTGCAGTGGGTTAAGCATCTGACTCTTGGTTTCTGCTCAGGCTATGATCTCAGGGATCTCAGGGTTGTGAGACAGAGTCCTGTGTCGGGCTCAGCACTCAGTGTGGAGTCTACTTAGGACTTTCTCTCCCTCTGCCTGACCCCGGCTCTCTCTCCATCTCTCCCAAATAAATAAATATTTTTTTTAATTGGAAGTGTATATTTATTTTCATTTTAAAGTAATGGAGGCATAAAGTTTTCTGATTTGTAAGATTCTAGGTTGACAGTTTTATTTTTTTCTTTTAGCACTTTGAATGTTATACCACCATCTCCTGACATCCACTGTTTCTCATGAGAAGTAAGATTTATTCTTATTGAAGCTTCCTTTATAACAAGTTAGTTCTGTTTGCTGCTTTTAGGATTCTTGTCTTTGTCCTTGACTTTCAACATTTTGATTATGATGTGTCTGGTGTTGATCTGTTCATATTTATCCTACTAGATTTCATTGAGCTTCTTGGATGTGCAGAAAAATATATTTGGTGAAATTTAGGAAGGTTTTTGCCATTATTTTTACACCATTTTTTCTTTTTCATTTTCTCTCCTTCTTCTCATGTACCTCCATTATGCATATAGTGCTTAACTTAAGATATCCTACATTTCTCTGAAGCTATGCTTATTTTTTTCTAATTCTCTTTTCTCTCTATTCTTCACATTACATAATATTTTTCAATCCATCTTCAACTTCACTAATTTATATTTCTACCAGCTCAAATCTACTGCTGATTCTCTTGAGTAAGTTCTTCATCCTGATTACCATACTTTTGGACTCCAGAATTTTTATTTGATTCTTAAAAAAAAATTACATCTGCTTATTGATATTTACTATTTGACGAGATGTTGTTATAAATGCCTCCTTTAATTCATTAATCATGGTTATTTTTATTTCTTTGAAAATAGTCTAAGAGCTGCTTTGAAGTCTTTGTCTTCTATGTGCTTCATTTCTGCTTTCTCAAAAGCAATCTTTATTGTATTTTTTTTTACAGCTTACACTTTTCTGTTTCTTTGCATGACTCAATTTCTTTGCTGAATATTTTAGTTAATATATTGTAGCACTTTCAGACCCTGACACACCTTGTCCCCTACTCTTACTGTTTGTTTGTTTGTTTAATGACTTGGCTGGACTGGTTCAGTAAAGTCTATTTCTCTCTCAATATGAAGCCTCTGGTATTACTTTTGGAGGGTACAGCCTTAAATGTCCCCCTAACCTACACAGAAGTAATTGGGTTCTTTAACTCCTTTATCTGATCTTTCTACTAAGCTTTAGATGGTGTGTCTTTAGTGGTATCGTATTCAGTTAACTTCTTCTCATTGTTAGCTGATTAATATATTGCATTCATCACTTTCTGGGGCATAGATGTTCCCATTGTCTTATCCAAATAAAGCGTGGTTACCCCATTTGCAGGGGTACACTCAAAATTACTTTCAGGTCAGTCTTTGAAATTTGCTTTTAACCCCAGGATGGCTCTTCTTATTCAAGTATTTCCAGGGCTCATTCTGTTAAACTTCTATCTGGTCTACTGGTTGCTATCATGAAGCCCATTACTATCATGGAAATCTCCTCTTAATTGCTTTGTTCCAAGATCTTTATTGATTTTAACCCTGTCCATGAGCATGAACATTCCACCTGTATTTCAAATAAAAACAATCTCTTTATAGAGAGTGATAACACTTTGTGTTCTTGTAGACTGAATCTCCCCCTGTGTAGAAACTCTGTGCCACTGCTCCAGAGCTGGAGGCAAGGACAGTGGCTTGCTTCTGTGGGAGTGAAACTATACCCTAGGACTGGGCACTGAGGTGATGCTGGTGTATGATAGCCTTGTCTTCTTGTTTGCTTCTACTGGCATATAACTTCTACTCTATGAGCAAGCTGAGGTAGGGGGAAAATGGGTCCCAATATTCTTGGGAAGATACTTCTGAGTTAGGGCTTCCATTACACAAACAGAGACTAGATAGAGAAAAAGAACTCCAGACCTCTTAGCTGTGTTTGCCTGGAATGCAGCTTTTGCAACATAAGCTGGAAGAAGGAGATGAGTAATGGTCATAGTCTGCCCTTCTCAAAAGTCATCACCTTAGAGAGGTAGCTGGCAGAGGACAGAATTCCATCTTCTTGGTTGCACAAGCTCAGAGTATTTTTCACCATACTGAGTTAAGGGAGGAGAATGGGAAGGGTTTAGATGCAATGAGGCAGACAAAGATGGCACAGAATATTTTAAAATGATTTTTTATTTATTTATTTTATTTGAGAGAGAGAACATGTGTATGAGATAAGAAAGGACAGTGGGAATGAGGGACTCTCAAGTAGACTTCACACTGAGCATAGAGCCCAACACAGGGATCGACTTCCCAACCTTGAGATCATGACCTGAGCCAAAACCAAGAGTCAAAAGCTTAACCAACCGAGCCACCCAGGCACCCCAAGACACAGATAGTAAGTGTTTCTTCATTTGATGTTTACAAATTCTTGGAAAATAATTCCCACAGATTTAAGAGTTTTTTTTTCTTTTTCTTTTTTTTTTTTTGTTACTTTCATGAGTTATGGTTGTTTTGCTGTTCCAAAGAGATCCTCACAGCACCATTTCACAAGTGTTTCTCGCCTTTTGTATACTTTTACAGTCTGCTAAGTTTATCTAGAGGTATTTATATGTTTTCCAGTTCCACCACTTGCACATTTGTTTTTGGAAGGCAGATCCTATGTTTAAGAATTTTTCACACTGTTCTTAGTGGTTGCTTGTTAAATAAATATGCCATACTCTCTATACCCAATAGTCTGGCTAGATTTCCTTCTATTCAATATATGGTACTTTTCTCTAACAACTATCTGTCCTGCCTTATAAACTATGTCTCTATATATGTGCATTTATATCTTGTCTCTTCTGACATATTTCAAAATCCATGTAGCTCCATGAATCAAAGCAACAATTCTTTAATCCACTGTCTCCTCAATTAGTTCTGTTGCAATACCTTATACTCTCTACAAGTTGTTTAATTATATTGATGTATGGTGATGTGAATTTCCAAATTACAGGTCTATACCACATCATTGTATAAGAACAGGAATGGCTTTAGTATGTTTCCAACAATATTCCCAATGATGAATATAGCTATCTTTTATTGAGTACATACATACTAGGTGTTAAGCACTCTGCTACATTTTTCACATGCATTTTTCCACCTAATTCACAAAAATCTCTGCCATTTAGATATTGGAAGAACAGTTTTACAAATGAGAAAAAGAAGATATGTAACTTGCCCAATATTGCAAACCAGATTATATATTCCTAAAAAAAGAACTATGAAATATTTATTTTATTTCAAAGACCATGAGATTATACTTCACATTTAGTTGACATTTTGAGTGTCAACAGCATATTAGGCTATTTTTAGGGACCAGGTAACAACAAATCTGATGCAATATTAAGGGAGGGAACTCAAGAAGCTATTATCTGATTAAGTGACAGCCTAAATGTATAATCTTCCACTAGCTCACAGTCATAAATGTAAAGTTGTTTACTTAGAAAAAAATCAAAACTAATAGATAATAGATCTTTATTCATGGTATTCTGCATTAAATATGGTTAAAAGTAAAGTTGACATTTTTTCCAGTCTATTTTTTCCCCAAATCTGCCATGTCCCTTGTCTCAATTGATATTTTTTCTTTCATTATGTACACAGGGACCATGCTACATGGTTTACAGTAAAGAAACATTTTGATCTGAAATGCCAAACCCAACATCATATTTCTTGGTTCTAATATCATTAGACAGTCATATATTATGGCTGTGACAGCAAGGCTATGACAGATGACACTTTGAGAGTGTTGGAGGAGAATGCTCATATAGCACTTAATCAAATGGTTGCAATGTCTAAAAGGATTAAAGTCAAGCAGGCTATGACTCATAAAATTATGTTTCCTATTATTATCTTAAAACTGACAATGAAAAACTGTCTATCTTAAGTGTGCATGTATTTTCTATTCTTTTTTTGAAAAATAATTCAACAGAACGAAACCACAGGACATATTTTCCCAAAGAGCTTTACATATCTAATTTTTAAAAAACATATGTATACATTTTTATGTACTTTTTATGCTTTCTGAACTTTTGAAATAGTGATGTTGGTAAAATAGATGTCAGCACCATTTCCGAGCTAATGACTACTAGACTATTGCATGACTTTAAAAAGAGCACAAACACAAGAATCAAAATAAGGAAAAAATTTCTTTAGTGTTAAAATTCAAAAACATTTATTAATACACTTTTTTTTAAAGATTTTATTTATTTATTTGACAGACAGAGATCACAAGTAGGCAGAGAGGCAGGCAGAGAGAGAGGAGGAAGCAGGCTCCCTGCTGAGCAGAGAGCCTGATGCGGGGCTGGATCCCAGATCCTGGGATCATGACTTGAGCTGAAGGCAGAGGCTTTAACCCACTGAGCCACCCAGGCGCCTCTTATTAATACACTTTTGGTGAATGTTGTCTTTTGCAAAGCAGAGATGAGTAGTTACAGTCTTAATTCATTGTCTATGGTAAGAAAAGTATTTGCTCTTTGCTGTCTTTAAAAAAAATATGTTGTCTATTTGTCCTGGCTCACAAAAACAAACTTGGTAAGAGGCTTATATGACAATTGAGAAGTCTTCCAACAAAAGAGCTTAAAGTATTTTTCTTTCAAAATAAAATTTCAAAAATTCTACTTGGCTACACTATAGTGTTTTCTTCCCAAATGTTTTCTCAAAATATATATTTTCAGATTTTTGCTTCTTGTGATAACCATGGATGTTCCAGTATAAAACTATGGGACTAAATAAATAAATTAATTAATTAAAAAAAAACTATAGGCATGATTGAGTATGGCATCTTCAAAATCTCTCTTTCATTGTCTCTTTGTCTTTTACAATCCTCATAGTCTGTTGTAATGAAGACCTACTCTGGGTTACAGTACTATCACCTCTGGTGAATTCAACTAACATGCATCTCACCTGCTAGAAATAAGTTACTGAAACAAACAAAAAATTATTTATAAACAATGAAAACATATGTCACGAACCTTGCATAATGATTCATATAGTTACTGAGTATGTCTCAATAATTTCTCATATTTCTAAGAGATGAGGTAGGCTCCAGGTTAGTGCATTCATGAAGGATGTCTGATTTTCAGGAGTGAGAAATGTCTAATTTCTTGAGTAAGAAATGTTGGAATCTAAACAACCATCACTATAATTGAAGTCTAACTTGCTAGCTTTTGGCCCTGTGTATATTTGACAATTTCATAAATTCTTCACTGTATTTCTGGAATCCTGATAAGTTAGTCAAGAAGACAAGAAATCTTTGAGTTGGTCCCAAATTGTGCTTCAAATTCAAATCTCTATAGGTCTCAAATAAATGTAAATGAGTGCCAAAACAGAAGCCTGTCTCCAGCTCCATGTCATTCTTGGTTTTCAAAAATAGAGTAATACCTGAATTGTTATAAGAAAATTTCTGATTTTTAATATGGCCCCCCAACTTTAAAACTCTATGACTAGAAAACACACACACTCATCATCAACATCGTCATCATCATCCTCATCGTCGTCATCATCATCATCATCTAGGTCCTACCAAGACCTGTTCACAAGTCTATAGACCCTCAATTACTTGATCAGTCCTTGGACATTTTAATTTATATACCTACAAACTTAATTTTCAAGAGTGAACCTCTGGATTTTGACATCTAAATTTCATTCCACCCCCCATTGACTATACTTGATTTAGTTGTCCTTCAGAGATTCTTATTCAATGCAAACAAGGACAGTTATAATGCTTGATTAGAGAGATGGTGG
The DNA here is from genome assembly GCF_922984935.1 of Meles meles. Taxonomy (NCBI): domain Eukaryota; kingdom Metazoa; phylum Chordata; class Mammalia; order Carnivora; family Mustelidae; genus Meles; species Meles meles. The sequence continues at coordinate 122,556,163 of NC_060069.1, forward strand.
AAACATCTATTCTTGAAAAAATGGGGAAAACTTGGAGAGTATACAAAACCAAAAGGCTCATATTTTGTGTTAAAAACATGACCTTTTCCAAGGCACATTTTTATTTTCAAAATGCATATTAGTCCTTAGCTCTGAAGATCACATGCACAGAAAAATGTTTGATTTATCTTAGCTGTGATCCTAGCTGTCATGGCCTCTCAGAGACTTTATTCTAGTGTTACTGAAACATGCAAATTGCTCAGCTACTGGGAATATCCTTATATACTGGACAGAATCTATGCAAGCATTTAGCTTGCAAATGATGTGAGATACCTGGTAGCAGTCTAGAAGAAATTTCATATAAATTGCTTGTATTTTACAAGACTGTGGCTACTAGCAAGCCTTATGGTATTTTTCCTTAATAAGTAATCTATACATTTATAAATGCATACATGATTAAAGTCCAAAAAAACCATAGTAATCTAGAAGTGAAAAGAATTTTAAACCTCACCTAATTTATCTTATCTGAAATCCCAAAATGATGATCATATTTTCATATACTACCAAAAAAAGAAACCAAAATTCCAACCCATGTATTTTGATTTTTAAGCCCAGGCTCTTACATTGTTTAATATGGTCCACCTATAATATAAAATTTAGAATTAATGATTTTACTATAAGATAAACTAACAGAAGGTAGGATTGCAGTTACTCTCTAGGAGTAACATTCTGATTTTTGTTCTGCTTGATGTTATATAAATGTTCATTTCAATGTATTTCTTCATTTTTTTTTTAAGATTTTACCTATTTATTTGACAGACGGAGATCACAAGTAGGCAGTGTGGGGTGGGGGGAGAAGCATGCTCTCTGCTGAGCAGAAAGCCCGATGTGGGGTTCAATCCCAGGACCCTGAGATCATGACCTGGGCTGAAGGCAGAGGCTTTAACCCACTGAGCCACCCAAGCTCCCCTCTTCATTTCTTAAAATAATTTTATTTTGATATATAAAAGTTCTACTACAGAAAATCTGTCAAGCAATATAGATGTAGAAACAAGATAATTGAGCTTTTGCTAATGTACTATTTTTTGTGTAAGTGGTCAAACTACCTGTGCAATTGAATAGCAATCCACAAAAGCATGAATCCTTCAGTATTCTTGGTAAGTAAGCATTGGTTTAGAAGGAACATTTCTTACAAAATCTCACTCTTGAAATTAATTATTAAAAGGTGTTTAGAATATGATACTTAATTTATGAATTTCCTATTTACTTCATATAAATATAAACTTTTTTGGTGAAGATATCTTCTCTTGACTAAGGTTTATCCATATCTGACAGAGTCCATTACAGTGTTTGTCCAGAAATTGTGAGTTAATTTAAAGCAAAAAAGGGAAAAATCACACTTTCTTAAGTGTAAAAAGGAGCAACCAAGTCTCTAAAGTAATGGACATGATATTTAACATCCATTAGAAGTTATGGAATACGTGTAATCTACACGGTCTCCACTTTAAAAAGATGTAAATCCTTGTTGTTTCTCCTGACAACAACCCCTGCCCAACTGTTTCCCTACCCTTAATCTTGTCCCCTCCAGAAATTTTCTTCACTGTGCCTGGAAGAACCTTTTCAAAAGGTGAATCTGAAGGTGTTACCTCTGCACTTGAAATTCTTCAAGGGCTTTCTAGTAGCTAGAGGATAAACTTCAAGTTTCTGTTGAAGCCATCAGGCACCCCGTGGGGTCTGACGGTTGCAGTCCTCCTGCACACTCCAATTGTAAATGATCAGACTCCCACTCTTCTCCTGTAGAGAAAGGCCTTGCAGGGGCTAGTCCCTGGAGCATTCTGGTCTTTCTTCATCTTACTCTTCCTTGTCTTTCATTACTGCTGAGGAGCCCCAACTTCCTGAAATCTAACCAATCCCCTGAGTCTAGTTTACATGGGCCTTCCATATTTTCCCCAAGCCCCTGGTAGTGAGCCATTCAGGTACCTATTTCTCCCTTTAGGTAGAATATAACTTGATATCTTGATATCCTCTTATATATCAAGATTCACATCTTGTAACAGGTGACACATGACAATCACCCAATAATTAATTTTAGGGCAGAAGCATGAAAGAGTGAATGTATTAACTCAAAAAGAATTCATGTGAGGAGCCATGCATGAATCTTGGTGGTGTTTCCACTGGGGCGAAGAAAGACCTTTGCTGCCAGAATGCAAAGATTCAGGTCACTGGGCAGAAGAACCGTGCTCTGATGTTGTCCCTGCTATCTTCTTCTGACTGCAGTTTCTTGACCAAACCTCAGCCCACAAACCTGGACATCATGCTGATGGCTCTTCATGACCACTCCTTGCAGCCATCCCATCTCATTCTTCAACTGATACTTTGGAATGAGCAACTAAACCAGTAAGTGCCATTCTGCCAATGTTTTATCCAATGCAGACTATTTTTTTAATCTCTGTTCTCTCTTACAACCCACTTGTGTCACTCTCTAACTTGATCATGGGATAGTTAATTATATCTTCCACTCTATTCTTCAGTGACTCAGATTACTCTGGCCTTATTGAAACCAAATTAGATGATGGTCTGAGTAATATCAACCCTGAAGCCAGATGTTGCTTTTCCCTTGCTTTAGATCAAGTAAGTGGCTGTCTGCCTCCCACGTGCAAAAGGAAAATTCTGTGTCAAAAGATACTCCAACAAGAACACTCAAGGCCTGAAAGTTCTCGCATTTTTGAGAGCTATGTTATCAGGCAGAATGCCTTTCTTCCTCTCTCTATAGAGGCCATTTACTAATCTGCAGGTATTCACTAATGCATTAACAGATAAATTCCTTGGAGAAAATAGTGATAGCAAAACACTGAGCAATTTCTATGACGAAATAGTAACATTAGAGAAGAGGAAACAGGATTTTAATGTCCTAAAGAAAAAGCCAAGAATGATGCATTCCAGTGAGAGGCAGAAGCAGGATGATCATAGGCAATTTGAAAACAAAAATTTCAAAACCAATTTGTGCTTACAGTGTTTCCTTATTTCTTCTATTTTCCTTCCTGCAATTTAATGGGTACCCTCTTCCTGTCCCAAATTCAAATTTCATAAAATGCTTTAATGTTTATAGGAGTAACTCAGGTACCACACTCAATTGATATTAACTAAAAAATAACTTAGGATCCTCCATCAAAGGAAAAACAAATGCCTCATCAGAAATCATATCAGAAATACTAATTGCAGCATACTTTGAAGTTCTCTCGATAATTATGTTTTTATATATCTGACTATGGTCAAGTCTGTATGTGCTAGTTATTCAATGAAAACTTTAGAGCAAATATATCAAAGGAGGAATTTTCTGGGTAACTTACAAGCAGTAAGATCATGTAAGACTCAGTCTTGTTTACATATAAGCCTTTAGACACGATATCAATATCAACAAGTGAGTCACTGAAATACTAAATATTATTACAACTTAATGGCATCTATTTAAATGTGTGACTCTACATTTTATACTTTCATCTGAATTGACAGGTGCTCCAACTAGAACCTATTAATGTAAAATAATAATATGATCATAGGGCAAGGGATAATTAGAAATATCTTTATGAATTGATTAATGGACCTTGTTTCCTCTTCAAGATTTTTACTCTTATGTCTCACTTTAAAATATAAAAATTTCAAAACTAAACCATACCTCCTAATTGTTTCCTTTTTCCTTCCAGTACATTTACAGCCACTCAATGGCTTTCTGTTACATTTTAAAAATCTAGGTACAGGGGCGCCTGGGTGGCTCAGTGGATTAAGCCGCTGCCTTCAGCTCGGGTCATGATCTCAGGGTCCTGGGATCGAGCCCCGCATTGGGCTCTCTGCTCTGCAGGAAGCCTGCTTCCTCCTCTCTCTCTGCCTGCCTCTCTGCCTACTTGTGATCTTTCTCTCTGTCAAGTAAATAAATAAAATCTTTAAAAAAAAAAAAAACTAGGTACATGTTTGACCATCAACTTGAAACTGAATTTTGTGTCTGAAGTTAGAACAGTTCTAGAACATTCCTAAATAAATCATTTTTAACTAAAACTAAATGCAATTAATTTTTTTTTTTAAATCTATCTGTCAGAAGATAGAGAGAGAACAAGCATAAGCAGGCAGGGTGGCAGGCAGAGAGGGAAAGGGAGATATAGGCTCCCTACTAAGCAGAGTCGGATGTGATGTTGGACTAAATCTCAGGATCCTGGGATCATGACCTATAGGCATTTAACTAACTGAGCCACCAAGGTGCCCCAAAGCTAAAAATGTTTAAAAAACCTAAGTGTTAGCCCGCTCCCCCTCTCCCAATCCCACCTCCCCCCAGCAACCCCCAGTTTGTTTTGTGAGATTAAGAGTCATTTATGGTATGGACATTGGGGAGGGGAGGCGAACCATAAGAGACTATGGACTCTGAAAAACAACCTGAGGGTTTTGAAGGGTCAGGGGTGGGAGGTTGGGGGAACAGGTGGTGGGTGATGGGGAGGGCACGTTTTGCATGGAGCACTGGGTGTTGTGCAAAAAGAATGAATACTGTTACGCTGAAAAAATTAATAAAAGGGGGTAAAAAAAAAAATTCCACAGACTCACACACAAACACACACACACACACACACACACACAAACTAACAAAGAAAATTCAGCAGTGTATTAAAAATATCATGATCAAGTGGGATTCATTTCTGGAATACAAAGATGGTTCGACATACACAAATCAATAAATGGGATACATAAAAAAAAAAAAAAAAAAAAAAAAAAAAAAAAAAAAAAAACGAACCTTCCTAAAAAAAAAAAAAAAAAACCTAAGTGTTACTTATAATCTAAAGAAATGAAACATTAAACTATATTTGACTATTGCATATTATAGTTTATTACACTTACTGCATTATGCATTACTTTAAAATAATAAAATATTATTAAATCATTCTTTGTTTAAAAAAGTAGATATTGGGGCGCCTGGGTGGCTCAGCGGGTTAAAGCCTCTGCATTCGGCTCAGGTCATGATCCCAGGGTCCTGGGATCGAGCCCCGCATCGGGCTCTCTGCTTGGCTGGGAGCCTGCTTCCTCCTCTCTCTCTCTCTGCCTGCCTCTCTGCCTACTTGTAATCTCTATCTGTCAAAAAAATAAAAAATAAATAAAAAATAAATCTTAAAAAAGTAGATATTATATGTTTAGGACTTTTTGGCTAGGGTTTGAAAAACAATATCTCTAAATTATTTTACCTGGTCACCAATATTTTGAAGTAAAAAAAAAAAAAAGAAAAACTGCGAAAAAAATAGAAGAAACGAGATCATCTGACATGAGTTCTTTTCAGATTTGGAAGGAGAATTTATTTTGGATTTTTGTCTGGACACCAAAAAAAGCAGGCAGATCTCTTCAATCCTACAATTTAGGAAAATCTTATTGGAACGAATCCTCTTTGGTTATACCGTTCATTCCTTCAGTGCTGGATTCTGAAGCCAGTGGTTTAATTGTGTCGATGACTAACTTCCATTGTGCAAAGAACTTAATTACATACTGTGGTTCAGTTTCTATTTTGCCAGGCAGTCATTCATCCATAAAAGAATGCTGTAGAAAGTAAGTGGTAAAATGCAAAAGAAATTGAAAGCACATGATTGTAGTCAAGAAGCAAATAAGTAGTTTTCAAAGAAAAGCCAGAACACTTTAACTGTGAACTGGATTGTACTCCTAAAACAAAGAAAAAGTTGGCAGCCAAGGAGAAATATTTTGTGATCTCACTTATTGTTCAATATTTTAAAGTTATTTGAATCCACTTTTGCACTTCTGTTTACTAGTCAACTAGTGAACTTTGTCAAATGAAATTAAACTATTTTTTAAAGCCAGGAAATTTTTAAGAGAAAAACATTGCCCTTTGGAAATATACGGTTATTTTCTATCTCCTCTGTTTTAAGATGATTATTCCCACTCTAAATTTATGATAGCCACTCCTTTGGAATTAACTAGACAGCTTTACAATAACTCCAGGTTATTAAAGCACACCGAATTGAAAGATCTGGATAGTTTCTCCAACTTTGTATAACTTTATTGCTGCTTTGGGTCTTGCTTAAATATCAAGATACAATCTGAAAATATTGGTTTTTTGTGTATGACAGTAGTAGCTTCGGATAATTAACCCTGAAATATATTTATAAGTAAAAATGTTTACTGTAAGCAGAATATTTTAATCTGAACATGATGTACTCCACCAAGTTAAAATACACCTCCTGAGGGCAGGAGATACAATGTTCCCTGCAATCGATAATTACTTTATGTTTCTCATTATTTTTTGTTCTAATAAAGAGACTACAGTTTAGCATAATTGCCTTTTAGGTGTTTTATTTCAGTGCTTGATAGTTGCCATTTAAATTTGTGTTAATTTACAGCTTGAGGGATTAAAAAAAAAATCATTTAGTTCACTTTATACAAAGTCCTTTGTCCTCAGTTCAAAACGTGTTAAAATTTCACAAATAGAGATGGTTAATAATAAATTCCTGGGAACTGTCACTTGGTTTGAGTAGGGGGAGGAGATCACAAGAGGTACAAACTCAGCGTGACCCTGGAAGGATTCACAAAGCACAGGCAATAGAGGATAAAAAGTGAAGGTATTGACTTTGCAGACAGATAGGCCATGGTCACTGGCCATGTGACCTTGAATCATGCAATGCCTCTGAACTTTTATTTCCTAATGTGTGAATTTAAGATTATCATGATATATTGTTCAGGGCTGATGTGAGCATTAGGTGAGATAAGGTATATAAACATTTGACCCAGAGTAGATACTCAATAAGCATGAGCTAAGCTGGTTCCAGCAGTGGGCCTGAATCAGAAGGGGTCAGTTCTCTCAGCTTTGCACTGCAGTGCTACAAGTGACCCTCCTCATGAAGCTCTTGGGAAGGAAACCCTTGCTAAGGACTCTGGAAACAACACCTTGTATTCAGACAACTTCCAGAATCAAGGAACTTCTTCAGCCTAAATGCAGTTCTGCTTTTTATGTATCCACGCATTTAGCAGTGGAGTATACAAGATTTTTGTGAGAGCATAGCCTTGATATACCATCCCAAGGATCAATTTTATTATACTGTTTCTCCATAATATTAAGAAAGCTTTCTAAGTGGCTGAGCAAAATATTGCCGGTTCCTTTTGTTAAATTTTCCCTGGAGGCGATATGGCAAGAAAAGATAATATTTAAAAATCGTGAACTAAAGACCATGTAGAAGAGGCTAAATAGCCATAAATTGGAGTGTTGGAGTACTGCAGCTGAGTACTCAATGTGAAGTCATTTGTTTTATCCTCGCATTCATCCAGGACTGAAGTTCACAAGAAGAAATCAGGAAAACTGAAAATGTGATGATAAAGCATTTTGTTGACTGTCTAAATAATAGAAATTAAGAGGGGCACCTGGGTGGCTCAGTGGGTTAAAGCCTCTGCCTTCGGCTCAGGTCAGGATCCTGGGGTCCTGGGATCGAGCCCCACATCGGGCTCTCTGCTCAGCAGGGAGCCTTCATCCTCCTCTCTCTCTGCCTGCCTCTCTGTCTACTTGTGATCTCTCTCTGTCAAATAAATAAATAAAATCTTTAAAAAATAATAATAATAGAAATTAAGAAATTACAATTAATTTGCTTGGAGGTGAGAAAAGATCTATATGGAGGTTAAGGATTACTTTGTATTTCTAATTACTACTTAGTACTAATTACTTAGTAATAGTAATTACTTAGTATCTGGTCAAATGGTACAAAAACTGGTGCATTTGAATTTGAGTAATTTAGACCATTAATGAGGAATAAGCTTCCTAAAAATAAAGATCTATAGTCAAGAAAGTTCCCTAAGAATGATACAAGAATTATCTGTTTTAAAAATCACAGAATATAAAATTTAAGAGTCTGGGGAAAGTAATTTCAACTAAACGTTTGGTTTTAATCTATGAAATCTTATATGCTTAAGAAATTAACACACCTCTCATTTTACCTAAATTATAATCCAGCCTAGAGGTAAATAGGTGAATTTCAGATTTACTAGGTGAGAAAGCAGATCAAAATTTCATGATAAGCTTAAGGAGATTTAAAAGATCACATTGATTTATTTAAAAATATACATTAGACATACGACAAGGTAAGCTTAGAAAACAGTTCATAATATATCGATGTTAACCTCTAGATGATTTTACTGAGGAACGTGAAACTTGCTTCTAAAATAAAAGAAGGAATAGAAATGGACCAGGTTTGTTTGCTTTCATACAGACCTAAATTGCTATGAAAGATGCAGATCGGAAGGAAACTCTCCAGGGAAAATTTGCTGAAGTCATCACCAAATCATATAATCAGTATAAGTAGGTCATGACAGTACTCAAGATACTTGTCCTCTAGAAAGTCTGACCTAGAAGAATCTTTCTTTTCTTTTTTTTTTTCTTTTCTCTTGGATGATAATTATTTAAAGCTGGAAACATATTATCACTGATGGTATCAAGTGGAATTTAGGGAAAGAATGAACAAGTAAATGCTATGGACCTGTTATCACCAGATGAAAGACCTTCAAGATATGTGAGTGTGGCTTGTTTAACTCACTATGAATAATTCCAGTCGTGATCTTGGCTTTACCATTACAGATTGTATAGCACCAACAAAAACTGAATATAAAATAAGCTTGATAACAACAAAAAGATTCAGGTATTTCTGTCTACTTTCTTTCAAAACTCCTCTTTATGCCTCTATTTAATCAATCTTGAATTGTCAGAAACAAAAAACAAAAACAAAAAAGTCATCAGAGAAATGCATTAAATGCTTATAGCATAGGGAAAAATTATTTTCCCTTTCTGCCCAAGAATGCATTATTAAAAAATCTTTAAGATGTGTTTTAAATGTACGCCCACACAGCCAGACAACCACTGTCACCACAAAGAAGGAAAACGGTCCAAAAGTGACTTGAACAGAGATCTTTGTGCATCCTGCAAAAAGCTAGCGTCTTTCAACATTTTTGTGGCTTCACTGCAGGAAGCAGACTCTTATTTGTTGATGAAGTTGTTATGCAGTTAAGAAGCACTGCTCTTTCACCAAGGCTGTGCAATATTTTTTTAACCGTTGGTTAAAATATAGCAAATTTAAATTCTTCATCAAAAACTGGGAAACCAAAGAATGAGATCAACTCCTACCCAGTTATGTAGCAAAAGTTGCCATCTCCAAGATCAGAGGACACAATATGTTTTCATTTACAATTTCCTCATGCTTAAAACTTGGCTGTGAAAAGCCAAGTCCCTTTAAACTGATGGAATTTGGTATAAGAAGACAGTAAATTGTCTATATTTTTTTAAAAATACTAATTTAAATACCTCGGTTGCTTCTGTAGAACAGGAATGCCAAAAGTCCAAGTTTTCTTATAATCAAATTTTCTCTCTTCCAACTAGTTCTATCTTCTAATATAATATGATCATAATGTGGAAGATGAGTAGTTTTCAATTGTTTTTACATAATGTCAAATAGGGTGGAGAGGAATATTTTTATCTCTTTCCTACTTAATGATTTGATATATGAAAAGATGATTTTCAAATAAAAACAAATATAAGCTGGTAGAAATGTAGGCTACTCTAACTTATAGGCTCTAACTTTATAATATGGCATATTAATTGAAAGATAGACTTACTAATTTTTCACTATCATATAAATGTATCTATTTCTATCACCAGCATTGATATATGTGTACATGTATGTGAATATGTATACATTTATAATACATTTGAACTGGATAAACTGTATTAAAGTTTAGATCTGTGTTTAAAGTATATGGTAGATATTTGATTTGCTTACCTATATTTGTCATACATGGGAGGGTTGCATGGCCCTACTGCCTTAAAATTTGGCATAATCTGGGCTTTATTTTTCTGATAAATTATAAAGATCTTGTGCACAATTCTCTTTCTCTTTCTCTACTGCCCAGATCTAAGGAGACCACGTGTTTAAGATGAAGTAGTTACAGAATGCTAGACCTTCCCCCACTGATTCACTACATGGAGTACAGTTGCCTTGGAGAGACACCCAGACCCACAGCAGACATTGTGAAATACAAGAAATAGCACTTTTTGGTGTTAAGGATCAGAATTTGTGTGGTGTTTACTATGGAAACATAATCTAGACTGGTTTAATCTACAGTGACAATTTCTAAACCTTTGAAACTGTTCTCAACCTCAGGAGAAGTTTTGAGTATGCACTTTTAATGTATATGTTTAGTCACAAATATCATAGCTTATGATTTTACTTATATTTCTTGTGCATTATAAAACATCATCAAAAAGTAGAAATGAAAAAGGACAAATTAAAAAGTAATATCAAGTTCTCTGATACTTTCCTACACTCCAAATCTATACCAGTTTTGTCCTTGATTGCCTGCACCCCACACTGGTGGTCAGCGTTCCCAGAATTTAGAGAGAACAATGAAACCGATATAATCATGGGAAAAATTTACTACCAGGTATAAAAAGATACTGTAATTTTAGGTTCTATTCATTGTCTCCTTTCCATACAACAATGTATCTACCTTATGGCTCAGAATCATTAGCATCTTCTTCCATACTAAAGAGATCACTGTCTTTGAGGGCCTAGAAATCCTTATTGTATTAGGTCCATTACCTGATTTTTACATGCTTTCAAGTGCGAAAACTTTTGCCTTAAATTGTTCTGGAATCAAGGATTTAGCCTTTTACTCTCCATAGCAAATAGCTGAAGGTGATAATACAAACACCATCGGGATTTTTGTTTGTTAAATCCTTACACTTGTCAGTAACCACTCATTTAAAACTGAAGTTCAAAGACAGCATTCATGTAACAGTTTCTTTTGGAAACAATTTTAATTAAAACATCCTTGAGAGAGGAAGCCAAAAGATATCCCAAATCCAAGATAGTGGAATCTTTTATAAAGTGAAAGCACGGGCACCCGGGTGGCTCAGTGGGTTAAAGCCTCTGCCTTCCGCTCAGGTCATGATCTCAGCGTCCTGGGACCGAGCCCCGTGTCGGGTTCTCTGCTCAGCAGGGAGCCTGCTTCCTCCTCTCTCTCTGCCTGCCCACCTCTCTGCCTACTTGTGATCTCTGTCTGTCAAATAAGTAAATAAAATCTTAAAAAAAAATAATAAAGTGATAGCAGAACATAAAGTTCTATGAAACTTGAAGTATATAAATATTTGTCACATATGAGATATATGTGGAAAAACAAAGAAAGTCACTACCAGAATACATAGGTTTAAAGAATAGTAATTGGTCATTTCAGAAAGGCTTAAATGGCTAACCATTCTTAACTGATCCCATATTTTACTGACTTGAAGAAATGACATCATGGGACGCCTGGGTGGCTCAGTTGGTTAAGCAGCTGCCTCCGGCTCAGGTCATGATCCCAGCGTCCTGGGATCGAGTCCCACATCGTGCTCCGTGCTCCGCGGGGAGCCTGCTTCTCTCTCTGTCTCTGCCTGCCACTCTGTCTGCCTGTGCTCACTCTCACTCTCTCTCTGATAAATAAATAAAATCTTTTAAAAAAAATGACATCATGAATATTTTGACCACCGTGTCTTTGTTATCTCACAGGGTTGAAATGGAATGAAAGGTCCACTGTTCTGTGACATGATTCATCACCAGTCAAATGTTTCAAAGGCTATTCAAGAAAAGGTTTATAAATTCAATGCAATTAAATTTTTCATCTTATATCAATTGTTCTCTAAACTAGTCACCCACATGAGTCATGATTTTCAAACACTCAAATCTCATTGGGTAAGCTATGCAAATTAGGTTAATAAATTGCCCCCCAAATCTATGATAATATTAATTAACCTCTTGTAATGGTGATGTTATGTTTAGGGGGTACTTTTATAGCTGCTGAATAAAATGTTGGCAATAATAATAAGAACTGCTGTCATTTTCAGAGTACATTATTTCAGGTGTCCAACAAGACAAATTACAGGGAATTATGTATTGGCTTAATGAATTAGTTCTTCTAATATGAGATGAGTCTGGTACACAGGCCAACAGTTCACTGAGTTCAAGTATAAGGATGTTCGACTGTTAGCATTCAGTGAAAAGACTTGTTATTAAATATGCTAATAAAATATACAAAGAAACTTATAAAAATGGATGGTAACTTAACTAGATTCTCATCATTAAGATTATTTGCAGCTTTTAAAGCTTTGCCAAGGAACTTATCAGTCAAATGGGGATCAATTCTTTTTTTTTTCCCTTTTTTCTTTTAATTTAATTTTATTTTATTTCAGTGCTCTAAAATTCATTGTTTATGTACCACACCCAGTGCTCTATGCAATATGTGCCCTCCTTAATACCCACCACCAGGCTCATCCAACACCCCTCCCCTCCAAAACCCTCAGTTTGGGGGCACCTGGGTGGCTCAGTGGATTGAGTCTCTGCCTTCGGCTCTGGTCATGATCTCAGGGTCCTAGGATTGAGCCCCACATCGGGCTCTCTGCTTCCCTATCTCTCTGCCTGCCTCTCTGCCTACTTGTGCTCTCTGTCAAATAAATTAAAAAAAAAATCTTTAAAAAAAAAACCCCTCAGTTTGTTTCTCACTCTCTCTCATGGTTTGTCTCCCCCTCCAGTTACCCCCAACTCACTTCTCCTCTCCATCTCCCAATGTCAGTAAACAACAAGTGTTGGAGAGGATGTGGAGAAAGGGGAACCTTCTTACACTGTTGGTGGGAATGCAAGTTGGTGCAGCCATTTTAGAAAACAGTGTGGAGATTCCTTAGGAAATTAAGAATAGAGCTACCCTATGATCCTGCTATTGAACTACTGGGTATTTACCCTAAAGACACAGATGTAGTGAAAAAAGGGCCATCTGTACCCCAATGTTTATAGCAGCAATGGCCACAGTCACTAAACTGTGGAAAGAGCCAAGATGCCCTTCACAGACAAATAGATAAAGAAGATATGGCCCATATATACTATGGAGTATTATGCCTCCACCAGAAAGGATGAATACCCAACTTTTGTATCAACATAGACAGGACTGGAGGAGAGTATGCTGAGTGAAATAACATGGAGGACAATGGGATCAATTTTTAATGAACTTGAAAGTTCATTGTAAGTTGTAATTAGGGAGAGTGTAACCTAAGGAAAGCTTCTAAATAAGTGAATTTCCCTAGCAAGGGCTTGAGATAATTTAAGCTGCTGCCTTCGGCTCGGGTCATGATCTCGGGGTCCTGGGATCGAGTCCCACGTCGGGCTCTCTGCTCGGCGGGGAGCCTGCTTCCCTCTCACTCTCTCTGCCTGCCTCTCTGACTACCTATGATCTCTCTCTGTCAAATAAATAAATAAAATCTTTAAAAAAATTAAAAAAAATGCAGAAACATTGCATTTTTCTTGCATTTATTCAATAATCCTTATAAAAATTATTGCTCTCATCTTTAACAGATGAGGACGATATACCAGAGAAAGACCACAGCTTAAGTAAGGTTTATTTTATTCAACTTGTATCAGCTTATAACTTTGTGTCATTCATGCTATTCTTTGACAATTATCTCCATCTTCAGTGACTGGCTATAACATCTGGTATAGCACAAGCACACACAAAAGTATTTACAGCTTGAATGAATGAATGCTTACTTAAAAACATATTCTGGTTTGATTTAAATCAAGTCTGGGCAGAATTAACCGCTTATTCTTTTATGTACCTGTGATGATTCATGCTTCTTATGATTATAGAATCTACCACATTGATTTTTATTCATTTATCTTATGTGTCCATCCCTCACAAACTGTGATTTCCTTAAGAGTAGGGTTCATGATTTAATTGAGCCTTGTATTCCCAAATCTTGCATCATGTCTGGACCCTAGTAGGCACTCAACAAATATTTGTTCAACTGAATTAAGTTTCCGTCCTTCCTCTGGCATGGCTTGAGACTGACCTAAGAGGCAGGAGTAACAACATGAATCAGAGATAAGAAAGGTTATCAATCAGAATGGCCCATTGGCATGATGGAGAAATTGGTGGCTACCTGTGAAAGACTTCTGACCCATGGCACGAAAGGAGTGGTGGAGATGGGCAAACTTTTTGGATTTCAGGTGTGAACAATATATAGGATGCCTCACACAAACCCTGCCACATTCAGGTGCTTCAGAACAGAGGGAGCACTATGAGGGTAGATGTCAGAACACAGATAAGCAAGAGTCAACAGAAGGGCAAGAGCTGACACACAAGTCTATGCGTGGGCAAAAGTCCAAGTGTCAGGGCTGTCAATAGACTGGAAGTCTGATCTTAGTGTGTCCAGTGTGAGTATGAGTCATCTTAAATCAGAGTTTCAGCTCTATTGTAGCTCAATCATAGCATCCCAATCTCACGTGACTGGATGGAAGAAATACTGGAGCTATGAGACAACCCCACAGGAACTCCTTGGAGTATGCACTGAACTCATGTCTGTGGTAGGCAATTGAAAAGGATCCTAAAAGGGAGTGACTGGGACCAAAGCATATGTGGGTCCCAGTGTGTGCAATACTGTTAGCACAGTTCATCCCGGGCACTGCAGGGGAGCTTAGAAAATTTTGAGAAATACACTCCAAAGCATGGCAGCCCCTTGGTTGAGTACCTACAGCAGGGACCCAACTTGACCAGATCTAAGGGTATTCTGAATCAAGATCTCCTGAGGTGCTTGCTAAATATGCAGAATTCTCAATCCATCCTAAACATACTGAATCAGAAATTTTTGAACTGAACAGAAAATACATCTAATGAGCTTCCTGGGATTTCTAAGAGATATCAACGTCTAAGAGCCACTGGCCTAATCCTTAAGGTATCTGGTTTTTTAGCCTGCATTCACATTGATAGCCAGTCTCATTTACCCTCAAAATCTTTGAGTATCAATTGCAGACAATCCAGATCAGATGGACCATTTTTTTCCACCCTTTTTTTTTAATTAAAGATTTATTTATTTACTTGAGAGAGCGAGTGAGCAGGGAAGGGGACAAGGGAGAGAGAGGGCGAGAAAGGATCCCAAAAGACTCCCTGCTGAGCACAGAGCCCAGCGCTGGGCTCCATCTCAACACCCTGAGATCATGACCTGAGCCAAAACTAAGAATCAGACGCTTAACCAGCGGAGCCACCCAGTCCCCCAGATGGACCATTTTCTATTCGCCAGACATCCCATGCACATTCAGATAGTCACACCTTTTTTTTTTCCCCATTCTCTTCCCTCTGAGTGGATTATTTATCCAATTTTATATGATTGTTGTAGTCCTACTGATGCTTGATGGCACATCCTCTGTAATTCCCATTTATGTTTGTGTGTGTCTATTGTATATTCTTTTTATTTGTTGCTTTTCTGTCTATCTTTCCTATCAGATTTGAACTTTGAAAGCAGGGAACACATGATTTATTTTGTAACTCAATCATTTTGTTACATTGTGGTGGCTCAACTCTCTACCTAATACAGTCCCAAATATAATGCTTTGGCATTATATTATATTATTATATATTATATTATAAAGGCTTAGCTCTGCACTGTCCTTTCAGATCAAGTCTTACAGAAAGAGTTCAGGATCATTTTACCAGAGTCATTTACTTCTAAAACCAAGCCCATTCTTAGAACAGATTTTTTAGACAGAGAATCTGCAGGCTAACCATTAAAATTAACATAATGGGTCCAGTTATAGAGTCAGGGACTATCGACCTTGCAGAATGATTTAGTTTAAGAAAAAAAGCAGATCTAGATGTCCCATTAGTGCTACTAAATAAACTGTGTTCTGATAGTAGGGATTGATCTGAGACAGGGGAAAGTGGCTAATGTATAGCTAATCCACGTCTGGAGTGAAGAAATAGGCGTCTTTTGGTTCTGAATGCATTTTTTTCAGATGCATTTATCACACCATATAAATAAAGAGCAAAGCATGGAACTGACACTGTAGTTTCTAGTCTCATAACTTGGGGATAAGAAAAGTCAGTTCACATGGGAGAAACCTGGAGCTAAAGCACTGATCAAACATCACTAACAAAGTTGTCCAGAATTTTCTAAGTCTCACAAAGGGAAAACTGGCTGTTTTGAGTATGATAATTGGTCACAGAAAATTATTTTGAAAATCTTAATTCCCTAAAGGATTGAGAATGTGACAAAAAGCTACACTAACAGAACACTAGAAGTGGTTGGCACACACTTAAGGAGTAGTGAGAAGACTAAGCCTCATTGGATACGGGCTTGTGTATCAGGCAGTTTACTGTCAGGCATGCATTGAGTCAAATAGGTGAGTAGTAATTGACCTGTATCCTTGCAATTAGAACTGCATTTTTAAATTGAAAAAAAAAAAATCCCTTCAAGACTGCCTCAACTGTATCAATTTATCAAAAGCAGAATATGAGAGCTTCAGAAAAACAAGATTTCTTTTTCTTTGACCCATGAAGGATATTAGAGCCCTGGACAAATTCAAAAGTAAAATGGAATTTTTTTTAAATTATTCTGTGCTAGTTTAATAAAAGCTTAGAAGGGCAATTCTGAATTAGAGTTTCACATGTATTTTAATCTTGAGTTTATTATCCTTTTCGTAAAGAATTTCACCCATAGCTTCTGAAAATTGAGCAGCTGGTTTCAGTTGATTGATGGGTATGTTTTATGAAAACAACAAAGTGCAAATGAGCTAGCTTATTGCAGTTGGTTCTGTTTCATTCACTGTCTTATGCAAAGGCTCCATCTGTAACTTTGTCAGTCACTGAAAATGTAACCCTCACTTCAGCTTGAAGATATTACACGTTTCCGAAAGAATATCCTTTCACCTGACTTTCTTCTCTTAAGTATATATTCCTGATGTCTTGTATTTATGAAAAAAAGCCCCAGTAGTCAGAAAGGGCCCCTTGCTTAGAAATATTAACAGCTGGCAGAGACAGCCCCCTACCATTTAGGTGTATTCAATGAATCATCCATTTATTTAATGAATCATTATGAGCCCCTGCTCTTCTGTCTGCATGAGATACAGGAGTATGTAGAAAGTAGATCCTGCCTTCAAGGGGCTCTATGCATAGTCTACTTGGGAGATGGATAATAAAGAGTAAGTAGATTAATAGAGTATTTTTAACTCAGAAGAAAAATCAAGGAGGCTATGGAACAATTGAATGATCAGGTAGAAGAGAAGTCCTTTTTATTAATTGGTCAGGAAAGAGCTCACTGAAGGGGTGACATTTAAGCAGAGATTAATAGAGGGAGGGAGTGAATCTGTCTAGACCTAAATGTGGGACATTCTAGGCAGAAGAAAAGCAAGGCCCATAGCCCAGAAGTGACCAAACAAAAGCTGTGTGTTTGTATGTTTCTTGATTGTTTTTAACCGAAAATCACCAGTGTGATTGGTGATGAACATAAGGATACCTAAGGAAAGTGGCTTTTCAGCCAGCCAGGCAAGGAATGAATTGGCAATATTTATAATATACTTATTGAACTGGTTCATTGTTAAAATCTGTAAAATGTTTTTTAAATAACTACAGATAAAATATATTTAAGGGTGGGGTGCCTGGGTGGCTCAGTCAGTTAAGCATCCAACTCTTGTTTTTGGCTCAGGTCATGATCTCATTGTTCATGAGATCAAGCCTTCTATTGGGCTCCATGCTCAGCAGGGTGTCTGTTGAAGATTCTCTCCCTCTGCCCCTCCCCACTTATGTACATGCTCTCTCTCACTCATAAATAAACGAATCTTTAAAAAAACATATATTACGGGTATTACTGAAATAATATTTGTAAATACTACCTGGACATATTACATAAATGCTGGTGTTACTAATTTATCATACAAATTCCCCTTATCATCGCAACTGATTTTTTAATGTTTTTGTATGGTAGATAAGGCATCTGATTTTACTACATAATAATCATGTATACAACTTGGATGTTTGATTCCAATATCAACTTACATATAACTCCTGAGGCAACTTCAATGAAAATACTAAAGAAAATGTTGTGTTTATGCTAGTATGTTAATATTTAAAGTACAGAAGGAGGTAGAGCAGTAGGGCAAATTTTATACAAAACTATCATACAAACAGTGTAACAGTAACTCAAGTTTATGTGAAACATCAACATAAATATTAAAATAACATTAATGTAAAATTTTTGATCTCACCTTAGAGCATAATGACTTAAAAGGATGTTTGTTTTCCTCTGGTACTCCTTTTTTTTTTCCTTTCAATTTTTTTGTTGTGAAAAAATATTCATTACATATAATTTATCTTAATAAATATTTAAATATACCATTCAGTGTTATTAAATATATTTATATTGTTGTGTACCCATTACCACCATCCATCTCCAGGACTCCTGCCATCTTTAACTGAGACTCTAAATTCATGAAACAATAAATCCCCATTTCCCCCTTTCCCCAGCCCCTGACAACCACTATTCTAATTTCTGCCTCTAGATTCTGACTACCCTAAGTACCTTAGATAAGGAATCACAATGTATTCATCTTTTCATGATTGGTTTATTTCACTTACATAATGTCAAGTTGCATCCATTTTGTATAATAAGTGAGAATTTCCTTTTTAAGACTGAATGATAATGCATTATATGTACATGCCAAATGTTATCCATTCAGCTGTTGACGTACATAGATTTGTTTCCACATTTTAGCTACTGTGAATAATGATGCCATGAACATGGTAGTACAAATATCTCCTTAAGACCCCACTTTAAATTTTCATGTGTATATACTCAGAAATGGAATTACTGGATCATAGAGTAATTCTATTTTTAATTTTTTGAGTATACTGTTTCCATAGCAGTTGCACCATTTTACACACAATGGAGGACTAGGGTTCCAATTTCTCCACATCCTTGCTAATACTTATTATTTTCTGCTTTTGAAGAGTAGCTATCCTAACAGGTGTGAAGTGATATCTCATTGTGATTTGGATTTGCATTTCCCTAAAGATTAGTGATGTTGAACATCATTTTTTTTAAAGATTTTATTTATTTATTTGACAGACAGAGATCACAAGAAGGCAGAGAAGCAGGCAGAGAGATCGGAGAAGCAGGCTCCCTGCCGAGCAGAGAGTCCAATGTGGGGCTCAATCCCAGGACCCTGAGATCATGACCTGAGCTGAAGGCAGAGGCTTTAACACACTGAGCCACCCAGGTGCCCTAATTTTTCTTTTAAGAACATCTTTTTATATGCTTATTGATCACTTGAATGTTTTCTTTGCATAAATGTCTATTCAAGTTCTTTGGCTATCTTTTTTTTTTTATTATTTGTTTATTTTCAGCGTAACAGTATTCATTGTTTTTGCACCACACCCAGTGCTCCATGCAACATGTGCCCTCTCTATTTCCCACCACCTGCTTCCCCAACCTCCCACCCCCCGCCCCTTCAAAACCCTCAGGTTGTTTTTCAGAGTCCATAGTCTCTCATGGTTCATCTCCCCTTCCAATTTCTCTCAACTCCCTTCTCCTCTCCATCTCCCCATGTCCTCCATGTTTTTTGTTATGCTCCACAAATAAGTGAAACCATATGATACTTGACTTTCTCTGCTTGACTTATTTCACTCAGCATAATCTCTTCCAGTCCCATCCATGTTGCTACAAAAGTTAGGTATTCATCCTTTCTGATGGAGGCATAATACTTCATCGTGTATATGTACCACATCTTCCTTATCCATTCGTCCGTTGAAGGACATCTTGGCTCTTTCCACAGTTTGGCGACCATGACCATTACTGCTATAAACATTAGGGTACAGATGGCTCTTCTTTTCACTACATCTGTATCTTTGGGGTAAATACCCAGCAGTGCAATTGCAGGGTCATAGGAAAGCTCTGTTTTTAATTTCTTGAGGAATCTCCACACTGTTCTCCAAAGTGGCTGCACCAACTTGCATTCCCACCAACAGTGTAAGAGGGTTCCCCATTCTCCACAACCTCTCCAACACAGGTTGTTTCCTGTCTTGCTAATTTTGACCATTCTAACTGCTGTAAGGTGATATCTCAATGTGGTTTTAATTTGAATCTCTCTGATGGCTAGTGATGATGAACATTTTTTCATGTGTCTGATAGCCATTTATTTGTCAGACCAATATCCTGATGAATATGGATGCTAAGATTCTCAACAAGATCCTAGAAAACAGGATCCAGCAGTACATAAAAAGATTATCCACCATGACCAGGTGGGATTCATCTCTGGGTCACAAGGATGGTTCAACATTCACAAATCAATCAATGTGATAGAACAAATAAATAATAGAAGAGAAAAGAAGCACATGGTCATCTCAATTGATGCAGAAAAAGCATTGGACAAAATCCAGCATCCGTTCCTGATTAAAAGGCTTCAAAATTTAGGGATAGAGGGAACATTCCTGAACTTCATAAAATCTATCTATGAAAGACCCACAGCAAATATCATCCTCAATGGGAAAAAGCTTGCAGCCTTCCCGTTGAGATCAGGAACACGACAAGGATGCCCACTCTCACCACTCTCGTTCAACATAGTATTAGATGTCCTAGCAACAGCAATCAGACCACAAAGAGAAATAAAAGGTATCTAAATTGGCAAGGAAGAAGTCAAACTCTCTCTCTTTGCAGATGACATGATTCTTTATATGGAAAACCCCAAAGACTCCACCTCCAAACTTCTAGAACTCATACAGCAATTCAGTAATGTGGCAGGATACAAAGTCAATGTACAGAAATCAGTGGCTTTCTTATACACTAACAATGAAAATACAGAAAGGGAAATTAGAGAATCGATTCCATTTACTATAGCACCAAGAACCATAAGATACCTGGGAATAAACCTAACCAAAGTGTAAAGGATCTACAGTTAGAGGAACTACAGAACACTCATGAAAGAAATTGAAGAAGACACAAAAAGATGGAAGACCATTCCATGCTCTTGGATTGGAAGAATAAACATTGTTAAAATGTCTATACTTCCTAGAGCAATCTATACTTTTAATGCCATTCTGATCAAAATTCCACCAGTCTTTTTCAAAGAGCTGGAGCAGATAATCCTAAAATTTGTATGGAATCAGAAGAGACCCCGGATTGCTAAGGAAATGTTGAAAAACAAAAACAAAACTGGCGGCATCACGTTACCTGATTTCAAGCTTTACTACAAAGCTGTGATCACCAAGACAGCGTGGTACTGGCATAAAAACAGACACATAGACCAGTGGAACAGAGTGGAGAGCCCAGATATGGACCCTCAACTCTATGGTCAAATAATCTTCGACAAAACAGGAAAAAATATACAATGGAAAAGAGACAGTCTCTTCAATAAATGGTGCTGGGAAAACTGGACAGCTATATGTAGAATGAAACTCGACCATTCTCTAACACCATACACAAAGATAAACTCGAAATGGATAAAAGACCTCAACGTGAGACAGGAATCCATAAGAATCCTAGAGGAGAACATAGGCAGTAACCTCTTCGATATCAGCCACAGCAACTTCTTTCAAGATATGTCTCCAAAGGCAAAGGAAACAAAGCAAAAATGAACTTTTGGGACTTCATCAAGATCAAAACCTTCTGCACAGCAAAGGAAACAGTCAACAAAACAAAAAGGCAACCCATGGAATGGGAGAAGATATTTGCAAATGACAGTACAGACAAAAGGTTGATATCCAGGATTTATAAAGAACTCCTCAAACTCAACACACACAAAACAGATAATCATATCAAAAAATGGGTAGAAGATATGAACCGACACTTCTCTTTGGCTATCTTTTACTCAGGTTTGTTGTTGTTGTTTCTGTTGAGTTTTAGAAGTTCTCTATATATTCTAGATATTAATCTGTTATTAGATATGTGATTTGCAAATATTTTCTTCTATTTTGAAGATTGATATTTACTCTATTGATAGTGTCTCTTAATGAGCAATTTTTTTCAATGTTTGTGAAATACAATTTGTCTGTTTAATCCTTATGTTGCCTGTGTCTTTGGAGTCATATCTAAGAAATCCTTACTATGTCCAATGTTGTAAAGATTTTGCCCTGTATTTTCTTCTGTGAGTTTTATAGTTTCAGGTCTTACAGTTAAGTCTCTGATCCATTTTAGGTTAATTTTTGTACATGGTATTAAGTAAAGGTCTACTGTCATTCTTCTTCATGTAGAATCCAGTTTTCCTAACATCAACTGCAGAAAAGATAGCCCTTTCCTCACTGAATGGTCCTGACCCCCTTATCAAAAATCATTTGACTATATATGCAGGTACTTATTTATGGGCTCTCTATTCTATTCTATTGTTCAGTATGTCTGTATGCCAGTACCACACTGTTTTGACAACTGTAGCTTTGTAGTAAATTTTGGAATAAGGAAGTAGGATACCTCCAGCTGTTTTTTTCTTTCTTAAAATTGTTTCCTGGTCTGTTGGGTATTTTTATCATGAAAGAGTTTTGAATTTTGTCAAGTGCTGAAAGTGCTAACATGATCATTAGGGGTTTTCCCAGTTCACTGTGTTAATGTGATTATTTTTGTATGTTGAACCATCTTTGCATTCCAGGAATAATCCTACCTGGATGCAGTATATTATTTTCTAATATGCTGATGAATTCTATTTGCTAGTATTCTGTTGAACATTTTTGCATGAATATCATAAGGATAATGTTCTGTAATTTCTTTATAGTGCCTGTCTGACTTTAGTATTAAAATAATGTAGGTCTCATAGAATGAGATGTATTTCCTGCTCTTCAGGTTTTTTGAAAAGGTTTAGGCATTGGTTTTAGTTCTTTTTAAAGGTTTAGTACAACTCACAGTGAAGCCATCAGGTCTAGGGTTCTATTGCTTGACAAGATATCATTGATTACTAATTCAGTTTCTTTACTAACTATAGGTTTGTTCAGATTTTTCTATTTCTTCATGATTTAGTTCTGGCAAGCATTTTCTTTTTAGGCATTTGTCCATTTCATTTAAGTCATCCAATTTGTTGGAGTACAATTGTTCATAGTACTGTCTTATCCATCTTATTTCTGAAGAATTTGTATTAATGTTCTAACTTTAATTTCTTACTTTAAAATTTGAGTCTTCTGTTTTTTTCCTCTTAATCAATCTAGCTGAAGTTCAATCAGTTTTGTTGATATTTTCAAGAATGAACTTTTGATTTCATTGATTTTCTCTATTGTTTTTCCTTTCTCCCTCATTTATCTCTTCTGTCTATAAAATTTGGGCTTAGTTTTTCTCCTTTTCCTAGATTTTTAAGTTTAAAGACAGGTTGTTGATTTCAGCTCTTTCTTCCTTTTGTAATGTGAGCATTTAAAACTATAAATTTCCTCTTTAAATTTCATTGTATTCTTTAAGTTTTAGTGCATTATATTTTTGTTTTCATATTTCCCGAAGTATTTCCTGATTTCCCTCAAGGTTCTTCTTTGATGTATTCATTGCTCAAGAGCGTTTTGTTTAATCGCCCCCCACCAAAAATTATGAATTTTCCAATTTTCCTTGTTTTTAATTTCTGATTTCATCCTCTTATAGTCAGTTAGAATACTTTGTAAGATAATTATTTTTTTTAAATCTAGCAACACTTAATTTGTGGCCTTCTATATGATTTTTCCTAGAAAATGTCCCATGTGCCTTTGAGAAGAATGTAACTTTGTTGTTGGGTACTGTGTTTGTACGTATCTACTGGGTTTATTGTGTTGTCCAGTCCTCTAATTCCTTACTTTTCTTCTTTGTGGTATTCTACCTATTAGTGAGTGTCAGCTATTAAACTATTCAGTTATTATTGTAGAATAGTCCATTTCTTCAAGTATGTCAATTTTGTTCTATATCTTGGTGGTCTCCTATTAGGTGTGTGAATGTTCATAAGTTGTTATGTTTAAGATCTTATTAAGACTTATTAAGACTTATTAATGTTTTTCTTTGACTTTTTTACCTTTACTGATTTAAAGTCTATTTTTGTATGCTACTAATATAACTACCTCTGCTGTCTTTTGGTCACTCTTTGCATGAAATATATTTTTCATTTCTTTTACTTTGAACCATTGTGTTTTGGGATCTAAAGGGAATCTCTTGTAAATAGTATATAATTGAATCTTTTGTTTTAAAATCCTTTCTGCCAATTTCTGTGTTTTGATTGGAGAATTTAATTTATTTCCATTTAAAGTAATTACAGACAAGGAGAAACTTACCTTGGACATTTTGCTATTTGTTTTTCATCTGATATATGTTTTCCACTTGAAGATTTTGTTCCTCATTTCCTCCATTACTGCCCTTTTTTTGTGTGTTTAACTTTGTTTTTTTAGTTTTGTTTGTAATTACAACAGAGACTGTATGGCCCACTTGTCTTAAGATACTTATTATTTAGTCCTTGCAGAAAAATTTGCCTACTTTGTTCTAGATACAAACCAATGTTTTAAGAAAAAATAAATGGGAGAAAGGAGTTCCACCATTGAATTGTGTTTATTTATTTTTTTTTATAATGAGACATTTTAATTCTTTTTTTATTTCCCTTTTTAATATCCTGTATTTATTTTCTTTGTGGTTACCTTGGACATTGCATTTAAAATCCTAAGGTTATAACACATTAATTTTAATTTAAACTATCTTAACTGTAATAACATTCAAAACTTCACCCCTTCATAGCTCCATCTGTACCTTCTCAGTTGTTGTCACAAAATTACATTTTTATGCATTACATGTCCAAAAATATAAGGTAATAAAATTTAAATGCATTAGTGTCTTAAATTATTTAAAAGACAAACTGTGCAGTTACTAATCAAAGTTAAAACAAAATACTGATTTTTGTATGCCCTTATATTTACCTTTTCTGTGTTCTTTATTTCTTCATACAGCTTTAAGTTACTGTCTACAGCTCTTTCATTTCAAATTGCAAGACTCCCTTAGGCAGTTCATACAGGATAGGTCCAGTGCAAAGAACCTCTCAGCTTTTGTGTATCTGAGAATGTCTTAATTTCTCCCTTGCCCCTGGAGGACAGTTTTACTAGGTATAGAATTTTTAGTTGATAATTTTTTTCTTTTAGCACATGAATATATTGACCTACTGCCTTCTGGACTTCAAATTTCCTGATGAGAAATCTGCTAAAAATCTTATGACAGATCTCTTGTTTGTGATGGGTCACTTTTCTCTTGCTGCTTTCAAGATTCTCTATCTCTGGCTTTTTGCTTTTTGATTATAGCATGTGTCAGTGTGGGTCTCTTGAGTTCATTCTCCTTGGAGTTTTTTGAGCTTCTTGAATATTTATATTAATGTCTTCCATCAAATTTGGGAATTTTCAGTCATTATTATTATCAAAATTTGGGAATTTTTCAGTCATTATTTATTTGTATATTGTCTCTGACTCTTTCTATCTCTCTCATCTCTTTCTGGGACTCTCACAGAGTGTATGTCAGTATACTTGATGGAGTTCTACGGTCCATTAGGCTCTGTTCATTTTTCCTCAATATTTTTCTTTTCCTCCTTAGCCTTAATAATTTCAATTGTTCTATATTCAAGTTTGCTGATTCTTCTCTCTGCTCAAATCTGCCTTTTTGTCTCTCTAATGAATCTTTTATTTCAGTTATTACACTTTTAAACTCCAGAATTTCTTCTTCTTTTTCTTTTTTCTTGTCTTTCTTCTTCTTCTTCTTCTTTTTTTTTTTTTTTTGGATTTCTGTATCTTTATTGATGTGTCTGTTTTATTATACATAATTTTCTGATTTTTTCCCATTTCTTTTTCTTTCCCATCTCATTCTGACATTTCCCTTTCTTTAGTTCTTTAGCATCTTCAGGACAGCTGATTTTACACTCTTTGTCTAGTAGATCTATGCTAGTTCTTTCAAAGGGGCAGTTTCTGTTGATTTTTCCTTCTTTGAATTTGCCATACTTTCCTGTTCATTTGTATGCCTTGTGATTTTTTTTGTTATTGTAACAATGTGGCAATGATGAAGCTGAAACTCTCCTCAAGGCCCAGAGTTTGATGTTTTTTTTTGTTCTGTTTTGTTTATTGCTATAAGCTGTTTCTGTACTGAAAAATCAACCTGAAGTGTCAGCTTAAGGTCTTTCCAAGTCTTTCCTGCGTCTGTGTTTTTCCCTAAGTAGGTGTGATGACTTTGAAAATTTTCCTCTATATACACTTGTTTTTGAATATCCTGGCATCTAATGGCAGACTTCCCAAAGTGGCAATAGCAAAAAAGCTGAAAAGGTGATCAAAGTGTCAGTTCTTCAAATAATCTGGAAGTACCTTCTGTTGGAGGGAAGGGACTTGCAACAAGATAAGGAGGTACCACAACAATGGCTGCCTCTATGTCTGCACCCCTGTTATCAGAAGTAGCAACCAGTAACCAGAACACAGGTCCCTGACTTGCTCCCAGAAGCTGCATGAAAACTGCTGTAGGAACATGTTCACAGAGCTGGAAGGTGTGGGGTAAGGAGCCACTACCTAAGAGCTAAAATTGACCAAAATCAGCCACAATTTAATATCTCAGCCTTCCCTGGCATTTACAAGCCTTCAATAGACTCAAGAGTTCCAAAATAGTTATATCACACGAATTAACCCTGCATAGTGGTTGTCTGAGTGGGGAGACTGATTCCTAGTGCTTCTTACTCTGCCATCTTTCCAGGATTCCATTGCTCTGGTACTTTAACTTAAGTTTGGTTTTCCCTAACCCCATAAAACCTGTGAAAATTATTATATAAGGAGGCTGTTCCTTTCTTCCCTTTTCTGACATCAAAATAAAAATAAGTTAGCAATAGGAACATCCCCAGCAGTTGTGTCCAACTTACCAGGAAGTGGCACATTGCAAGACTCTTTTCAGGCTACAGACCGTGCAGTTTGGGCTCAGCTTTAACTCTGCAAAAAGTTTAATGCATATTTGCTTCTTCTTAGAAATTGTGTTGAAAAGACTAAGAAAAGTACAACCGAATGCTTCATTATAGCTCTATAATGATTTAATAAATGAAAAATGAATCAGAAACATATGCAGTGCATTTCATTGAAACTCCCACAGGATTGAAATTTTTTGGCAAAATTCAGTTGCATTTTTTTCTGAACATAATTATTTTAAATTGTAAAAGTTATAAGGCAACATACAGTTGGCTTCACACCTCTTAAAAATTCCTATGGACATATTTTTAAGAACTTCCTCATGAAGATGTGGCACAGGTATATCCTTCTCCTTGTCTGGTATTCACCTCCTTAGAAATCTTTGTTGAAGTCATTACTGCTACTGAATCATCCGATTCTGAAAAGCTTCTCATTTATGCTCTTTTTTAATGGATACAACCTTGCAAATAGAAATTATAAGTTCTGCAAAATTTTAAAGTTAAGCCGTAGTGCCAAGCTCCCAGGAAAACTACTTAACATGAATCAATGGTGACGACAAATCACTTTTATTAAATTTATCCTGGGAATCCACTGCTTTAAAATGAAGCAAATAATCCCTTCCAAAATATTTTATAGACTGTGTTCATATACCAAAGGGAAATGGAGATTTGGGGCAATTATCTAGTTGAGTTTGGTTTTAAATTTCCCTTGCTTGAATCATGATGAATAACTGAGCCAAAGTGTACTTCAAACTTCACTTATTCTAGCAACAGAGTAAGTGAGTAAACCTTTCTTGAGTACATGTTGGCAAATAGTTTTACTGTAGCCCATAGAAGAAGGTGGAAATTTGAAGGAAACTCACATCTTACTTTCCTCTCAGATGAAACCACTTAGATAAATGCAACCTGTCCCACTGCCCAGTTCTATGTCTTCAACCACCTGCAGTTTTGGTATGCTGCTGATGCTAATGCCCCCAAGTGTCACAAGATTTGGTTGACAAAATTTGCCTTAGTAATTCTATTAGTAAGGTGGAGAAGTTCCCCAAAACTGTTTAGAAAATATACTTAAGGATTAAAGAAGAAAAACAAAATGAGTTTCCTAATTTTTTAATGAATATATTTTCCCCAAATATGTTGATAAATGTGTCATTTTTTATAACTGAAAAGAAATATCTTATATCTATTTTTGAAAAATCTGGTTTTGTTGAAGCTCACATTATGAGAATGCAGGTCCTGGATGAAGATCATTTGAAGAAGACTGAGACTTAGATCTTAATATCTGAGAAGGCAGAAAGTATGAAATTAGAGGATGCAACTCTTAAAGACTTGTAAAGCAGAGCAGGTCCACAGAAAGACAAGGAAAAGGAATGAAGTCAAGTAGAGAAAATGGGGAAGAATGAAAGTAGCAAATAAAATAAGTAAGTCTGTGCACGTAAGGATGTATAAAAAGAAGTTCCAAAGATCCTAGTGTTATCCATCATGTGAAGCAGCCAATTTAGAGGAGTCATCTGCAGCTTTAACCCAGGAGTTGTATTTGGAGCGCTGCCAAGGATAACAGCTAAGAAAGATTGCCGAAGCTGCTATGGCCGGAGCTGAAGCAGGAGAGAGCTATAAAGTCACGCTATGTTAAATCAGAAGTCTCAAATCTAATGAAAGTACATTCATATATTAGTGTTTCTGAAAAGTTTGTATTCCGTGAATCTTCATAGTTTAGATAATTACTCTATGTCAAGTGAATAGTTGACTGGCTGTAGAATATTTTTTGGTAAGTAGCTATGGGGAAATGATTTAGGGAGGATGGGTCACAGAGACGATAGGAGGACCAGCTTTAGCCTTGATCTCTGCCCAGATCAAGAAGCTAGGTAAAATTGGGTTACAAGGAACAGTTATAAAACAGCTTCTCTAGCTCATTACAACCAATAAGTTGTTGGATGTAAACTATAGCCAGATTGTTTTCTTCTTTTATCCATTTATTTCCTCATATTCACTTGTTCATTCATTCATTCCATAAATATATATTGAGTATTTACTATGTGCTAGGCATATGTTAGGCACTGAAAAGGGAATGGCAAACAAAAAATGACATATGTTCCCTGGCGTCTTGGACATTTAGTTTCAAAGAAAGAGGGTGGCAAATAATGAAAAAGTAGATTATTGTTTTGCTGTGATAAGTGCTTTTTTGGGTGAGAGGAGAAGTGGGAGGGAGAAGAAGAGAGAGAGAGAAACTAATAGGAAGCGCCAATATTAAGCAGCATGGTCATGGGAATTAGATGTTCAGTTTGAGATCTTTGAGATTTACAATTTGGACTGCAAGAAACAGTAAAGCTCAGAAGACATGCCGGATTTAAGAAAGGCACAGTTTGGGTCACAAGCAATATTATATCCTCTGTGTTGTATTTTCCTTGAAAATACTTCAGCATAAATCATTGGATGTAATCTTAACTCCACTTAAAACTAACTGTTTGCCTACTCCACATCTGCAACCATGTGCTGAATATGTCAGGAAAAAACAAACAAACAAACAAACAAAAAACATGCCACTCAAGTGATCACCTTGAAATTATGACTAAGAATTGCAAATAGACTCCTAATGTTGCAAAACAATAAACGTTCATTTCCCAACCTTTCAATTTTCTCATTAGCTTAGAGGATTGCATATCCCTCTTTCCTCAACTTCTAACCCTTCTTCCTTATCTTCACTCTCCCTTAATGACCTCATTTGTTTCATCACTGAGAAAACTAAAAGAACCAGAAGAGAACTTCCATAAGCTCCAAGTACATTAATTCAGCATCTGCTTCTCCAAGGCACATTAGAAGTAATTGGTCACTGGTGGAAATGATAGTATTCAAGACAGGTATTTGGAGAGGTGGCATGGGCCTTATTCTGAATGAATGGCCTAAATTTTTCATGCAAGTGTCAAGGTCTAGATCTCTCTTGTTCTTCCAAATCATTTGATTCTTGGCAGATTCTGTCACCTAACCAAATGACAAGCCTGGCTGCTCAAAACCTCCAGAAGAGACTCATCCATCTTGGAGTCCTGGAGGGCAGAGAGAGGAAATTTCCCTGTGCTACAAGCAGAGACTGAATAATTTTACTTACCCAAGTGGTGATAGATTCTGGGCAGCACTGAGTCCAATACTTGTTTTCATTGTGCAATACC
This sequence comes from Meles meles, assembly GCF_922984935.1. Lineage (NCBI taxonomy): Eukaryota > Metazoa > Chordata > Mammalia > Carnivora > Mustelidae > Meles > Meles meles. The sequence goes on from NC_060069.1 coordinate 122,586,002, forward strand.
ACCTGGTGGCCAGATTATGGAAGAAGAACCATAAAGCCCCAACTTCCAGAGACGATGTGTCCAAAGTATCAAACAATTGCTGTAATGCCACATACACTGACAATAACTTACAATAACAAAAATGGTTTTTTTGTTTGTTTGTTTTGAAAAAATCATAGCTACTCATATGGAGCCAGTGCATGGAGAGAATAGAGGGTCCTATGGAACAAACAAATAGAACAATGATTCTAATATAAGGAAGCTGCTGGGGGAACTGGATCTCAGAAAACATGACACTCTACCTAACTCCAAGTGTGAAGATTGTGGAAAGGAACCCAAAGAGGTGTCGCAATAGAATCCAAAGGCCATGGTCAACTTTTGAGAGAAGATATGTGGAAAGTATCCTCTCTATCAGGTGGGTCACAAAATACTGTGTTCTTTTAGTTTCAGACAAAATTTCTAGTGGTGTAACTTGTATTATATTGTCCCATTTTCTGTGTTCTTCTCTCCCCCAACACACACACACACACACACACACACACACACACACACACACTAAAACAAATGGAAATTGTATTATTAGCCTGTCTGGGACTTACCTCATGATACACACAGATATTCTTTATTAATAGACTGTTTTCTGGGAAGGCTGTTGCTCACATCTGCATGCGAATATTTCCCAATGAGCACAAACACTGAAAAGAGACTTGTGTCTCTCAAACCACATAGCTGGCAATTTACTTATTTGTCTTCCTGCTTCAGCTTTTGATTCTTCGAGAAGTTAGGCTACCCTGAATCTGGAACTCTGGCTCTACCAATATGCCTACTAGACAGGTCTGAGCTGGCTGGCACTTTAGTCTGGACAGGTTTTCTGGACACCTCATTATATTAAGGGACAGAGTGAGGATGAGATGGAACACTGGACAGATACAGCAGAGATACAGTGCTGTTTCCTTGTTGAGAGTGTTCCTTAGGTCAAAGCAACCCTTTGTGAGCAGGCATCATATCCCTTTAAAAAAAAAAAAGCTTCTATTTCAATAATACAATTCCTCTGGGCACTTTGGGCAAATGGAAATTTCTGTACAACAGTCAGTTTAACCTTTGTACATTATCTTTCCTATGGAAGAGCCTATTCTATGTAACATATCTTCCATGTCATTTGTAGGTCAGGTTTTTTCTATGTTTGCACAGCTAATCCAGCTGTATTTATCTGGCAGTTCTGGTGTTTGCTTAATCATGATACGTCAACAAGGAAAACTAAAAACTGGTGGAGAAAAATTGCAAAGTGACAGAAAATGAGGATAGAGACCTTCTCCAACTGACCTGTAATAACCCGTGAAAGGGCATTTAACATGGCACTGTCATTGATTTCCCAGGAATGCCAGGGACGCTTTCTTTCTCGACACTAACAAACTGAGGAGCTCTGGGTCTGTGGGAGTGAGTTACTACTTGCATACTAAGTTTATTTCCTGTCTCTGGTGCAGCTTTTATCAGAGATGTTAGGCAGAAAGAATGCTCTGTCTCTTTCTTTCTCTCTCATTGTGTTTATGTCTATTGTATTCCCACATGCATGATTAGTAGAGAAAATATAATTATTTATCACTGTAATTTTGCTTCCAGCAAGTTCTAATTATAGCACTTCAACAGAGTGAATACTGACAGGATTTTGTTGTTGAACAGTCCATGGAAGGGGCTGACTTATTCTTGTTTTATCAACTATTGTATAAAAGTTCAGAAGAGGGAGGACTGAAATTTCTCCCAGAAGTTCGAGTTGTTAGTTGATGCAAGGTCATATGAGTTATTTTTCTTGTTTTTCTGTTGTACATAGCAATACATTGCATCCATTGCTTCATTGCAGGCTTGTGCATGATTATGCCTTTTAAATAAATTCATAAATTCTGAATGTTATTGTTTGCTTATCCTTTGACATGAAAGGTTAAAACAATTTCATTTAAGACATAGAAATTTTTATTTTGTGGATTAAATGCCTTGGAAAGAAAATCACCTTGACATTTTGCTGATGATGTTTAATTGTCCTCTCCTTGTTACTATCTTTAATTTATAAAATTGTTGTGTGTGCTACTGTAATCTCTCCTATAAAGGCTACAATGGTAGAACATTCCATCATTTCTTAAGATTATTATACCAAATCACTTACCACATTTGAGAGGGACTGATCTGAAAACATCATAAATACAAAAATAATAAGTGAGAAGTGAATTGAGCCTGTATTTGGAAGACTGAGCATAGAACCTGACTTAACTGAGCAAATCAAAATTTTCAGTGAGAGAAAGAGCATTTAAATGACTACTGTTCTTTCTTCTGAGTTTTCTGTGTTTGTGTTTGTCTCTTTCTAATTGCTTATTGAATTCTAACTTTTTTTTTTTTCCTTTTTATTAATTTTTTCAGCGTAACAGTATTCATTCTTTTTGCACAACACCCAGTGCTCCATGCAAAACGTGCCCTCCCCATCACCCACCACCTGTTCCCCCAACCTCCCACCCCTGACCCTTCAAAACCCTCAGGTTGTTTTTCAGAGTCCATAGTCTCTTATGGTTCGCCTCCCCTCCCCAATGTCCATAGCCCGCTGAGCGGGGAATTCTAACTTTTAATGCACTTATAGATAACCTGATCTGTTCTTGTTTTAGTTTGTTTTTTGGACAAGAGAGAAATAAATTATTTTGGATTTCAACTGAATACATTTCCTTCCTAGAATAGAGTGGTCAAGTTTGGGCTTGACATAGAAGTTATATATAGCCAAGGGGTGGGAGAATTCATATTTTAATAAGCAAGAATTTAACAATGGCCTTTTGGCAGAAAATTTGAGATGTGCAACCATCAATAATTTTAGTTACCTGCTCTCACTAAAGGTTTTTTCTGGGAGCCAAAATTAATTACCAACTGGAATTCCTGAAGATTTGTTTTTGATGTAAAACATTCCTTTTCTTTAGTTATATTTTATTTTATTGCAAACCACTAAATCAAGAGGCATCTTTCTTCATACCTCTGTTTTCTCTATACTGGTTAACCTTTCCTAGTGCTGTGAAATCCAAAAATTGATTACCATATTTCATCCTAAATTCTCATTCAGTTACATGTTTTATTATTTTATGTTAAAATGCAAGATAGCACTTGTTAAATTTATTCTGACTTTACTCATGAAACCAGTCACTATCATTTATATATAAATTTTAAGAATATTTTTTGGCTCATTCAATGTGCAATATTTTTAAATGTCAGGGATTTATAAACTAATAAAGAATATAAAAGCATACAAATATTAAAACCAAATATTCATTTCTACAAATCCTCAAATTATTATTTAATTTATTAACTCTAATTAATAATTAATATTATCTATTAATTGTTAATTTCTATAACATTATTTAGCGTGCATAAAAAAGATAAAGAAAATGAACTTTATCTGTGATATCATGTTAGGAATCTGGGAAGTCCTCATGAACAAATGGGTAGTTCAATTATGCCTTGACACATGAATAGCTTTCCAAGCAGTTAGGCAGGCGTGTATTCCATTCAGAGTAAAAAGTGTGGACCACAGTGTGACACTGGAAAGATGCAGGAATGTGTAGAAAATGGGAGCAGTCTCATTGGGCTAGAGCCTTCTATATGAGCAGACTAGCTAAAGAGAATGTTGAAAGGTGCCAGAAGATCATGAACAATAAACTATAAAGTTTGTAATCAATTTAGGAGGCATGAGAGAGATCTGAACATTCCTGAGAGGAATGGTGTCACAATTCTGTGAGCAAAAGCATGCTATCAGAACACATTCCGGAAAATTTATGAAGAGAACATTGGAGGGCAAGTCTTCGATTTGAAAACAAAGCATTCCTCCTACATTGCAAAGTGACCACCCGATCTATACATCACTGTTTCTCTAAAGGCACAGTCGACGTTAGCCAAGAACATGAAACAATATCTCTTACATAGACATATACTTCCGTTCATTGTGCTCTTACTGTTTTTGCTCAGAAATTTTCTTCCTTCCACGCCCAGCACCCAACCTTCCAAGTCCCTCACGTGACATCTACACTTACAGATTCTTCTTCCTCCTATTCCTCAATTCATTCCCATTTAAAAATACTCATTGCTGTAGCACAGTAATTTTATTCAAAAGAAGGACTGAGAGATTTATTATATCCTAGATATTCTCCATGTGACAAAGATAATGGAAACAAAAATTTATTTATAAATTTTTATAAAATTTATAAACATTTTTATAAAATGAGAGGATTATTACATCCTAGATATTCTCCATGTGACAAAGATAATGGAAACAAAAAGCTTGCAGATCAGACTAATTTAATCTAGTCAGGGAGTAAAGACACATGGAGAAATAAATTAAAACTAAGAATATAATTGCCATAAGATGAGTGCATGTATGAGCATATATATAGAGAGAGACTTTACATGGAAATTCAGAGGAAAAAAAAGAATCCTTTTTCTGAGGATCATGAGGGAAATATTTCCATAGGACAGCACATTTCCCTCATGGATTATGAGGGATGCATAGAATTCTGACAAACAGATGACAAGCAAGGAGACAGGTGTTTTGAATGGGGGTGTTCGTTTTTTACAGTGAGTTTGGCTTAAACAAAAGAATATAGGGATGCTCAAGATATGTTTGTAGAGGGAAGTCAGCCTAATTTGGCTGAAAAACAAGGTGTGTGTATAGAAGTATCTGTAAATAAAGGTTATGAGTTTGGGAGTCACATGCTGAAAGGGAAAGGACATTCAGATATATTCAATAGAATCTGAGAAGCCTTTAAAGATATTTGAACACAGAATTCCAAGTTCACTGCAGAGCTTTGTAATATTAATAATAGTAATGTAAAATGAATTGCAGAGGACCAGCTACAGCAATATTTAGGTAAAGAAAGGTTTGAGAATCTGTAATTGTTGGCAATAGGAATACAAAAGATTTTAATGCAAGAGATAAAAAGCTTCTAACACTGTACTATGAATTAAATGTTATCTGCTATGACCTGGAAAATGTATTTGAGAGCCATCAAACTACATTTTGCATATTTCAAAAGATTGTTGATGATTAAGAGATACAAAAATAATATTACTTTTACAACTACTTGTGGACCATTGTATTTAAAATGGCCAGTTTGTTTTTGTGATACTTTGAATGGATATTTGTTTTTTAAGTGAAAAAGAATTAGTATTTATGGGGTATTACTAAACATTTTGCTTTCACATATATTATTTCATTTGATTCTTAAATTACTTTAGTGAGAGACCTACTATTCTAATTGCTAGATGTGAAAACAGAAACTCCAGGAAATAAAAGGAACAGTCAAAGTAACACAGCTGTTAAGTGTACGGGATGGGATTTAAAACCATATAAAATGCCTCTACCAGAAGAATGGTGACAGTATTACTTGATGCAAAGAAAAAACTAACTACACACAATTTTGGCCTCAGAAAAAAATATAGTATAAAATGTGCAGTCTCTTGGAATTGATTTCTGTGTTTTAATTATGAATCAATGGTCAAATGTAAATATTGGAATATAAATAAATTCAAATTAAGTTTAATGTTTCTATCATATAATACCAAAAACTTTTTTTGGGTTATAACTTTCTCCAGTTTTTTTTTTTGTTTGTTTGTTTGTTTGTTTTTTTTCATAAAATTTCCCTTTACTTAAGGTATAACTTTTGCCTCCTCTCTGGGACTCTCCCAGAACTTTTGAGTGCCTCTTGGTCTTCATCCTAAATAACTGGTGAGAAATCTTGGCCTCATTTTGAGAACACGAATACCAGAAACAATGTGTTACTGCTGTAAGAATACCACAAACCCTTCTCTGGCACACTATTGAAAATTTCTGTTCTAATTTCAAAACTTTCACGATAAGATGATGACTCCATCGTCCATCGTAGCCAATGCAAAAATTTATTACAATAACATGAAATAAAAGGATAAAATCTCTCATGTCAGCATTCTTGCTATATGCAAGGAAGGGGAGAACGTGCTCGGTAATATGGATTGAAATAGCTAACGGCAGCAATAAATGCAAACCCAATTTCTAAGGTAAGCGATGAACTACTTGATCCTTTCCAGGCATATGGCTGACTTTCAGCTTTCTTCACCTCATATAATAAGAGTTAAATGTCTACATTATTTGGCTGCTTCTGGAAGATGATACAAAAAAAGAGAAAGCATAGCCCAGCCTTTTAACAGGATGCTTTTTAACTAATCATTTCAGTGTGCTCTTTGCAGGGAGAGCTAATATTGTTAACACCAAACTTAAAAGGAACTTGACGATTTACAGCTCACAATTAAAAGATTTATCAAATTATCAAGCTTTCAAGCATAATTTGGGTTCAGAGGAAAGTACAAAGAGTGTCAATGTGCCAGAGGAATGCAGAACAACTGCATGAGGCAGGGCGTGAACAGAGTGTGCTGCTATCTAGAGTGAATCACAGTACTGGTGTATGCACCTATGGTTTGCACACACTGGGCTCTAACAAGGAGACTGTGCAAGACGGGCGGGGAGCTTGTTGTGGTTGAGAAAGTGATACCTCCCCGTAGACAGACTCCAAATTATTATGCATTTTTGAATAACTGTGAAAAATTGATTTTTATTTTTTATAGAGATTTGCTTTAGGGATTTGACTGTTACTCAATGTAACCGTACCTCCCGAGGTTTGAGGATGGTGGTAACTTGGAAAAAGCAAGAATGTGTGTGACTCCGGGAGAGGAGTGGGGAGCTTTTTCCCGCAATTAAATAAGCCTAAAGTCAAAACTAAATTCAAAATTTACCCCGAACCGCTACAAAAAAAGAGCTAGTCAAGAGCAGAGGTTGGCATCATCACAGGCTGTAAAACCTTAATCAGTGTTATTTAGGGAAACTTTGAAGAGTCCTATGCCAATCTAGAGGTAATGCCAAGACCTACATCAGGAATGTCTCTGTATCTCGCTGGCATCCCTCTGTGGAAAAGTGGCAGCTCATCCATCTTACCTCTTGTCTTATCCTATGGGGAAAGTGTAAGAAAAATGACTGGGATGACTAGACATAGATTCATTCCTATGCTCAAAACATGTAATAGTATAGCTATACCAAAGCATATCTGAAGGCTGGTGTATAAGAGTTTTATGGATTAAAACATAATCCATTTTCTACTTGAAATTGAAAACTTTTTCCTCTCAAAGCCACATCATTTGATTCCTTGAAAAGAACTATGAGGATACATTCTAAACCCTGTAGCAGACCACCGATTTACACACAAAATAAAAAGTAACAACAGTTTCCAAAAACTGAAAAGAATCATCATATTATTGCTGGGTCAGCATAGCTTCATCGACACTTTTGAAACGCACGGAGTGTCATGAGATATTTGTGGTTTGGTTCTTGAATTTCATAAAACTCCTTCCTGACACAATGCGATGACTAATTTTTATTGTCACCTGCATGTTGCCATCCTGAAGATGACTAATAAGATGAAGCTGAAACTTTCTCAGAATTATTTGTACTGAAACTGGCAATTTTCCCAATGACACCTAGTCATACTACAAAATTATTCTCTCTTCACATAAAGATATCACAATAATATGTACAAATGAGAGCAAACTAATTATATTAATTAGACCATATTACCAATCAGGGCCAACCTTCCAAACCCAATTAATACATGTGCAGTATATTCTCCAAAGTGATTTTAATTTGTATTGGCTGTTTCTCAAAACCTACTGCAAATGTTAATTGGTCTAGACCAAATAAGAACTAATTTTGAATGACTTGTACTACAGAGAAAAAAGCAAACCAAATATCTCCTCATGATCCTGGATAATTGCTATTATTTTTGTGGTTGTACTTTTAAGTACTACAGTGCAAATGAGCAGGTTGACTGTAGCCATGTTTTCAAATAACAATTTTCAACCCACCATGGGAAAAATATTTTTGAATGGTATAACATTACATATTGTTACATATAATATTGTTACATTAATGTTACTTATTAAACAAATCAATGGAATTCAAATAGAAATCTTTTGCTCTGAGTGTGATGAAATATGCACATTTAGGTAGTATTGATTTCATGTTTCAACGAACAACTTCCCATTAGCCAAGACTGTTAGCTGGGCAAAATAATTTCTAGAATTTGGAGTATGCATTGTACTGTGTCTACTAAGTAATGGACTGGGTCATGTTTCTATTATTTACACAAACAAAATTTAATTAAAATAAAATTTAAAAGTGATTCACATAATAAAAATAAAAACAAAATAAAAAATAATAAAAATAAAACCAAAAAAAGATGTTTACATTCCTTAATTTTAAAGAAAGCTGATTTTATCCATCATTTATGCTTGAAAACAGTGATCCAATATCTAGGACTTTGATAAGCTTTAATTATACAAAAAAGTCCATGGTTAGAATGTTTGCTAGAGCAAGATTTGACTTGTACTAACAACCACACAATTATAAACTTCATTTCATATATTTTCATGAACTAAACACTCAAATTTTTTAAGTATCACTATAGATACAGAAAGTACTAATAAAATCTGAGTCTACAGCTTATTCTTAAAGATTTTTCCATATCTTTTGTATTGTTTTCCAGGGTACCCATAGGAACATTCCTGGGTGGTGAGCCAACCCTACTTAATTCCAAACCAAGAAAGATGACATTTTAGTGGTTATGAGATGATTTATCAGAGTTTCAATGTTTCCTTCTTCACCACCTCCCTAGTTTGGGTGGCAGTGGGGCAGTAAGAAAGTTGTCTGGAAATGATGAGCTGATTTAATTTTGGAAGGCTTCTCTTCCCACCAATCTGTTTGTGTAGGACATGGTACAAAACTTGTTGATGTTAGCTATTCATTCAGTGTGGGTTTCAGCCATGTTTATCTTTCAAAGACCTCACAGCAACAACTAATGTCTCCTGACCACAAGATTTGATTATTGTAATTCCCAGTCTTTAGATCCTCCCACTTAAACCATCTCCTTCCTTGAAGAATCTTCAAGGTTTATTGCATGCCGATTGCTCCATAATTATCTCTAGGGATTTAGTAAAATGTTTTAAATACTGAAGCTGACTTACTTAAAAATGTTAAGCACTTACACTGAGTAATAATGTGTTATATAGAATAGACAATTCCTTTGGTAACAATTCCTTATGATTAAAATTATGGATTTGTGGGTGGGAAAGGATGCCAAAAAGTCATTTGGACAAGCATCCTGGCTTCAGCTGAGCCATCCCAGACAGATGTGATTAATTGCACTGAAAGATAGCTTTACTTTTATAACTGGTAAGCCAAAGGCTTTATCATTCTAAGCACCTAAAATTTGAACAAATTTGTTTTTAATTCCCAATTATAGTGACTCAAATCCCAGTAGCTTGACTGAAAGAAGTCTTCACTCTCCAGAATACCCCAAAGTGATGACTTACTTATTTTAACAAATCAATCTATCTGTTAAAGTCTCAAGCAGTGCGTACCATGTTCTACCTTGCTAGATAGCTCCTCATAGAAGATGCTTTCTGACCTTGAATCTGCCTGAAGGAGCTTCCCTGTTGCTGACGCTTTGTGCCCAGGATGGATTTGCCAGGATCTATATTCAGATATGGTCTACTGATGCATTCAGAATTTCCAGTTCCTGAGAAGCTAGAGAGAGTAGTGTTTTTCTAGGGGCTATTAGGCCTTGAAAATCTCTCAAGAAAATCATCTGTATTAATTTACTATTACTATGTAACAAGCTACTCTAAAACTAAATGGCTTAAAATAAGTATTTTTAATCCTCACGAGTCTGTGGATCATCCGAGAAGTTATTTTGGTCTCATCTGTGCTGACTCATATACCATAGCTACATGCAGGTGAAGGAGGAGGATGTGGATTTGCTGACCTGGTCTGGTCTACTGCGTATGTTTGGGGTCATCTTGCTATAGGGTGGTCCAGGATGGTCCCGACTAAGGTAACTGGGCTCCGCCACATTGTGTTTCATCATCTCGCAGCTAGTCCAGGCTCATTCACATAGAGATAGCAAAGTCTAAAGAAAAAACACAAAAGATAAAGAAGGTTCACCATGAGTCCTGCAGCTTCTATTGGCCAAAGCAATTCACAAGGCCAGCTCTGAGTCAGCACAGGAAGGGACTGTAAAGTTACAAGGCTAATAGCTGGGCTACAAAGAAGCCATTAATTGAGGCCAATGATGCATTCAATTAATCTACCACATCATCACATCAGCTTTACCTTTCAGTCTTTAGCACACTAGTCTTCCAGATCCTCTGAAAGAATAATAAAATAACGTTTCACACATATGTATTATTACTACTAAGAGTATAATATTACTGGTCCCCAATTTCTTTACACAAAGCCTGATACCCTGAAAGGACAAGTTCGTGAAAAAAGTATTACATTCATCTGTAGTATTTGCAGGTTCATACAAGTAAGTTGATTACATCAGATGCCAGAACAGTGCTTTGATGTCTTTCCACTCTAGGGGAAAAGATGTGAACATTGAAGTTCAATACAACTGTATTTGAATCCGGGCTCTGGCATTCACTAATATATTGCATTTTGTATGAATTATTTAACTTCTCCAAGCTTCATTTTTCTCAGTGGTAAAATGAGACTTGCTGTTTAAATTTAAAAGCATAAAAAGGCCACCTGCATTTGTATTTGGAATAGAACAGGCAATTTCCCCACGCTGTTCTTTTTCCTTCCCGCTTCTCCAAAGATAGTCAGCATACCTTCTTGCTTCTATCACCATATATTCAATAGTGTTGACTGTGGACTATCCTTGTCTATATCCTCCATTGCCTTACCAGTTTACATCCTCCAGTGTATCTCTACAGGGGTATTATTAGCATTTTGGGTAAAACATTTTTTCATAGTGCAGCATTTTCATAATATTTGAAGAATATCCAGTATGGCTGGACATTCCATCTATTAGTGCCAGAACTGACTCAAAGTATGTGTTTCTTCTAAAATATCCCCCACATTTCCACACATCCCTATGCGGGGCTGCTAATAACTCTAGTTGAGAATAATATCCTTTATAATCTAACTTCCATACTATTGATCCACTAAAACTGTTGCATAAAATATCCCAACTTATTGGAGTTTCCAGGAGTGAGAGATAGGAAAAAAAAAAAATGAAGAGGAAAATATTTCCTGCAGAATGGGACCTAGGGAGTGCTGCCTTTATGTTCTGGCCAGAGCTATGATTTAAAGCACATCTGCTTTCTAAATTGGCCCCTGTATATCTATTATTGCCCACTGTATCTATTTGGATTAAGATATGCAAGACCCTGGCAAAAATCTGAGCATATTATTTAGACCAAATATTCTTGTATGTACATATGTACTTTTGTGCAAAATAATCTATCAAATTAGTACCTCGTACCTAGCAGGGACCTAAGATCTATCTACAAGGGTGGGAAGTGAACAGCAAATTTGTTTTTATTTATTTATTTTTATTTTATAAAAGATTTTAATTTACTCATTTGAGAGAGAGAGAGAGAGATAGAAAGCTCAAGTGAAAGGGAGAGGTGGTGGGGGGAGAAGCAGACTCCCCAGTCGATGGGATCCCAATGCAGGGCTTGATCCCAGGACCCTGAGATCATGACCTGAGCTGAAGGCACATGCTTAATCATCCACGGCACCCAGGATCCCTAGTGAAGAGGAGATTTAAACCTTCAAAGCCTGGGCAGTTTGGGAAGGGGAACCAACCATGATGGGAGACCCTGGAAATAAATGCATTAGGTATCAAGAGAGTATATTCAGATGGAGCCATGAAAAGATATAAAAAATAAACATTTATTAAATTAAAATTATGCCTAAGGGTAGCACTTTCTGTTTTACACCAAACAAATCAATAGCCATTCTAGAAAGCCAGATGGATTCAAAGGCAATTTCTTACCTTTGATCACCAGGACTGATCATTGGCTATTTTCACTGGTAACTGGGGTAAAGCTTTCTTTCCCCCTCTCAATTCCTCAAAAGTCTCTACACTCTTCCCAAGTGTGTCTTCTCTTTAGTACAAGATATCTGCCCCAGAAAACAAAATAAAAAGGAGACTCTATTTTAGGCAATAAAAAACCCAAATGTTTCAAGAAGAGAATTGATTGGACAGAACTCAGATGAAGGCAAAATAGCTTGAATAAAGGGAGAACTTGTCATAATTTAAGGAAAATAAATTTTCATGGTAATTTTTGATACATAGCAGGAACTGAAAGCTACCATTAGAAATATTGTTAAAAAACATAAGATTTAATAACAGTATAATAAAATATAACAATACTTTATAAAATATTTAATAAATATATTTTAATATCTTATGAGGTGCATTTAGTATCTCAAAAACTTCACACCTGCAATACAACAACATTAAGAGAGAGGTGATTTGAACAGCGGAAAATCTGCTCAAATATCACTTCAATGAGATTAACTTTAAGCTATCTAGCTGAGCCTGCTACCTGATGTAGTCTCAGCTTGCTACTTCTCTGCCATCTTGACTCCTCCCCCCCAATGAGATTAACTTTAAATACCCTACTTAAAATTGTATCCCACCTGCACTCCTGATCTCCATTACCTTTCCTTATATTTTACTTTCTCTTTTTCCCATAGAATTAATCAACTTTTTTTTTTTAAGATTTTATTTTTCTTTTTGAGAGAGGGAGGGAGAGAGCAAGAAGCACTGGGGAGGGCCAGAGGAGGAAGCAGACTCCCTGCTGAGTTCTCTAATAACAAACAGTCCTACACAGTCTTGTCCTATTGGTGTCCCAAATTCCACTAAAGACTATCTACCTGCCTGGAGTTTCATTCTCATAAGAAACAAGATATGAATTATATAATTCAGCAAATTCCCCAGATACTATCAGTTGCCCCCTTCCCCCGCCAACTCCCTTTTTTCTTAGTGGTAAAATTCCCATTGTGACTCCTGGAAGGATGACACCATCCTGAGGTCCAAAGGGAATTACTGATTGGCCTAAGCCAATCATGGCAGCCTTATTCTCCTCCTTGGTAATTGGCTTAATCTTAGTGATATGATACTATGCTGGCCAAAGGAATATGAGAAGGTGTCTCTGGGTTGTCCTGCAAAAGGTTTAATTTTTAACTTTTACTGGGTAAGGAAATGACTGCATGTAATGAGTGAAAATCGCAGCAAACATCTTTCCATTATGACAGGAGCTAAGCTGACATACTGAGAATGACAGGCTACTTCATCATGTCTTTAAACCACTCAATCAAGCAACCGCGAAGCTGCCTCAGCCAACGACTTGGTTTGAAGAAATAGCATGTAGTTTTGTTGCTGAGTCAGAGTTTTCTGTGACTTGCAGTTTAAAACTTCTTAATGAATCATTAACAATATTATGAAACTGTCCTTTTCAACCACACTGTCCTCTTCCAAGCACACAGTCTGGAAGACTACAGGTTTATAGGACTTGTTTGACTCCGAGCTACAAAATTAAAAACACTCTCTGTCCTACATTTTTGCCTTGATGTAGACAAGTTTTAAAAAACAATAGAGTCCTGGGCCAGACATAAAGGACTTTAAGCAATAAAATGCTTCAAGATGCTCAACAACAGCGTTCAAATAAATATTGCCAGGGTGTTCACCTATGGCCATTGTGTGACCTGTGGGATAATTATCCTTCCAGGTTACCTAATTAAACACACTGTCATGAACTAGATATTCTCCCTTTTAGGGACTCCCAACTTAGGATGAACAATGCTGTATATATGATTTCACGTAGGAAGGCAGAACATATTACTTCTCAAACATGTAAACCCAGGAAGAGAGACTTGGCAGAAAGTAGGATAGGATAGGTAGATGGGGAATCTGTCAAAGAGAAGAAAACAAAACTATTATAAAGGAAAGAAGGAAAACTAAGCCTCACTTGCAATTTTCAAACTGGGCATAGTTTTGCTAAGTGTGTTCATTACTCATGCTGAGAAAGGAAGGATGAAATATAATTTAGAGCGCTTTAAATTCTACAGCACAGACTTTTCTGTGTAAGAGGAATACTGGTTCAAACACAAGCAAGTAGATCATAATTGTTTCTCCATACTGCTGTGCTAGTGAATTCATCCCTGATCTGAATGGTAAGAACAAATTCACAGAGAATGAATAATAGTGTGACATAGCTAATTAATGCCAGTTCAATCCAGGCCTCTTAGGCAATCATGACAAATTGTACAGTGCAATGGGGTGTTTTTTATGTGACAGTGGTGTATGGGGGATTGATCTGCGAATGTAAAGATGGCATCAAACTACAGGGCCAGAACTAACTGCTCAGCATTATTGTCGTTGCTGAATTACAGCTTTTTGATCTGGCAAAACTGCCACAAGACTTCACATTTCTAAAATACTATCATAAGATGGAATTCTGAAATAACTAGCTCATCAATCACTGACATTCCATGCTGCTTCCCAGAACTTGAAGCACATATGCAAGTATTTTGAATCTCTTTTGCAGGAAAAAAAAAAAAAAAACCCACAAAAAAAATCTCCTTTTTAAATGCCTCATTTTATACAGTCACACACACCAGGTCTAAAAGGCCAGGTATGAATGTCCTATTTTTTAAGGCATTAATATGATAATTGAGTGAAATAATTATGACCATGAAGGAGACAAATGAGGGCTTTCTTTTAGAATAGTTGTTTAGGCAACTATTATATAGGCAAGACATCAGTTCTATATTTATTAACCACTTCTGAATAGCAGATTATTTTTCTATCCTGCCAATTTCAAACTAAACCTACTTAATATATATTTCATGGGTTCTCGAGAGGTGTATTCTCTGCTGGTCGTATGTGGTTTGCTGTACGTCTTTTAGATCAACTGTATTAATTGTCATTCAAATCCTTACTTATTTTTGTGTTTGTCCCAAGAACTGACAGAAACACATTATTTTATATATATAGAATATCTGTAGGGGTGCCTGGGTGGCTCAGTGGGTTAAGCCTCTGCCTTCGGCTCAGGTCATGATCCCAGGGTCCTGGGATTGAGCCCTGCATCAGGCTCTCTGCTCAGCAGGGAGCCTGCTTTCTCCTCTCTCTCTGCCTGCCTCTCTGACTACTTACGATCTGTGAAATAAATAAAATCTTAAAAAAAAAAAGAATATCTGTAGATATATATACTCTATATATATAGAATATATATATGACATGTTATATATTATATTCTCTGTACATCTATTCTTGTATAGCTGACAAATTTTCTTTGTATTACCAAAATTAAAAAAAAAACCTTAATACTTTATATTTTGGGACATAGTCATGACAGTTACATATATATCTTTTTACTAAAAATATATCTAACTTTATATTATATAGAGGGAAGTTCAACAGAAATGTGATAAGGCAATAAAAGCCAGAAATCACAAAGTTCTTTTCTAACTCAGAACATATTAGGATGGGTTATTATAACTTCATAGGTATTTAACATGTTATATGTTATTTTTTTTTTAGGAATTATCTCTTATGAAATTGTACTTTTTTGGTCCAATTAATACATTCTTTGAATATCACTTTCTCATCATTATATTATCACCTGATTTATGTTTGTACTTGCTATGTATCCTTGCCTGTTCATTTACGTTTTTTTTTTTTAGTTGCTCTACTTGAAACATATGACTTGTATACAACTGACTGCTAGTTTACTTTAAAAAAAAAAAAAGAACAAAAAAAAAAAAAAAGAACAAAAGCAGAATTTTCCTTTTAACCGGTAAGATTATCCCAGTTATGCATTTCTATTTTCTTTACTTACAATAGTTGCCAGATCCAAATTTCATTATTTTGACTGGTATCTTAGTTGTATAAATTGTACACAGATTTGCTAGGAGGTAATATGTCTCCCAAATCCCAGACAATCTGAGCACGTCTCTTTGGCTTTTTTACACATCAATGGTGACTTGACTAGGAGCTAAGTTCCCTCTGCTTTTCCTTAGAAACATCATGGACTTGACTCCAATCCATGATCATCTTAAAGAAGTCTGAGGCACTCCTGATTTTTTTTATTTATTTTTTCTTTATAGGTGAGTTGTTTCTTTTACCCAAATGCCTTTGGCATGACTGTTTTTTTTATCCCCATAATTCAATAATTTCAACAGGATATGTTTTGGTTTTGAATGTTCTCTATTAACTTTTCCGGGAACAAAGTGAACCTTGTCAATGTGTAAATTTAGCTATTTTCTCATTTCAGAAAGTATTTATCTTTAATTTTTCCCCTATTCTATTTGTTCTGCTTTCTGCATCAGGGAGGCTCCAATTTTCCATATGGTTCTGTTCTCAAAATATAGCATTTATCCACAACCTATTTCCCTGCTTTGTCTTTCCTTTCTTCATTCTAATGTAATAATTTCCCGCCAGATACTCTGTTGTTAGAAATCCCCACTTCCTGTTTCTAAAGTACCCGTTATTACTGCAATAGTATGGTTCTCCTCACTTTGTTTTCTAACTGCTACTAGGTCTCCTATGACCTCACCTTCTTACTGATTATCTCATCACTAACCTCTTGTTTTCATAGACCTCATGCTCTACTTGACTTAGCACAGGATGCATTTGTTTTCTACATGTGTCCCTTGTCTCTGTTCACTCATTGTATTCCCCGTGTATCTTTTGGGTGCTGCTTTCCTTTCTTTGGATCATTTCTCTGTAGAATATCTATTTGAAACTCATGTGAATAATATTTTTGTCTCTCCTCCAAACTGAGGACAGTTTTATTTAAAACTAGTTTTCAGAAATAGAATGAATAGATTCTTCGTGAGCTCCTCTGCATTTACGTGGATAACCAGATGTGGATATCTTGAATAATTGTTTTTTTCCTGTATTTCTGAATAGAGAGGGGTATGAACTTGGAGCTGTCTTTAAGAGACTTCTTTAAAACATTCTAGGTCTTTTTTAAATCAGGGAACAAACTCCCCATTCAGCTCAAACCTAACCCACAAGGAGGCCTATGACTTCAATGCACATACCCAACGCAGGAAGAGCCATAGTAGACCGGTTTCAGATTCTGTGATTTAGCATGGGTGGGGGTCTTTCTTCCTTGTTTGCTCTTCCTTCTCTTTTTATTCTTCTCTCTCCCATAGTCAATTGAAACTTTCTGCCACAAAAAAAAAATTAGCCCTTGTTAAAATGACTAAAGAAGACAATCTGGGAGATACAAACTTTATTTAACACTTCATGAAGCAGGCCATTCTTTGAGCAGGAAATTGCTCCTTCATGACATGTTAAATAAAGTTTGTTTGAAGTGTCAACTGATCTCATATTAACTTTGATGTGGTAGGCTGAACACCACTGATCCTGGGAAACTATCTCAGCAAAAAGCAACTTAACTCTTAGATTTCATGTTCTTATAAATGGTCTATCTACTGAGAAGTCATGCCATCTATGTAACCCATCCATGGTCACCAAGTAACATGGGTGATCCTCCTATCCCAGTGGTACTTCAAATAAGGCCAGATATGTAACCCAACGCATCATATATTATTTTTATTGCTTTTCTTCCTTATTTCCTAATCCTTAATCCTATAAAGGAACCTGCCTTCTCTCCTCACCTCCCCATCGTTCAGTTCTCTCAAGGGTAGAGACTGCCTACTTCAGGCAGTGTTAAATAAAAGTAGTTATATCACCAAAACAATCTTCTTCGGTTGTTTCAGCATCCTTGGTTATCTCTGAGATCCTCATAACTCTTTCTGTCCAGAAGAGAAAATCAACAATCATAAAAATAGAATGAACTTGGGGGGGCAACTGTGTGGCTCAGTCAGTTATGTGTCTTCCTTTGGTTCAGGTCACTATCTCCAAGTCCTGGGACTGAACCCTGCATAGAGCTCCTGGCTCAGTAGGGAGTCTGTTTCTCATCTCTCTCTTCCTCTAACTTCCCATTGTGCTCTTTCCCAAATAAATAAATAAATTTGGGTTTTTTGGTGGTGTTGTTTTTTTTTTTTTTTTTTTAAGAATGAACCTATGTTTATCCTCTAATACTTGGGTAATGTCAGCAAAATGTTTCATAATCATATTACTTTCAAAAGGAGTATGTCTGCAAATGTCTGATAGTGGGTATTTGTAGCATACAACATCATGATTAAGAATGATATTTCCACTTTATCCCTCAGTTTAAATCCTAGGTGAATTCCATGCTGTCTGTGGGAAAATCGGAAGCTATTTAGACATTTACTTTCATGTGGAAAAATCTGAGAACTATACCTAAACTTCTAGGGTTTTTGTTAGGCCAAGATTTCTAGAAAACCTTATTTTGTTAGGACCAGGAAATAACTGGTGTCTGTAAAGCATTTTGGCATAAGCCCTCACAAAAGGCATAATTTTCTTTGCAATGTCCATTTATATATTTAATAGAGAGCTCGAGAATTATTCTACCAGGTGACACCTTTAAAATACTCTTTATGCATATTCACACGATAGATCACATTATAAAGACTAAAAATGACATTCTATTTAACTCGAAAAGACATGGCAGAACGTGAAATAGTGAAATATTCCAGAGAAGAGTAGTGAAATCTCACTGCATACAATTTGTAGTGATTGGATTTCTTTGGGTTATTGTTTTCTAAGCTGTGAATACCCAGGTGCATCTAATAGAAATGTTCATTTTCTCTGCTTATTATTCAGCACCTGCTAAGTTGTATCTATTTTTTGAATACCATAAAATGAATTAAAATAAACATGAATACAATGTTATTCTACCATATAATTCCACTTTCAGTGTATTTAAAATGACTATCATTTATGTTTCTTTTGTTTATGATTGATTGTTGTAATGACACCATTGTTTAAGATGTGGTTTTTATAAATTGGCCCTTGGATACATGATTACTATTTTCCAACAGCAGTTTTTCATGGTGATAAAATGTAACATACATATTTTCCCGTGCCAGAATTGATTTTTACAAATGGGTTTGGTCTAAAGACCCAATCAGCTTTGCGAATATTTCATTTTGTAACTGTTCAATGGACAATCTATTTAGCTGAACTGCCACAATCAAGCATGTTAAAAAGACTTCGCTTTAGTAAATGAAATGGAAAAAAAAAAGTACAATCTTTTAACAAGGATGTCAATCTTTTTATAATCCTCTTAGGAAACTTGATCTTAGTGGGGTAAGTTTAACATCAATCTCATCTGTTTGTTAGTGATCATAATTGGAAAGGCCATTATATGGCAAAATATTTTAGAATTCTTATTGTACTTTTTAAACATGGTGTGGATAACTTATAATTATACAAAATACACTGTACTCACATGTAGAGAGGCAGAATATGAAACTCAATGTAATTTTATATATCAATAACTTAATCATGTATTAAAATCAGCCATTATGCTCTTCACTTTTTATTTTCTCTTGAGGCTCCCATGAACTTCTAATATTTTTTCTTGATTTGATTCTCTAAGGCCATCTTGCCATGTTAGACTGCTTTAAGTGATAAAAAAAATATGTATTTTGAGCTTTGTGTGTATAAAAAATATGAAGCGATTTTCTGAAATTTTATGAATCAAACTGATGAAGTTCATATTATGTATTTCCTAGGCAGAACTTTTTAAAGTCCCTTCTAGAAGATATAATAATAGTTCAAGAATAATCAATGCTTTCATCATTCAAAAAATCCAGATAAATTATTTGAATAGCTACTGATTTAGTTCAGTTAAATGGTCAGCTTAATTTTTCTAAGAACCTGTTTTGAAAAAAATGTAATTCATATGTAGAAGCTAAACGTTATAAAAATAACATATGAGTAGAGATACGTTATAAATTAGAATATAAATACATTTAGGCACCTAGGTGTCTCAGTGGGTTAAACCCTCTGCCTTTGGTTCAGGTCATGATCCCAGGGTCCTGGAATCAAGCCCTTCATTGGGCTCTCTGCTCTGTGGGGAGCCTGCTTCCTCCTTTCTGCCTGCCTGTCTGCCTACTTGTGATCTCTGTTTGTCAAATAAATAAATAAATAAATAAAATCTTTTAAAAAAGAAGAATATAAATATATGTATTACTTGAGTAGTTGTTTTAGGTTTAAATTAAGTATGATGGAGACTATAGACAGAAAAATTTGTTTCCATCACCAAAAACCTGCAACCTGTATGTCATTAAACACATGTCTACTGACAACTCACTCCCACACATACATAAACATTTAAATATAAGTTGAATGCATGGAAACATACAGAAGAAAGACATAGCATATACATTTATTTAGTATTGGTAAGTGGCATTTTATGGTTAAAAATACTGTATTAAGGAGGACACATGTGATGAGCACTGGGTCTTATACACAACTAATGAATCATTGAACACTACATAAAAACTAATGATGTACTATATGTTGGCTAACTGAATATTGCTTTAAGCCTTTTGATGTAATGTACTTTAAAAATGCTTGTAGTTGTTATCTTTCTAATGGAATTATTAAAAAAAAAGGAAAGAAAGAAAAAGAAACATCTTGGACACGTTTGAGATTTTGTCTTGCATTTCTGAGTTGCTGATTGGAATAACACCAACTTCAAAGGAAACCTCAGGCTTGGTCCAAATAGTTGAAAGAGAAAATAGAAACTGACCTCTTCCCAAAATGGCTCTCATGTAATCACTTCTATCCTTGCAGAGTGCTGTCAAAGTTTTATAAGAACATAAAATAAGACATGAATAAGTAAGGACTACTTTAATTCACTTTGTGAATAAGGACATACATAAAATTTTGTCAAGCTTGGCATAGCTAAGAAACAACAACTTCTCCTTTTTGCTCCTGTTCACTTTTCAAATAAGCTTATTTGAGCTATTATTTTTTACATTTTGAGTCTATTTTAGTTCATTGTTTCCACATTAATCTTCTCCACTCAGTTGTGAACACCTTGAACATATTTGCTTCTAATTCATATTTGAATCATCTTGGAGAGAGCTTTGCAAGTATTACAAACCATGTTTGTTGGGAATAAAATTACCCCAAACTAGGAGGTCTCCTTGATCACTTATTATTTCGGCATTTCATGTTGTGTCCTCCTTACTCTTAGTTGGTGATGGGCAGGATTTGTCTCCATTTGTAAAATAGTTTGGGCAAGCAGACAAATCTATGTGGTGTTTCTAGGTGGAGTTTATGTAGTTGTCTTCTGCTTTCATTCTAGAAAAGGAAAAAAATTATTCTTACAGTCCCCTGGGCAGTTGTTGTTTTCATTCCTAGCTGGTTCTAAGACCTATATTAATTTTAGTTGGCATAATAAGCGATTCTCTATATCAGCCTTGGTTCACATATAAGCATCCAAACTTCACCATAAATTTTAGTAATATATTTAAAATCTTTGTTTAGGGTTTAAGTAATTTTTGTTGCCCAGCAAGAGATAAGATTGCATTATCCTGAAAGTGCTTTTTAAAACCACCTATGTAGTTCAAATTCAAGATAAATAATTTAATTTTGTATATAGTACATATCTCTGCATCTCTGGAAACATTCATATGCAGTATTTGATCTGAGTATTTAGTTGCTACTGCTAATGTGAATTTATAAGCTAAAAATAAATGCCCACTCTCCTGGACTTCTTACAGTGTCATCAAAACTCAGGACTGCTGTTGAGTTACTCTGATGACTCCTCACCATAGAGATCTGTTATGGGTCTCATTCATTTCTACTGTGAAATTGCATGTTTGTGGTTTTCTTGGTCATGTCCCCAGATGGTTTAATTAAGTAACATTGCTCACCAGATAACAAGTACTAATTCAGTTTGACTCTCACAACTGAGAATTGTGTGTTCTTTTAAGATTTTTATTCTGAAGAGTTCACTAAGCCTGGTCTTGTTACACTACATTTTTGTCTATTGCCTTTCAAGCATGACTTTTATATAAAATCCCTTCCTATCTACTTGGTATGTGACAGCAACCTTGGTACAGTGTTATGTTTCCCTGCTGGAGTTCACCTTCTAATTTCTTTGAGTTTCAGGGAAATGTCACTGCATTTTCACATTTCATTTGGAGTTTGAACATGCAGCAGGAAAGATAAGATAGCAAACCTGCCCTGTGATCTCAAGTGAGTGAGCCACCATGAGAGGTTAGTGCCATAGAATCTTAGTGCCACGTGTTGTTTCATCCAAATTATAGACACACATGTTACAATTGGTGTAATATCTGACTTCAAAGATCTGGAATTTTCCTTGATAGATTTAAGTATGATGGATGTTCTGGCAGAAATATCAATTTTTTTTTTTTTTTAAGATTTTATTGGGTGCCTGGGTGGCTCAGTGGGTGAAGCCTGTGCCTTCGGCTCAGGTCGTGATCTCAGGGTCCTAGAATAGAGCCCTGCATCAGGCTCTCTCCTCCGTAGGGAGGCTGCTTCCGCCTCTCTCTCTGCCTGTCTCTCTGCCTACTTGTGATCTCTCTCTCTGTCAAATAGATAAATTTAAAAAATCTTTAAAAAAAGGATTTTATTTATTTATTTTTCAACATGAGAGAGAGAGAGAGAGAGAGAGAAAGAGGAAGCACATGCAAGGAGAGGGGCAGAGAGAGAAGGAGAAGCAGGTTCCCAACTGAGCAGGGAGCAGGACTCAGGACTGGATCCCTGTACCCTGGGATCATGACCTGAGCCAAAGCAGATGCTTAACCAACTGAGCCACCCAGGAACCCCAGAAATACCAATTTTCATCTTTAAATTTAACTCTTGTGTTATTCTGCACCAGGATGTCAAAGTTTGGGCCGTAATTTATTTTTTTCCATTCAAATCCTATTTTCATCTTGGTCCTATTTTCCTCAGTTCTTCCTGACATTTCTAGGCTCCCCATTTTCCTTCAGGCAAGACTACAAAGAGTAGCTTTATCAATTAATAGAAAATTCATTGTCACATACATTATTACTGAATTTTTATTGAATTAAACATTTTTAAAAGCCTAGGAAGTTAAAAAAAAATGCTTTCCACATACCCCAATCGTAGTATTTATTGGTCTTTTAAAAAAATTATTTGTATTAGAGAGAGAGAGAGTGTGAGAGAGCAAGAGTGTGGGGAAGGGCAGAAAGAGGAAGGAACAGGATCCCTGCTGAGCGGGGAACCTGACTTGGGGCTCAATCCCAGGACCCCAGGATCATGACCTGAGCCGAAGCAGATCCTTAACCCACTGAGCCACCCAGGCACCCCTGTTTTTTGTTTGTTTTTTTTTTTAAACAGATTATAAGGTTCTTGGGAGGAGAGTACACCATCCTATTCATTTTTGGATCCCAAATACTCACTGCTTGGTAACAAAATAAAATTTAAAACACTTATTCATTGAATCAGTGGTTTCTAACTTGTACAATTTTTCCCCCAAGGGGATATTTGATAGCATTTTTTTGTCATCATAACTGAGGGAGGTTGCTATTAGCATCTAGTGGGTAGAAGCCAGGGGTGTTGCTTCAAATTCTAAAATGCACAGGACAACCTACCTGAAACAACAAATTATTGGGCCCAAAATGGCATTTGTGTCTAGACTGAGAAACTATAATTTAAATTCTATGTTCTTATTCTCAGGAAATTCAAGGAATTTGACTTATTGATCTATAATTACCAATTTTCATGTTACTATCACCAGTTTCAATGAGAATATCCAAAACAGTGTAGGGTTAGGGTTTGATTTGTGATGCCCTTGTGATATGAAAAAAATTAAATCATCTTTTGAGCTTGAATTTTTAAGTGATTTTCAATTTATGGAGTGATTGGATTCTTTTTTTTTTTTTTTTTTTTAAGATTTATTTATTTGACAGAGATTACAAGTAGGCAGAGAGGCAGGCAGAGAGAGAGAGAGGAGGAAGCAGGCTCCCAGCCAAGCAGAGAGCCCGACGTGGGGCTCGATCCCAGGACGCTGGGATCATGACCTGAGCTGAAGGCAGAGGCTTTAACCCGCTGAGCCACCCAGGCGCCCCATGGAGTGATTGGATTCTTATTTGAGTGGTTTAGAACTAACAGAAAATGTTATCCTGAACTTGTCTGTAGTCCACGGAGTAGTAATTGCCTATGTCTGGCTAGTTCAGAATGCAGATGAAGTTAATAATACTTTGTAGTGATTTGGCCTTGATTTGTTCTACAGCCACAGAAGTGTCTGTTACTAATCTTGACCTGGCTTGAGTATCATTGATCACAAGAGGCAGGGATCAAAAGAAGGTGAATAGATTCTTTTTAAACTGTCATCACTATTGTATCAACAGTCTCAATGGCAGCTTCTTTTGCCAGCAGGTCACCATCAGCGTCTTTATTCTGGAAGGACAGATTATAAATTAAGCAGTTGACCTTTATGTCAGTCAATCAACATTGGGCCATCCAGGGCTGCCAAAACCATTAACTTTGAGCAATAGCCACTTCACCAAAGTACAAATGCAGTATTTATAAACCTTACATTGTTGTCTTTGCCAAAAATCTCAATGACATTGGCTATTTCTCATTTTCTTCCCATCCATTAAAAGATAAGAAATGATAATCAATAACCTAGGATGTTATCTGTAAAAAATTCAGTGACTCAGAAGTAAAAAGCATTTAAAATAAAAATTCAAAGCAACATGCTCATTCTATAACTTTCTTCATCAGAGAACTAAAAAAGACTAGAGCTACAAAGAATGCTGGGTTATCTTATCCCACTCAGTTTTTACATACATGAAGAAACAAGGCCTCAAGAAACCAAGCAAACTATCAGGTCATGTAAATAGTGGACTATCTTGAGTAACCCTAGCTTCTCATGATCCAGTTAAGTGGTCTCTGCATTCCCTAATAAGGCCCAAATAAGTGAGAATTCAATATTTTATTTACAACTGAAATATGCAGGAAATGTTGCCACATTTAAGATTTTCTTTCCAAGTTTGACAAATAGGAAGTAATCAGAACTTCAAATGATATGAGTATTGCCATAAATAAAAATCCTATGCATATGTTCAAAAAGACCAGCTAAATTAATTCAATTACTGCATGCCCACAGAACACTTAGAACACCTTAGAGACACAAAGACAAAACAGACACAGATGTGGCCCTAAGGGAGTTTACAGACCACTGATAATTTTAAGAAAGATGTTTGTGTAAATCAGGGTCCCACTAAGAAACAAAGATATACTCAAGATAGAATAACTTGAGAAGAGATTATTTGCAGATGTACCTATTACTAGGGTGGGAGAAAGAAACACAAGTATAGGGCAAGAACTAGCAGTGTAGGAGCAAACATCAACACTGGTTGGATTGTGTGTCTGGCAGGAAAGTCACTTCCACCAAGAAAGAGAATCATTAGAGTTGGTTGCCTTACAAAGATCAGTGATTTACCCTAAAAAGAGGGAAATACGGGGCACCTGGGTGGGTTAAGCCTCTGCCTTTGGCTCAGGTCCTAATCTCAGGGTCCTGGGATCCAATCCTGCATCAGGCTCTCAGCTCAGCAGGGAGCCTGCTTCCCCCTCTCTCTCTGCCTAACTCTCTGCCTACTTGTGATCTCTCTCTCTCTGTCAAACAAATAAATAAAATCTTAATAAAAATAAATAAATAAATAAATAAATAAATAAATAGGAGAGGACTAAGAAAATTAATAGAAAGAACTTATTTTTGCTCTCTTTTGAGCTCCTACCTGAGTTCTTCTTTGGCTAACTACAACCAGAAACCAAGTGACTTTACATGGACAGAAAGAGAATATTTGTCATGAATTTCTTTTTTGTTTTTTAAAATTTTATTTATTTGGCAGAAAGAGAAAGAGAGAAAGAGAGAGTGAGCATGCACTCAGACAGGGGAAGCAGGAACGTGAGAAGCAGACTCTGCACTGAGTAGGAAGCCCAATATGGGGTTCTGATCCCAGAACTCTGAGGTCACATCCCGAGTTACAAGCAGACACTTAACTGACTGATTCACTAGGTGCCCCATGAATTTCTTATTTTTAATACATCTTTGAGGATTTTCTGAGGTTGTGTTGCCTTAAAACTGAGTAAAAATGTCATATACCAGTTTGATGGACACTGTGACAACATCAGCCAGATTCTCCTGCAAGAATGAATAATTCATTTTATACCTCCTGTCTATAGACCTCAGCTTTCAGCCTCTTTTGGGGATTGCTATAACTGATGATAACTATGTGACCCAAAGGTATGCCCCCATGCAGGATGCCCCATATTGATCAATGATTGATAAAGACCTGACCCACTTCCTTTAAATTTAGGACAATTCTGAAAAACCATCCCAGCTTAGTTTTCCATGTATGGCCAACTGAAGTCTCTACTGAGATTGTATCAGATCTCAACTTTTTTCCCCTTACCAACTCTGCTTTCTTTGCTTCTCTTTCTGTGGAGTTAATCTCAAGAGCATTCCCTGCATGGGAATTTCCATCTTAGAGTCGGCTTCCTGGGGAACCCACCTAGAGATAGGTGGCACTGATAGTCACCTGAGAAAACAGACTGGAGATGAGCTTTTGAAGCTGGGTTGCCTACTTCTTGTCTGGCAATGACCCCAAATGGTTTGGCAGCCACGTCCATTGAGACTGCATCACATCTCTTCTCCCTCTGCTAAGTCGGCTTCATTTATTTCCAAAGGAATTGAACCAAA
This sequence comes from Meles meles, assembly GCF_922984935.1. NCBI lineage: Eukaryota > Metazoa > Chordata > Mammalia > Carnivora > Mustelidae > Meles > Meles meles. The sequence goes on from NC_060069.1 coordinate 122,612,471, forward strand.
GTTTCAATTATATATATAACCCTGGTTCCATATATTAGGTATGTGAGAAATAAAGAACAAAAGGTAGCTATAAAGTGCCTCTAATTGGGTGAGGTGTTAGGCATTATTGCCTTAGGAAGAGAGATGGAAAGGTCCCTAGTAATAATTAATTGACGTTTGAAAGACAAGTGTGAAAGCTAGGGGATTTTTTTTTTTAACATATAAAAGGCTTTCACCTCTTGTAACTATTATCAGAGAAAGCTGGAGGCTAGCTCCAGAATTTATTCATAGGAGTAACAGAGCTCCAAAGATAGTTTTGCTATCAATCTAATCAGTTATGTTATGCTAAATCCAAAAACAAGGAAACAAGTCTATCTTGCCACATGGGATGGGAGCATCTGGATTAATTTGACCTGTAAACGCTGAGTCCCCAAATTCCCCTGAACCCTCAAAGCTGAAGTCATGGCTCACTCCTGTTTGGAGATATCAGTCTCCTCAGTCTCCTCCTTGCTTGAAATTAGTGGAGAGTCCTCCCTCATACAAGTTAACATGAACCCCATCCTCAAGATCTGTCCCCAATTTCCCTCTTGGCCACTGGGGTTAAGTTGGGAAATAATGCAGCTAGAGGCAGGCAGGGCCTTATAAGGAAGAAAATGAACAATGTCTCAAAGGAACTGTGGGCTACTCAACATGAATATGTATGGGATGGTAATCTAAGAGTGCATTACCAAGGCATAGGGTCAGGAGAAGAAAGAAGGCAAGAAGGAGAGTCATCATTTTGGGAGGGATAACTGAATCTGATCATTAGGAGTCTACAGTGGTTCCGTTGTTATATAATGGGGGCAGGAAGGAATATATTTAATTTCCAGATGTTATACTTGGGTTTTCTTGATACTGCCTTGATCAATTTTCATAGTGAATGGACAAGGGCTACAACCCCCTCTAGATAAAGGTATGAGGAATATAGGCTTAAACTTCTCAGAGATTAAGCTATGCATGATGCCCCTGACACTAGCAAAAGTGCTACCTGATGTTGAAGGGAATATAGAATGGATAGTAGAGGAGGAAAGCAAAAGGGACATTTGTGGTTGCCATACCGAAGGTAGCAGCATTGCTTATAGTCTTTCTCCCCAGTCTTCTTCATCTTGAGCTGGAGCCCTGAGCTAACTGTTCCCTGAATTTATAGAAGAAATAGTTCCTAATGATGTAAGGACCAGACATCTCCCAGATTCCCCTTCAGGATGAAGCTACCGGAACTGCCAACACATAATGAGTTCTCCCCCATCTGCCCAGTTTCGTGCTTGAGTCAGCTGAGTCAGGTGTGTTGCCCAAAGTCCTGCCTGCCTTCTGGGGCAGGCCACATCTCTGGTGACCCTTGAGGGCTGTGAAGATATAGCTTTCTCCCTACAAGTCAGCACACATATGAAGGGTTATCTCAGCTCCAGGTGGTTTGGTGACCACTTCCATTGAGACTGGTTTATTACCCCTTCTCCTTTGTCTAATCCATTTCATTTATTTCTGAAAGAGTCAGGGCCAAGAGCATTCCCTAATAAAACCCCTGCTCTCTAATCTTTTCCATGCAACAGCTTATGAGATATTTGTACCATTAGATGGAAATGTAGAGATACTGGTAAATATTACTGAAACATATATTGGGCAACATTTATAAAGCTGGTCTACAAATGATTGCTACTCTGCGTTGTTTTCAAGTACTGTACCATTTTCATTTTTTGTTTTCTCATAATGAATACTTATACCTTAATTCCATTTATTTTGTAACACTTTTTTCTGGTTTACTCAATGGAATATATTTGAATTTATAGTTTTCATGTTGTGTATATGGAAATTTTTCTTCACATTGCCTGAGTATGATTAAAATAGAGAAGAGAATATACTCACTAATCTGGTCATCTATCAGCATTCTTCACTCTTTAATCTATTTCCAAAATGAAAAGGATCAGTTTTCAATTGCTTTCTTCAAAAATACCATAACTATATTTCAAATGGATGCACCAGAGTTGAACAGAAATGCTGTGGATGACTTGAACAGAAAATGAGAACAAAACAAGTAAACTGAGTCCTAGTTGGACTCTTATTTAACTCCTATTGGACAGGAGTAAGTTAACTTAGTGAAAAGTTAACCAAATATTTACAACTTACCTCTTTATAAGTCTGCCTGACTGCTACCACCTTACTCCACTGCAGACTATATTCTCACTAATTTTTATTTATATGAAAACATATAATCGGTCTTTGTCTCTCTCTCTCTCTTTTGCTGTTTGTATTTGATATTCTGATTGTTTTAAAATCAAGTTTTTTATGTCTGTTATCAGTATATTAAGCCTAAATGCAATAGTTTTGTTAGTACTAGTATATATATCGACAAGTGTTCCAAGACTAAAAAATTGATCAATGTATCTGTTAATGAATTGTGATTATCTAAAATGATTACTCTTCTAGACATAGTTCTTCCTGCCTGACTTCTTAAAATTTGGTACATTTGTTTCATGAAAATATGTAAGTAAGTTTGCATAAGACCATATGCCTAAGACAGCAGCTATTTATAACCCAAAGGTCATAATGAAAATATTCACTTACTGTTTATAAAGCATGTTTACAAATAGTGAATCATACAGTTAAAACTAGTGAATATCTTGGAGCGCCTGGGTGGCTTAGTGGGTTAAGCCTCTGCCTTCGACTCAGGTCATGATCTCAGGGTCCTGGGATCTCAGGGTCCTGGGATCAGCCCTGCATCCAGCTCTCTGCTCAGCGGGGAGCCTGCTACCCCACCCCCTCACTCCGCTTTCTGCCTGCTTGTGATCTCTCTCTCTGTCAAATAAATAAATTTTTAAAAATCTTGAAAAAAAAAAACAACTAATGAATATCTTAATAGATAGCTACTATATTCCGGACAACATTTTTGTACTGGAAATGCTGTTTGAGTTCACCTTTAACAACGTATGAGATTATCAACATTTCCTGTAATTTTCAACATTAGATGCCTGTTTTTATTTGCAAATTTCTTCTATATTTTGTAGTTTTATTTTCAAAAAGACACTGAAATCTGGCTTACCAATGTTAGTTTTCACATAATTTTTCCTTTTCTATTAATTTTCTGTTTGAAATTTTATTGATTCCTTGCCCATTTTTTTTTTTTTATTTTCTTTATCTTACTTTGGACTAAATTTGCTTTCCTTTTTCTGGTTTCCCAAAGTGGAAGCTTAGGTTATTGATTTTACATCTTTCTTCTCTTCTAATGTAGGCATTCAATACTATACATTTCCCTCTAATTATTGATCCTATAGAGTTTACAATTGTTAAATTGTATTTTCCTTTTCATTTAGTTAAAAATATTTTAAAATTTCTTTTGAAACTTTTTTGACCCCATGTAATGTAGAAGTAGGTTTTTAATCTACGGGTATTTTGGAATTTCTCCAACTTTCACTCTTTTATTGATTTCTAGTTTTATGATGGTCTGAGAATCCAGTTTGTATTCTAATTCTTTTATATTTGTTCTTTTGATTTCTGTTCTTTTATATTTGTTCAGATGTGTTGTGTGGCCCAGGATGTGGTCTGCCTTGATGGATGTTCTATATGACCTTGAGAAGAATGCGTATTCTGCTGTTATTGGATGAAGTATCCTATAAATGTCAAGTAGGTCCAGCTGATTCATGGTGCTGTTGAGTTCAGCTATGTCCTTACCTATTTTTTGCCTCCTGGATCTGTCCACAACAGCATATGAGGAGCACATGACTCAGAGAGGGAAAGTAACTTGCTCATCATCCCATGGCTACAAGTTTAGATTTTAAAATAGGGAAGGGAAAAGTGATTGATTAACCTAATGATACTTGTTTCCAAGCTCGAGAATGAGTAAAATGCTAATTTACAAGTGTAGTGGATCAAGTGGTGTCCACCCCAAACTATGTCCACTTGGAACCTCAGAATTTGACCAAATTTAACCTTTGCATGTGTGATTAAAGGATCTCAAGATGACATTATCTTGAATTAAGATGGATCTATAAGCCCAATGAATGTTGTTTTTAGAAGAGAACGTAAAGAGAGGTTTAAGATATAGAGACACAGAGGGAAAGGGCAAGTGAAGACACCTGGAGGTGGGAATTAGAATGGTGCATCCATAAGCCAGAGAACACCAAGGGTTGCCCACAGTCATCAGAAGCTAGAAGAGGGGCATGGAACTGATTCTCTCTGGTTTTGGACTCCTGGCATCCAGAAACGTGACAGAATACATTTTAGTTGTAATAAGCCTCCTAGTTTGTGGCAATTTGTTAGGATGGCCCTAGGACACAAAAACAAGTGTGTGTTTCACAAGTTAGGTAGTTCAGTGGAGATAAATTCACTCAGCATTTCTTATCAGAATGTTGACCTGAGACAGCCACAGAGAAAAACAAAGCAGACTAAAATGGGTGTGTATGTGCTAAATGAAACCTAATCAAGATCATTAATTACTGTTTTTTTTAAAGTCCTTATTACATTATATTGCATCTTATTTTAGGCTTTAGCAATCAACTAGATTTTTTATTACAATAACGGAAATAATAAATAAGTCAGTCTCTCATATTTGGAATTTATAGCAGTCTTAATGTTTATAATCTATAGTTATCCCATTTGTGTCGGTTTATTACTAGTGTTTTCCACTAGAATATAAGCTCCGTGACATATTGGTGACATCGTCAATCTGGTTTATTGCTGGACCTCAAATGCCCAGCACAGTTTGTGGGACATAATAATCATTCATTAAGTATTTGCTGGGTGAGAGAAAAGTTGATTCATAGAGAATGAGATCTGTTTCTATGATACAGCTATATGTGAAAACAAGAGTTCTTTCATACTATCACAGCAATAGGGACTGGAGAGCAATCTATCTATTAAAATACATCATAGGTTACAAGGTAACTCTATCTACATGGTTATCCGGTCATTTTACCATCACTTGGCCACTGGAATTCCTGGGTCTCTTGCAATTAAAATAACTTGGCAATTTTTTACCTTGCACTACTCTTCTGTGGTAATGCCATTACTTCTCATAAAACTTTTCTCTACCGTATGGATTTAGTGAAAGAAATATAAGCTAAGAACAGCTGAGTATTTTGGTAAAGAACCTTATACTGCTGTGTGAGGAAAATGTAACACTGATTGTTAATATTCATGAAAAATGAATCATTTGTTTGCCTTCATTTCATGCACAGAATTTACCATGACATCAGTGGGAGCTTTTTACAACAATAAATCTGTGCCAAATAATAAATTACATTCCCTCATATTAAATTAAAATGTGCACATTGGAGAGGTTTAATTTTAAATTTTCATGACAAATGGGCATCTGGACACTAAAAACCTGAAAGTTCCACTACGAAGTAGAAACATCTACAAAGAAGAAACCTTTCCTAGGATTTCTTTTCTCTTTGCTCTCTTTGTCATCTAGCAAGTTGTTCATAAACTTTTAACTTGAGGTGTTGCCGTCAGTGATGTTTTATGCTTTCTAAAAAGAGTCTTTTCTTGGCCATGGTTGCTTATATTATTTTTGGTAACTGAATATATACATAGTATTTCCCATATTCAAAAGACCTGTAAGAAAAATAACCGCATTAAAAAATGAAATTAAACATCCTTCTCACAACATGTAACTCAGAATTTCTTAGATTCTGGGATACTAATTCATGTCCCTACACACAGAATTCTTGTAAGCTCAATAGTTCTTAAAAGGGCCAGATAAAGCCTTCAGATATTCCTTTATCACCATCATAAAATATCAGCTACACACTGTCGTGTATCTATTCTCTTACCAGTGTGAGGATCTCCAAATAAACTTCCCAGCACAGGAAGCATCATGAAACTAGCATGCTCTCATCTCACTCCTAATAAGAAGGAAAACGTCAGGTGTTTCGCACATCTTATGCCGAGCCCCTGCTGTAGGCATCATGGTGATTGATTTCATCCTGCAGTCTTCGGTTTACAGGAAATCCATATAAATCAACCAGAATATGGAAATTCATACCTCCCTGGAGTAACAGATTAACTGATTCTAAATTGGAGGAAAAAAGAAAGGTCAATAAGAAAGCATCAATGAGGAACCCAGGAAAAATATGCCAGATATTGAGTGCTTTGGAGGGCTACACTGGGTTGTTTTTTTGTTTGTTTGTTTTTTGTTTTTTGTTTGTTTTTTTTTTTGACTCAAAGCAGTACATCCGGGGAACTTAAAGCCACAAATATGAATACTGAGGAGTCGCTAAGCTTCCTGCTGCGGGGGAGTCTTTAACCTTTTTTGATTCAGATGTGGAAAAAAAAAAAAAAAGGCAAGGAAATTCTCCCTCCAGTAATTTCTGCATTCAAATAGCTTTTCATATCACTTTAGAGAGAATTCTGCTCCTGAAATGATCATCACTGCAAGGTTAGGATGGCATCCCTTCAGAGAGAAAACTCAAAGAGAGGTTCCAAAAACATCAGATGGAGTACAGCCAGAAATGATTAGAACAGAGTTCTTATTTACACTATCGTGAGGTCAAACTTGTTCACTCTTTTAAGAATATTCCTTGGAGAAACAGTGTCTTCAAATGATCCTTTTCACCCTAAGCTCCACCAGAGAATGGAGCAATGCCTCATGAAAACTACCAATACAACAAGAATTAGAAACATGTAATACTCTTGAAATAATCCCCTTTTTGATCCCCAGGGTTGGAGCTAGTGCAACTAGGATGAAGGTAGATAAGAACATAGGCATGAAAACTAGTTTATAATTTTGCTGTATACTGAAGAGCAATTACTGTGTTGGTAAACCAGCATGGACCCTGGGAGAACAGCCTTGACTTGTTATAGGAAGTATCGGAAGGAATAGAAGAAACTATAAGGAAGATGTTTTCTTAACTAGACACCACTGAAACCACTGATCATACTTTATGAGAAGAAAACTAGTTCTAAGCTATGTCATTGAGCAGCGAGTATGTGTCAGAACTGATCATAGATCTTACTGAGTGATGATACTGGATTAACGGATTAAGAAAAGAATCTGACAGAGCCATTTCTAGGGCAGAAAAATAGTCACATCAGCTCTGGCTCATCTGGGAGTTGGGGTTAAAGGTAGGCTCTCTAATGTAGTATAGACAAAAGAGATGAAGGGGATAGTACTGTCAGTCCAAAGAGACCTGATAAAATCTCTAATAAAGAAAAAAAATTAATATGTCCTAGTATTTCCTTAGAATTTACGTATACTTCACCTTTCTCCACAAAACCAAATCTCTGCACTTCTTTTCCTTAAAGAATGCCTTAGAAGTTCATTTTACTTGCATAACTTTTTTTTTTTTTTCCCCTAATGCGCAGGGCTTCCCTCTAAGTGAAAGTGCTGGACAATTTGCATGAATAAAATGTAGAGTTAATACATGTTGGGCCTTGTTTATATACAAGGGCCTATTCCAAGTAGTTTATAAATAAAATAATGCCTTCGTTTCTTACAAAACCCCGCAAGGTTAAGTTAGTATTACTTTCTTTTTTTAAGATGAATGAACAAAGGGATACAGAATTTAAATATCTTGCCAAAAAGCACAGAGCTATGAGGTGTTAGAGGTAGTGTTGGAGCTCAGGTCAGTTTGAGTTCAAAGTCATGGGAAGTCCATTTTATTAAGCCACTTTCCCTAGCAGGTTATGGATAAACATAATCTTAAAATATTAGGGATTTTTGTCATAAAGCTAAAATATAAAGCTTTATGACATCAAGACAAAGTAAAGTTGAATAGAGTGAGTTTCACAACAATGAATTTCTAAGTCCAAAAAATTGGTCAGGTGGTAAAATTGCCCACTGGCTTCAAACTAAGTTGAAGTGATGACTACATTTAAGAGCTTGCTTTTAAACAATTTATTTCTTGAATTGGTATTAAAGATAGGGGGCCCTCCTGGAAGAATTCTTATTTGTGCACCTGGGCTGTAAGTAAACAGAGAAATCTTATCTCTACAGCTTTCAGAACAGATTTTCTTATCTAAAAGGAAAAAGAATAGCCACGTATATCAATAAAAAATGTTAAGAAAGAGAAAATGAATATCTGTGTCTACTCATTCTGAGAATAAAAAAACTGAAAATAATTCGAAGGCTTGAAGCACAACATTCACTGTTTGGAAAAGATATATACTTTTTTTTTTTTCCTCCCAGAGCAGTAGCCCAAGATTATTGAACATGACATCAACACTGGTAGTATGCTTTGCTGAAAGAAATGAACCATCACGGCCCATCAAGGGGGCAATGGTGGATTTAATGGGGCCATTTGAACAGAGAATGCTCAGTCTTACTGCTGTTCATATCACTTTGTGCAGGGGCTTCTCCCTTTATATTCAGTCTGTTAAGGAAAATGAAAGAATTCAAAGGGGGAAAAAAGCCACCTGAAGGGACCTAGAAAACCGTAATAAAATTTTCAATAGCCCTACTTAACACAAACACACAAAACTCTTTAATAGAGATATGTTTTCGACTTTGTGCAACACCTGTGTAATATGGTTTAAAGAATGTCAGGAGAAAAGAAGATCCACTGATGGTAAAGACAGAAAGGAAATCCTGGATTCACATTTGTATTACCAACTCATTTCCTTCCAGGCTAAGCTAGAAACCAAGGTGCTGAGACCAATGTTGATCATGACGAGATCAGTGACCAGCGCTTTTCTTCTCCTCTGACAGCTGGTGGATGCAGGATGGATTTACGAGTCCCTGGAGGACAGAAAGGCATAAACAACACTTGGCATCAAATGCCACAAAGTGCTGACATCACCAGAGCAAATCATCTGAGTGAGCCAGAAAACTAGAATCTAAAACTTGATTTTCAAACACATGAGGGAAAATGACAGATCTCAGAAGTGCTACTGAAATATGGTCCCCCTTGCCCATGGTCTTTTGTATTCTGACCGAGTGCATTCCAGGGAGATGATTTTGTAAGCACATCCTTCCCAGTTGGGAAAATGAGGGTTTGTATATGGCCTTGAAGTTGGAAATTAAGTGGCAACTAATACTTCAGTATAATAATAATAAATTCCAATCACATGAAGGCAGAAAGCAGTTCTTCTAACTTCCAGATAACAGACATGTTTATATGGTGGAATCCTGCCACATTGGGCTTGGCGGCAGCAGGCTGAGGAGCCAGCGTGCCGGAGCTGTCAGATCCTGTACCATCACTGTCAGCCCCGCTCTTGACGTGTCAGTTATGTCTGTATTTTGAGAAAGGGCAAAAGACCCATGTTTCCCAAATCTATTTTCTGGCTCGTCTTTTCATTTTGTCGTCAGCCATTTCTTGTATCAGTATCTGAAGGAGCTATTGCTGTGTTGAGCAAAGGAAAAAAAATTCTAAAATATCTGTTTATTTCAACCTCCATCCTGTTTTCACTTGGCGAGCATTGCAATCTCTAAGAGTATTTTTTTTTTTTCAAAGAATGGGTGACTCAATTCATAAAATTAATTTATGGTGTCATTCTCACCATTATTGCTGTGCACTTTAGCATTTCAGGCTTAGCAAATTATCTTAGTGTTTTCAAGTCTATAATCTATAGACTTTATCTATAGATTCTATAGAGTTGTATTTCTATTCAATTCATAGAAGAAATACCTAGAAATGTATTTCTATAGCACCTATATTTTATATTTGATTTTTTATAGCTGGTATCAAGTACCTGAAAAAATTAGTAAAATCTGTATTTGCGGGTAAATATAGTATTTTCCTCCAATGAGGCTTTATTTTTAATAAAATAAAATCAACTAAGATATGCAAATAGCTATACATACATTCAGTATTTAGTTTCTGAGTAATATTAATAATAATCTTGCTAACCAATAATGATTAACTATTTAATGAGGACCTGCTATGTACCAGACATGGGATCAGGCAAATTATATGCAGAATATGGAGATCTTTTCCCTCACACTCTTTTCTCCCTGAGCTGGGCTCTCAACCCCAGGAACTTCCACAGTAGCTTCCTGTCATGGAAGGTGTGGAACTGAGAGGGTCTGGTCAATGTCATGAACATCAGTATTCCTGGGATGCACAAATTTATTCTATTACCCTGGAAGGCCAACCCCTCCTGCAGCCCTTGGCAACCATGTAGCTAGGATTCCTTTACTGCTCCTCTGTCTAAGCAATATGGAAACCTCTGCCAGGCTGCTCTGCTCCCAGGTACCAGAGGGTCAAATTCGGTTGAATTTTTAACTTTGGTTAAAGTCTCCACATGCTTGGATTGCCACACATGTATATAGGGTTCTGTAGGCAATTAAGGGATGTGGCTAGACAAAAGACCCTCAACATGTAACTGTCCTGCTTTTCTTTGCTTTAGAAACACAGAGTTGTTTTTTGTGTTTGTATTTCTTCTGTGATGCAAAATACACGCATACATATGTAAACGCATATACATGTAAATGTGTAAATAAATTTTTAAAAATGTTCTGCAAGTATTCTTTCAAATGTTATACTTTGACCGAGTCTATCAGATTTCTCTGTCATCAAAATTTCCCCTTGTGACTATAGTAAATGATTAACTTTCCAGGGGTGTTAGGAATCTTAGTAAAAGTAGGAGAGGAGGAGCAATGTTGTGGAGTGGAAAGTGTGCTGATTATTGCTTCACAACGTTGTTTTATCACAAAAGACTGAGAGACAAGGAAAAAAGAAATATTTAAATGGAAACTTTGTTTTTTAAGGTATGTTTCTTGGGAAGCATTCTTCAGATTGGGGGCTATAATAAAATACATCAAAGCACTTTACTTGTCATGTCACCCAACATCCAAAACCTTTTAAGTCAGGGGGAAATTAAATAATCTTTTCAAAGTCACACAGCTCCTCCTGTCCAAGTTCATTTTATTTATTTATTTTAACGTCTTAATTTAATTTTATATTTTTCAGTGTTCCAAGATTCATTGTTTATGCACCACACTCAGTGCTCCATGCAATACAGGCCCTCCTTAATACCCACCACCTGGCTCACCCATCTCCCACCCTATGACCAGCAATTGCACTACTGGGTATTTACCCCAAAAATACAGATGTAGTGAAAAGAAGGGCCACCTGTACCCAAATGTTCATAGCAGCAATGTCCACAGTCACCAAACTGTGGAAAGAGCCGAGATGCTCTATAACAGACAAATGGATAAAGCTCATTTTAGAATGCAGTTCTCTACTTCCCGGTATAAAACTTGGTTAAACTTTTACCAGTGTAGAACGTGAGGTATTCCTGTGTGTTCCTGATCAAATCCTGGCCAGATTTTTCCAGCTCTGCCTGCTGATCCTTTCTAGTTTGTTCTCTGCACCTACTCAAGAAATATAACTCAGTGATAATGTATACACAGTCAGGTGTTCCCTTTTTCTCTCATGGAGTTAAACCCTAAGGGATTGAGACCTTCTTCCATATGCACTGGCAATAGTAATAAATACTAGGTAGAAGCATTCAAGAGGGGAAAATGACCCCCTAAGTCTTTCAGAGGTTGATTTAATGTAGCAAATACAGTATGTTTCATCATAATGGTGGTTGAATTGACTATTAAAAGATTTTATAGAGATATAAAAATTGTGATATGATGTAATAGCCTTTGAAATAATCACATAATTTCAAGCTGTTAATAAAAACATTATAGTCATTCTATGAAAGCAATCATTAACATCTGAAATAAGAAAGTAAAATATTTAATATTTAAAGACTGGGATCCAACAGCCTTATAGAAGTTTCCACTTTTGCAATAAAGAATTAGAAAATTTAAGATTGTCTATCCTCAGAAGAACGTGGTATCATGAAATGAGTATTTTCAAATAAAATGATACAATCCCGAAGGTTGAATTAAAAAAGATTTCCAAGTTCCTTTTAAAAATTATAATGTACAATATATCTATTATTTGCTACCTAAAAAAATGTTTGAAAAACTTTTAATCATTGATTTTAGAAAGTTTCTTTTCGGGGTAAGGGGTGAGTGGTGTTTGTGGTGTTGGTGAGGTACTCTGTGTAACAGTCAAGAAAGATATTAGCTTCATTTGTTTTAACAATAAATTCTTAAACATTTACATTTTCTTTGCAATCCTATCATAACATGATACTAATTCTATGCAGGATATAAAGGATACTCCTAGATGTCAGTATTGTTTAAAGTTTTTGTTGGTTGATATGCTTTCCCCTTTGGATACCTTTTTTATTGATATTTAAGAACTTCAAATAAAAATTCATTGAGTGAGGTTCTTTGGCTGTCTATGGGAACCTGCTACAAAACCATTGATCTTTTCTCTTGCAAGGCACAGACCCGTTTGATTCACTGTTTTTTAATATCTAGGGAGCATTGTAGCACACAGAGTGCAGATGTATACATGAAAGGTTAGCAATTTGCTTTTACAAGGCATGCCTCGCTTAATCTGTTATACTAATGCCATTCATTGCCTCACTCTATGATAAGAAACTTAGAGCCACATTTTAATAATGCAGTCTCATTGAAAATTCCAAAAGAAAACCCAAGTTGGAGGTATGGAGAGAAAATTGGATAATATCTGGGGTCCATAAAATCTGAATGAATTATTTCAAAAGATAGTTTGAACCAACAGATTTGTGTCTTCTATATACCTCATTTCCCATTGTAGCTGAAGAATGTAGAAGGTCTTTTTGTATTCAAGTCACGTAAATACAAAATCACATACATACATGGGTACAAAAGTAATTATCATGGGTTGCAGGACAGTGCCATTGCACGGACAGTGGCACCAACGGCTGTTGGCATAAGTCATTCATATTTGGACCGCAGTTAAAAGAGTTATATTTTTGTGGTCGTTTTGTGGTCTAAAAACATTGACCCGATGAGTCATTTTAGAAAGAATATTATTTGTAAACACCCGATGCTATTTATTATTTCCATGCCACATGGCAAACAATGATTGAAAGCAGTGTGAGATTTTTATTATAATTACCTTGTAATGGTAAGCCTTGGCTCATAGGAGTAATGCAGAACAGCTACTGCTTAACATTATTGCATTTTAGAACTGTAAATGACCCTACTGAATGGCAAGAATGCCAACAGATTGCCTATACTCATACAGCTTGAGAGTGCTGCCTTGGGATTAATTGCAGTTTTTTGATGTGGTGGAAACTTTTGCTGTAGGTATAAGGTATTCGTGTGTGTGTGTGTGTGTGTGTGTGTGTGTGTGTGTGTGTGAAGGAGAAAGAGAGAGAAGCAAAAACAAAACAACCATAATGAGACAGAGGAATGAAGAATGAGGAGAGATATGCATTTTGGGTTTACTTACTGGAAATACCTTGCTCTCCACGAGCAATTTAGCCTACCAGGCACAATACAGTCCTCTTCTTTCAGGAAATGCTGCTGCTGCTGCTACATTATCAGAAGCCCTATGTCTCCAAGCTGTTTTAAGAATTCAGACACATGTGTTTTCATCTGTTCATATTTACTCAAGCTTCTTTATGACCAAAGGCATTTACTTATTTCCAAATGACCAGATGGAGGTCATAACTTCTAACTTGACAACAGTTAATTACTAGTATTCGCCCTTCTGATTTCCTATTGTGTTCAAGAGAATGCGTTATTTTGCAATGATAACAACAACAACCCTAACATTCACAGTCACTATTTATTTAGCCTGGCACTATATTTAAAAAAAAAAAAAATATATATATATATACACACACACACACACATATATATATAAATGATGCTATGAATATGCAACTAACAAGAACTATAAGGCAGGGACTATCACAAATAGTTTATAAGTACAAAATTGGTATATTACTAATAAGGATACTGAGGTAGAGATATTAGATATTTTGCCTAAAGCCTTATTATGGGGAATGTTCATTTAAATGTCAAAAATTATTTTTTTGCTTCCATGTCCTTTAATCCACATTCAATTAATTTGATGTGCTACAATTTTATTTAAATTTGTAGAGATGCTCATATCAATCTGGACCTGAGAGCGCTTTCATTTCTATTGTCAATCCTGCCTACAACTCTCCCAGTGAATTATTTCTACACACTTATATTTCTACAGGGACTAACTAGTTTTCCTGACCTCTTTTACTCCAATTATCTCTCTTACCATTAACAGATTTCCCTTCCTAAAATCGCAAATTTAGCTGACCTCCTAAAGCCAACAAGGGGAGTGGAACTTATAACTTATATCCTTGCTGGCAGCCCTGCAAACTCAAGAAGCATAGCCTTTTGGAGTCTCAACATACTTCTGTATGTCAAGGAGAAACTCAATACCTGGAAATCAACCATGAAGAAATTTCCCTAAAAACACAATAAAACTTTTTGTATGAGTATGTTCATCAGATTATCATTGTGAGTCAAGTGATTATTTCCAAAGGTCCTTAGGGCTTAAAAGGATATTTACTTATTTATTTATTTATTTTTCAAAGATTTCATTTATTTATTTTAGAAAGAGAGGGAGCACACGAAAGAGCGGCAAAGGGAGAGGATCCCCAGGATCAAGACCTGAGCCTAAGAAGGCAGCCACTTAAATGGCTGAGGCACCCAGGTGCCCTTTGAATGGACTTTTAATGATGTCCCCCAAATCCATGTACTATGAGGAATTCAATCTGAACCCCAGTATTGACGATACTTGTGTTTCTCTGGAGCATGGAATATTTCAATGGCCTGTTTCCTCTGCATTCTTACTTTCTACTCTGCATCTTTTCTCATAAAACTCTTTTTTTCTGTGCCACTTTTTCTCATTTTGGACCCAATTCTATCCCTTTGTATCTTAAAATACCACTTCTCTAGAATTTATCATTAAATCTTAAAGAACTATTTTTGGAATAAACATTTTAATTGATATTTAGACACAGCAAAGAGAACCATATACTCATTAGTACTGGGAATAACTTAATGTGGTATTAGACATTATGGCACAAAAAATTGTTAAACATTTTTCCACTGCTTGGGGTCTCCTTATATCCCCTGAATTCTTGTTATAATTTTGAAATTCTCTTTCAAATAACTTATTCTTTTCTTCAGACATTCTCCCCTTTTCCAAAAGTTCCCTGAAAGTCATCAAATTCTTTCCACATATTTAAGCAAAACATTGTCTTGATTCAGTAAATTTGGATAGGGAACCACAAATCCACATTTTTACTAAAGTGACAATAGGGTATCCTGGTATCGAATCCTCCTGTTCCTCTCTCAGAAGGGCCCCTATTTGGAAATGCATTACATAGTCACCCCTAAATTTACATTTTTGCCTGCTTATTCTGAAGTAGTTGGTCTATGGACAATGCTCTAATGCTTGTCCTTACCAAGGAAGAAGAATGGACCACAGCTTTTCCTCCTCAAATGAGGCAGTGTGTGGCTATCATATGAAATAGGAAAACAGATGCATGATGGAAAATATGAGTATGAAGTTAGAAGATGCAAAACATGTTCTTTATCTCACAAGCATTCTTCTTATTCATATGCATTATATGCATTCCACTCTTTTTCATTCTTCTGTAAGACTTGTATCTACAAAGACTTTATAGATTGGAAGCCATAACTATTACATAAGACCAGGAGGTTGATGGCAGTTGATAACATCAAAACCTCAGTCAGGTGAAGTTGCCATGTTCATCATCCCCAGGTGTGTGAAACAGAGATGTCCAGAGATCATCTTCATGGCTGTAAGCAGGCACTTAAATTTCAAATCATCTCAATGTGTTGTCACCATAATATAACACATGTATTAATCTGTATATTAATAAGGAACTTATATTATCTCCTCTCTTTTCCAATTTGTTAATTGAATACAAAAACTGAAAATTCAAAAAGTAAAAATAATTTGAAGGTTTCTAAGATTAATTCCTCTTCAATGATTTCAAGGAAAAGAAATATACATATATGGGAAGTGTAAGACACTTTCTTTTATCAAATATCTTGCTATGGATTTTCATATTAATGGAATGATGTAGTTAATATATTTCCAGTAAACCTAACTTGACCTACTAAAGTGGTAATGAACCTTAGGAGATAATGCTGGTGCTGGTAAGATTGTCTTAGTGCTGTGTGGAATGAGAAAAAAAAAAAAGGTAGTTTTAGCCGATATTTTTAAGAGTCTCTATAGCATCTGGACATTATCTAAAACACACACACACACACACACACACACACACACAAAAACTATTCCTGTGATTTGTCTTAATAATAAACTCCAACAAATATCTCTTTGTTTAAAGCTTAGATAAGATTTTAACTGTGAAGAATGGGGACAGTGTTGATTGGAAAAGGATTTCATGGTGCTCCTGAATACCGATTCACCATACATGATTTCACAAGTATAGGGCTGTTCCTTATATGGATGTGATGTAGACACGGAACATGGAGTTGCATAAATACTGAATACCCAGGAGGGAATGTCACAATTTACTGCCTTGCTTTTCCTTTAGAGTTCATTTCAGTGCTTGGAGTGACACTGATTTGCTGCCTTGGGCCTGCTCTGTATCTATCTTCAGCTGCTGATCTATGGGTTAATAATACCCAGGGGAAATCTGGCCCACTGCTGAATGTTTTTAGTCCTTTATATTCTTACATTCACTGAAAATCATTATTGGCATTTTCAATTTATTTATTATGCAAACCTTTAATGTCAACCCACAAGTTTAGGTAGGACATCTTATGTAAATCATCTCTACAACTGTGCCTTAGAACATATGACCACAAAAGGACATATTGTTTGTATACAAGAGAGCACAGATATTTACTATATTGATAGTTTCTATAATGGCTGTGACATAACTAGCCATACCCTGTTGTATTTAAACAAGAAATAAATATACCTCTAGAAGTCATGCAAGGACTGATTTTGCCATGGATTCATGAGACAGTGAAGTGTTATGGAGAGAGATTAGATTTTGAATCAAATCTTGAATTCTGTTTAGCTGTATAATTTTCTCAAGGTGCAAACATTTTCTTGTCTCTAGAATGAAAAGTTTTACACGTACTACAAAATATTGTGGCAATTCTCTACTCCATCAAAAAAGAGAGCAGTCTGAATTCTAGCTCTCAGATGTCACCAGAGTCCAGTGAGAGCTGTAGGAATTAATTAGGTTTAAGACTGTGCTTCCCCACTGGCCATAAACAGAGATCAAGAGGGGACCCCACATACTTAGGGTAAGACCGTCCCTCTCTAGCCACCCAACTTCTATTTGCAGCAATTAAAAAGATTCCTAGATATGCAATCTCCCCTTCAACTCCTTTATATTCAAATCCTCACCAACATTATATGCCTTAAATTCATGAGAACTTGTGTCATTTATGGCTTTTATCCCTGTTCGTATCAACTGCCAAATGAGATTCTAGATTCCCAAATAGCTCCTTATCTCCACATTATAACCTCCACATAATTAGACACATCTGTTCTAGCATTCCTATCTCCTGAAAATTTTCTACTCTATCCTCTGGAACTCTTAGTCCTTCATCAGCAAAACCCCTTATATTAATTCATTATCTTCTGTAAAATTTCCCTTTGCCTCTACTCTCTAACTGAAATGTGAACAACGATTTTCCTGGATTCTTTCAGAGATGGTTGAGTTGTTTCCTTCCATGGTCCTCATAACTCTTGGCCTGGAGTCAAATTGACTCCCCTTCTGTTTCTAAACTCATACCTTGAATCTCATTTCATTACACATATTTCTTCATTTTTCACATTCCCATCTCTGCAGTCATCTACAACCGCCACCTTGCTCCCCATTATCCCTTCATTATATTAACTCCTTAAACTTTTGCTGTTCTTAATTATTGATGATTTGAATAAAGAGATCAATAGTCTTTGTAATCTATTCACTTTTTCAACTCCTTGAATTGTGTTATACCAATAATACTGTCTTTCAACTTCTTTCATCTCTCACGGACATACTGAGACAATGGACTGCTCATTGGAATATACCTGTCAAGATGGGGTAGGTTAAGCACAGTAACAAACAATAAAGTTCATGCTAATAAAACAATAAGTGTTTATTTATTGCTCACACCAAACCTGCCATGTTTCCAGGCAACTCTCCAAGGCACCCCTCTCCATGTGCTTGCTCCATGTTGTGCTTCTGTTAACTAGTGCATCCATGATGGCTACATCATGGGAGACAGATGCTCACACTGAAAATTAAACCTTCCCATCTGTATCATGTGCCTATCCAGAATCACAACGTCATGCATACAACTCTAACCACTCCCTCCAATGTTCACAGCTTGCTCCCTTTAAGATCCAAACCTCATCATTTCTTCAAGTGCAGTGTTACTGAAATTCACTGATGTCACAACATTGTCACTGTAACTTTCACTTTCAAGATACCCCTTCTTTCTCATTCAAACACAGCTGAAATTCCATGGTAAATCATTCACACTTCTCTCTCTACACCCTCATCTCCTTTTATACTTCTTCCAATATTCACAGTTGTTTGCATTCTCAGTCCTGCTTAAATATGTTTCCTTATATACTTCATACTTTTTTTCTAGGTCTAGAGAATACAAACAGCTATATTTATTGGCTTAACTTTGAATTTATCACTAGAAAAATCAAGTGAACTTGTAATGCTGTCTGGTAATAAAACTGCAATTCTTTGTTTGTTAACTCTTGTGCTTACCTAAAATACTATTTATTTTATTCCAGTTCTCTTTCCTTAAGACACAAAACACAGGGGCTCTTGGATGCCTCAGTCAGCTAAGCATCTTGGCCCAGGTCATGATCTCAGGGTCAGGAGATCGAGCCCTGCATTGGGCTCCACACAGGGTGTGGAGCCTGCTTAAGATTCTTTCTCCCCCTCCCCTCCTCTAAAGAAAAGACATAAAACATTATTTCCTCATCCTCAAATAATAACTACTTTTATTTCAAAAAGGGAGGTGACATCATTATAGGCAAACTTCCTCAAATTCACATCATTCCACTTGTCCACCTACTATCATCAGTAGTCCATCACCTACTCCTGCCTTCTAACCATTTCTGAAGATGAAAATTTTCTGCCTTCATCTGATACAAAGCTTGTTCTTGTGCACTAGATTCTTTTATATACTGGGGGACAATTTTTTACGGTTCTCTTCCCTTTGTCCTACACAAATTCAGTTTCCCACTGTGTCTTCACAGTGTATGAAACTGTGATTGGACTTCTTCTCTAACTGAAAATTCTGTTGCCTTTTCCTTTAATGCAGTTTTAAAATAATTTTATTTTTAGTCCCTTACTTTAGCATACACAGTTTGTTTCTTGAATCCTTGTGATTTTCTCCTAACATGTCTCCAGTCCTCCAGCAGCATCTGCCAGAATACAACGAACACTCATCACCTTTACCACTACCACCATCTCCAAGTCACCATCAGATTTTGTCTGGAAATATTCTTTCACTTCCGTGGAATAGTGCAGTAGGATGTTAATTGGGCTTATTCTTGGTTTGTCTGCCTTCCTTAGTTTATTTATGACAGAATAGATATCATGCTCCTTTTAAAATGGAAGTATATTTAGGTCATTCTTCGGCACAAAGCCTTTCTATCTGAACACAATCTAAGCTTCTTCTGGCAGCCCTGTAGGTCCTACTTCATCTGGCTTCCACCTGCCACCCTGCCTCACCTCTTCCTGTTCTGCCCCTCCCTCATTCCTGTCTGCACTGTCCTACGGCTGCTACTTGAACCTGCCAGACATGTGCTATGTCTCGGTTCTTTCCTTCTGCCTAATACCCCTTTGGATATGCCTTTGGCCCACTTCCTCATCTGCTTCAAGTCTTCGCTCAACTGTCACCCTCTCAATAGGGCCCACTTTGGGCACACTGTTCTCACTCCCCTTGCCACTAGCAGTCCCCTGTCCCTGCTCTAGATTCTAGAATATTCCTAACCTTCTGATTATAGCTTACTTACCTGTCCTGTGTATGCTTACGTTCCTCTAAACCTGATGTAAGTGCCATGAAGGCTGAGAGTTTTGTTTGTTTACTGGTTTATTACCTTTGTGGCATTGAACTATTAACTCAATAAGTATATATTGAATAAACAATCATGTAAATAAAATCTGCTATTCATGTCACATCTTACAGACAATATATTAGATTCTTTTCCCTTAAAGTAATACAATTCTCAGAACTTTACCTTAACATATATAACAGGCTCTCTCTAAGGATCTTCTCATCCTAAAGGTGCTGCCTACTCCTCATATGTCTTTTCATGGCATTTATCATGTCCTTCTGTGTAATAACAGTAAATATTTTTATTAACATAATAATTCTTATTACAATCTCTGTGTTAATAGTAACTAGTTACCTGCCCATCTTCTCCATGGGGCCCTGAGTTCTTTGAGCTCAGCAATCCTGTTTGTTTGTTTGTTTGTTTGTTTTTTCAAACTATTCCAACACAGAGGGGCATAGTGCTTGGTATATCACATAATCAGTTTATGCTCTTAGGATACGTGAAATACAATCGAATTATATATCACATGTAAACAATGCAATAGCCATGAGGAGTGTCGGTTCTACTCTTGAATCCAACCCTCTATGGAAACTATGGACAGCAGATTGCAGTGACTTTTCCAAGTTACAAAGTAAGTCAGCAACATGGGAGAAAATTTGTCCCAGATTATCCGACTCCAAGGCCAGTAATGGCAAGTGGGATATTTCCCGATTTCTTGCACACCAGGAGGGTCACCACACAGCTATCCTTTTAGGGAACACACTGTGCAGTAAAAGCCAAATAAGGATTATCCCCAGTGTGGGTGAGGTATTTTCACTTGGCTTCTCCTAGCTTCAACAGCCAATTTCAACAGATAGAAATATGGTTTTTCTGTGTTTCTGTTAAAAAATGTTGGTAGATTCCCTTATTTGACTGATTTCACTAGGAAACACACCCATTCTGTTTCATTCACCTAATGGTTCTAGGAATATGTAGAAGGCATGAAGACAACATTAAGAATTCAATTCCTTTTTTAAATTGTTCTAGCAAAGCTTTACCTCTTAAGTTTTTAATAAATTGGAACAGTAAAATGTTTAACAGACATATTTCTAATATTTAATTAACATAAATACGATTTTATAAATTTTTACATACATATACACCTGTGAAATCACCGGGACAACAACAAAGATAGTGAACATGTCCATTATCCCCCACAGTTTTCTTATATCTCTTTGTGTTTTTCTTCTAAGAATTTAATTCCTTTTTAATTCACAAGAATTTATAGCCCTCTAGAATAAAAGATTCAGAACAGTCCCATAGGGGAATGCTTAGGGCTCCTAGAGATGTAGACACAGCATCAAAATTTGAAGATTCAGAAGATCCAGTATAAAGATGATGCAAGGAATCACCCCAGAAAACAAGAATGCAGAGGGATCATATGTAAAATCCAGTAGTTATGAATAAAAGTCAAAGAAAAGGGATGATTTGGATAAAGGACTGAAAAATGGAAATGTAGCTTCAAGAGGAAAACTGACAGCTTCAAGTCATTCTTTGGTCAAATATTTACATAACAGTATATAGAAGGAAGTCTGGTGCTGGGGTAAAGTGTCCAATGCAATCTATTTCCTAAATTAATTTATGGTCTGATTAGACTTCGTTGAACAATTGGCATTTTAACAGATCATGAAGGTTAATAGGAAATGAATATGAAATGATGGCAAGATGGGCACTGTGAACTAAATGAACAGTTTAAGAAGAACTCAGAGTGCAGAAACACATGGCTTATAGAAGCAACGTCAGGAGTTCACTGTAATACTCAAGGATGTATGGAAGGGGATAGGCAGGTGGGATCAGTTTTGAAGACAGAATTGTGTTCATTGACACATCTATATTCACTTTTACTATTTTTTTTTTCCATAAACCTGCCAAGGTAGGAGGTTCAAATGCTTTCTTATCTCATTACCATGGAATTGGGGCTACAGAAAGCATCCTTAATTTTTTGAGCCTATTAACCAAGATGTAATGGGCTGAATGGTTACTCCCCCAAAGAAAAGATACATCCATGTCCTAATCTGCACAACCATTGAATATTACCTTATATATCTAAAGAGTAAATATTACCTTATATGGCAAAAGATGTGATTAAGTTAAGGATTTTTTTTTCCATTTTATTTATTTTTTCAGCGTAACAGTATTCATTCTTTTTGCACAACACCCAGTGCTCCATGCAAAACGTGCCCTCCCCATTACCCACCACCTGTTCCCCCAACCTTCCACCCCTGACCCTTCAAAACCCTCAGGTTGCCCCAACCTCCCACCCCTGACCCTTCAAAACCCTCAGGTTGTTTTTCAGAGTCCATAGTCTCTTATGGTTCGCCTCCCCTCCCCAATGTCCATAGCCCGCTCCCCCTCTCCCAATCCCACCTCCCCCCAGCAACCCCCAGTTTGTTTTGTGAGATTAAGAGTCATTTATGGTTTGTCTCCCTCCCAATCCCATCTTGTTTCATTTATTCCTCTCCTATCCCCCTACCCCCCCCATGTTGCTTCTCCATGTCCTCATATCAGGGAGATCATATGATAGTTGTCTTTCTCCGATTGACTTATTTCACTAAGCATGATACGCTCTAGTTCCATCCACGTCGTCGCAAATGGCAAGATTTCATTTCTTTTGATGGCTGCATAGTATTCCATTGTGTATATATACCACATCTTCTTGATCCATTCATCTGTTGATGGACATCTAGGTTCTTTCCATAGTCTGGCTATTGTAGACATTGCTGCTATAAACATTCGGGTACACGTGCCCCTTCGGATCACTATGTTTGTATCTTTAGGGTAAATACCCAGTAGTGCAATTGCTGGGTCATAGCGTAGTTCTATTTTCAACATTTTGAGGAACCTCCATGCTGTTTTCCAGAGTGGTTGGACCAGCTTGCATTCCCACCAACAGTGGAGGAGGGTTCCCCTTTCTCCACATCCTCTCCAGCATCTGTCATTTCCTGACTTGTTAATTTTAGCCATTCTGACTGGTGTGAGGTGATATCTCATTGTGGTTTTGATTTGTATTTCCCTGATGCCGAGTGACGTGGAGCACTTTTTCATGTGTCTGTTGGCCATCTGGATGTCTTCTTTGCAGAAATGTCTGTTCATGTCCTCTGCCCATTTCTTGATGGGATTGTTTGTTCTTTGGGTGTTGAGTTTGCTAAGTTCCTTATAGATTTTGGATACTAGCCCTTTATCTGATATGTCGTTTGCAAATATCTTCTCCCATTCTGTCAGTTGTCTTTTGGTTTTGTTAACTGTTTCCTTTGCTGTGCAAAAGCTTTTGATCTTGATGAAATCCCAATAGTTCATTTTTGCCCTTGCTTCCCTTGCCTTTGCCGTTGTTCCTAGGAAGATGTTGCTACGGCTGAGGTCGAAGAGGTTGCTGCCTGCATTCTCCTCAAGGATTTTGATGGATTCTTTTCTCACATTGAGGTCCTTCATCCATTTGGAGTCTATTTTCGTGTGTGGTGTAAGGAAGTGGTCCAATTTCATTTTTCTGCATGTGGCTGTCCAATTTTCCCAGCACCATTTATTGAAGAGGCTGTCTTTTTTCCATTGGACATTCTTTCCTGCTTTGTCGATGATTAGTTGACCATAGAGTTGAGGGTCGATTTCTGGGCTCTCTATTCTGTTCCACTGATCTATGTGTCTGTTTTTGTGCCAGTACCATGCTGTCTTGATGATGACAGCTTTGTAATAGAGCTTGAAGTCCGGAATTGTGATGCCACCAACTTTGGCTTTGTTCTTCAATATTCCTTTGGCTATTCGAGGTCTTTTCTGGTTCCATATAAATTTTAAGATTATTTGTTCCATTTCTTTGAAAAAAATGGATGGTATTTTGATAGGGATTGCATTAAATGTGTAGATTGCTTTAGGTAGCATAGACATTTTCACAATATTTATTCTTCCAATCCAGGAGCATGGAACATTTTTCCATTTTTTTGTGTCTTCCTCAATTTCTTTCATGAGTACTTTATAATTTTCTGTGTATAGATTCTTAGTCTCTTTGGTTAGGTTTATTCCTAGGTATCTTATAGTTTTGGGTACAATTGTAAATGGGATTGACTCCTTAATTTCTCTTTCTTCAGTCTTGTTGTTGGTGTACAGAAATGCAACTGATTTCTGTGCATTGATTTTATATCCTGACACTTTGCTGAATTCCTGTATAAGTTCTAGCAGTTTTGGAGTGGAGTCTTTTGGGTTTTCCACATATAGTATCATATCATCTGCGAAGAGTGATAGTTTGACTTCTTCTTTACCAATTTGGATGCCTTTAATTTCTTTTTGTTGTCTGATTGCTGAGGCTAGGACTTCTAGTACTATGTTGAATAGCAGTGGTGATAATGGACATCCCTGCCGTGTTCCTGACCTTAGCGGAAAAGCTTTCAGTTTTTCTCCATTGAGAATGATATTTGCGGTGGGTTTTTCATAGATGGCTTTGATAATATTGAGGTATGTGCCCTCTATCCCTACACTTTGAAGAGTTTTGATCAGGAAGGGATGCTGTACTTTGTCAAATGCTTTTTCAGCATCTATGGAGAGTATCATATGGTTCTTGTTCTTTCTTTTATTAATGTGTTGTATCACATTGATTGATTTGCGGATGTTGAACCAACCCTGCAGCCCTGGAATAAATCCCACTTGATCGTGGTGAATAATCCTTTTAATGTACTGTTGAATCCTATTGGCTAGTATTTTGGCGAGAATTTTTGCGTCTGTGTTCATCAAGGATATTGGTCTGTAGTTCTCTTTTTTGGTGGGATCCTTGTCTGGTTTTGGGATCAAGGTGATGCTGGCCTCATAGAATGAGTTTGGAAGTTTTTCTTCCATTTCTATTTTTTGGAACAGTTTCAGGAGAATAGGAATTAGTTCTTCTTTAAATGTTTGGTAGAATTCCCCTGGGAAGCCGTCTGGCCCTGGGCTTTTGTTTGTTTGGAGATTTTTTTTTTTTTAATTAATTAATTTATTTTTATTTGCTTATTTACAGCATAACAGTGTTCATTGTTTTGGCATCACACCCAGTGCTCCATGCAGTACGTGCCCTCCCTATTACCCACCACCTGGTTCCTCAACCTCCCACCCCACCCCACCCCCCTCCCACCGCCCCTTCATAACCCTCTGGTTGTTTTTCAGAGTCCATAGTCTCTCATGGTTCATCTCCCCTTCCAGTTTCCCTCAACTCCCTCTCCTCTCCATCTCCCCATGTCCTCCATGTTATTTGTTATGCTCCACAAATAAGTGAGACCATATGATACTTGACTCTCTCTGCTTGACTTATTTCGCTCAGCATAATTTCTTCCAGTCCTGTCCATGTTGCTACAAAAGTTGGGTATTCGTCCTTTCTGATGGAGGCATAATACTCCATTGTGTATATGGACCACATCTTCCTTATCCATTCATCCGTTGAAGGGCATCTTGGTTCTTTCCACAGTTTGGCGACCGTAGCCATTGCTGCAATAAACATTGGGGTACAAATGGCCCTTCTTTTCACTACATCTGTATCTTTGGGGTAAATACCCAGCAGTGCAATTGCAGGGTCATAGGGAAGCTCTATTTTTAATTTCTTGAGGAATCTCCACACTGTTCTCCAAAGTGGCTGCACTAACTTGCATTCCCACCAACAGTGTAAGAGGGTTCCCCTTTCTCCACATCCTCTCCAGCACACGTTGTTTCCTGTCTTGCTAATTTTGGCCATTCTGACTGGTGTTAGGTGGTATCTCAATGTTGTTTTAATTTGAATCTCCCTGATGGCTAGTGATGATGAACATTTTTTCATGTGTCTGATAGCCATTTGTATGTCTTCGTTGGAGAAGTGTCTATTCATATCTTCTGCCCATTTTTTGATATGATTATCTGTTTTGTGTGTGTTGAGTTTGAGAAGTTCTTTGTAGATCCTGGATATCAACCTTTTGTCTGTACTGTCATTTACAAATATCTTCTCCCATTCCGTGGGTTGCCTCTTTGTTTTGTTGACTGTTTCCTTTGCTGTGCAGAAGCTTTTGATCTTGATGAAGTCCCAAAAGTTCATTTTTGCTTTTGTTTCCTTGGCCTTTGGAGACTTATCTTGAAAGAAGTTGCTGTGGCTGATATCGAAGAGGTTACTGCCTATGTTCTCCTCTAGGATTCTGATAGATTCCTGTCTCACGTTGAGGTCTTTTATCCATTTCGAGTTTATCTTTGTGAACGGTGTAAGAGAATGGTCGAGTTTCATTCTTCTACATATCGCTGTCCAGTTTTCCCAGCACCATTTATTGAAGAGACTGTCTTTTTTCCATTGAATATTTTTTCCTGTTTTGTCGAAGATTATTTGACCATAGAGTTGAGGGTCCATATCTGGGCTCTCCACTCTGTTCCACTGGTCTATGTGTCTGTTTTTATGCCAGTACCACGCTGTCTTGGTGATCACGGCTTTGTAGTAAAGCTTGAAATCAGGTAACGTGATGCCGCCAGTTTTGTTTTTGTTTTTCAACATTTCCTTAGCAATTCGGGGTCTCTTCTGACTCCATACAAATTTTAGGATTATTTGCTCCAGCTCTTTGAAAAATATCGGTGGAATTTTGATCGGAATGGCATTAAAAGTATAGATTGCTCTAGGGAGTATAGACATTTTAACAATGTTTATTCTTCCAATCCAAGAGCATGGAACAGTCTTCCATCTTTTTGTGTCTTCTTCAATTTCTTTCATGAGTGTTCTGTAGTTCCTCGAGTACAGGTCCTTTACTTCTTTGGTTAGGTTTATGCCCAGGTATCTTATGGTTTTTGGTGCTATAGTAAATGGAATCGATTCTCTAATTTCCCTTTCTGTATTTTCATTGTTAGTGTATAAGAAAGCCACTGATTTCTGTACATTGACTTTGTATCCTGCCACGTTACTGAATTTCTGTATGAGTTCTAGTAGTTTGGGGGTGGAGTCTTTGGGGTTTTCCATATAAAGAATCATGTCATCTGCGAAGAGAGAGAGTTTGACTTCTTCCTTGCCAATTTGGATACCTTTTATTTCTCTTTGTTGTCTGATTGCCGTTGCTAGAACTTCTAATACTGTGTTGAACAAGAGTGGTGAGAGTGGGCATCCTTGTCGTGTTCCTGATCTCAATGGGAAGGCTGCAAGCTTTTTCCCATTGAGGATGATATTTGCTGTGGGTCTTTCATAGATAGATTTTATGAAGTTCAGGAATGTTCCCTCTATCCCTATACTTTGAAGCGTTTTCATCAGGAACAGATGCTGGATTTTGTCAAATGCTTTTTCTGCATCAATTGAGAGGACCATGTGGTTCTTCTCTCTTCTCTTATTGATGTGTTCTATCACACTGATTGATTTGCGAATGTTGAACCAACCTTGCAACCCAGGGATGAATCCCACCTGGTCATGGTGGATAATCTTTTTAATGTGCTGCTGGATCCTGTTTGCTAGGATCTTGTTGAGAATCTTTGCATCCATATTCATCAGTGATATTGGTCTGAAATTCTCCTTTTTGGTAGGGTCTTTGCCTGGTTTGGGGATCAGGGTAATGCTGGCTTCATAAAAAGAGTCTGGAAGTTTTCCTTCTGCTTCAATTTTTTGGAACAGCTTCAGGAGAATTGGTGTTATTTCTTCTTTGAAAGTTTGGTAGAATTCCCCAGGGAATCCGTCAGGTCCTGGGCTCTTGTTTTTTGGGAGGTTTTTGATCACTGCTTCAATCTCATTACTAGATATCGGTCTATTCAGGTTGTCAATTTCTTCCTGGTTCAATTTTGGGAGTTTGTAGCTTTCCAGGAATGCATCCATTTCATCTAGGTTGCTTAGCTTATTGGCATATAACTGTTGGTAATAATTTCTGATGATTGTTTCTATTTCCTTGGTGTTAGTTGTGATCTCTCCCTTTTCATTCATAATTTTATTAATTTGGGCTTTCTCTCTTTTCTTTTGGATTAGTGTGGCCAATGGTTTATCGATCTTATTAATTCTTTCAAAAAACCAGCTTCTAGTTTCATTGATACGTTCTACTGTATCTCTCGTTTCTACCTCATTGATCTCTGCTCTAATCTTGATTATTTCCCTTCTTGCATGTGGAGTTGGTTTGATTTGTTGTTGATTCTCCAGTTCTTTAAGGTGTAGAGACAGCTGGTGTATTCTGGATTTTTCAATGTTTTTGAGGGAGGATTGGATGGCTATGTATTTCCCCCTTAGAACCGCCTTTGCTGTGTCCCATAGGTTTTGGACCGAGGTGTCTTCATTCTCATTGGTTTCCATGAATTGTTTAAGTTCATCTTTGATCTCCTGGTTGATCCAAGCATTCTTAAGCAGGGTGGTCTTTAGCTTCCAGGTGTTTGAGTTCCTTCTGAACTTTTCCTTGTGATTGAGCTCCAGTTTCAAAGCATTGTGATCGGAGAATATGCAGGGAATAATGTCAGTCTTTTGGTATCGGTTGAGTCCTGCTTTGTGACCCAGTATGTGGTCTATTCTGGAGAAGGTTCCATGTGCACTTGAGAAGAATGTGTATTCTGTTGTTTTAGGGTGGAATGTTCTGTATATGTCTATGAGGTCCATCTGGTCCAATGTTTCATTCAATGCTCTTATTTCTTTATTAATTTTCTGCTTCGATGATCTGTCTATTTCTGAGAGAGGCGTATGAAGATCTCCTACTATTATTGTATTCATATCAATATGGCCCTTTATCTTGATTAATAGTTTTCTTACGTAATTGGGTGCTCCCATATTGGGGGCATAGATATTCACAATTGTTAGATCGTCTTGGCGGATAGTCCCTTTAAGAATTATGTAGTGTCCTTCTGTATCTCTGACTACAGTCTTTAGTTTAAAATCTAATTTATCTGATATGAGAATTGCTACTCCGGCCTTCTTTTGAGGCCCATTGGCATGAAAGATGCTTCTCCATCCCTTCACTTTCAGCCTGGGTGTATCCTTAGGTTCAAAATGGGTCTCTTGTAGACAACATATGGATGGGTCCTGTCGTTTTATCCAATCTGCAACCCTGTGTCGTTTTATGGGCGCATTTAGGCCATTCACATTGAGAGTGATTATTGAGAGATAGGTTTTTATTGACATCGTGTTGCCTTTGATGTCTTTCTGTCTATAGATTGTTTCTATATTTCTGTTCAATGATATTCTTAGGATTTTTTCTCTTTTATAGGACCCCCCTTAATATTTCCTGCAGTGTCGGCTTGGTGGTTGCATAGTCTTTTAAGCCTTGCCGGTCTTGGAAACTCTTTATCTCTCCATCCATTTTAAATGTCAGTCTTGCTGGATAGAGTATTCTTGGTTGCATGTTCTTCTCATTTAGTACTCTGAATATATTTTGCCAGCCCTTCCTGGCTTTCCAGGTCTCTGTGGAAAGGTCTGACGTTATTCTAATGGGCTTTCCTCTGTATGTAAGAAGCTTCTTTGTCCTAGCTGCTTTTAAGAGGGTCTCTCTTGAAACATAATTCCCCATTTTAACTATAAGGTGCCGTGAGGACTTTCGAGAATCTAAAATCTTGGGAGGAGATCTTTCTGCCTCTAGTACATGAACATTGTTTCCATTCGTGAGATTGGGAAAATTTTCATAGACAACTTCTTCCACTATATCTTCTAGACTTCTTTCTTTTTCTTCCCCTTCAGGGATTCCAATAATTCTGACGTTGGAACGTTTCATGGCATCGTTTATTTCCCTGATTCTGTTTTCGTGGCTTCTGAGCTGTTTGTTCCAGGCTTCCTCCTGATCCTTTCTCTCTATCTGTTTGTCCTCCAGATCACTAATTCTATCTTCTGTCTCAGTTACCCTAGCTTTTAGAGAATTTAGATTGGACTGGAACTCATTGAGAGCATTTTGAACATCATCCCTGGTGGCTTTCAGTTCTGCCCTAACATTGTGAACATCATCCCTGGTGGCTTTCAGTTCTGCCCTAATCAATTCTGTTTGGTCATCCATGGCTTTCTCCAACCTAGCTATTGCCTGGATAATTGTTAGTCTGAATTCCTTTTCTGACATATTGTCTATGTTGATAGCCATCAACATAGGCCCATCAACAGAGGCCCATCCTCTGTATTTTTCTTCTGTTGGGTATTCCTCCTCCTAGTCATTTTGGTAAGAGATGACTAAACAGATGCAGCTGGACTTATCAATTGTGGTGCAGTCAATGTGCACCCTGGAACGCTTCTGTGCAATCAGGATTCCCCACCCAAATGAGAGAAAAAAGAAAAGAAAAAGAAATAGAGAAGAAGAAAGAAAAAAAAAAGGGGGAAAGAAAAAAGGAAGAAAAAAAAAAGAGAGAGAGAGAGAGATAGGAAAAAAAGGGAAGATATAAGAGAAGGCTCAGCCCAAATGGGCCACAAGGTAAGATTTGTGGAGTATACAAACAAAAACAGACAGACAAAGAGTGATAAACGTATATGACAAGAGAAAAAAATATGTATATATAAGCAAAAAAAAGGGAAAAACCTCCTCAGAAAGAACCCCAAGTATAAGATTTATATATTGTCAGGACAGACACAAATTCACAGAAACACTGACAGAAGGAAAAATTGGGAGAATGGTTATAGATTCTCAGTGTGGGTGAGGAAGGTTATTTTGATTCTTCCTGAAGGTATCTTGATGTTTTTGTTAAGGGACTCAACTTTCCTAAGTTACAGGGGGATTAGAAACTGGTTTGCCTATAGGGGTAGCATTGATTGGGGAAAGGGGGTTACCTTGAAGTTTAACTCTATATGTATAGTAGAAAATAAAGATTAAAAAAAGAATAAACTAGACTAAACTAAGTTAAAATTAAAAAAAATAGAAAAACAAAAGAAAAACACGGGTGTATGTATCAAAAATTTCAGGTTAGAAGGTTATTAAAAAATTTGATGTACTGGACATCTCAGTGTGATGGTAAATAGGTTAAAAAATTATCTGTATGTATAAAAAAAAAGAACCAGAATATTGGTAAAGAGTTAAAAATAAAAGTTGTATTTATGAAGTAGTGGTGGTTGTTCTCTTGTAGTCTTTTTTTTTTTTTTTTCCTTCCTTCCTGGTTGGTTTTCTGGGGGAGGGGCCTGCCACGTGGGTTTTCAGACAATGATGTTCCCTGAGTTAGGTCCTCCCACTCCCCTCAAGGGGGTGAGCTCTTTTTTTTTCAGGAAACTGTTTTTTTTTTTCAGCCTTTTGTTCTCTGGGGGTTTTTATGTTCTTTCATCTGCTTTCTCTCGCCTTGACAGCTTTTGATGGTTTTTGGAGGTTTAGAGGAGAGCAAACAGCACCCCAACCTCCCTCTCAGAGAGAAGCCTCAGGCTGTTTTGCAAAAGCTGCTGGCAGAGTTGGTTCTGGGTCACTGTCCCTGGGGATGCAGGAGCTCCTCGTTGTGCCCAAAACCAGGGCAGCTGTGGCTGTCTAGGCAGCTCCAGACCGCCAGAGAGGTTCCGAGCAGAGATCTCGCACTGAAATTTTCCCGCTGTCCCGGGCTGGGAATGTCTGGTTTTTCCTGCTGCCAGAGCTCCAGGCTAGCGCCTATGAGCACTTACCCCAAGGGAGGGTGTGGGACCCGCGCGTTTCAGGATTGCCGTCAGGCCAGGCTCCCAGCCCCTCACGGAAGACAGACCCCACTCGTTCTCAGACGCGCTGGCATTCAGGTGCACTCGCGGCTCAGGGACGGAGACCTGATTTCTCCGCCGCACTCTCTCTGGCTCCACGCCAGGGGAGGCTGTCCTGGGTCCGGGGACTTAGGTCCCTGACCCTAACCGCCCAGGTTCCCACTATTACCCCCCCCCCCCACCGCGATCCTTTGCTGTTTGTTTTTTGAGTGCTTTCAACCAGACTCCAAGTTAATGCTGGTCCCCAGACGCAGAGCACTCTCGTGTTGGGGTGTTACTTTCCAATCGGTCACCTCTGGTGGCTCCCTCCCCCTTTTGTTTATCTTCCGATATCAGTCCGATGCTCCCAGTCTGCTTTACCTGCCACTGGCGTCTTCTGCTCCAGTAGAGATCCAGACGTGTATAATTCTGATCTCAGGCTGATTTCATGGGTGGTCGGAGTTCTTTGGTGGGTAATCAGCTCACTTTAGGGTACAGGTTGAAATGGTGCCTCCTCCTACTTCCCCGCCATCTTGCTCCCCCCTGTTTGGAGATTTTTGATGACTGTTTCAATCTCCTTACTGGTTATGGGCCTGTTCAGGTTTTCTATTTCTTCCTGGTTCAGTTGTGGTAGTTTATATGTCTCTAGGAATGCATCCATTTCTTCCAGATTGTCCAATTTGTTGGCGTAGAGTTGCTCATAGTATGTTCTTATAATTGTCTGTATTTCTTTGGTGTTAGTTGTGATCTCTCCTCTTTCATTCATGATTTTATTTATTTGGGTCCTTTCTCTTTTCTTTTGGATGAGTCTGGCCAGGGGTTTATCAATCTTATTGATTCTTTCAAAGAACCAGCTCCTAGTTTCATTGATTTTTTCTATTGTTTTTTTGGTTTCTATTTCGTTGATTTCTGCTCTGATCTTTATGATTTCTCTTCTCCTGCTGGGTTTAGGGTTTCTTTCTTGTTCTTTCTCCAGCTCCTTTATGCGTAGGGTTAGATTGTGTACTTGAGACCTTTCTTGTTTCTTGAGAAAGGCTTGTACCGCTATATATTTGCCTCTCAGAACTGCCTTTGCTGTGTCCCACAGATTTTGAACTGTAGTGTTTTCATTATCATTTGTTTCCATGAATTTTTTCAATTCTTCTTTAATTTCCTGGTTAACCCATTCATTCTTTAGAAGGATGCTGTTTAGTCTCCATGTATTTGGGTTCTTTCCAGCTTTCCTCTTGTGATTGAGTTCTAGCTTCAGAGCATTGTGGTCTGAAAATATGCAGGGAATAATCCTAATCTTTTGATACCGGTTGAGACCTGATTTGTGACCCAGGATGTGATCTATTCTGGAGAAGGTTCCATGTGCACTAGAGAAGAATGTGTATTCTGTTGCTTTGGGATGAAATGTTCTGAATATATCTGTGATGTCCATCTGGTCCAGTGTGTCATTTAAGGCCTTTATTTCCTTGTTGATCTTTTGCTTGGATGATCTGTCCATTTCAGTGAGGGGAGTGTTCAAGTCCCCTACTATTATTGTATTATTATTGATGTGTTTCTTTAATTTTGTTATTAATTGGTTTATATAGTTGGCTGCTCCCACGTTAGGGGCATAGATATTTAAAATTGTTAGATCTTCTTGTTGGACAGACCCTTTGAGTAGGATATAGTGTCCTTCCTCATCTCTTATTATAGTCTTTGGCTTAAAATCTAATTGATCTGATATAAGGATTGCCACCCCAGCTTTCTTCTGATGCCCATTAGCATGGTAAATTGTTTTCCACCCCCTCACTTTAAATCTGGAGGTGTCTTCGCGTCTAAAATGAGTTTCTTGTAGGCAACATACTGATGGGTTTTGTTTTTTTATCCATTCTGATACCCTGTGTTTTTTGATTGGGGCATTTAGCCCATTAACATTCAGGATAACTATTGAGAGATATGAATTTAGTGCCATTATTAGCCTGTAAGGTGACTGTTACTGTATATTGTCTCTGTACCTTTCTGATCTACTACTTTTAGGCTCTCTCTTGGCTTAGAGGACCCCTTTCAATATTTCCTGTAGAGCTGGTTTGGTGTTTGCAAATTCTTTCAGTTTTTGTTTGTCCTGGAAGCTTTTGATCTCTCCTTCTATTTTCAAGGATAGCCTAGCTGGATAGAGTATTCTTGGCTGCATGTTTTTCTCGTTTAGTGCTCTGAATATATCATGCCAGCTCTTTCTGGCCTGCCAGGTCTCTGTGGATAAGTCTGCCGCCAATCTAATATTTTTACCATTGTATGTTACAGACTTCTTTTCTCGGGCTGCTTTCAGGATTTTCTCTTTGTCACTAAGACTTGTAAATTTTACTATTAGGTGACGGGGTGTGGACCTATTCTTGTTGACTTTGAGGGGGGTTCTCTGCATCTCCTGGATTTTAATGCTTGTTCCCTTTGCCATATTAGGGAAATTCTCTCCAATGATTCTCTCCAATAGACCTTCTGCTCCCCTCTCTGCTTCTTCTTCTTCTGGAATCCCAATTATTCTAATGTTGTTTCGTCTTATGGTGTCACTTATCTCTCGAATTCTCCCCTCATGGTCCAGTAGCTGTTTGTCCCTCTTTTGCTCGGCTTCCTTATTCTCTGTCATTTGGTCTTCTATATCACTAATTCTTTCTTCTGCCTCATTTATCCTAGCAGTGAGAGCCTCCATTTTTGATTGCACCTCATTAATAGCTTTTTTGATTTCAACTTGGTTAGATTTTAGTTCTTTAATTTCTCCAGAAAGGGCTTTAATATCTCCAGAGAGGGTTTCTCTAATATCTTCCATGCCTTTTTCGAGCCCGGCTAGAATGTTCAGAATCGTCATTCTGAACTCTTGATCTGACATATTACCCATGTCTGTGTTGATTAGGTCCCTAGCCTTCGGTACTGTCTCTTGTTCTTTTGTTTGTGGTGATTTTTTCCGCCTTGTCATTTTGTCCAGATAAGAAGATATGAAGGAGCAAATAAACTACTAAAAGGGTGGCAAAGACCCCGGAAAAATGCGCTGTAACCAAATCAGAAGAGACCCCAAATTGTGGGGGGGAGAAAGGGGATAAAAACAGGTTCTGAAAAAAAAAGAAAAAAAAATTTAAAAAATAAAACAAATAAAAAAATATAAAAAAGAAAGAAAAAATATATATATTTAGATGAACTAGTCAAAAAACGTTAAAAAAAAGGGTAAAAGTTTTAAAAAATTTAGCAGAAGAAGAAAAAAGAAAAAAGAAAAAAAAATGAAAAAAGAAAAAAAAATTGAAGTAGCCGCAAGACTAAAGAATCATGGGGAGAAAGCCATGAGTTCCGTGCTTTGCTTTCTCCTCCTCTGGAATTGCTCTGCTGTCTTAGGAATTGAATCTGCTTTCTCCTTGATAGATGAACTTCGTCCTGGCTGGATATTTTGTTGATCTTCTGGGGGAGGGGCCTGTTGTAGTGACTCTCAAGTGTCTTTGCCCGATGCGGGATTGCACCGCCCTTACCGGTGGCCGGACTAAGTAATCGGCTCGGGTTCGCTTTTGGGAGCTTCTGTTCCCTGAACGCTTTCCGTAGAGTTCCGGAGGACGGGAATGAAAATGGCAGCCTCCCAGTCTCCGGCCCGGAGGAGCCGAGAGCCTGGGGCCCCACTCCTCAGTGCGCCCCCAGAGGACAGCACCCAATCACTCCCGTATCCCCAGCCTCTAGCCGCGCTCTGAGCTCACCCAGCCCGCGACCAGTTCAAGGTAACCCCGAGCTGAGAGTTGAGTCCTCGGCTCTGTCTCTGCAGCCGGCTTCTCCGTTCTAATACCTGAGAGCTCTCTGACACTCCGACACCCCCGATCCTTCTGTGACCCTGCGGGGCCTGGGGCCACGCTTGCCCCGCGTGGGCTTCACCCCGGTTTAGCCCCTGGAGCAATGTCCCTCAGTGGAACAGACTTTTAAAAGTCCTGATTTTGTGCTCTGTTCCTCCACCGCTTGCCGGGAGCCGGCCCCTCCCCCCGCGGTCTATCTTCCCATCGTTTTAGATTCACTTCTCCGCCAGTCCTACCTTTCAGAAAGTGGTTGATTTTCTATTTCTAGAGTTGCTGTTCTTCTTCTCTTCGCTCTCCCGTTGGATTTGTAGGTGTTTGCAATGTTTAGATAAGCTATCGAGCTGATCTCCTGCTACCTGATGTAGTCTCAGGCTGCTACTTCTCCGCCATCTTGACCCCTCTCCTCTAAGTTAAGGATTTTGAGAGGAAGAACATATATTGGATTATCCTTGTGGGCAGCAAATATTTTTATAGATTTTTATAGATGTCCTTATAGGAGGTGGGTAGTGAGAAATAAGACAAACACAGAGAAAAGGATATAGGCACATAGAGGAGAAGGTGATAGGAAACAGAGTAGAAAGACATACAGCTATAAACCAAGGGACATTGACATCCACAAGAAACCGGAAGAAGTAAGAAACAAAATCTTCCTTAAAGCCTCCAGGGAGAGCTCAGCAGCCCTGCTGACATCTTTATTTAAGACTTCTGCCTTCTCAAGCCGTAAGGGGAAAAAAAAATCTCTTGTTTTAAGTCACCAAAAACTCGTGATAACTTGTTATGGAAGCCTTAGGAAACTAACATATAAGAGAAATGTCCATTTTTTTTCTCCCCTAGGGTAGAAGATTTGGGACACAAGAGAATGTGTCATTTTGCTAAATGCTAAGTGAACATTATTGTGACATAGCATTAATATTTATCGGGATATCTACAGAGCAAGAATATTACATACAATTTGAAGGGGAAATGAAAATGACTATTTGACTGCAAGGGCTAATAGTCTATGATCTTACCATTTAGATATTATTCATAATTTGAAATTATTGCAAATGCCTTCCTATATCTGGTCATGTGCATTTTCTTTACAAGTTTTTGTTTCTATTGTAGCCATTCTCTAGAATTAGACTGGAAATCCCTCATGATGTAGTTTAGATGTTAAGACTGTTGTTGCTACTTATACACCAAGAGTATATGAGTAGTTCATTACTTACATCATGAGGCTTTGTAGGAAGACTGGGAAAGCCCTCAAGCTGATCCAAGTTGCTTGAGAGAGCAGAGAGGATACTGGCTTCAGGGTTTTATGGTAATTAGGTCGTGGGTTCATGGTGAGGATTCTGTGTGGGGCAGGGACTTGTGTTCTTTAAATCTCCTGTCATCAGCAAAAGAGGAAACCAGGATTTCTCATCAGTTTGCCTGGATGCAGAGCAGCAGGGGTATAGAGGAAGGCATGAGACTTAAAAGCTGTTGGCTGTCAAATATTTTTTAAAAAATGGAATCAGATTATTATAGTGTCCATAAAATTAGTTATTAAATGTAGTAAATAATGGTTGTTACTTTTTCTTTATTCCTTCTTCCATAATTGTTTATCATGGTCCATTTTATCCTCAGTATATTTTCTTCTGTTTCCTCTGACTATGGATTAAGCCATCCACACCCCTGGCATTCTAATTAACTAATTGAAGTAAGGAAATCTGGAATTAACTTATAAATGATGAGCACAACTTCCTCAGAATCAGGTGGTCTTTGACTTTCTCATGTTTGCACATGAATGTTTATACTCAGACTTATGCATTCATCAAAAACTCAACTAATCTGGTAATCTGTAATTATGTGGAAGATGAAACCTTTCTATCCTATCTTGAAAGTAGGTATTGCAAGGTGGTTGGCATAAATATGCATCTGATCAAGTGAGAGGTCTCTGGGGTGTAGGATTCCAATTTTATATAATGATGTTCAGGCACTATCTGTTGCCACTCTATGTTTTATCAGCCTCAGATACCTGAGGCACTTTGCTATCTTCTCTAATAGCTGTCCCATCAGACAAGTGATTGTATCTCCTTGGGAAAGTAGGAATGAAGAAACTGACTTTGCATTCCTCAAAGATTCTGAACTTGTCTGATTTAAAGCAAAATACATGGTTAGGCTATCTTGCTCTGTATAGTGATGCTGTAGTAGAACTTTGTCAAGAGACATGAGTTAAATAG
Organism: Meles meles; assembly: GCF_922984935.1. Lineage (NCBI taxonomy): Eukaryota > Metazoa > Chordata > Mammalia > Carnivora > Mustelidae > Meles > Meles meles. The sequence goes on from NC_060069.1 coordinate 122,649,864, forward strand.
ATTGCTCATGGAGTAGTTTCTATAATTACATGGTGTGCATATCAAAATGGGTTTATACACTGCACTTCACATCACCATTCTTGTTGCTATAAAAACATTTTATTAACCTAAAAGCAAATAACTGACATTTTAATGCCCAACATCACAGTAAAATGACATTTATAATAATACCCAGTAAATCTATAAAAGTCTTCACTACACTAACATAATTAAATTGGAAGGTAACAACAACAATAGAATACCGGATGCCTATTAATTTCATCCATTTACAAGCAAGGAAACACTCCAACTTTAGAACTGAAACAAACAAATGTTATATATATATACACACACGCATACATACACACACACACAAGTAAATATAGTTCATTTACCTATCTTTATCCTTTACAAAATTTACTTTTATAGGAAAAAAAGTTATTATTTAAACACTCCTCAATATTCAGAAAGAGAGGAAAGGACATCAATAACACATTTTTAAAATTTTGTATTTTCTCTTTTAGTAAATTGTTGATCTGCCCTTTTTTTTCATTTTGCAATCTTGATATAGGTAAAACCTCTATTTTGCTTTTTCTTTTAATCTTATTTTTTTGTAATTTTATTTTGTAACATTCATATTCTCATGTTAGTGATTCTTGATGTTTACCCCTAGGTACATCTTTTTTCCCAAAAAGAAAATTAGAAAAGATGAATAACATGAATCCACAGTGAATATTCAGGGAGCTTAATAATCATACATAACTGAGAGAAAAACTCATAGGAATTTCCTAAGTAGATATTGGCCCATGAATTCATAGGCATTAATGGATAAAATTATTACAATTCACTGACGGTGTAATCACTTAGAAAATCGTACATAATTTGGGAGGGTCTGTGGTATAAACAGAGTATCCTCACTAACTTACTTCTTAAGGATTGTACCTGAAATGATCACATAAAATATGCACTATATCTTTGATTCTATTTTGTTTAAGCACAGCTACATTATGTAAGAGAGGAAAAATACTGTTCATAATATATTTAACACTCTAGACTTACATACTCACAGAATTTTAGAACCAGGAAGGAATTAGCAATCACATAGTTTAAGAGACCGATTCACAAAAAAGGTGTAGTGACTTCTTGAATGGCACACATTGATTTCGTGGCATAGCTAGGGTTTAAAAATCTTGTGGTTTAACTTTATTGATCTTTCAATAACTTAGACCTATCCATTTAAACATGTTTAAATTCTGTGCTATTACATTTCATTCATTGAGAAATAAATCAAGGCCCAAAGAATGTTTTTACATAAACCAACATTTGAAGAAGATAACTAGAATATATTTGAAGATAGAAGGCCTTACTGGAGATCAAAATACAATGCAGACAATTCTAGACAAAACTTAGTTCAAATTGCTAAATATTATTCAAATTATTTCATTTTACTTTTTTTACATATGCGTCATATATCCATTTTCTTCCTGGTCTTATCTAAATCAAGTAGGAATGTGACTTGAAAATGGATTTAAAAATAAAGAATGGGAGCAAAGAAGAAAAAAACCAGAAAGGAAGGCTGAAAATGTGGGGGAGAGAGGGAGAAGGAGGGAATGGAAAAATATGTAGAAGTCTTAGAGCTTATCTCCAGAAAAACATCCAAATGCACGCAGACACACATATAAACATTTGAATAAAATTAAGGCAGTTCCTATAAACCCATAAATCACAGATTAAGAGATGCTTTCATTTTACTTAGTTGATCAAAAAATCCCAATGACTCAAATGTTTAATAACTGTATGATAATTGAGAGTGCATAAACCATTGTCCCACCTATTCAAGTCTAATTTCAACATTCAAGATTCTCTACATTTGTCCTGATTTTTTCTGCCTAGTCCTATTTGTGATAGCACCAGCTTTTGTATTAATTAAAAAGTGAGATTCTGAAAGACTGTTCTTTCTCATTTTTCACTATTACTCATTATATTACTGAGTTTTTAAAAATATTTTATTTATTTGACAGAGAGAAATCACAACTAGGCAGAGAGGCAGGCAGAGAGACAGGAGGAAGCAGGCTTCCTGCAGCGCAGAGAGCCCGATGCGGGGCTCGATCCCAGGACTCTGGGATCATGACCTGAGCCGAAGGCAGAGGCTTTAACCCACTGAGCCACCCAGGCGCCCCTATCTTACTGTTTTTAACCTTAATAATTCTTAGTGTTTAGAGTTCCTGACACATAGTCATTACCCAGTAAATATTTGCTGGATAATCAGATAAATGAATAAATATATAAATAGTAAAGCTATATCAGGGACTACTTTAAACTGTGTAGTACTTTTCAAATCTATCTCAAAGTCATTTGTGGTTAAATATTTGAATGTGCATTTAAACTTTGCAATCTTTAACTATACACCCAACGATTCACTTAACTTCTTTGGGCTTCTGTTTTCTCATCAATAAACTGAAGATATAGGTCTAGTGGATTATTTTAGTAATTAAGCAAAACATGAATATTGAAAGACGCGTTTCAAATTACAGATTTCTAATTAACGGTGGTAATCGTGTCTGTATCCTATACTACAGAGCTCATAATGGACGGCCTGCATGCCTAGTGTGATCGGTTTGTAGGCTTTTTTGGCTTGATTTTGGGTTCTCATACTCAACACCTCAATAAATTAAGCAGGCATTGAAGACTTGGAATACTTTGCATAAAAATCCCTATTCTAGTTCCCTTTAAAAACAGAATAATGTTTGAAAACATTTCAGGAAGGAAGGTGAACATATATTCCCCACTCTAGGGTATCTTCACAGTCCATTTCAATGGACTTTTTTGAATTTGAATTTGCAAGCCTCAGGCTCATTTGATCGCAGGAACTCAAAAAGCACCACAGAAACCTTGTTTCTCTTGATCTCTTAGGTTGGCTTTCAAAATCTGGTCTGATTCCCTCATATGCACACCAGCATGACCCCCGTAGACTTTTGGGTTTGCAACCTCTTTTCTGTAGTTTTTTCCTATAACGGGTGCCAAATGCATGTTCATTCAGTATAAATCTGGTATGATTCGAAGGCCTCAAGGAGACATTGTCCCTGCCATAAAATTCCATCCAAGCTGGGAATTCTGCTAGCTCTAGATTCATTCTGTTAATTTAACATTTTGATTCCCATTATATTGCAAATATCATCGGGAAAAACAGTGCTTAGTTTTCAATAATTCATATAGTAATGCCAATAATTATTGAGTTTCACATTCTTTGTAGCATTTGATAAACAAAATTATTCTGTCTAATACCTAACCTATTGCTTTTTAAGTGACTGACTTCTTTCACATTCAAATCTAGGAGATCAAACAGTATCACCAAAACATGATCTCCTTTCCTTGCTCAGGTCAGCTTTTCTCCATGTAGGTACATTCTCATGCAGACACTCTTCCTGTGGGTTCTGGGAAGCATCAGGCTTTTAACTTCCAATGGCAGGAACATGCCATTTTTTTCAGTATCTCATAAGTCATTATAAGGATGAAAAAACTGAACGCAACAGGGCACCTGGGTGGCTCAGTTGGTTGAACGTGGGACTTGATTGCAGCTGGGGTCATGATCTCCTGGTCATGACCCATGTTTGGCTCAGAGCTCGGGGTAGAATGTGCTTGGAATTTACTCTGTCCCTCTCCCTCTACCCTTACCTCTCACTTGTAAGCTCCCTTTTTCTCTCTAAAATAAATAAATTAAATCTTAAAAGAAAATCAAATGCATGGAAAACATTTAGAACACAGCCTGGTGTGTAATAAGCATTTATTTGTTATTATAATCACCCAAGCAAAAGTTTGGAGCCTCAGTGGTACTGGCTAGTTGGGATTATGTGTCTATATCCAGGTACCCATGCTTCTATTGGTCAGATTTCAACTCAGTTGCTGAGGAGTGGAATCCAGCCCTCGGAGACCTTTCAGAATAGGAGAAAGGGAAGACTGGAAATCAGAGTTATATTATTAAAAAGGAGAAGAAAAGGAAGTTATGCAGGAAACATGTTTATTTTAACAAATATATATATTTCATACTATATGCATGCATTAAATATATAACACCTCTCTATCTACTATCTATCCATCTATGTATCTATCTATATTAAATCTCCAGCAGGAGAGAAGACTAATTCCAGCATGTGTGCAATTTCTTCAAAACAGGTCCCAAATGCAAGAGAAACTTATTCTCTATATGAAACATTGACATAAGTAGTAGTGTGCATAGATATCAATTTACAGTACCAGTTTTTGAGCAACATTGCACTTCCGTTTCTGCTTTTCCACTTCTAAGAAGACTATCATTACATTTGCAGATAATGAGATTTCAGGGGATTCCATTATCTTTTGGCAGCCAAAATGAAATACACATTTCATCACCATCTTAAATCTGGAGGAAGCTAATGGCTGGATCCTGACCTTCTGTGCTTGATGTGGAGATACGCAACATCCCTAAACATATGGATTAGCATTTGGGGAATATAGCATATGTAATGGTAGCAAGAGTCAAAACACACACTTTATAGATCTGTTAGGTGCAGACTTAAGTTATGATTCAATAGTGATTTATGAAACAGAAGCAAACATTTCCCTAATATCCTGCACAGGCATAAACTGCCTTATTCTTCTCCAGTTACTGGAAAAGTTACTTTTAGTTCAATAAAGCAAGTGATTCACTGCAATGTGGACATACTGATTCTAAATCCAACATTAGGGCACACACACCCCCCCCCCCACCAAAAAAATGTAAGCGTATCTTGTATCTATTTGGAGTGTGGTTTAAACTGTGTGTCATTGTGGGAAATGACTGGCTGTTTATGGATCTTGAAAAGTACCAGCAGAGTTTTAGTTGAATTTATTTTAACATTGTAATCCATGCATTTATATGTCCCTTTTTTTTTTATTATTCAAGGCTGCTATCAAATTTGAGCTTAGCTATTTCCATTTTATTAAAATAAAAACATTACTAAGTACACACCTGATTTAAAAAATGCATTTAATAGATTAAGAAGATAATCAACACAAGTATCTAATTGATGTTAAGATAGAAGTTGTAAAAAATTAAAAGATTTTTTTAAACTGACAATCATGGTGTTATAGCCCCTGATTATTATTTCAAGTAGCATTAAGAAAACCAAGGATTTGGTATGCCTGAGCGGCTCAGTTGGTTAAGCGGCTGCCTTCAGCTCAGGTCATGATCCCAGGGTCCTGGGTTGGAGTCCCACATCGGGCTCCCTGCTCAGTGGGGAGCCTGTTCTTCCTCTGCCTGCTGTTCCCTCTGCTTGTGCTCTCTCTCTCTCTCTGTCAAATAAATAAAAATCTTAAAAAAAAAGGAAATTAAAGGTTTATTATTTTATACTTTCCTATAAACACAAATTGCAGTGAAAGTATACTTGCATATTAGGGAAATGCATTCAGCTACAACTTCTCTTCGATTAGGGTTTTTTTATTAAAGATACTATTTCCTTCTTCCCCTGTCCTGAAGTATTTACAAGTATGCGACTTATTATTCTAAACATATATTAATCCTCTCCAAAAGTAAGTCAAACCTACGTTTTAAATCATTGAAATAAAATTTTCACCATTAACTCCCACCAAGTCTAACATATGGACACTCAGCATAGAACATTTTTGTTAACAATTTGTAAAGCCCTTCTATCGGCTGGCTTTAAAAGCTGAATAACAGCTTTTATGTCTATCGTTCTTTATAGATTATAAAATACTTCTATATGTGTATTTTCCCCAGCATCTGTGTCACTTCTGTGAAATTAAGTAAGTATTTGAGGAGGTATCTTGCAGGCTCATAGTCCGCATTACCGATCGCTGCCAGCCACGCACTCACGGTTAAGAATCCATGTGTCTGCCTGAGCGTCTACCACACAGTGATATAAGAAGGGACTCAACCTTTGATTAATACACCCAGAAGATATTCTATTATTTCAGTCATTTAGCTTAGTTCTCAGTGTTTCATATTGAAAACTTACACTTTTTTTTCCCACTTAGGATGACTGAGTGAAGGCAGTAAAATTTGTGTAGAAATTATTCATGCAGGAACATTGCTTTTCAAAACGTACTCATATGTCTGTTAAACATTAATTGTCATGACTGTAATCTTTACAGCACTCTACTGAGTCACTAGTGCTGTTAACAAGTAAACTATCATCTTCGCACACTTACTGTAAATATTTTCAATGATTTTGATTATTTGATTCCTCCTGGATACTTAGGGAAATTTGTGTCCATTTTCTTTAAGGCACAAGGAATAAAGAGCTTGATTATATCTGGCATCGCAGACATTTTCAGTTTTCTTTTACCTCTCATTAATAAGATAAAATATATCTACAGATAAATACGCAGCAATAATGTATGAGTTTTATCTGAGCTTCAATATTAAAATGATCAAATAGAGAAAAAGAAAAAAAAACCTTGCGAACTAAACTCATCTGCCATTAATAAACCCCATCTGCCATTTTATGGCACATACACAAAACTGCTATAGGCAGATGCCAAGAAAATTTAGAATTTCCTTCTACAAGGGCCTGAGCCAGAACTAATTTCATTCAAAGGATAAATGAGCAAAGTATTCCTTTGCCAACTGACAAAACGTAATGATTCATGATTAATGGAGCCTTGTTTTTTTTCTTCGAAGACCTCTTCTTTCGGCTTGGCGATCCTGTAATCAGTGCAGGAGAACCTGAAACTTTAAATGTGAGGGCAGCAAATCTGATCTATATTTTATGGTTAGGATTGGTTCATTATTAGCAAAGAGAATGATTGATGATAGAAAATGTTGTCTTTTGAACCTTATAGGGCATATGCTAAAAATATTTTAGAACCTTCATCTGCCCTATAAGAGACAATATTAAGTTTCTTAGGAAACAAATTTTTGCTGCTAAAATGTTTTCGCTCTAATGATCAAATCTAATTACCTAAAATACCATTAAGGGTTGTTGACTCAATCACTTGTGATTTGTTTTTTTAATTATAAAATTGGAATCACTCTGACAGAATTAGCAGTCTTTTTAGTGTTAGCAGTAGAGTAAAACAGTAGCTTGTATATTGTTAAATAATTAAAAATAAAGACACTCCTGATGGAAAACAATAAAGTGCTCTATTTTTATCCCTAATAATGAAGGTAAAGAAAATGATTGAGAAAAAAGTTATTCAACACTCATTTCTTTACCACCCTCACTGTCTGTAATATTAGTTAGTGCCCATTGTGTGTGAGAACAATTTCTTTAGAACTATTTCTTAGACTATTACCAGAGTAATAAGGTAAATCTCATTATTAATCTATTTGGGTTTCTCCTTTGACCCTGGGTAAATACTTAATGTCATAGTACACTACTGCCAGCTTTAGCCAGTGTAATTTATCTTGCTGTTAAGTAATGGGGAGATTTTGTAAACATGAGATCAATAAAAATGTGAAAATGCGTTGATCACATGGTGAAAGGATATGAAAGGATGATCACTAGGTTGAATAAAGTTATATTCATAAGCTGTGTAGACATTATGATTTAAAGCCAATGAAATGGCCACTTTAACAATATCTCCTGAAACAAAATTATAAGATACATGCAAGAACTTTATTGGTCAATAAAACTCTTGCCTGAATAATTTTCATAGTTATAGAACTTACATTGATGTATATTAGCCTGTTATCACATTAAACATCAAATAAAACTAAAGCATATTATATATTAGAATAGACCATATGAAATTGAGTAATTCTAATTTTTTTCACAGCAAAAATGACAAGGTTATTTTTCAAAATGTAAAAGGAGCAATGCACTTTCTAGTTCTCTTAAGGGAGTAGACACGTTCTCTAATATATGTAAGGTGTTTGGAATAGTAACTGGCACAATGTATTCACTCAATATGCTAATCCTTATTATTTTATCATCATCATCAAAGAGTTAACAGGAACGAGTGGCAGAATTTGAAATATAAATAGCAACGGTATGGATGGAAAATCTCATAGAGTATTCAGTGGCTATGAAGAAATGGTTATCCACACCCGGAAGAACTAGGGAGAAACAGAGAGGAAGGCTATTTTACTCCTCCATGATATGGACAGTAATTTCCAGTTTTGAGGTTCTTGCGTTGATAAAATGAGATCGTGTGTAAAATGCTACCAGGACAGTGCCTGACGCATGGTAAACTCTAAGAAACAAAGAGTACCTGTTCTTTTGTTTTGAATAATGTTCATTAAAGCCTTCTTTTTCTCAGGACCTATACACGTTATGCTTTTGATGTTAATAAACTACATGCCAGGGCACCTGGGTGGCTCAGTGGGTTAAGCCTCTGCCTTCAGCTCAGGTCATGATCTCGGGGCGCTGGGATCGAGTCCCGCATCAGGCTCTCTGCTCAGCGGGGAGACTGCTTCCTCCTCTCTCTCTGCCTGCCTCTCTGCGTACTCGTGATCTCTCTCTGTCAAATAAATAAATAAATAAATCTTTAAAAATAAATAAATAAAATTAAAAAAATAAACTACATGCCAACTTAATTTAGCATATATTGGAGCTTGAAGATGGTCTCATTGGAAAAATAATAGACAATATTCATATTAAAATTCATATTGGGAAGTTATTGTTCAATTTTTGCATTGAGTGGCTAGCACTAATGATTATTATATTGATGCTACAATGTGTATCAGAAGAAGCTTCACTAAAGTTTGTAAGCTAAGATGGGCATTGCTGGAAAGTCAAGAGTTGGCGGGTTCAGATACAGTTAGTTCTCTTGTTTGTCTCAGTAGTTACTTTGTTTTAATTTAAGTCAGAAAGTGAATAGGCTCTGGATACTTTCAGAGTGGTGGTACAGCTCAAAAAATTAAAATTTAATTAAATCATTTTAAACCCTAATGTTCCCTAAAAAGTTTTCATTTTGTGGGGTTTTAAATGTTTTTTTTTTTTCTTAATTTCTATAAGAGGAAGTTACTGTTTTGCAATCTAGCAGTGTATTTAGAGTGCTTCTTGGAGCAAAGTACGTGGATGTAAAGAACTCTTTGTACCTGTGTGAATGTTTAAATAAAATAGTAAAAAATATTTCCTTTCCCTTTGTCTTCTTATACTCTCGCTTCCATTCCTTAATGTTCGCAAAAGGGATTTAATTTTTAGTTAAAATTTCTGACATTATTCTAATTCATCCAACACTTTAAATATATAAGCTGTTGTTGGCAGTTCTAAATTGGTTATTGGATTAAATTACTTTTAATTATTCTATTTCAAATTTTCCACTTTTTCAACTACTCACCTAAGGTTTAATGACCATGATGGCAGGGCATGTGTTCATCGTGAATACAAAAGAAACAGGAAAGAAGGAAAAACTTTAAATCTGATCATTAAATTTTAAATATCGAGATTCTCAAGATATATATAATTTCATTTAGTTCATGATGAAAATGAATAAATCAGTACTTTAATTCTGAGTATATGTGTTGAGTGAGAATCTTTTAAGAAACATCATCTGTCATGTTAACTCACAAAATTTTGGAGTTAACTCTGTTTTTTGAGTGAACAAAATTTCCCTTTTCTGAGTGGACTGTGGTATTTTGTTTTTCCACATTTTTTTGTCTTAAGTTTTTTTCCACATTAAGTACATATTGAACATGTTGGAATAATATTGTTGATTCAATTTCATATCGACTCATATTTTTCATCAGTTTCCATATTTTTAGTGGTAAATACATTTCCCTAATTCCTTCACAAAAATAACTAAATGCAAAAGACTGATCTGATATGATTCATCCCCAAAATGTTTCCTCTGAAGATGCCATGTCCTTTGGCTGGATGGAGAATTGGAAAGCTGATTAGTGTAGAGATAGATTATACTGCAAGAGATGAGAAAAAGCATCCAATAGGTAACCCCAGAATTTCAGGCTAAGCAATTAATAACAAAGTCCTCCCCTTAAAACCTTTTCCCCTCAGAAAATGCTTCTACTAAAATCTATTCCTAAATAAAGCCTCCCCAGGGGCACTTCTTTCCCACACACATCACAAATATACAAAACTTTCCTTTATAACAGATTCCTTGATTGGAGCTAATGCATTCTGAAAAAGAAGGATGGAGATTAAGAAGAAAAGAATCACTGCAAAGAGCATGGGGGTGTCTCCCCATTTAGCAAAACCCACAAAGCTATCTTCTTGCTTTTTTTCCGAGCTATATTCTTTGCTCCTGCGATTTCCATCGGAAACTCCTCCTCTCTTCTGAGGATGTCTCTTTTGTTCACATGCGTGGTTGATCACATAACAGAGATTGAGGCTGAAGCCAAGTGACAGGGCAACTGAGTCTGGATTTTCAGTCTTCCATTTTGTACCCTGTGGTGCCAGGTCTTTGATATGTGGAGACTTGGTCAGAGAAATGAATGGCTTTCCAATATTTATTTTATTTTATTCTTCAGTCTATTGGTCCAAAGGAAAAATATTAAGCACAGGGGAGAAATAACAAATTGTGAATATAAAATAGAACAGCCATAAGGGAAGAAAAATTTCACTTGTATAAAACTTCATAAAGATTTTATGTTACTTCTTAATCCTTCAGCAGTTGCTAGGCTAAGTACTCATTTGTTCTGAATGTATTACATGGCAAGATACTTACGCTAACTCTAAAACATACAAATTAAGCCTCTTTGCAGAACTCACAGTACTCAAGGAGCACCTGATGGAACCATCATTATTTAATAAGCAATATGCTCATTATCATTAATACACAGGGGTTTTGTTTGTTTATTTCAACAAAACTCCTTCATTAAAAGCATTTAAGTGAATTTAGAATCTGTGAAAAAATACTCTCTGTGCAACCCTAGAGGGAGAAATAGACTCTTTTTTTATCACAACGAGGCTTAAAAAGAAAAGACGTTCAAAAAACAGGTTATCAAAGAATCATATAAAGAGCATGAACATTTGCTTTTCTTCACTTGTTTATCTATTCTTTCAGTAGACGTAGGTAGAATATCTGCTGAACGCCAGACATTGTGTTAAGATGCTGAAGGAGGTGCAGAGTTTTTTTATCGTTTTAAAAGGACTTCCTTGGACGTCTTATCATTTCATAATAAATGCTTTCTGTAGTAAGGCAGATGATAACCAATGCCCATCTACTTTTTCAGTGAGTTTGGTGGATGTGTGTATCTACATGGAGTTCAGACAGATGACAGTGAAGTCTGGGCTACAAGCTAGAGGTCCTTGCCCTCTATGATGTAATGTCATTTTTTTATTTGCTTGGTAACCTTGAGACATTATAAACTTGGCTTTTCTGATTACTTAAGTGTTTAAAGCTACGAAAGTATTTTGTTAAAAAAAAAAGTAGAAAGCCCTAAGGGTTTGTTAAAGAGCAGACCTATGAATAAATTACCAAAAAACTTTGAAGTATCCTGCCTTTCCAACTTTTGGTTGTTATTTATCATCATTTTAATATTTATTATAATTTATGCCTCCTCCTATGCCCAGAATATAAGTTCCAAAATGTGAAGGTTATTTGTATATTGTTAAATGATGTATCCCAATTTCCTGAACAACATTTGGGATGTAGGGCTGAATAAATACTTACAGAATAAAAGTTGAATGCAACCCATTTGTGAGATTTGGGTTATGTAGTAGGACACGTTGGGTGTTAGCAGTTTTATTCCCTCAAAGGATCACAAAAAATAACTCAGAATACTAATTCTTTTCTTCAAACCAATTAATGGTAGTTAAAAAAAATACCATGATGCTTTACAATGTCAATTTAATAAAATCAAACTGGTTCATCATTAACTATATCCTTTAATAATAGAATAGAGAAAGAAAACACAACTTATATACCAGGACAATTTCAGAATGTTATTTTAAGCTATGCTATTAAAGCCCACCTTTAACAGCAATTCCTTTGCTTTCACAAATAACACAAACTAACTCCAGTTTATCTCTCTGGGACAGCTGATTAATAGAGAAATTAATACAGATCAAGTAGAAGCAAAGAATGAAAAGAAATGTACAATTTTATTATTAGCCCTTGAAAAAGTTTTATACCAAACTCCAGAAAAAGAGGTTTCTGGAGTTTAATGGAATTTTTCTACACCAACATTGTGTGTGTATTTTTGTGTGTATGTTTGTGTGTGTGTGTGTGCCTGTTTGTCTGCCTGTAGACACTTCTTAAATTATCTGCCTGGTCCATTTTGGAATGACGTCTATGCCTTAAGCTATCAAAGAGGGGTATTTTTGTTTACTCCGCTTTCTAAAAAAGGTACATATCATCTGGTAAATAAAAAGTGAAAATTCAAAGCAAATGTAACTAAGAGAATAGCTTAGCCAGGAAATTCTTAAAACACACCAACAAAGCTATCACTTACTCTCACTCTCTCCTCTAATACCCTTTTTCATGACCATTTATTTTCTCTTGCATGACAGTATAGTAGGGTATGTTCTTGTGGAGCACCCCCTTCAATTCCTAGGCTTAGAAATTTAGTTAACTCTTCAAATAAAGGCCATGTAAATTTGTAAGAAGTTTTCTAGATTGCTCCTTCTTGGAAATATACAAGAGATATATGCTTCACCCTCATTTTGTGTGTTTAAATAAATCCATCATATCTATAAAAAGTCCTTATTAATACATTTCAGAAGAATTAATGATCCTTTAATATCCTTTTCCATATACTATTGATATAATAAATGTTAGGAATCACTTAATCAAATCTTAAAAGCGGACACAAAAATAAAGGAAATAATATTTTATATGGAACTTACTTTTCAAGTAATTCTTTGTGAGTATACAAAATAAAGGGTTTTAATCCCTATAGCATTGGGATATAAGATGTTCTGTTATTTATTTTAGATTTTGTGTTTATTTATGTTTGTATTGTTAACTTTTTCTTTACTTTTGGTATTGTATGATGATAATGGTCCCTATAATTTTTTAGGTATTCTTCATTCATATCTTTGAATGCTTTATACTGTGGCAGTGATTTTAAATCACTGATTTTAAATGTCAGTGTACACTGACATTTTAAAGTCATCATTTGATGAACAGAGGACATTCGATGACTTTCTCATTTAAGGATACCTGAACTTCAGAACTTTAATGAAGGAACTGTACTCATTTTTTGACTAAAACAATTCATCTATGTCTTTAAATATGGGGGGAAGGGCAATTACTTAGGGACCAAAAGATGCAACATCTACAAAGGAAATTTTAGTAGATGTTTTGTGTTTACATTTCACATTCAAGCAAGTATTTCAGGAAGTTTTCAGGTTACTTTTTATTAAAGCAAAAAAAAAAAAAAAGCCCACAGTGCTTAGAAAAGCATCCCCACACTTCAAATCCTAAATTCAATGTATGAATATAGGTGTCTCCTTTTCTTCTTTCTTCCCTTCCTCTTCTTCCATCTTCCCTCTCTCCATCTCTTCTTCTCCACCTCACTCCATTATTGTCACATTTCCATCTACCTATGGACATTCATTGAGCTAGATATTCTTCTATTCTAGCAGCTGAGGAATATATAACTGAATATGTTGGCCAGGCTCACTGCTATAATGAAGTTTAAAAACTTTTTAGTCAAATGTGAGGGAAAATGTGTATCTGATAAAGTTGTGCTTCATTAAAATAAGCGTGATATTTGAAAGGACTTAGCTAAATATTTATTATCTAGAATAAGACTTGGTGGAGTAGTAGTTCTTTCTTAATAAATTGGTTTTCTGTCTCCCAGTTGGTCTGCTGTGGAAGCTACTAAAATTCCCTATTGCTACCTTACTTTCAAGTCCAGGAAACTAGATGGATCCTTGACTACTCTCTGTTTTAGCCCAATGGGCCAGCTGAAACAATGCTCTTTATAATCCTCAGTCCTTAGGTCTACTGAGAATGGCTGACTTACTATATGAATGAAATATGACTGGATCCCCTTCCTGTTCAGTTCTCAGGCTCCACAATGCTCAGCAGGCAGTAGTCAATTTAACAAGGTCTTATCCATCACAACTGAAAAGATACCAGGCATTGACTTGATGAATGGAAGATAAATCACGAGAGGGTTGTCCATTCAGGCAAAGCTGAATGACACTGACAGAACCCTGCGTGAAAGCTCATTTTGTGTTTGCCCGTACAATATCTCATTTGTCGTGAGCTTCACTTGTCAATGATATCGGTGGCTTCCCCTGTATGAAGCCTTCTCTCTTTATTCCCTTCAACAAGTCACCCAGTTGGTAAAAGGGGGGGGGGGCGTGGGGGAGAAAGAAGAAGAAAGAAAGAAACACCAAGGAGACAAAATGCTATTATGATCTGAAAATTCAAGTTCAAAAATGTAGGTTGTCTTTGTCCTTTGCTACAACAAAAACTAAAGGCACAGATTTTTGTTGTTATGTGGAAGCAGATGAAATACCTCCAAAAGATGAGACTGCAAACATTACAGGGGCTCTAATGCATTACTCCATATGGAGTCTTAAAATTCTCCCAAAAATACATTTGACCACCCTGCTATTCTATCCAGAATAGAAGAAAAAAATATCCTCTCTTTTTTGGAGCTCTCAGAAACCTAAAACTAATTTTGGGAAATAAAATATTTTGAGCATTTCATTAAATGGTATTATAATGTTCATGTAACATGTTCAAATGAGAAAAGTTATTGTGTTTTCTCTCACATTTTCATAGCAGTCTGTTATATATTGAAAACTAGTAGAAGATTCCGTAATGCATGAAAACCGTGTTAAAAATTATGTTAGTTTTGTATAGCACCACATTACTCGATACAAAAATATTTTCACACCATGATGTAGGAATTTGTAGAGACCACACAAAAGACACCTCAGGTACTGAAGCCAAACACAATCTATGCCTATTATTTTGCACCATGAACAATATGCAGAAGGCTTGAAATGATTTAAAATATCCAATTATTACTGAGTCTTCCACACTTGTTGATAATCCAAGTGGGAAATTTGAGTCACAAGATTTTAGCCATTTTCACCAAGATGTTGGTAAATCAGTAAAATACTTCTTAAAGTTCCAAAAATAAGAGAAACTAAGTAGCCCTTTGCAGCTGCTTTTATATTAAACACTTGTTATGGTGCCAGAAACACTAAGGAAAATTTAAGAATGTACCATTCTAACGTAAATTTGGATGGGATTACGTTTTGACATTAACTTAAGGTTTCAATAGCATTTGTCAGAATGAAGAAAATTTTCAAAAATAAAAAAAATCAAGTAAGCAGGTTGACACTACATTTTTATAGCTTGCTTTTATCTTCAAAATAAGATCCTCAGCTGCTATAAGAGTTATGTTTAGTAAGTTCATTGTTAACTCTAAGAGAGCTTTAATGCATACTCTGGTTAAATCCTAACAAATTCAGTAAAGCCACTTTATTTGTGTGTGTGTGTGTGTGTGAGTATATGTATGTACGTATGTATGTATGTATGCAGAACTTTAAATGATCATTCTATGAATTTGGGAAAGAAAAGGGAGATTTCAAAAATTCTATAACTTCATTCTAAAATACATCAACAATTACTTCATTTCAGTATAGAAAGAATGAATGATAGGTAGGGGGATAGGAGAAGAATAAATGAAACAAGATGGGATTGGGAGGGAGACAAACCATAAATGACTCTTAATCTCACAAAACAAACTGGGGGTTGCTGGGGGGAGGTGGGATTGGGAGAGGGAGAGGGGGCTATGGACATTGGGGAGGGTAAGTGCTATCGTGAGTGCTGTGAAGTGTGTAAACCTGGCGATTCACAGACCTGTACCCCTGGGGATAAAAATACATTATATGTTTATTAAAAAAAAAAAAATTTGGAAGGGGAGGCGAACCATAAGAGACTATGGACTCTGAAAAACAACCTGAGGGTTTTGAAGGGTCAGGGGTGGGAGGTTGGGGGAACAGGTGGTGGGTAATGGGGAGGGCACGTTTTGCATGGAGCACTGGGTGTTGTGCAAAAAGAATGAATACTGTTACGCTGAAAAAATAAATAAAATGGGAAAAAAAAGAAAGAATGAATGAGAAATTCTTTTAAAAATGATATCATTGTAGCATTATAACAATTTTGATGAATTTTGTTTATATGCTAATATTTTGAATAAAAGAACTTAAAAATGGTAGCCTTTCAGTCGGACAAAATAACAAGAAGTCAAAGTATCCATTAAAAAATATACCTTATTTCTTCCTGTTCCATGATGCCTAGAGTATTTTTCTCTATGGAAAGTTTGAGGTTAATCAGTCTATCCATCTCATAACATGCTGCTTCCCATAGTGTCAGAAATTATGGTTATATAAATTTCATTTTGAATATATATGTCATAATGATCTCAAATATTTTTGTAAGAATCGTCATATCCTGTAATATATCAAAATGGAAGTCTCATTTCTTTAAAGAAAAACTACATGAAGGAAACTCAGTACTCAGGCACAGTATTTATCTGCATTTATATTTCTAGTGAAGGCATAATTAAAATCTAAGAATTATCTGAGGAATATTTTCCATTTTCTGATTTTTAAAATATTAACTTGGAAATAAATCCTTCAATGTAATAAATTGTATCCATTATTGGAAAGGACCAGTTTATCTAAAGGATATACTGATTTTTGGCACTAAAGACAATGTAACTATTTTTAATTTGAGAAAGAGGAGAATTTTTTTTCCCTCTGAGTAACTTAACTGTTGACATTATAAATACCTTTTTATTGTTGTTGTTAAGTTAAAAACACCTGATATCTCTTTTCTCATGTATTCCATTTACTCAATGTTAATTTAGTGTTAGTTTGGGAATGTATTATGTACTCTGGAAATTAAAAGACACGATTTAATATGCAAGTATTATAATAAAGTACAATGCTGTTTAGCATTAGGAACAAAGACATTTCAAGGGCAATGCTTGCAGGTGAGGTCTGGGTGGATATCATAATAAAAGTCACACTTCAGAGTTAGTAAATAGAGGTGCAGAGAGGAAGAGGAAGGATTCTGGTAGAACTAAATGGTCTAAAACATGAACCGTGTTCATGATAGGACAAACCCGTGGAATAGCAGTCCTCTTTTGTAAGATGTTGGTAGGTGCAGAATAGAGCGAGGATACATTTGGAAAGGATGTTTGGTGTAGATTTGGAGCATTCTGGCTGCTTGCTGGAGGAATGCAAACACTTTTCTGAAGGCAGGAAAGAGATGGGAAAATTTCTGAACATGGGTATGACACGATTGAATCCGAACATTAGGATAATTAATGTGACAGCTCTATACAGAGTGGGCTGTTCAGGTAAACAGCGGAGAAAGGAGGAGAAATTTAGAGGCTGCCACCATGTCAGAAAAAAGGGAAGGAGTTGGAACTGAAAGAAGCAGCAGACATGAGAGGTGCAGGAGGGAGGATCTATAGGGACTGACATCTCGTGTTGGAGAGAGGAAGGGAAATGCAGGTGTCAGAGGGAACAACACTTTCAAAATTGGACAAAATGGTAGAACATAGCGTGGGGATGAAATTAAACAACTGAGAATTCCATTTGAGTGTCTGTATGACTGAAGGTCTCAGAATGCTCCCATTGTCAATGACAGGTCTCATCTGGGGATCATTTCCCAGCTTGCAAATTATATGTACAAAAATATTTTTTAAAATATATATTATATATGACACATACATTATATATGATACATAATCTTGACACATACTTTTGCAAAGTAAAGTATTTGAAATCAATTTCAGCATTCTCCTCCATAAATCAGGGCTTCCCTTAATTTTCTCTATCACATAATTAAAAAATGTGATACATTGCTTAAGGAATATGATGATTCACCAAATTTGTTTGCATGGTTCTTTCCAACTCATTACAGTCTTATCATTAAGTTTGTAATTTTTTCTCCATAGAAATGTATTAACAGAGCTCCAAAAAGCTCATTTTCTCATAAAGTCTGTTTTCAACTACAGGCTTTCCCTGTGATGAAACAAAATGCCTCAGAATAGGTTTTAGGAAAAGTCTTAGATGGGATTATGAATTAGATGAAATGTATCACCAACAAAACTTGAAATTTTTCTGTAAGTATACTAATGAACGCAGAGTTATAAAAATCATGAATTATAGTGTTTGTACTAGGGATTCATGATTCCCTTTCTCTCCTTCCCCTTTCTTTCTGCCAGCTCCTCCCCTCTCCACACCTTATCCCACCTGGGCTTCTCCAACTATATCAGCCTCTATTCCCTCCTCTCTTACCCATTCTCTCTCTGACTTGTTCTTGCCTCTAACTCATTACTTCATCCTTTTCTTTCATATATTTATTTTTATTTTTTGCCATGAAGTGTCACTGAGAATATATACTGCCTCTTACTGGAACATTAGTATCCTATGTGGTTCACATTAGGACTGCAATTGTATGAATTAATTACAGTATTTATTTTCAGTCAGAAAGATTTTTATTCTACATGTATACATTGTGCTTCAAGGCAATGATAACACCTTAAAACACATACACACAGAAGCATACATGAAAACTTCCATCTGAAAAAACACAGTTCTCAAAAAGGAAACTGAGGAAAGGCGATATTCTTTATTCATTTATTTTAACTTCTTTAAAATTCCTAGTGATGGGTTTTTTTTTTCCCACTGATTATTGGACTAGATGCAAGAGATAATTCTTTATTATCATATATTATAAAATGATTATCCTTTTGTTAAGTTGAAAATGAAGTTGATTTTTTAAAATCACAGATTAGTCATCTTTTGCAAAATTTACCTCATTGGTTAGAAACAACATTCTCCTGAACAATTCTACTTCCCTTTAAAAGGCTTCAAACCACAGTTGACTAGATCGAAGGTTCACAGCCTTCATAAGTAGTAGGCTATTATGTCTTTACTAAGTTTAGTAAATGATGAAATTATTTGATTAGATTCACTTACCATCTTATTAGAAAAGGGTAGGAGACAATTCATATGCAGAGTTATTTAAAAACATGTTATATTAGAATAATCATAGCTTATGTAAACATCTTAATAAAGGAACAGACATCTTCGTGATTTTACAACAGCACAGGAATAATAAAATAGATAATTCTGTATAGGAATTCACTGAATATAAGAATACCATTAATTGTAGTTAGTAACACGTGGTTAAAGTCTTTTAAATATCTTGAGTGTTCACAAATTTAACATGCAAAATTTTAGTAATTTGATCCTCAGCTTTGTGTTATTTACCTTTTATCTGAGGAACTATTAAAAATTCACTCTGTTCATTTAGCGCAAAATTTTCAAAATCTGTTTTTACTGACATGATTGGTGAGTGAATGGTTTACCTTTAGCACATAGCGCTAATCCTACATATATGAAAGTTCAGCACTTTGTTGAATGAAGGACACTGAAGTTTGAAAGGCTACATGATCATAAAACACAGTAGAGCCCTAGATCTAAACATGCATATTTCAAAATTTCAAAATTTCAAAGTGTGTGACTTCTTGGTTTCATTATTTTGCACGTTTGAAAAATGTGTTTTAAGCATGTTATAAAATAGTCATATTGTAAAAATACAGATTAAACGTCTATACTAATTCTTAAATGATCCAGTGTATGACATCTCTTTGTGTTGTCGCATGCTTGATGTAATTAGGCTACAGAAAAACAAATTATTAGAAAATTCAACTGATACATTCAAGCAATGAACTAATGGATTATCAGGAAGTCAAAAAAAACTACATTGCAAAGTTGAAAATTAAGTTGTAATTGAACCCTTAGATCCACAGTAACATATGATTTTGTTTCACTGAATTAAATGAGTGTATACTTAAAATTTCTGTAGTTTGCTAGATACTAAAGGTGTCCTTTATATCATAGAGCCAATTGTAATATTTTTAAAAATCTGTGACAATATGAATATGTAAAGATTATGAATATGTCAGATAATTCTAACACAATTTAACCATACGCTGAATTAAGCATTTATTTTTCATGCAATTATTGCTATACATAAGAAACCCTCATCTTTTAATCTTTTAGGACACAAATGCTTGTGTCCTAAGTAGGGAAGACTAATATACTAATAAATAGAGTACATTTCCAAGATGTCTTTTATTTTCCTACTCATTTCTACTCATGAAATAAGAGCTTATTCTCAAAGCACAGTATTTCACTAATATAATAAAGATGCTATAACCTCATGTGATCACTTTCTCATGCTAATTAAAACAATTTTAAGGTTGATGAAGTTGACATTGCTATGTCAAACCACACAAAATTAAATTTAAAATTAAGATCATGAATAAGTCATGAACATGTTTGAGCAAGATTCTATTGCCTTGTTTCAGATTAGAACTCTTTTTTCTCTCCCCCCACCATGATCTCCCAAAGAAAAATGTTTTACCAGGTTATCTGCTGGACATCAAGTATGAAAGGTTTCCCCAGTGGTCCCTGGCATGAAGTAGATGATTAAGTACCCACAATATTTTGTTTGGAACTGAGAGTGCATGTTTAGGAAACCAACGATGTTCATGATTACAGTTGCTTGGGATTAGGGCACCATACTGAATTAAATCCAAGAAGCATTTTAAATATTGCAGTGCCATTTTTTCTGTTTTACTGAGTAATTGGTAACACTAGATTACAAGATTTGTAAGCTCCCGAGTTGCTATATTTTCATAGGGAAAAGGTTCTCTTTCATTCAAGCTTAATAAGCTTGGCCTCTATCAGCTTTTCTCACATCAGCCCAAGTGTCACATTTGGGCTGGGGGAAGCTTGTTAGCAGTAATTACCAGCAGTAGGTTCTATTATTTGCCAAAGTAATTTTCACCACTAAGTACCACCAAAACTGCCTCAAGCCTTTCATTTTTTCCCTTCCTCTTGCCTTCCTTTGCTTTCTTTTAAGTTAGTGCATTTTCCCATGATACTGCTCTCTGTGGTGTGGGACGAGGCAGAGGCCAGGCGCTGGGTATCAGTGTGCTCTTGAGACTCGGGGTCAGGCCTAGCGAAAGCCTTTCACAAACAGAGCCTGAACTCTATTAGAAATGCAAATCCACTCTCTGAGTAAGGATTGTTTCAGCCACATAATGGAGGCCAAGGAATTCCACTGCCGCTCGCCTTTCAGCATGGGCCCTTTGTCTGCGTCTTAGCAAATTTCAGCAGCCTGTTTAAACTCCAACTATTGTCCCCTAGGCTTCATTGATTTCTCTGCCTGCCACCAACTCACAATGGGCTGATATGAACATCTTTGTTACTGCTTTTGTACTGTATATCAGAGTAATGTTTCAGCAGATTGAGGCCTAGGAGGAAGAATTAAACCTGTACTACACAGAGCATGATGAATTGCAGGATTTACATATCATTTCGAGACTTTGGGGGGGGGGGCGGGGGAGGAGAGGGAAAGGTCGTTGCTGAATGCTGTTGTGTCTCAAAGGATGTTGTCCAAAGACAGAGTGACAGAAAAGGAAGTGATTTAGATAGTCCCTGACAGCTTAATACACAGATTACAGACAAATGGTGGAAATTCACAGACATTCTGTCCTTTTCCTAGATAGACTATATTTGATGCTGAATCTCAGTGTGGTTCAGTGAAGGAACTTCATGTGATAGTCTCGTAGAGTTCTCTGCTTCAGACCTTAGGTCATAGAAATAGTGATATTTTAGATCCCGTTATTCTTGGTTGACATGAAAACTTCCACTATTTTAGCACTTCCTCTCATGTTGGAAGCAAATTTGTCAAGGTTAGTAACTGCAGTGGTTTCCAAAACGTGTCACCACTTTATTTACACAATCAAGCATTCCTTATCTCTTTTTAAGGTTTTTCTAAGTGTATAAGCTTTCTAAAGACATATCCAAGTGGTCTATAAACTCTGGGATAATTTTCCTTCCAATGTTGAAGACAAAATGTCTTGTTGTTGTACATCCTTCCACTGTGACCAATTTTAGGTTGCTATTGTGAGGTCACTGAATGTGGAGTTGAGAAAGGAATGTACTCAACAGGCTTCTGTGAACTTCACAACCCAGCTCCAGCTCCAAACCAGAAGGATTCGATTGCTTTTTTTGGTTACTATTTTGTTATAAAATATTAGCCTTCTCAATGATCTTACAAACTTGGGTAAATGATGCTATAGAAATGTATGGATGGTTAGATAATGATGCTTCAAATGCTGTAATTATAGTAGGTTATCATCTAAGAGCTGTCTCATGAATGGTCAACATAATTTATTGGTACATTTTTTTTCCTTTATTTTTTTCCCCAGTGTCTTTGGGCTCTCTTCGGTATGTGACTGGCATCAAAATGAAGGAGTAGAAATGAATCTGAATAGACTCATTCTATATACTGCACATTTCAAGGGGTAGATAAAACAGAAGAATTTTTTTTGTTTCTTGATTCAAAGGAAAGAATCATTTATTTGTTGAGTTCTAGTGAACAGACTTAAAGGTATGTTTACTATTCATATGCACAGTAAGATCACCAGGCCCCACATGGATATCTCTTTATAAAAGAGTATGAGATTAAGAAAAAAAAAATCTTTTTTTCCGGAAGTCCCAAGGCAAGATCTAGCACATTAAAGAAAGTAATCCAACTCTAAAACAGCAGTTCTATCCAGAAAATGAAAGTTCATTGAAGAAAACGTAAAAAAAAATGTTGCATTTCAAAAATATTTTCTTATATATTTAAAATGAATTTTGTATTACTTCAGTTTTAACTCAAAAACTCTGTGGTAGTGGAGCCTGGGTGACTCAGTGGGTTAAGCATCTGCCTTCAGCTCAGGTCATGATCCCAGGGTACTGGGATCAAGCGCCCATGTTGGGCTCCCACTCAGCACAGAGTCCCTCTCCCTCTGCTGGCCAATCCCCCTGCTTGTGCTCTCTTTCTGTCAAATAAATAAATAAAAATATTTAAAAAAAACAAGAAAAACAAAACAAAAACCAAAAAATCCTCTACAGTACACTGTATTATATTGAAGGTTTAGCCAAGCTACTCCATGGTATTGCTGCCTTGCCTTTCATTTTGTTTAGCCCATCAGCCTACAGAGCCCTTGAACTGACAGTAGCACCTTCAGTGATAACAGCCTGTACACTCATAGGCAAATGTTAAGTTCCTGATTGGAGCCCCCAGCAGCCCTCATGGTCAATAGTCCACCCTGCATTTCAGAGCTTTCTCCTCACATGCTCCTTAGTTAAGACTCCCATGGGAATTACCCATATCCTGCCTTTAGGTTTGAGTTGATCAATCTGTCTTCAGTCCAGGAAACTCAAAATACTCTACTCACAGACCCTAATAAAGGTATATGTCTCAAGTCTTACTTCTTTAGACGTACTCTGCCTTATCTCCCTGTGTGACCCCTCAAGAAATGCCATGTCCTTCCTCTAGTACCTGTGAATCATAAGCTTCTCTATTTCAGTGTTTCTTACAGCTCACAAACTGACACCCTCATTTTACTTAAAAAGTGTTAATTTGATAGATTCATAAAATATCAAAAATATATTGAAGCTAATAATGTTATAGATATAATCAGACAAGATAGGAGTATATGGCATTATAATTACTCCTGCTATAGTTTATTAATCATGTTAACCTTTTTAAAAAAAATCCTGTAAAATGCTTAACAATAGGAACTACTCCTTATATGGTTGTATATTCTTCTATCCTGTACCCCACCTCACAGTCCCTGCCCACAATACATATTATTGTGTGAAGCACATTTAAAAAAATAATATTTTGAAGGGCAGATGATTATTTTCATTACATCGAGAGAGAGAAGTTCTGTGCACTTGGAATTGTCCATCAGTAGAGAAGGTAGTTACTGATCACCTTTGTTTTAGATAGTTTTCAAGTATTTGAACAACCTGTAGAACTTAATTCTACAGGCACTGCTAATATTTGCATTACTTGACATCTTAATGGAAATCTCTTCACTCTTTGTCTTTTGAGTTCATTCGCCTCATTGTTAGCATTTCCTAATGCTTCCTTTTTAGCAGTATTTTATGCGGTTGTCTTGGCACCTGATCAGAAGAGGAAGGCATAAAATTCATACAATTCTTGAACCTTGTTCTCATTCCAGAGACAGATCTCTCCATAAGGACTAATTTCTGAGAATTCAGACACCTGGTTTCTTTAAGAGACCCCAGAGGACAGCTCCTAATCATCTCTCAGCATTCACACAAATGGAATATGATTTTAAACTTTTTAAAATACATTAGTATTCAAACTCGTATTTGAATCTTTATATAAATTCTGAAGAAACCTAGACTCTCTTAGCAGAATATGCAGTAGAATCCTGAAACTGAAAAATGGTGCATTTTTTACCAAAGAATCTCAATGTCGACCCTACTTTCGGACCAAATAGTCCATGTATTATCTAGGTTTAAATAAAACAACTTTTGTAAAGTACAACAATACCACATAATAATAGCCTCATAAGCATTTATTGAGTGGCTCCTATAGATGAGGTACTATGGATGCCACAGTGACTATCAGAAATTACTGTGATTAGTAACAGTGATTTATCTAGATTATTTCATCTTGTGTTAAGGACCATATCTACAAAACCAACTTCAGAATCTCTTTTTCTGGTTGGAAACAAATTGTACTTTAAAACAGGTTAAAATTAATTGTACTTTAAAACAGGTTAAAATTAAGCACCAGTTTGTTGCTTTTAGATATGAAAGAAATGACATGTCAACCATACTTTTCACAGCTACTCAGCAATAATTATCATACATTTGAATATTTCCTTATTTCTCCTCTGACCAACTATTATACTCAGACTAACATTCTATATCATTCTTAGCTGAGCCCTAAATCCTGATATCCTTCCATTTACCATAAACAGTTTTCCTGCTTATAATGTCCTCCAACTGTCCTACCAACACTTAGAGGTGATGGGTCAGTATGAATTTGCCTCCTAAGTCGGTTTACTCTGTTTTATGTAAAAACAAATTCCGGCCTATACATTGACAGGGCTTTACCCATTTGTCTTTTGATGTGAGGCTATAAAAATAGGGAGCGTTAAATTCCTGGGCTCTACAGTTAGATACACCATTGACCTATCCAGAGTTATCTGCATGTTGGCTTCTTAGCTCTGTTCCAGAAAGCTAAAAAGTCAACTCTAAGGAAAATAGACGTGCTTTCCTTTTGACCTGAGTGTTTTTTTTTTCCTGCTCTGCTGCCCATTGGACAGATGCATTTCCTATAATGCTTACCACAGTGAATTATTTAGTTGAAAGTTTCTAAGTGTCTTTGATCTCTTCAGATAACTGGCACTGAATAAAGATACTACTGTAATAATTATTGCCCATCTTCATCATATAGTAATTATATGAAGGATAATAAGGAGCCAATCCTTTTAAATGAAAGGCATTAAAATTCACCTAAATTCTTTGTAAATATTTTCATTCACTAGACCAGCTTTCCTCAGGAAGACTCAGTTTTTCTTGTTTTGTTTTGTTTTGTTTTTAAGGAGTTTATTTATTTATTTAATTGATGGAGAGAAAGAGAGACAGCAAGAGAGGGAACACAAGCAGAGGGTAGTAGGAGAAGGAGAAGCAGGCTTCCTGCCAAGCAGGGCGCCTGATACAGGACTTGATCCCAGGACCCTGGGATCCTGACTTGAGCTGAAGGCACCCCACTCAGGCGCCCCAGGAAGACTCACTTTCAATTACAGGAATGAATATATTTATTCATCAGCTCACAAAAAGCTACCAGATAGGTTAACCAGTAAATGACATTTCCTTTCTTGGAATATATAATAAGCTTCTCATGAAAAGACCTATGCAGCTCTTCATGATGGATGTCCTTGTCCTTTTGTAGCTGTATCGTCGTCTTTTTGTGAATGTGATCTATCTGCATTACACCACCGCTGAAGACCCATGCTTTAAGGTGGCGACTGTCACATACTCTGTCTCAACATTGTACCTTCCCAGAATCCTAACTTTGAACGTTCCCAAATTAAAATATATGTATGCCCTACTAAATCTTATCCAGCTACAGGGAAAGAATCAATGAGAATGTTTCCCGAGATACAGAGAACAACCAGACTCTCTCTTAGAACTGATTTTAGGAAAACTCTACCTTTAGTGTCCTAGACCTGGTACGAATGTATCTGAGTCTCTACGAAGTAAAACCCTCTTCTTTTATGTGTTCTATTTGGTAACCAACGTGAAAAATATACCCTAAGTGTTATACATTTATAATTATCAAAATTTATGTGAATCATCCTCCCCAGACCATTTATTATTTGATTTGACCCATGACAAAGTAACGCATTTATTTATTCTGTTCACTATGAAGGTAACTGAAATAATCACTTGATAAGTATTTTTACTATTTTTTTTTTTATTCTACTTAGACAACAGCCTCCATTCGTAAGCCCTAACTGTATAAAGCTACTTTCTCTTTCTGAAAACTTGCTTTCTAGTTTCCTATTCAATCCCTTGCCACTTAATAGGGAGGTTTTACTGTCTTTTCAACTCCTTGACACAGAGTAGAGATGTTTTCTCATTTTGTCAACCAATTCTTTCCTATGTGTTTTGTGAATTTTTAAATTAGATTTAGATGAGAAGTTTCTCATTTTGGAAGGGATGCAAAATGAAGTGGAAGGTCAAGGGAAAAATTATTTTAGTTTCTCATGTAGTTTTTTTTAATTATTTCCCTCTCATGGTATATCTTAAAAGTTACTTATAATTATAAATTTAGTCCTGCAAATGCAGAGATAATCAATTCACACACTTCACTTCATGATGTCCAACACTTAATATTTTAAAAGCAGCTCCAGAAAATTACATAGATGTATATTGGTTTTTATGCCAAGTGTGATATGTTTTTGGAGTAGCAAAGATTTTAATCAGCAGATTTAAAAAATAAAAAACAGGCACAGCTATTTCATAATGAGATAAGAACATTTTAATACCAGCCATATACACATTAATATTTTATTAATAATTAAAACATCAAAGGCCTTAGAAACAAGTGCAAGAGCTTAAATAGAAATCCTTGTAACAGATGCTTCTTTTTACAAGGTACGATGTCCGTTGCCTCAGTAATTAAGAGAAGCAATTCTTTGAGCTGCAGGGGTGAGGGTGCTCCTGACTATGGCCATGACTCGATGTCGGGATGTGCTGGTATGGGGACCACTTTGGTTTACAGAGAAAAACAATGCTGTGAGAGATCTCAAATAGTGTCTTCCCCAACCTTCCTATTTTATGGGAGAGAAAGCCAAGGAAACTGAAGGTTAAGTATCTTAATAGACATTGTTCTTTATGAATGACAAAGAGTAAAGGGGAAAGGGGATAGACTGAAACTATTTTCTATTGACCACCTACATTTGTTAGTCATTGTGCCAGGTGCTACATGTGCTTTATTTTATGTAATCTTTATAACTCCACAAGGTAGGGTTTTTTTTCTAATTTTACAGAATGAAATGAGCATCTATAAACATGGTCAGCTACATAATTCGTGTGCCCTAGAACAAAGTGACAATGCTAGGTCCATTGTTCCAAAAGGGGGAGAAGTTTTCCTTTTTCCTGCAGTTTCTCTGCTGACCAGTCATGCTGTTTTTTAATTTCCTGTTTAGTATCACATTCCTTTGAGATGGGGAATGATGGTGTTCTTTTTTGTTTAATTGTTTAATGTCTGACTTACCTCTCTAGAACGTAAGTTCCAAGAGATCAATCCAAGGCCAAGTTAATTTTTTTATTTTTATTTTTATAAACATTCCTGGGACAGATTCAGAGCAAATAGATTTGTATGAGGTTGTAAGTTCTGATATGTTTTCACTTGACTTAAGCATTGCCTCCCTGGCAGCTAATGCTGGCACTCATCTCGTAAGACACATTTCTCAAATGTGTTCGATCTTAAGACTCACTTAATTCACTTGTAAAAACTATTCTTATTTTCTGTTTCCCAGCTCCTTGAGCTTTTATTAAATTTGGTCAACCACAGGGTCATTTTCAATTGGAAATCATATCATAATACACCCTGAATAAGCCACTCTGATGACTTCCTACTCCACACAAAGCAAAATGTAAATCCCTTGCTCTGGCCTGCAAACCCCATATGTCAGTTCTTTTTAACTTTCTCTCCCACCACCTGCTCCCCAGCTTGTATGCGCCATCCATAGGACTTTTAAATGTCCTGTTCTTTGTAAATGCCAAGCTTGTTTCTGCCTTTGTATTTGCAAATCTGTGTGGCTGGAAATATCTTCCCTGTGATCCCTTCATGGAATTCACTTTCTAGTCATTTAGGTTCCCTCCCATTATTATCTCTTATAGAGCCTGCCCCCCTCCCCTGCCCCGCACCCTCCCCCTTCTGCCCTGACCACACAAAGCGAAGCCATCCCTTTCCTAGAGCTCTTTATCATGTCGCTCTCCTTCATTTTGTCCTGTTAACATGTTAACTATCACCATCTGAATTTATCTTGATTGCTTATTACTTACTTATTTAATATCTCATCCAGAATATAAGCAACAGGAGATCACAGAGCTTTGAATAGTGTCTGTCAGTCAGTAAATATAAATGTGTGCTTTACCCAATTCCTGAACGCCATTTCACCCTTCACGCCCACCTTAATATTTCTGGGCTTAATTTTGAAGGGAAGATCGTGACATTTTCTGATCAACACCCCACCCCACATGGTTCTGATCAGAATGTTTAAACATTGAATGGTATGATGGTATAAAATATTGATCATTTGTGTTTCTAAACCCATCACACTCACGATAAAATATTCAGTGTTCTCTATCATCATGATTGAGTTTCAAAAGGATTGGAGAGTAGAGATGAAGTGAAGATCCGATATTCAGTCAGATTATCCACTGCTTAAATTGCTTGCTAATAACTGCACTAGTAGCTCTCTGGTCTAAATGTGTTCCTGGCGTTATCATTTGAGAAGCTCAGCTTTGAAATATACCCAAACTTTTTCAAAATCTGGGATATGTTATTCTTGCATAATGTTCTTATTATTTATTTCTTCAAGGTGTTAACTTATAATATTTTAAAATATGGTGAAACTACATTTGAAACCTGAAATACTGATCTTTTATGTTACATAATTAATATGGATTTACCTAAAAAAAACTAACAATTAAGCCAAAAGTAGAAAGAAATTTACAATGACTCATATTTTCACCAAATAGAGATCACCACCATAGACATTTTCATATATACTATATACACACATATGTAAAATAAGGGTCCATGCTGCGTTAGTTTTATAATTTTCAGTTTTTATTTAATAGAGTTTTTTAAAATATATAATTTACCTTCCCATGTAACTATATATTATGTTAATATTTGCATGGAAATCCACTGAATGAATGTAATTATAAAAAGTGTGCTTCCAGTTTTTACTTTTATGTATTTGACTCAGAATATTTATAGTTATAGTTTATAGTTATTGCTATCTTGATTCCTCTCTTTATTAGTCTACCTGAACTGTCATATAATAAAATACCACAGACTGGGTAACTTAAATAACATATTTATTTTCTCACTGCCTAGGGACTGGAAGTCTGAAATCAACAATCATTCGGATTTGGTGAGACTCTATTCCTAGCTTGCAGGAGGCTGTCTTCTCACTATGTCTTCACACGGCACAGAGAGAGAGAGCTGGTGAGAGGAGAAGGAGAAGAGGAGAGAAACAGGAAAGTGGAGAGGGATACAGAGAGAGTGTGAAGGTGAGTTGTCTGGTGTCTCTTTTAAAGGATACTAATCCTATTGGATCAGAGCCCCATCCTTATGACATCTTTTAATCTTATTTACCTATAAAGGCCATATCTGTAAATCTCTCAATATAATCACATGAGGAATTGGGCCTTCAATATATGAATCTGGGGAAATAATTCAGACGTTAACATTTTCATAACAAGCAAAATTAAACTAATGCCTCTCTGTATTGTTTTAAAAATCTCAGAAAGTGACATTTCTATTTTTTCTAATAGTCTGAAGAGTGTGTAAGAGTGGGTTGAAAAGGGACGCCTGGGTGGCTCAGTTAGTTAAGCAGCTGCCTTCGGCTCAGGTCATGATCCCAGCGTCCTGGGATCGAGTCCCACATCGGGCTCCTTGCTCGGCAGGGAGCCTGCTTCTCCCTCTGCCTCTGCCTGCCACTCTGTCTGTCTGTGCTTGCTCGCTTGCACACTCTCTCTCTCTCTGACAAAATAAATAAATAAAATCTTTAAAAAAAAGTGAGTTGAAAAGACTTCTCTAATTTAAAAAAAAAGTAATATTTATAGGATATTTCGCAAGGGAAACAGGTTCAGAGAGTCATCGAAGTTTCCCAAAATCACACACTATTATCAGAGAAACGCATAAACTCAAGTATTCTAAATCCAAGGTCTGACAATATATCTAGTTTTCACACTGGTAGAATGGATCAACAACATCAAAAGCATAAAATGAAGTCAAATAAATTAAATATTCTTACATGTCTATGGAACATTACACTGGCTTGAACTATCAAAATAACTCATCTTTTCTTGAGGTTATTATCCAGATATTCAAGGGCCTGTCTCTGTTACTGTACCATCCTATGTATTCTGTCGAATTTGGTAATGATCTCAGACTTTGCTGTCAGAGAGTGTTCTTTGAACGTGCATTATGTTGTGCCTAATTTAAACCAACATATAGACTTACTCTTCCTCAGAACAACAAACCAGCACAGAATGCTGTGCTAATTTCATGAAATAAACTGCAAACTGTGTCCTATATCCTTTCCTATCCATTTCTCCCTAAAAAGATTTCTCTTTTTATTAGTCCACAGTGATATTCCTGATGCTATAATTCTCAAATGACACACAAAAGGGAATATGTGATTTCTTCCCAGAAAATATATCTTCAAACAAATAAATAAATAAATGAGACTTCTAAAAGGCTCTACATTTAGTAAGCTCAGATATGATGGTGGTTGATTATTGGTTCTGCCCTAAAGAAGATGAGCTTATTTTGAGGGAAGACATAATCCTCTTAATATGTTTGCTAGATGGAATTCTAAGTATATTTAAATGACATGATTTTAAACTAGATAGCAATGAGAATGTAAATGGATTTTGTTCTAGTATCTTCTAAAGATTAAGACTGAGTTGAAAAAAATTTAAACTCTTTCTAAGCATGAATATTAAAAGAAATAGAAAGGAGTACACTTTTACAGCTCTTTGAGGAGGATGTTCCTTGTAATTGTATATTTTCTCATAAAAATGTTACTATAATTTTATTTATATTTCTTAAATAAAGGACCTAATTATACTAATGAACATTCATAACAAACAGTATTAAGTTGGTACAGCAGCACTTACACAGATATTTAAAATGATTAAAGGATGAGCGTTTCTATTATTCATTTGTCATGCTGTAATAAAAGTGCTTGGTTATGATTATTTTATATGAATCACTGAGTGCAAAATACAGTAGGAGAACATAAATGAAGCCAAAACAAACTCCCTATCTGTAGATAATCTAGGACAGTTGGAGACCTATAGCATGCATATAAACTATACTAAATGGAAAATAATGCCTAATATGAGAAATTTAAGAGTTAAAGGAAGTGATAATGGAGAAGAGGGAACATCTAGCTTGAAGAATAGGACAGCTCATAGAGTGACATTTGTAATTAGTCCTAAAAATGGAGGAAATATGGTCATTTAGAGATTGTGGAAGATACAGGGCATACACGTGAGGAATGGAAATGAGAAAATGACAATTATTATTTACGCTACCTGAAGTAAAACTAAAAAATTGCATATTTTACATTCTTGAATTTAGAGTCTAGATTTGGAGAAATAGAGTGAATGATGGGGATGGAACACATAATCTGTGGCCTGGGTTGAAGAGGAACTTGAATCCAAATGCTGGTTGTTCTGGGATTTGTGTCCAGAGAAACAGAATGATCTCATGTCTGTGCTAAGAAAATTAAGCAGTGAACATAGTGCTGGTTTTATGTGATGACAAAAGAGGCAGAGCAGACAAGGTGAAAAACTATGGAGTCATCCAGGGGAAGATAATGGCAGCATGATCTCTTGTGGAAGCAATAAAATTCTAGTGAGACACATGGCTATAACAGAAAGCTCAGTGCCAAAAATGATGGTACTTACCCTTCCACTGGATATGAGGGATAACAAAGAAAAAAATTAAAGATAATTTCAAGGTTCAAAAAACTAACCTAACCTCTTTAACAATGAGCAAATAAAGAATAAATTTGGGAGAAGGAAGATGTATTCTTCAGAGAATGCCATCCGTATGCATCTGTTCTGACAAATGGCAGCCACCATATATGAATAGAAGATTGACCAATATTATATTTATGAATGTCATCTTCTTAAAAAGAGATGAAAGAACAAAAGGATAACTATATCCACAACTGTTAATGATTCACGGCCTAATTACGATATGGGCAGTCTTCACTCTCGGTTAACTGTGTTAACTTAAACTTGCATGTATATGAACTGTGTCTTTGCTTTACATGGCTACCATATACATGAGTTGCACATAACACAGCACTGTGCAAAGCCAGGACTGCCTGTTTATGGGTGAATTACACACAGATGTTATGGACATTTATGTGATTATTCTGGCCAAGTATATATTGCCTTGCTATCAATGAATACCATAATTTGCCAAAGGGAAGTTAACTGGTGAACATGAAGTATGTATCACCCTCTCAGAATCAAGTGTGAAATAAGGGAAGAGGAAATAAGAGTAAGTTTATTGAATTTTTTTCCTTTCTGGATTTCCATACATTTATAATGTTTTACTTACTATTTATTGGGTGTTTACTATGTGTCATAGGACTTCACACATACACCATGTCATGAGTTTTTCAAAGCAATTTTGCATAGCTGTTATTATTATCACTATCCTACAAACATGAGTGCTGTGGTTCAGAGAGCCAGACATGTCAAACATCACAGCTGTACAGTAGATGGGCATGACTGGATTCACATGGATACTCATTTTATGGCCCACAATTAAACATCATTTATCCTTAATTCCTTTTTGCTCCTAGAGGGACAAAATTAGTTCACTGCTGAGAGGAAAACTGATCTATCCTTGAGACCAAGCCAACTACCATTTAATTTGGTA
This sequence comes from Meles meles, assembly GCF_922984935.1. NCBI lineage: Eukaryota > Metazoa > Chordata > Mammalia > Carnivora > Mustelidae > Meles > Meles meles. The sequence goes on from NC_060069.1 coordinate 122,682,816, forward strand.
TCAAATTTATTATTTTTTCTCCTACTATGCTAGCAAAGTCCAGATCTTGCCACAGAAAACAATATTTACTAGGCTGACTTCAAAGAAGTCTCAGGGTAGCATTTTATTACTTTGGTGAATTTATCAGATACAGGATCTGACCTTAAGCTGTGGATGTTCTGAAGCCGGATTTTGTTAATATGTGACCTGGGTTAATACCTCTGTTAGGAATGGGAGGGGGGAACACATTAACTGAGCCCAAGAGATTTACATGAAGTCAGGATTCCAAATCTACTAATTTATAATGAGAAATTATTATATGATCTTACCTTTCTGGTAGACAAGATAATTTTGAAAAATAAATCAACCATAAGAAGTTCAATTTTATAAGCATGAAATCAGATTTAAGGGATTTCAATTATTCAAATATTTTATAATATTTGCTAACACAACTTTGCATATCTATTTCACAGAAGGAAGGTTCTGCCAAGGGAACTCAATTCTAAATACCCAATGTCTTCCTGATAAGTGTCCAAATGGATACGGGAAATTTCTATGTCTGTGATTTTTTTTTCCCCTTTTCTCTGATTTCACGACTGGCCAACCTCCCTTTAAACATTACCGTTCTATGTTAATTTCTTCAGTCATCTCTTAGTGGCATTTGATGTATATTATGTGTGGATTCTACAGGTTAATTCTCAGATTGCAACTCTCTAGTAGGTTATAAAATTGCCAGCACAACCTGAGTTAAGTCATACTTACACCTGCAACTTTCTATTACTTGCATTAAATTTTGTGCTATAATATTTTGTTTACTAAAAAAGGGTAAAAGCTCTATTTGTATGTCTCAAAGGAATTTCAAGCTCAAGTATAAATTAAAATTCGTTACTTTCTGACCCACCTGCCCAAGATTTCCAGTGTGTACTTCATCAGTGAATGAACTATCATCCATCGAGTTTGAGCATACCATAAAACTGGGACAATTCTTTGACAATGTCCCTTCTCTCCTCCCCAAACCAGCCCCCATTCATTTGTCCAACAGTTTCTAGAAAAACAGCAATAAAATGCAAATAAGTCCCCTGTAATCATTATGTATTGTCATGGAGGAAGAGTATAGACAGCCAGACAATAAGGAATTAGACATGTCAGAAGTTGGCATATGCTAGATCCTAAATAAAACAATGAGAGAAACTATGCTTTCATAGGCAGGGTAGACAGGGAAGGCATCTCTGACACACTGGCATGTAAACCTTTCTAAAGTCTTATGAAGTGATGTTGACTCTATTTTTCTAAAAGATTTTATTTATTTGACACAGTGAGAGAAAAGAGAGAAAAGAGAAAGAGAGGAAGAGGGGGAAGCATTCTCCCAGCTGAGCAAGGACACCCATGTGGGACTCAATCCCAGGACCCTGGGATCATGACCTGAGCCAAAGGCAGATGCCTAACCAAATGAGCCACCCAGGTGTTCTGATGATGACTCTAAGTCTTAAATCTTTTTTTTTTCCCATTTTATTTATTTTTTCAGCGTAACAGTATTCATTCTTTTTGCACAACACCCAGTGCTCCATGCAAAACGTGCCCTCCCCATTACCCACCACCTGTTCCCCCAACCTTCCACCCCTGACCCTTCAAAACCCTCAGGTTGCCCCAACCTCCCACCCCTGACCCTTCAAAACCCTCAGGTTGTTTTTCAGAGTCCATAGTCTCTTATGGTTCGCCTCCCCTCCCCAATGTCCATAGCCCGCTCCCCCTCTCCCAATCCCACCTCCCCCCAGCAACCCCCAGTTTGTTTTGTGAGATTAAGAGTCATTTATGGTTTGTCTCCCTCCCAATCCCATCTTGTTTCATTTATTCTTCTCCTATCCCCCTACCCCCCCATGTTGCATCTCCATGTCCTCATATCAGGGAGATCATATGATAGTTGTCTTTCTCCGATTGACTTATTTCACTAAGCATGATACACTCTAGTTCCATCCACGTCGTCGCAAATGGCAAGATTTCATTTCTTTTGATGGCTGCATAGTATTCCATTGTGTATATATACCACATCTTCTTTATCCATTCATCTGTTGATGGACATCTAGGTTCTTTCCATAGTCTGGCTATTGTAGACATTGCTGCTATAAACATTCGGGTACACGTGCCCCTTCGGATCACTATGTTTGTATCTTTAGGGTAAATACCCAGTAGTGCAATTGCTGGGTCATAGGGTAGTTCTATTTTCAACATTTTGAGGAACCTCCATGCTGTTTTCCAGAGTGGTTGCACCAACTTGCATTCCCACCAACAGTGGAGGAGGGTTCCCCTTTCTCCACATCCTCTCCAGCATCTGTCATTTCCTGACTTGTTAATTTTAGCCATTCTGACTGGTGTGAGGTGATATCTCTAAGTCTTAAATCTTGATGGTAAAAGTCTATTTCCTTCTGTATGCACATGAAACTGCACCTCTCAGATCTTCTCTGCAGAGCATATTTGACCAAAGCCTAAATTGACAGGGGTCCCAGCTGCTGCACTCTGAAATCATCACCTGTTAGGATCCCAAACTTTCTGGGAAATGCCCCCAGCCAGCAACTGAGCCTTACAGGCATGCCAAGATAGGTGCATTCCCATGAGACATAGGATTCATCTAAAAGAAAACTAGCTTAGGAGCTTCCCATCAGCAGTGTGAACCGCAGGCTGAGACTTTCTCACTTACATGTCTTCCTGCACTCTATCCTTCACAAAGGAGTCTAATGACTCCCACTACATCTCTTAGCTCTTTTCCCAGTTTCTCGCACATCTAACCTCTGCTTCTCTAAGGGCCTGGACTCACACATCCTGAGAGTTCTCTCTGGCCCTCCCACCCCATCCTTTCTCTATACCTTTAGCGGTTCACACAATGAACATCTCACCTCATCACTGCTGCTGAGAACCATGCAGTCTCATTCTTCTGCCCTTCAGAGACTCAAATTCATAACAGCGTATTCAAAACTCAGCCTGGCTGTCCCAATTCATCTCAGACTTCTCTTCCTCTCTCTCTTTGCTCCAACTCACCCGTGCTTCTGCTCTGTGAATATGCCTTCTCTCACTCAGCTGATACAAGCTTCTATATAGTCTGCTCCTTTGGCCAGGAGTCCTCTGAATTTCCATTTTCCCCACCAAATTGGAGCAGGAAGCTCTTATGTAGCCCATGGTTTTTCTGTTCACACTTGCACTGATCACCATTCTCCTTCATCTAAGTCAGATTCCTCAATTTTATCCTTTCAGCTTCATTAAAGAACATTTACACATTCATTAGCTTGATTGCCCTCAGAGACTAAGTTTGCAATTATGCATTTATTAATATGATTATTTGATTAATGCCTGCTTCCCCTACTGGGCTATAAGTTCACTTTTTTATCACTATTCTATCCCAGCATTTAGCTCAGTGTCTAACCTGAAGTATGCATATAATAAATATGTATTAAGTGAAAAAAATGAATAAATAATCTTTCTTCCTAGGATGTCAGATTAAACAGCATATCTTCTTAAAGCTTGGTTTTTCTCAATTCTAAATAATTGAAAACATCCTATATTAAAACAAGTATCTATATCATGGGAATATAATAATAAAAAACTGATATAAATTTTAAGACTGTATATCAAACTGCAAAGACATAAAACAAGTTTACTATGTATTGAATACTTACACGGTGGTAGGCACTGCTAAGGACTCCACAAGCATTAACTCTTTTAATTCTCACAACACCTGAGAAGAGTGGAGTGTTCCTATGATTTCCCCCTCTTCTTCCTCTTCTTCTCCTCCTCCCTCTCCTCCCCCTTCTCGTCCCTCTCCTCCCCCTTCTCCTCCCTCTCCTCCCTCTTCTCCTCCCTCTCCTCCCTCTCCTCCTCTTCCTCTCCTCCTCCTCCTCCTCCTTCTTCTTCTTCCTCTTCCTCTCCTCCTTCTCCTTCTTATTCTCCTCTTCCTCCTCTTCACCTCTCCCTCTCCCTTGCCTTCTCCTTCTTCTTCTTTTTTTTAATTTTTTTTTTATTTCCCCCTTCTTAATGTTGATCCCGAGGCAGAGAGATGCTAAGCCCAGACATTTACCTGAAATAGAGCCAGGTTCAAAAGAGGTACATTTGAGTCCAGAGCACGTTCTCCTCATTGCTATATTATGGACCCTTTTAAAGGAATTTTGTGTTTCCTAGCTATGCTCCAGACTTTTAGGGAAAATAAAATCCCCTTCTGTTTTGGGAAGAACTTTGAAAAGCACAGTATGTTTTAAATGCTTATGAGTTCTGGAAACATGGCACGAGGAGTGTTCACACTGGTGTTCTGTAAAAATTGGCTTAGATGCAGTCATTTTACAAGTCTCCCCTGAGCCCCATGCATGACTGAGATCCTACTATCTGGTTTGCACAGTACGCTGGGCAGAAGTCTAACTCAGCTTCTGACACATTTTGTTAGTATTTTCTGTCCATTGGTCTGTTCTTCCTTAGTCTGTAAATTCCTTAAAGAAAGTAGGTTGTAATGACAGCAAATATTTATTAGGGCTTTTGTTGGGCCATATACTGTATTAGACAGTTTAATAAACTCAATTAATTCTATGGACAACTTTACCTCTGAGGTAAGTGCTATTGTATCCTCAATTTATAAGCCTAAAACAGCTAGTAAGTTTGATTTCAAATTTGTCCAATTTGGAGTTCATTCTCTTCCTCATTCAATAAGGTAGATCAAATTTTGGCTTTTCAAAAATAATGACATAAATTAGCACTTTTGTGAGAACAGATAGTCTCTCACTTTCTTTCTCTCTCTCTACTCTTCTTCCTCCCAGCCTCCCTTTGCTTCATAACCCCTACTGTGTGTGTGTGTGTGTGTGTGTGTGTGTGTGGAGAGTGTCTTGTGGAAAGAAAGAGAGAGGGAAACATATTTTTATCTAATCTTTTTCTTTCTCAGATAGCCTTGAAATTTTCTACCATGGGAATTAATCTGAAAAAATTTCTAGTAAAGAAGACCAACAAAAAATGCACATATTAAAAAGAAGAGAGACAGGAGATACTAATCTGAAAGATGGATTAAATTGTTAGGATTTAAAAAGAAATACGGGTTGTTCAGAAAAAATATCTGGGCATTTAAAATTCCTAGGCAGATTACCTGAGGGGGAAAAAAGTTCTTTTTTGTTTCATGAATGAAAAACCTAGAAAGCCACCAATACATATTTTTTACTTTTAAGTTCAGCTTTAGAAGTTTGTTTTAAATGCTTGCTGAAATGTATAGCTTCTCATTGTGTTTCAACACTCTTAGGATGTTTCTGATTTTTCCTTTTATTTATCCTTTCTTATAGCAAATTAAACATTATGCGGACATGAAGACCATAGGAAAGAAGTGTAGGGTGTTTTCTGTTCCCAGAAACAAATGCAATTTTAATGTAACTATAGTAGCAGAAACAAACAGGTACTTCAGTGTTCTTATGCTAATATAGCATGTTCTTTATATCATTATGACTAGTGGAATCAATAGTTGATTGCAGGAAGAATTTCTCATCAATGTGTTTTACAAATGACAGTTTATGACATGCAAAGCAAGGAGGTATTTCCTGTCTCCATTTATTGGTGAGCTGATTTCAAAATGAACAATTTTAGTAAGAGATAGATTTCTCTTCATAAATTTTATATTACTTTTTTCTTTGTGCTAAACAGTCTCCAGTATTTGCCAAGTAAATGGAAACTTAAAATACGTGAGTTGTCTTTCAGTTTAAATAAGTCTCTGTTTTATTATGCATCTAATTATAAGGTATATTTATGTACATCTTTCTGAAAAAAACAGCCACTGATCAGTGGCGGACTAAAGGCAGAGAGAAGCTCTAGATCACTGCAATAGAAAAGAGCAATAAAATCTTTTCTCTGAGGGAATTTGTGTCAAACACGATTATAATATAATTCAGTCAGAGTGAGACAAGTGGCACAGTAGATTGGCATGCCATGTCACATTGTAATGGCTTATGTGAAGATCTAAGTATAAACCCCTGACAGAAATACTTATAAGACTTATGTCACCAGGATGGGAGATGCTGAATTGGGCTAATTCACATTTTTAAGGTGTATTTCTAGGATGATGCATTTCTAGTCAAATTAACAGCTATGAAGAAACAGCCAGTGGTGAGTCAATTGGCCTGCTTGAGAGGCCGACTTGACAAGGTAGTGACGCTGGAGTAGGATACTCATACATCTTGTAGTTTTTGTTAATTTAATTTTTTTTTCTTGATAATAAATAGATGTTTTAAATGCTGGTCATATGAATCTCAGAGGAATGTCTATATACACTTGGAATCAGGAGATATAGATATTTCCGCAGTCTTTATGGTGGTTACCCGCAATGTTGTCTCTGAAAGAATGAATACTGTTACGCTGAAAAAATAAATAAAATGATAAATAAAAAAAAAAACAAACAAACAAAAAAAAAAACTTTAGGAGGTAGGCATCGTTTCAGACTAACTTGTATGAAAAGCTATCCAGAGAATTAGCAACAAGGAAAACCTTTATCTTTTGTGCAGGTCAGATGATCCAGCTACTAAGGTTAAGGACGCTCAATATGAAAAATGAAAAAATGTGTCAAGTAAAAACACTGCAAAGAAATATAGATTGTGTGTGTGTGTGTGAGTATGTGTGTGTGTGTGTGTGTGTGTGTGTGTGTTAGGCATGTATTCAAATGCCAGAAACTTCATACTTCCTGTTGAACTGTCAAATCATTCTAGAAAGACATCTTCCAAAGACAGAATGTCAAGGAATGATGGTGTAATACTAGCAACAGTATTCATCCAGAAAAAAAACAAATATGTTGTCAGTACTCTTTGGGTGCTTCTATAAGCAAGTCAAAAATTTCTTCTAATATTTTCAGGAGAATTAGACAGCATAACCTCTCCTTTCATTCTTTATGACTAGCAAATAAATATTTATAGCTCTATAGTGATGTATCATAGATAATAGAAGTTTTTCATTATAAATGACCTTAGGAATGATCAGATCCTCACTTGTGAGTTGGGAAAAAATGAAAGTCAGAGAGATCAGGTGACTCACTCAAGGTCATCACACAGATTTTTTAGAGATGGGAGCAGAAAACATTTGTATTTTTTCCCCTTAAAGTTCAGTACGTCTTTTTGTATTACAACATGCCAAAGTTAATTTTCCAAATCTTCCAAAAGAGACTGTGGTCATCTAAGAACGTAAAACATGTTGGAATGAACACATAACTACCTACTTTTTTAAATTATTCACAATTCCAAAAACACTTGAAATAAATAAATTTGGGAACATTATATATATGTATAGATACATACATATATATACTTGGTACAGAGGACCTAGCCTGCTCCAATGATTTGCAGATAAAAAGCTATCCTTTGTTTTTATTTAAACAATGTGCACAGATAAGTGTAGGGGAAGAAATTTGGTTAGGCAAGTGCACCAGTCAGCAATGTGGCAGTGTGAAACTAGTCATTATTTGGAATCCTTGTAGGAAAAAAATTTTTTAAAGGTCAAAATTGAGTAACATAAGCTGTATTTATCCCTGCCTATGGTAATAACAGTAGACTAGACTTTAATTCCTCAAACACATATGAAATATCTATAGTTTTTCTTCCTTTTATCCAAAGATACATGCTCAAGTATCCTTTTCATTTATTTGATTTCTGATTGGGTCTACAGTCTTATCTTCTCATCACCAATGTTGACCATGCTTTAAGAAAAACATGTGGACTAAGATATTGATATTAGACTGGAAAAATGTGTTATTATTTCTAGGGGATCGGAAAATAGATAAATTAATAATACAGTTTCTCTCTCAAAATATTCTGCAATTCTCTTTGAAGGATGGTACTCTTGGGGTCAAGGTCATGGGCAAAGCAACACAGGAGAAATTCCTTTGCAGCTGCTCGCTCTAGGCAGGCATGTGGAAAAAAACCAGATGACTTCAATTTGCAGTGTCATTACTCACCCCATTCCTGACATTGTCCTAGCACAAACATACATACCATGAGCAGCACAAGAGCTATATTTCCACATGCTTGAACTGCAATATGTCAAAAAGGATTTGGAGAAGAAGGTGTTTGCTGATAGATGGCATATATTCACTTTAAGTAAAGATGGGTATGTCTTCACCACAGTTTTCTTAAGGCAGTTGATCCCTTCCCTGGCTGCTGCTTCTTCTTTTAAAGACATGCCATTCAAACTGCACGATATATAAGATGATACTAAAAATGGGACTTGAACAATTACATTGATCACACTGGCCATCCGACAGTGAAAAGTCATTATAATTTTTAGGAGATTTTTGATAAAATTTGTCTACACATGAAAAAACAAGGTGTTCAGAATTTAGGGGAATTTTCCATGAAAATATTGCAGAGAAGATTTAGACCTAAGATACTATTGCGGTTTTTTGTTTTTTGTTTTTTTTTTCTAGAGCTCTGGTTATAGATGATCCAGTGAAAACCAATCAATGGTTCTCTACTTTTTCTTCTGAGTTATAAAAAAGATTTTTGCTCTATAGAATTGTCTTCAGCTCTCAATTCAGACCAGGGTCCTCTAGATGCCTTCGTTATAACCTGCACCTGTTTTTGTTGTTGTTGTTTATTAATACAAATTAAGAGTTGTCCACAATGTCACACAACACAGTCAAGCTAATATTTTTATGGATGTAGTTTTTCTGCTACATAGTCATGTAGTTTTAAAAAACTATTACCTCTTTTTAAATAAATTTTATTATTGTAACTTCTATGATAAAATCACCCCCTTTGAGTATATAATTTTAAGAGTTTTGACAAATATATACACTCATATAATCAGCACAATTAAGACACAGATTATTGTTTATTTCACAGTCACTTGCAACAGGGAAATCTATTTAGCATTAAGGGCTAAAATATATTCATATCTTGGGATGTTAATAAACAACAATCAAAAAATTAGAATTTCTTCATCTAGGGCCCATATACCCAGAGATGTATCCATGGAGGGACTTAAGAATGTCTGAAGGCTTCCTGGAATTATATGCAAAAATATGTGAATGTATGAATGTGTATTTTTAAGCAAAGTGTTCATATTTTCGATCAGAATCTCAAATAATGGCTCTGACCCTCTACAATGTCGTTTGCTGAAATTAGCTCAAAGTCATCATGAAGATCAATAATTTGGAACATTTAAAATTTCTCTTTCATGCTCTGTCCATGGCAATCTCTCTCTCTTTAGAATTTGTTTTCAATATTACTCATCTGATAATCATTTACCAAAAAAAAAACCACATTAAATTTCTAGAATTTGCAAGCACAGGGGTCTAAATTCTGAAGATTAAAAAAGAATGAACAGGAAATATCCCCATCTCTAAAAATTCTCTTGGTCTAACAAAGCTTATAACATCCCACCTATTGTATTAAGACAAATTTATTAACTGGAGGAATCCTGCATGTATGTTACATTCACAAAAGAATGGAAAGCTAATTGAAATCAAGGGCCAACGTAGACATAGATAATCATTGGTTTCATACTTGGTTATAACAGGGATATCTATTTTGTTTTAAGGACGAGGATGTATATTCATAGTTCTCTGAAGATTCCTCCAGCCTTAAGTACTTCATTACATAGTGATTTCTGAATTAAAATAAGTGTAGGTTGATTTCTGACCCTTGGCACTTGGTATTAATAGTGGATAAAATTTTTTGAAGTATGAAGTAAGTATGACTTGATAATATGAGTTGCATTACCTCACAGGGACATGTATTCTAAGTCCAATTAAGACTTTAACTAGAAGAAATGTAAAACTCTATTCCCCCCAAAATAGAGTCAACATTATATCACTTAGGGTAATATGTATCCAGGCTTTTAATGCAATTATGTAACTTAGCCATAGCTACCTTTTAAAAACTCTGATTTCACTTGCAGTTATAAATTCCAAAACATTTCATTTTTAGACACAATACTCTATTTCTGAGTTCAAAAGAAAAAGAAGTAAGTTCAAAAATTTTTTAAATAATAACTGGCATCCATAGATGAAGGGGATGCCTAGTAACTTAGTGTAGTTAAATCTCTGCTAGAAAAGCAAATCTAGGGGAAAAACTTCAACTGTTTAAGTTATTGGTCTGGGTGACTTTCAGTGCATTTAAGGCAAAAGGGAGCTATGCTTACTTACAAGTTGGATAAAAAGTTTTCCTACAGTGGATGAAATTGACTAAGGTAGTCATTATGATTCTAAAAATGGCTTTAGATAGTTTTATCTTTAATGTTTGCATGTCCAGAAAACAATACATATTTTTCTGCTTTTATATAGGTAACAATAAAATGGAGTAGTACTGCAGTCCTCTTGGAAAGATGAATTGTAATGAGAAAGTACTTCAGGTTTTTAACTTCTTGAATTAGCAACTACAGGCAGAAAAATTACATATGCAACAGATTCTATTTGTCCCCTAAATTGAGATCAATGGGGATAACTATGATCCAAAAATATATTGATTTGCAAAAGTCTGGTTTCTTTTAATCTGTCGATGATAAGCCCTCTTCTCTCTGAGAATTATCTTGTCCTTATAATTACTTTGAGACACACTTCTAACTCCCTTTTTCAAGACCAAAAAGTTTCTGATACCAGTCATTCAGAGTAGTTGTTTAATTCATGCAATTGTATTTAAAATGATTTTCAATCTTATGCTGCTTCATTAAAGTTTTCATTTTAGACCAATAATGGTTGTTATTATTTCTGTAATAGAGGTGTTCCAGACACAGCAGGCAGGATGATACAAAAATACAAAGAAAAGAATATAAGACATTGTGATAAATGTTTAAAGAGCAAACACTTCTTCTCATTTATATTTGTTTCTTTATCATTTCAAACATTGCTCTTTATAAAGCAGACTCAAAAAACATAGCACTGGTTTGGCCTGGCTTGGCCTGTCTTGGCCTGGCTTGACCCACATTAAAAGACAGAAAGTCTCAAGCTATAGATCTCACTACTCTGGACCTACTGAATTAGAATTTTCATATATGTAACCAGGCTTATGTATTTTTATAGAGATTAACTGATAACTCTGATTTATACCTCTGATTAAAAAACACTGAGTGGTATTTGGACAGCATAATATTTAGACAGTTAACCTATGCTAGGGATGGTAATAAGACATATGACTTATAATTTATTAAATTATTGCTGGGAGGTTCAGTCATTTTCAATTCTTGCTACATAGTAGAATCTTTTCAGAAGCTTTTAAAAAATTCTACAAATCAAAACCACAGTGAGATACCAACTCACACCAGTCAGAATGACTAAAATTAACAAGTCAGGAAGAGACAGATGTTGGCAAAGATGTGGAGAAAGGGGAACCCTCCTACACTGTTGGTGGGAATGCAAGTTGGTGCAGCCAGTCTGGAAAAGCAGTATGGAGGTTCCTCAAAAAATTGAAAATAGAGCTACCCTATGACCCAGCAGTTGCACTACTGGGTATTTACCTTAAAGATAAAAATGTAGTGATCCGAAGGGACATGTGCACCCAAATGTTTATAGCAGCAATGTCTACAATAGCCAAATATGGAAAGAATCTAGCTGTCCATCAACAGATGAATGGATAAAGAAGATGTGATACACACACACACACACACACACACACACACACACACACACACAGGAATACTATGCAGCCATCGGGGGGGAAAAAACAAATTCTTGCCATTTGCAATGACATGGATGGAACTAGAGGGTATTATGTTAAGTGAAGTAAGTCAATTGGAGAAAGACAATTATCATATGAGCTCTCTGATAAGAGGAATTTGAGAGGCAGGGTGAAGGGTCATGGTGGGTAGGGAGGGAAAAAATGAAACAAGATGGGAGTGGGGAGGGAGACAAACCATAAGAGACTCTTAATCTCAGGAAACAAACTGAGGGTCACTGGGGGTGGGGAGGTTAGGGATATGGTGGCTGGATTATGGACATTGGGGCGAGTATGTGCTATGGTGAGTGCTGTGAACCGTGTAAGACTGATGATTCACAGACCTGTACCCTGAAGCAAATAATATATTGTATGTTAATTTTAAAATACAAAACAAACAAACAAACAAACCATAACTAAAAAAAAAAAAATTCTAATTATTGGAGCACCTGGGTGGCTCATTTAAGCCTGTGCCTTCAACTTGATCCTAGGGTCCTGGGGTTGAGTACAAACATCAAAACTAGGATTGAGAACTACTGACATAGACAAACTATCCACCATATAACTGACAAGATAGCACTTTTGATTTTCCTTCATTATATTTATAGAACTCTGGTTGTTCATGAGTATAAAATTTATTTCTGTACTCCTGTTTAAAGTATATGGATGACATATATAATATTTAGTCATGCTTCCTTCATCCTAGTGATTAATAAGAGTTTTGTACTTATTAATTATATCATGACAATTCCAAGGCATTTAAAGATGTTTAATATATACTACTCATGGAATTAATTACTTAGATTTTATGTCTCATTTTTAGTAACTAGATAGTGATGAAAATGTTAGCTGCTACTATGAATAGGCCAAAGATATATAAAAGCTCAAACACAATAGAATTTTATTTCTTCTATAAAAGTACTGGGTGAGTTTGGCAAGTCAGCCAGATGATGTCATGTATGCATTCATTCAGGAAGTCCAGCAGATATAGACTCTACTGTCTTCAACATGGGATTTCTAAGGTGACTCTGGGTATTCCAACTCTACATTGGAAAAGAGCTCAGGAAGACTTTATATCTCAGGCTTGGAAAAGTTATATGCTAACTTCATTTACATTTCATTAAATAGAATCAGTGACCATGTCTAACTAAAATGGAGGACAAGGTATATAATCTTTCTGTACAACCAAGAAAAATATGAAATAACATTTTCTACCATTGTCTAAACTTGTGATTTCTGAAAAATTATTTGCATCTTCTATTAAAAATAACACATCCTTATCCCTCCTCATGAGAGAAAACCCATAGCCCCATCCAGATACTCTGTTCAAAACTCAATGTACAGGGGTGCCTGGGTGGCTCAGTGGGTTAAAGCATCTGCCTTCAGCTTAGGTCATGATCCCAGGGTGCTGGGATAGAGCCCCAGGTTGCGCTCTGCTCTGCGGGGAGCCTGCTTCCCTTCCTCTCTCTCTGCCTGCCTCTCTGCCTACTTGTGATCTCTGTCTGTCAAATAAATAATAATAAAAAAAATCTTTAAAAAAACCTCAAAGTACAGGATCTCTGCTGAGTCCTGTGCATGAAGTCCTTAGGTACTTCCTGGGGCTAAAAGATAAGCTCTTGGCCCACACTTGGTGACACATCTAATAAATATAGTTGGAGTAGGGGCAATGGAAACACAGTAAAAACTTTCTTTTCAGAAAGGAAAGACAGGAAGACACAGCAGTCATTGCTCAATAATGGTGATGAGTTAATATATGTATACCATTTTGTGTGCATGTGTTTGTGTGTCTGTGGTGTGTGTGTGTACACATATTACAGGACCTTCAACTGCTATTCTCCCTGCAGCATTGTACACAAACTTACTCAACTCATGGATGAGTTTGATTCATGGATGTGATTCCAGAGATTGTTCTAATTCTAGAAATTTAAATTGGGCACAGGTCCTAATATAGGCCATGATGTCAGGAAATGTTATATATAACAAAATGTTATAAATAACAAAAACCACTAGTCTGACCCAGAGAAGTGACTTGGTAGTTGTTACGTGGTGTAGTATTTTATAGCATAACTACTATTTATTGCATTTTAACCCACAAGAGAAGAAAATTTTACCACGTGGGAAAAATTATATAGCTCATTTCTATTCTATCTATTCATTTATAATACCTTGTCTATTTATTTTCTAAAACTTCCGCAATGACCAGATTATGTGCATCTCAGATAGCATTTTCATTGGCAGCCAAAAATTATGTTCTCACATCCAACTCATGTTCAGAACAAGGAATCTCAAAATAATACCAAATGTGAGCCAAAAGTGTGTTCTTATTTCAAATACCACTCAAGCTGATGGATGACAGCTATGATAGAGCTCCTTAGTGTGAACTGAATATCCCATATCTGATTCTGTGTTTTATAGAAATATTCCAAAATATTCCAGAAATATTATTTTGATGCCTTATATTTAGAATAAATAATGCTTGGGGATCTTTCACATAATTTATATAAAATTTAAAACTAAAATTTGTATTTAAAGATATAAGTGCATTTAAGTAATAAAAAGAGTTGCCCTTTTCCCAAATATTAAAAATAAGAATTGAAGGAGTGCCTCGGTGGCTCAGTCTGTTAAGTGTCCAACTCTTAGTTTTAGCTCAGGTCGTGATTTCAGGGTCATGATCTCAAGGTTGTGAGATCAGCCAGTTGGGTTGCCTGCTCAGCAGAGACTCTGCTATCCCCCACGCCCTGCCCCTGTCTCTCCTACCCCCTTCCTGCTTGGGCACTCCCTCTATCACTCTCTTTCTAAAATAAATAAATAAATATTAACAAAATTAGAAGTGATATTCTCCTATTTAGACAATAACATTCCCCCAATAAATGTGTAGTCTCTATTAGCACCTATATTTTACTTTATTTTGAACTTCAATGACTTAATGGAAATTAGTACAAAAACATTTTTGAAATTCATATAATATGTTAGTGTTACAGTATTTCAAAAATAAATGTTTACTTGGTGGGTTTGTTTAAAAAGAAAGAAATATGAAGCCCCCAAAATAGAACTATCTCCTAACTGGTCTTATTTACTCTGTATGTGTTATGATTTATTTTATCTAGGATTCCTTCGGATTCTCTGGTCAACCATGTTTACAATATTATTTTATCTTCACATACTGAGTAATGAAAGCTGAATGTGGCTTGATTAGACTGAATTCTGAATGGACAGAATTCACAGTATTACACAACTTGCTTAGTAATCAATTTGAGACATGTCTACACAGTAAATCAACTCTGGTACTATTCTAACATTTCAGATAAGCAAATTGGGTAACCTCAACAAAATCGTATTACCTTTAAGAGTATGCAGTGGATGTTAGCATAGATGATATATATATATACATATATATATATATATATACATATACATATACATTTATAGGGAATTAATCAAAATCCTATAATAAAAAATGGGAAATTTTCTTTTTTTTTTTTTCAACTTGATCCTCAGTTTTATTTTTTTTTCCCTTTTTATTAATTTTTTCAGCGTAACAGTATTCATTCTTTTTGCACAACACCCAGTGCTCCATGCAAAACGTGCCCTCCCCATCACCCACCACCTGTTCCCCCAACCTCCCACCCCTGACCCTTCAAAACCCTCAGGTTGTTTTTCAGAGTCCATAGTCTCTTATGGTTCGCCTCCCCTCCCCAATGTCCATAGCCCGCTCCCCCTCTCCCAATCCCACCTCCCCCCAGCAACCCCCAGTTTGTTTTGTGAGATTAAGAGTCATTTATGGTCTCTTTTTTTTTTTTTTTTTTTTTTTCTCATTTTATTTATTTTTTCAGCGTAACAGTATTCATTCTTTTTGCACAACACCCAGTGCTCCATGCAAAACGTGCCCTCCCCATTACCCACCACCTGTTCCCCCAACCTCCCACCCCTGACCCTTCAAAACCCTCAGGTTGCCCCAACCTCCCACCCCTGACCCTTCAAAACCCTCAGGTTGTTTTTCAGAGTCCATAGTCTCTTATGGTTCGCTTCCCCTCCCCAATGTCCATAGCCCGCTCCCCCTCCCCCAATCCCACCTCCCCGCAGCAACCCCCAGTTTGTTTTGTGAGATTAAGAGTCATTTATGGTTTGTCTCCCTCCCAATCCCATCTTGTTTCATTTATTCTTCTCCTATCTCCTACGTTCCTCAAAATGTTGAAAATAGAACTACCCTATGACCCAGCAATTGCACTACTGGGTATTTACCCTAAAGATACAAACATAGTGATCCGAAGGGGCACGTGTACCCGAATGTTTATAGCAGCAATGTCTACAATAGCCAGACTATGGAAAGAACCTAGATGTCCATCAACAGATGAATGGATAAAGAAGATGTGGTATATATACACAATGGAATACTATGCAGCCATCAAAAGAAATGAAATCTTGCCATTTGCGACGACGTGGATGGAACTAGAGCGTATCATTTATGGTCTCTTTAACAAAAGAGCGACACAATATAGAAAGTTTCTATGTGGGGAAAAAAAATTCTATTTTGCAATTGAAGTTTTCTGTTGATTTTTTATAAACATTCTAAGCTTACTAAGCATCCCTCATGTTCCAAGCATTCTTCTAGGTTCCAGAAGGCTGTAGTGGACAAACATGAATGACTGTGCTTTGAAGTTTGAGTTATGTAGGTGAGACAGGTAGTTAACAAGCAGAAATACAATATAATTACAAATTGTGCTACATACTTTGTAATAAGTTAAAATTTATATGTTATTACTGGAATTTAACAGACCTGAATGACAAGGAATAATAATAATAAAGTTATGGGCATTTCAGACAGTGGGAATACACAAAGGTAAAATGCTTTATGGAAGAAGAGAGTATGGTGAAACCAAAAAACTTAAATGAGCTGGCATCACTGATGGGGAGAAAGAAAGCATGGGGTCAAATAAAGGTGGAGAGATACACAGATGTCAGACAATATCAGGGTCCTGTAAGTCACTTTAATAATTTGCGATCCTTCCCTAAGTGTAATAGGTGGTTATTAAAGGTTTTTCCTTATTTATTTTGTTAAGAAGGCAAATTATATGACTTGACTTCGACGTTTTAAGGATCATTGTGATATTTGACGGATCGAAGGAATGATGGCTGGAAGAAGAGAGAAAGCCAATTAATAAGCAGAAAATTGTTATTGAGTTCAGCAGACAGAAATATAGTGGCATAAACTAGGGTTGTGAAATGAAGAGACATAGTAGTAGACAGATTGTAATGTATATCTCAGGTAAAACTGATGACACTTTCATAACACATCGCATAAGTGCAGACAAATATAGGTTAGAAAGTAAAACCCAAACATCTGAGTTGAAAACTGGGTCAATGTCAGCTACTAAAATATGAAAAATAGTGATGGGATGGTTATGAGGTAGTGGTTGACTAGGTCATATTAATTTTGTGATGCATGTGGGATGTCCATATGAGGAGATTTATAAAATACTAGTGTGGAATTCAAGGGAGACATTAAGATTCCTCAACATAGAAATATTAACTGGAGTTATGTGACAGGAAAAAGGTAATCTGTGTGAGAAAAGAAAGGATCTGAGAGCTAAACTCTAAGAAGTGTGACATGTGGAGAACATATTGAAGGAAGAACCTAGTAATGATGCCACCAAATAAGCACCAATAGTGGCACAAGGGAAACCAGAAAAACATGACATCATGAAAATGGAGAAATGTATATTAAAAAAGACTATAAACAAACTATATTCAGTGCTAAAAAGGAATTAAAGAATATAAGGCTGAAAGGTTTGCATCATATTTAGATAATACGGAAGTCCTTGGTGACCTGCACAGGATGTTTCCTGAGAGTAGGTGTGGTTAGAGGCTAGATGGTTGTGAATAAAAAATTGTCTTGAAGTTGAGAAGTGGTATCTATCCATAGTTTATCTTTGACAAGAACATGAGTTAGGGAAAAAGCTGGAAGAAAATTTGGTGTCAAGAAAGATTCTAGGTTTGCTTGAATTATTTTAAAGATGATCTGGATCATGCTGAATACTTATGGGAATGATCTCATAGAGAAGAAGGTTAAAATTTAAAAGAAGGTAACAAGAAGTGTAACAAAGAGTTACCAAAAACAGGAGAGGGCTGAGATTTTTTTTAATCTTGGTTGCAAGCCAGCAATTTTGTCAATGTTGGAGAAGATATAGACTAATGAACTAGAATACACGCACCCGCACGCGCGCGCACACACACACACACACACACACACAACACAGAAAAACCTCTGTGACACATGGAACAGCAATCTTAAGTTTCAAGCTTGTGCCAATTTCTCTTGCCTCCCAAGTTTTATGAGGGCAAAACAAACTATTCCAGACTGATGCTGAAGGCAATGGTTTTCTTTATAGCTAAGAAAACCTTAGGTTAGGAAACCTACATCCTTTATAATAGACTGAAAACAAGCCTTCCCAATCTTTGTCATGGTGGAAAACATTATCTTTATTATACAGGATGGAAAACACATTTGCCTTCTGCCCCAGAGGAAAACATCATTTTATCTTCCAATGATGTTTACTGTATAAATGATCTTGAAAAGATAGTCTGGAATACCTGATGTCAGTGTTTCTAATCGCATCGTGCAGAAACATGAGAAACCCTTGGTGAACTCTGTTCTGTGTTCTAAGAGTAAGAAGGCAAACGAGAGCTTAAATTTTGCAAGAAGAAAGGATATTTCTTCTATTTCAACCAAAGGTAATAAAGAGAAAATCCGAGTAAATGGAGATAATTTTATGGATTGATTGTTTGACTAGAATTGTTCTGTTTTCTCAATGAAGTATAAGTAAAGCCATAGCCAAGACTGAAGTGTGGAGGGGTAGACAGTGGAAACATAAGAGTTTATCACTGTAGAAAGTAGGAAAGTAAATTTAGTAGAGAAGAGACATGCTAGAAGGAACATTGCTTTGAGGATATGGACCAGGAATTCATAGTGATACCAGTCCACCTGGTTACATGATTTCTTCAGAAATCAGTTGTACCCCAAAGAGGCTATTTCCCAAGTTGGAGCAACAGAAAGGAGTAAGACAGATTTAAAATATTGTATGGAAATAGCTACATTGATAAATTATGGCATCCAACCTGGAAAAAGAGAGAAGTGTCAAATTGGTTGAAAGAATCCAAAAAGTTCAATGAATGAGTCTTTAAAAAGTTTTAAAAACCATCATACTGGAGTACTATAGCAAACAAGTCTTAGAGAGCTTTCAGCAGAGAGTGGAATGTTTGCATTAATTATTTTAAGGGTAGTGGAGTCTTTAGTAAAGTGTGGTTGAAGAAGTGGATGAATTAGGAAGAGTGAAGTAAGCCATCATTGGAATAAGGAGGTCAAGTAACAAAGAGGCAAAGATGACAGAAGGATTCTCATGGTAATTGTTAAAATTATGTAAAATGATGGAAGAAGTAGGTATGGACAAGGAGTATGATCAAGGAGTTGACGCCTTCACTGGTTTTAGTAGGATGAATAAGACATTGGTATATGAGAATGAGGAGAAGAGAGGGTGACATAGCATCACGGTGTGAGCTCAATGCAGCAAGAAGCTTTTAAGAAGGAACATAGTCCTTTATTCCCTTTTGACTATGAATTGGCAATATAATTGATTATAATTATAAGATCACAGATTAATATTTACAACTACTAAATATATATAAATATAACCTATCCTTAAGATCCTTTTATTTTTACAATAAGTAAAACATGTGTAAGGTTTCCTCCTTTCCATTCATAACATTTTACTTACTTTCCAAATGGTTTTACGTTAAATAGGATTTGTTATTTCCAGGCATCTAGAAAATGGAAAGAAACAAGTCAAAGTTAGAGTAAAAATATCTTCAATGTACTTATTTCAAAGTGCAAATGACTTTTGTCATCCTATCAGTATTTAATTTTGCAGTGAGACCACATTCTGACTACTGTGTTTAATTCTTGTTGCTGTATTTATAGGAAGGACACCACTAAGATTGAAAAGGTCAAGCAAAATGACAGTAACTAATTCAGAAATGAGATGTCAAAAATTGAAGTTATAAATCAAGGATTAACCTATAAGCATTTCAAGTACATTTATATATAGAGAAACCCACATACATAAGCACACACAAAAGCTAGTTAAAACAGTATTTGAAAATAAATTGACAAGGTCAGCAAAAGCAGCAAATTATGTGAGCCGAAGAGTGAACTTCTGTAAAAAAGGGAAAGTGAAGATAAACTATTAAGTCTAGGAAGTACCTGTGTATTTTAGAAATAAAATATTTATACTACATGTATTAATCTGAAGCTGTAGTATACATAGGAGAAATACATTTTCATGTCACTGATACAAATTTAAAAAAGAAAATTAATCATGCAGCTATTTTTTTTAGTTTATTATTCTGTGTTTATGATAAGTATTGTTTTGAATGCCAGACTATGTTGTAGTTTGGGTTTTAAACAGAGGATCTTTCCAAATTGAAAAGTCTTGGTAAAAATGAGTCTAGACCCAGGCTTACAACTTTCACAAAAATTAAGTCAAAATGAACCACAGACCTAAATTTAAAATTTAAAACTATAAAATACTTAGAAAATAACATAGGGGAAAAACCTAGATGACCTTGGGTTTAGTGATGAGGTTTTAGATACAACTCCAGAGAAATGATTAATGAAGAAAGAATTGTAAGGTGGACTTTATTAATTAAAAACTTCTGCTCTCGGGGCGCCTAGGTGGCTTAGCAGTGGGGTAAAACCTCTGCCTTCTGCTCACGTCATGATCTCGAGGTCCTGGGAATGAGCCCCACGTTGGGCTCCCTTCTCAGCGGGGAGCCTGCTTCCTACTTTCTCTCTCTCTCTGCCTGCCTCTCTGCTTGCTTGTGATTTCTGTCTGTCAAATAAATAAATAAAATCTTTAAAAAAAAAAAAAACCTTCTGCTCTATAAAGGAGACATTATCAACAGGACAAAAAGACAAGCCACAGACTCAGAAAAATAGTTACAAAAGACACACCCGATAAAAGACTATTCTCCAAAATATACTAAGAACACTTAAAACTCAACAGTAGGAAATCAAAAAACCTAATTTAAAAAATGGGCCACTATTTGAGAAATCTCTGTACATACGCTCAATATTGCTGTGAATCTGAAACTACTTTAAAAAATAAGGTCCATTTTAAAAAAATATCAAAGGATCTGAATAGATATTTTCCCAAAGAAAATACACTAATGGTCAATAAGCACATGAAAAAAATGCCCAACATCTTTTTGACAGTCGATGCAAATCAAAATCACAGTGAGATATCCCTTCACACCCAGTAGGATGGCTGTGGTCAAAAAGATATAGCAAGTGTTGATGAGTTGTGGAGAAATGGAGCCCCCCATATTGCCAGTGAGCATAAAATGGTGCAGTTAGTTGGAAAACTTTTGGTAGTTCCTCAAAATGTTAAACAGAGTTACCGTATAACAGCAATTTCGCTCCTAGGTAAATACCCAAAATTACCAAAAATATAACTATACAAAAATTAATATGTGGACCCTCGCAATATCATTGTGAACCACAGAGTAGAAACAACCCACATGTCCACCAATGACGAATGAATAGACAAAATGTGGTATATCCACATAATGGAACATTATTTGACCATAAAAAGGAATGAAGTACTGATAGATGTTTTAATACCAATGAATCTTGACAATATTATGCTAAGTGAAAGAAGCCAATCATAACAACTACCTATTGTACGAACTCCCTTAAATGGACCATTTGTATATCATTTATATGAGATGTTCAAAATAGGCAAATCTATAGGGACAGAAAATAGGTTAGTGGTTGCCATGGGCTAGAAGTAGGAATTGGAATGCCTACTAACAGATACAGGGTTAGTTGTTTTACTTTGTTTTGTTTTGTTTTGTTGGAGGGTTTTTTTTAATTTAATTTAATTTATTTATTTGACAGAGAGAGATACTGAGAGAGAGGGAATACAAGCAAGAGGAGTGGGAGAGGGAGAAGCAGGCTTCTGGCAGAGCAGGGAACCTGACACAGGGCTTGATCCCAGGATCCTGGGATCATGACCTGAGTCGAAGGCAGCTGCTTAACAACTGAGCCAGCCAGGTGTCCCATTGTGTTTTGTTTTTCATTTGTTTTGAATGATGACAATATTCTAAATTAGATTGTGGTAATAGTTGCACAATTCTGTGAACATATTAAAAACCACTTAACTCCAAATTGGTGATTTTATGATATGCAAATTATATCTCAATAAAGGTGTTAATTTTAAAAAAATAATCTAAAGGCCTTAACAGACATCTTACCAAAGAAACACACTTGGAAAATGAGCATAGAAAAAGATATTCCACATTACATGTCATCAGGAAAATGTAAATTAAAACGATGAGATACCTATTAGAATGGCCAAAATCTAGCACACCCACTAAAACAAATGCTGGTGAAGATGTGGAACAACAGGAACTCTCATTCATTGTTGGTGGAAGTGCAAAATGATACAGCCACTTTGGCAGATAGTTTGCCAGTTTCTCACCAAATGAAAGATGTTTTTATTTTTTCATTTTTATTTATTTTTTATTTTTTTAAGATTTTATTTATGTATTTGAGAGAGAAAAAGAGAGAGAGCATGCGAGAGAGCATGAGCAGGGTTGACGGGCAGAAGGAGAGGGAGAAGCAGACTCACCACCGAACTGGGACCCAAGGTGGGGCTTGATCCCAAGACCCCAGGATCACAACCTGAGCTGAAGGCAGACGCTTAACTGACTGAGCCACCCAGGGGTGCCAAAATGAAACATATTTTTATCATACGATCCAGCAGTTGTGCTCTTTGGTATTTACCCAAAGGAACTGAAAATCTACATTCACAAAAAACCCTACACATCCATGTTTATAGAAATTTTATTCATAATTGACAAACTTTGAAAGTAACCAAGATATTCTTCAGTAAGTGAATGGGTAAATTCTGGTACATCCAGACACTAGAATGTTATTCAGCACCAAAAAGAAATGAGCTATCAAGCCATGAAAAGACATAGGGGAAATTTAAAAACATATTACTAAGTGAGAGACACAATTTGAAAAGACTACATAATGTATGATTCTAAATATATGACATTCTGGGAAGGCAAAAACCATGGAGACAGTAAAAAGATCAGTTGTTTCCAGTGGTTGGAGAGAGGGAGGGACAGATAGGAGCACAGGGGATGTTTAGGGCAGTGAAACAGCCCTGTACAATACTATAATTGTGCATACATGTCCTTATACATATCTCCAAATCTACAGAGTATTTACTAAGAGTGAATTTTTGGGGTGATAATGATGTACTTCAGATGATAAAGATGTGCTAGTGTAGACCCCTCAGTTGTAACAAAGGTACACACTGGTGGGAGGTGTTGATAATGGGGGGAGATATAGATGTGTGGGAGGCAAGGGATACATGGGAAATCTGAGTATCTTATGCTCAATTTTACTGTGAATCTAAAACTTTTCTAAAAAAATTAAGTCTATTAAAACATTGAACACACACACACACACACACACACATGCATAATTAGAGTAATTCCCACAACATTGTGCAGATGTCCTCGCTTTTTGCTGAATGCCAAGCAATGGAGGGACCACTCTAGCCTTGGGTTATAGGGATTAGTGATGAAAATTCTTATGTCTGAAGCTCTTGGTTCTTTGGCTCTGAACTTACAGGCTCTCGCTTGGGTCATGAGAATCTTGGGTGAGAGTGAGATACCCTAGGGTATAGCCTTTGTAGATTTTGTTCTCTCCCTTCAGATTTTTCTACCTCCCTGGGATTCCCAAAGTAGACCTTTAACCCTCATCTTATTCCTTCCTTTCTAGCACACCCAGCACAATTCTGTTGTCCTTTCCAGTCTGAGCTGTCCAGCACAAAGTCTGCAGTAAGCTCAGATATTTCTAAAAGACAAGTGCATTTGATTGCACGCAGGCTTTTCTTTTTTTTTTTTTTTTTTTTTTTTTTTTTTTTTTTTTTTTTTTTTCATTTTATTTATTTTTTCAGCGTAACAGTATTCATTCTTTTTGCACAACACCCAGTGCTCCATGCAAAACGTGCCCTCCCCATTACCCACCACCTGTTCCCCCAACCTCCCACCCCTGACCCTTCAAAACCCTCAGGTTGCCCCAACCTCCCACCCCTGACCCTTCAAAACCCTCAGGTTGTTTTTCAGAGTCCATAGTCTCTTATGGTTCGCTTCCCCTCCCCAATGTCCATAGCCCGCTCCCCCTCCCCCAATCTTATTTCATCTTCTAAATTTCCTAGGGAAGGAAATGGAAAATGTCCACTTATCTGCTTGAGTTTCTTTTCTTAAAGCAACCACAACAACATCAACAATTTTTAAAAGCTAGAACTCAAGATACTTACTGAAGAGGTCATTGTCTTAACAATTATTCAAAGTGGTAAAGAATTCTGAATGGCTTGAATATTAGGTTTGACTATCACTGCAATTAAACCTTAGTAAATTTAAATCACATCATTTTCAAAGTTCCTTTGGGATGGTCTTACACTCATTCTTTAAAAAAAAAAAAAAATTATGGAGTGGCCATATTTTGCTGCTGGAAGACATTCAGTTTCTAAAGCTTGAAACTGGGTCTTCTACCTCCTTCTAAAGTAGTTCTTTAGGGGCGCCTGGGTGGCTCAGTGGTTTAAGCCGCTGCCTTTGGCTCAGGTCATGATCTCAAGGTCCTGGGATCAAGTCCCGCATCGGGCTCTCTGCTCAGCAAGGAGCCTGCTTCCCTCTCACTCTCTCTGCCTGCCTCTCTGCCTACTTGTGATCTCTGTCTGTCAAATAAATTAAAAAAAAAAATCTTTAAAGTAGTTCTTTATACTAACTTCCACTGCCTTTGAATTACAAAGAAAATCCACTCTTTATTGTTTTTAAGATTTTATTTATTTATTTGACAGAGAGAAACACAGCAAGAGAGGGAACACAAGCAGGGGGAGAGGGAGAGGGAGAAGCAAGGAGCCTGATGCATGGCTCAATCCCAGGACCCGGGATCATGACCTGAGCCAAAGGCAGACACTTAACTGACTGAACATCCCACATGCTCTGATGACGACCTGAGTTGAAGGCAGTCGTTTAACTACTGAGCCACCCGGGAACCCCACAAATCCACTCTTTAGAGAGAAAACCAAGCAGTGTTTAAATATTTCTTTGTTGTTCCCCCAAAGGTGTTGGTTAAGCAACCCAATCCTTCTTTTAGCATATCAAGAATTCAGCGCTGGAGAAGCTAATTCCAAGATCTCTTCAATCAGTCAACAAGCCTGCATTAGGACAAGTCTTTCTTCTTATTAAGAATTTCAGATTCTGGGTGGGAAGTATTTCCACCGTGATCTTTATTTTACAATAATGAAAGACCCTCAATTCCCACACCATCCTGTGTGGAAGATAAGTGGACACTCCTTGTAAGCAACATCTGGAAATCATTGTGCAACTATTATTAGCTAATCATTTGAAGATCTCTGGTAGGAAAAAGGGAGAATGCTTTCTATTACCAAACTAAGCATACTGTCTAAACCTATGGGAACAATGGATGAAATTCTTAATAATGAGAAACAGGTTGTATTATTACTAAAGGTTTATGTAAATATTCAGTTGAGCATACTTATAAACAAAGAAGCAGGTCCTCTTTCTTGCTCTCTCTTTCTCTCTCTGCTTTGCTTTTTGTCTCAAGGTCAAATTATCAAAAGTGAATATAAATATTAATAATAATTAAAGATATACAAAATTTGCATGTTATAATATATATTTTTCAAGTGTTCAGTACAGTGCTCAGTAAATACTGTATGATGTTACAATTGAACTCAATTATCAGAATAGCAACTCTTAGAAGTTCAATTGGTATAAGATATGTTGATAATTTTCAACCATGAATTATAGGGGATAACTGCATGTATTTATTTACACACTGTATTTTTTCTATTAAACCTCTTGATTTTATTCATGTTTATAGTTACTAAGACACTGCCAGAAATACATGATTGTTGAGGTTTTGTAGTTTTGCCAATGACTAATAAATCCTAACCATCAATCTTTTGACAATGAGTGCCTTCATTTTTTCACATTTAATGCTGTGTTAAACTTTAAAACTTACTATTGGAGTTGTAACTATATGATCTAAGTAGGTCAAAGAAAAAGTAACAATCACAACAAATAATGTGATGGATTGTTCCATAAATACAAGTACATCATTCATTCTATGAGGACTTCTAGATTCATTAGAATTCTTTCTATATCGATCTTAAAATGTATAAGTAAAGTAAGTAAATACGATAAGTAGGAAAATACTTTTGATTTATCAGCAATTTATTTAGTAAAACAATGAAATCCTCAACTCTTACATCTTCTGACACTGTAAACATTTTGCATCATTGGCATTGGACTCTCAATTCTACACATTTTAAACAAAACATTTCATCATAAAAGCTTATATCTGGGAGATTAGTTTTTTTAAATATATACTATACATGCTGTTACACATTTTTAATACTCGTAGAACATATATGACAATTAGAAAATGCCAAATGCATAAAAATCAGCCAAGAACTTATTAAACTATAATATAAAGAGTATAATGTTGAGCGTAGTAATTGTGCTTATGGTTTTCAAAAATTATTTTGGAGCCAAATATAGTGAACAAAAGCTAATTTATTGTAATTGTTATCTTTTTAATGTAACCAGAAATACATTCAGTGTAAAATGAATCAGAGCAATTGATTTAGGAGATGTGTGTCTGCTGAGCAATGTTTTAGGAGGCAACCAATGGGGCAGTAGTAAATTGTCCTGCCTACTGTTTCTAGAACTGACTGAAGACCCATATGCATGTAATATACAAATACATACATGTAGATGTATGTATATATATATGTAGATGTTTATATGTGTAGATGATTGTATATGTGTCTGTGTGTTTGCATGTGTGTACACACATACACATACAAACACACACTTCTCACCTTAAATGGTGCAGATAAAATGAAAAGTGTTTGTCCTCCCCCACTTAATCATCAGGCTTCAAGTTATGTTCTTTTCCCTTTAAATCTGTCCTCAACATAATTTTGCCTTCCTCAAATGTTGTCAGGATAAGTGAACAAATTTCAACACACCCAGTTCTCTCTGAAGCACTGTCCTGAATGTATTCATCTCTTAGATGCTGGAGTGCTTTGCTTTAGCCAGAGTTTTTTCTTCAAATATGTTAAGAATAATTAAAGTTGGGGCACCTGGATGGCTCAGTTCATTGAGCAACTGACTTTGATCAGGTCATGATCTCATATTGCTGGAATCGAGCCCCACATGGGGCTCTGAGGTCAGCTCAAAGTCTGCTTCAGATTCTTTCTCTCTCTCTCCCTCCTGCACTCCCTCTCTCTCTCTCAAATAAATAAAATATTTTTAAAAAAAGAATAAAGTTGTAGAACTCCTCACTCTGTAAGTGCAATTTCATTATTATGTAATTAGCTCACTGTCAGTCTTCTGACTATTTCTCTGAAAGTAAATGATATAATTGCACCCAGGAACATTGCTTTAACTATCTACAGACCTGGTAGTTTTCAACTCTTTATCTCTGGGACCTCAATTTTGAGTTCTTGTCTCTTATTTCCAATAGCCTTTAGGATGTATTCAATTGAATGTTGTAGGCACTTGAAACTCAAATCTTCACAAGCTGCCTCCTTTTAGGTTCCTGGACCCAATTCCAATGTGAGGGCAGAGAGTTCCTCTATAGCACCAAGCAACTGTGGGACATCAATTCAGTGTCTGAGAATTTAACTCAATTCAGACACAAACTACCTGAGATATCATTGGATTCCACGGTTTAAGAGATCAGCCTTACAGAACTGCCTCTCCCCCAATTTTAGCTATCAGTTACTAGCCCAGGTAGTTACCTGTGCTTCTCACTTATTGTTTACAGACTGGAGATTCTAAGGATCTCCTCAAACTCAGACTGCCAATCATCAAGTCTAGATTGTTACCTCTATCTTTGAATGACTGATGGGCTATGAAATAGAAGTTCTCAGGATCTCCTCCTCTAATCCTGAGGCCTGTTCTGGCAGCAACCAGCCCTCATTCTTAGGTTACCTAATGGCTTTCTAAAACGCACAGTTAACAATAAACACCTTTGTTGCCTTGTCACTTAGAAAATTCCAAGTGTTTGGGAAGCTCTGTTGCAGAAATGGTACAAAAACCAAATATATACTTCTTATTATAAATCACAATATTATACTGCCCAAACATTTTTCCCTTTCTGATGTGTCCTTCCCTTTATTTCTAAATCAGTGAACAAAACCACTTACCACCCAGTTTCCCAAATAGGAAAGCTAAGTTTTATCCTTTACTTCCTTTTGTCCTTCATTATTAACATACCTTCAGTTTTTCAATGTCTTTTAATTCTAGATTGGAATAATGTTTTTAAAAACTCATCCATTCTTTTCCATTGCCACTATCACTATCATTGCATGAAGTATAAAAATAGCCTTGTATTTTCCTCCTTGACAGTGCTTTCTCTTTCCACATTATGATCAGAATGGTATTTTTAGGAGTGCCTGGGTGTCTCAGTTGGTGAAGCATTTGCCTTGACTCAGGTCCTAATCCCAGGGTCCTGGGATGGAGCCCTACTCAGCAGGGAACCTGCTTCTCTCTCTGCCCCTTTCCCTTCTCCTGATCTCTCTCTCTCTCTCTTTCAAATAAATAAGTAAACAAAAGTTAAAAAAAAAAAGAATGGTATTTTAAAAACATAAATTTATTTATTGACCTTCTTAAAATAGTTCATTTGTTTTCCCTTTGTATATAGGATACATTCTGGATTTCTTAACGTATGAAGTAGCTCTAAATCCTGAATTATGTATTAAATGTGTGATTTATAAAATTCCCTACAATAATTTTATCTTTTATTCTGAGCACTGATATTCCCTGACTTAATTTAAGGACTGCTTAGACTCGGGTAAACTCAGCCACCATAGGATTTTTAACTTGGTCAACCAATTATTTGAAATTTGAATTTCAGATACATATTTCTGAAAAAAAAAAAAGTTTTTCAGCAAGAACAAAGCTACCTGTAATATAAGTTCACTTTTCATTCGCAATCAAGATACAAATAAAATTCTTTGAGATCTTTAAATTCAGGCTGTAGTTTATATTTTTTCTATAAGGAAGTTGAAAACTCTTCTGATAACAGATGTATTAAATGTATGAAAATAAATACAGATATAAAATGTTTGTGAATCTACCTTTATTAAGTAAAGTTCTAGCCAGTACATAAAGTTCCATTTTTGCTTTAGAACAAATATTTGCTTTAATAGTCACACAGTAAATATTTATCTGTGTCTGTTGTAATTGTAAGTAAGTACATCTCATATTTTATAAAGCTGAAAGAAATTTGTATTTAGAGAAAGATCAGTTCCAAGAAGGGTGATTAATGAAAATTTTACTGAAAATACATTTGAACTGGCCTTTGGAATCTAAGTGGGAATTGGACAAATAGATATGGGGAAAAGGTATTTTGCATTTTTGACATGGAAAAAAGCCAACTTATTAAAAGACTACAGTTAAGGCCAGACAGTTTGGTAATGAGTTAAAAAACAAATGATTGGCAAGAGTAAAGAAAGCTCTGATAATACAGATTCTTTAACTTGCTACTGAAAAAAATTCAAAACATGGCTGCCTTCGCTCTTTCACTCTTCTAGATAGTATATGAACTTACCTGGAACTTTACTCCCTTAAATCTTTGTTGGTTTCATTTCAACATTTTCTCTCTTGCTTGACTTTCTTTTTTTAATATATTTTATTTATTTATTTGACAGAGAGAGAGGGAAAGAGAGTACAGCAGGGTGAGCAACAGGCAGAGGGAGAGGGAGGTACCCTGTTGAGCAGGGAGACTGGTGTGGGTCTCATTCTCAGGACTCTGAGATCATGACCTAAACCAAAAGCAGACTCTTAATGACTGAACCATCCAGGCTTGACTTTCTTGACTTTGTTGACTTTCAATGCAAGCTATGCTACAAGCCATATATTTCTTTATCATTAAGAAGCACATTTTTGAGGCAGTCGTTGTGCTGGCAAGGGTATAATAAGTTAAGAATACTTAAGTGCTATGTAGACTCCTTGGAATCTATTATGTACTCAAAAATATAAGGATGATGATGTCAGATTTCTATTCTCAAGGAATTTGTCTCGTATGGAAAAAAAATAAAGAAATACATGAGATTTCAATGTAAACTGATATTGTTATTATCTCAAACACTGCATCTTTTGTGACACTTTTTTGATATCCACAAGCAGGTGTGATGCATGTAGCATCCATATCCCTTTATACTATACAGTGGAACTGGTCAAGCTCTTGCCTTATCCTCACTTATAAGACAGAGTATGTGTATTTATCTTTCTATCACCTGTGAATTTAAGAAAAGCCTATACACATAAAATATATGTGTGTATATATACATATACACACATATATTTAGTAATATGTTGGTTTAAAAAAATCTGAGGGATGTGCACAGCAATATTAAATAATGTTAAACAGTTATGGAGACTGAGAATATGGGCAAGACCACTGGAATTAGAGTGGCCATTGGTGACCTTAGACATACCAGTTTCAGTAAAATGGTGGGCACCAATATGAGCTATATTCAGTTTTCTTCCAACTGCTTCCAGATCTGTTTGGGCAGGAAAATAATGTGTTAGCCTTCCCACATCTAGGGCTTTGTTAATTTCTATTTTAACAAGGATAAAATATTTAACCTAAGTGGAATTTCAAACACTGTTTTTTGAGAAAATCAGAAATCATTGAGTCTTCTGGAATAAAGAATTTCTTTCTGACCAAGGCCAGTGCAGGAACTTTTCTTTTTAGCTCCCCATAGGAACTCATTTATCTGGAACTAAATAGCATAGAGAAGAGAAGCAGAGCGAGATGGACAAAACTTCTTTTTAACAAATTTGACTGAGCCATTTCTCAAGAACATATCTGAGTTTTAAAGCAAGTAAAGGATCTTCATTTTAAGCTAATGGGCCACTTGTTCCTCTTGCTAAAATATCTCACTTAACAGAAATTACTTGGACATTGCTACAACACAGTATTCTGAGAGCAAAACAATATTTTATACAGGATAATTATGAAAACCAACAGATTTAATTCAAGTAAATGAAGAAAGACATGGGATCATATAAATGTTGACTTTCTTATAACAAGACTCTCAAACATGCATATGTATCCTCAGATCCCATACAAATTGCATATTTCTGTTGTACATAAATTCTGACACCATATCCCCAGTGTCTTCCTAATCAAATAGAGAAATTCTCTGACTCGGTCTGATTTTCCATATTTTGCTTAAGAGATTTTTCCAGGAGAGCCAGTGAAATTCATTTCTAGTTCAGTTTTAATGCCTCACTAAGAAGCCCTCATTCATTCATTCATTCATTCATTCCTGAAAGCTCTGGGCCTTGTCCCTTTCATAGTAATAATCAAGCATTTATTTTCTGTTCTAATTTCTTTCTCACTTGATTCTTTTAATTGACGGAATTGATATGTGTGTGTATTATGTGTATATATTCAATATATATATATATATTTGAGAAGATATAACAGCATATATATGTTACATATATAGAGAGAGAATTTTAGTATATTATACATATAGAATTTTTAAAAAATCCATCCCTAGAAAACATGAAAATGAGGTCACAAAATCCAATGACTAATATGCATAGATATACAAAAGCAAATTTCTGCCCTTATAAAATTTCACAAAGCTTTAAGCAGGCACATTTACATATCTACATCCCTTGGCAATATAATTCAACCACCACTAGAGTTATTACAAATGAACTAGGGCATATGCTTATCAGGATATGCTAAATTCTTTTATACTGATAGTCTGTTTCAGCAAAAGCTTAATTTCAGGTTACTGTAAATGGCACATGGAATATATCTGGTGATGTATTACAGTAATGACAGAATAAGAGAAATATGCAAAGAAACATTTCTCATAAACTGAAAGGCACAATGGGCAATAGGTCTTTTCAACTGAAATGTATTTTTACTAAAACCGTAAGTTTGTTTTCATTATTTCTTTAAAACCTCATGTGATTTTTTAGAAAAAAATTTAAATTTCCACTGCTGAGTAACTGTTACTAATGTAAGTAATGACAACATAATTTTCAAATGATTTTTTTAATTTCAATTTTTTATTTAAATTCTGGTTAACATATGCAGATGGTTTCTTATATATAAAATTGGACTTACAGTTTATTGCATATTTCTGAAAGATAGAAGGGAATTCATCCTAGATATTAGAGCTACAGCACAAAAAGTTTACACTAGTTGTGTAAATTTCAAATCTGAGAAACCATGCCTCACATCCAACTCTGAGTTCCTTTTAATCAAAGTTAGCAAATCACATTATGAAAATAACTGCTAATGGTGACCCTCAAGATGTTGTTTCTTGTCCCTCAAATAGTTAAGATTTCCTCTATGTCACATAATAACCCTGTTTTAAAATTTTCATCTTTAATATTCCTATATGAATAGGAAACATTAGGTCAAGTTATGTCATTATCTATATTTTATTTATGCTGGATATCTGATGAGTCCAGTTTTATTGTGTGGTATACTGAGCATTTTTATGAACTCCCAAGTAGGAGTGAAAAAAACTGGAGTTATTCAAGGCTGGAAAAATGTTTGAGTTTAGTGGAACCTGAAACATAATCTGCAAACCATGGTTCCTCTTCATTTTATGTATATTTCAAGGGAAATTTAATTCAGATGTTTCTGATTAATGCACACTTAGCTCATCAAACTTGTGCAAGAGTTATGTGATTTCCAGGAAGACTTTCTCTTTGCAAGACATTTCCCTCTATACAAGGAAGTCTAGATTTGCCTGTGTTAGATGCTATGCAAAACTGGAAACACTTCTGGTGCTTTTTTTTTTTTTTTAATGTGTCTGAGTTCATACTTTTACTTGATGAGAACCTTTAAAGCAACCACGTCCCTTGTCTTCTTATAAAAGCAGTAAAAGAAAATAACTGATATACTCAAAGTGACTTAATCAAACTCTCCAAATTAGAAAAATAATTTGTGAATTTATATTACATTGAACCATACAGTCTTTGACTGCAAAATGGCTAACACATGTTAGAAACAGTAATGGAAAGAAATTGAACCAAAAGTCAAGGGATCTGGTTTCTAACCTCAATTCTGCCACACACTTTCTAGATGATTTTAAAAGAATCATATTGTTTTTCTTTATCTGTAAAACAAGGGGGTTGAATAACATGATTTCCCTGGAAACAATTCTTAAAGTTCTATCTAATTTCTGAATTCAGTATACATTTTATCAATAGTAACACACACACATATGTATGTACATATATATATGTTACTATTACATATATATGTTACTATTACATATATATGTTACTATATATATGTGAAATAGAGCTGTGTTTCATAATATCATCAAAAAATCTGTTTTACTTCATGAAATTATCTTAATTCACTAAAACAAGTTTATAGCAAAATATATCTTGGTCAAAATTTAACTAAAGTCTTACAAAAATATTTTCTATAATTTTCCTGTTAACTATTTTATGAAAAAGAAGTGAAAGATATGGCTGAGACTGAATTATGGATTAGAATACAGTGTTTTCATATAACACATATGTACAGTTATTACATCAATGGCCTTTATATTAGAAGTAATACAACAATGGCATTCCTAAAACACTGAAAACTTTGAGATCATGTTCTTAATTAGCATGGTTTGCTTTATACTCCAATAACAGACAGCCCCCACATCTTGGTAGTTTAAAATAACCATAGGTCATTTCACAGCACATGTCCTTTGTGGGTTATCTGGGGCTGTGTTCTATGTTGTCACTCCAGGATGCAAGCGGATGCATATTTCATCTCAGTCTTTATTTGACAATCATGACATGAGTGGGAAGGACATGAGAAATCACCAATGGTTCTCAAACTTTTACAGAAGGTCGCTTATAACTTCTGCTGTGTATTAGTGACTACTGTGAGTTACCTAGCTACATGGGTGCTTCCAACAGGTGAGAAAGCATAAGTCTAGCATATAACTGGGAAGCAAATGAGAAATAAGTGGTAGACAGTATCGATGACTTTCACAACCACACACAGAGAAAAATGTTGTGATTTTTAGTGTAGCAAGCTAATTAAGAAAAGA
Source organism: Meles meles (assembly GCF_922984935.1). NCBI lineage: Eukaryota > Metazoa > Chordata > Mammalia > Carnivora > Mustelidae > Meles > Meles meles. The sequence continues at coordinate 122,716,651 of NC_060069.1, forward strand.
AAGTTGATTGACTAATCTTAGATTTTTGAAATCCAGAAATGATTTTTTAATTGAAGTAAATTTAAAAACCATGTAACTAGATACCACCAACCTTAATTTATTTAAAATGTTAATTTTATTTAGGACATTTAAGAATAAAAAAGGGTATTATTCTTAATGCTAAAATTATTTTTTCATATTTTTATAAAATCGTTTTTTAACTTAATAAGGATATCCATGGTTTTGACAAATTAATAATTTAATTTTTTAAAAAATTTTTAGTTTTTTTTAATTTATTTGAGAGAGATAGTGAGAGAGAATGTGAGAAAGAAGAAGGTCAGAGAGAGAAGCAGACTCCCCACGGAGCTAGGAGCCCCATGCAGGACTCAATCCCAGGACTCCGGGATCAGGACCTGAACTGAAGGCAGTTGCTTAATCAACTGAGCCACCTAGGCACCCCACAAATTAATAATTTTAAATAATAGTTAACAGTCATTTCATTTATACATATCTAATATTTTTACTTATACATATATCCTCTGAGTTAATAATTAGTAAAAATTATTCTCAATGTTTGTTCCAAAAAAGAAACAATCTATTTGTATTGTGTACACACATAGCTCAGAAGTAATGGTTTATTGCCATTCTAGATTAAGACATGACCTCTGGTAGTCTTCTGATAGATGAAGAATTGGTATTTCAAGTGATGCTTTACCCCTCTCTCAGTCCTTACCAGTATACTCAGAGCTCAATTCTTCGTCTCCTTTTCTTCACTTCTCTAGTTTTGTTGAAGTATGATCAATAAAAATTGTATACATTTGAAGTATACAGTATCATGATTTGATATTTGGACATTATGGCATGATTGCTACAAAAAAACTAATTAACACACCCATCAACACAGAGTAATTTGGGTTTTGTAATGGAAGCACTTAAGATCTACTCCCTTTGCAACTTTCAATCTGCGATACATTGTTATTACTTATAGTCACAATGCTACTCATGAGGTTGCCAAACTTTTTAATCTAATAGCTGGAAGGTTGTACTCTTTCACCAAAATCCTCTCATTTCCCCCAGCCCCAGCCCCCTGGCAACTACCATTCTACTCTTTGCTCTGGTGAGTTCCACGTTTCAGAGTCCACATGTGTGTCTTTTTGTGTCTGGCTTATTTCACTTAGCATAATGTTCTCCTTAGCAAGTTTATCTATGCTTTTGCAAATGGGAAGATTTCCCCTTTTATGGCTGAATAATATTCCAACATGTGTGTATACATATGTCACACACAATACCTTGTTTTCATTATCTTGACTACTATGAATAATGCTTCAATTAACATAAGAGTAGAGTACAGATACCTCTTTAAGAAACTGATTCTATTTACTTCAGATACATAACCAGAGTGAGATTACTGGATCATTTTTAATGATATTTAATTATCATTTTTAATGTATTTCCATAAGGGTTGTACCAATTTATATTCACATCAAGAGTGTACAAATGTTCCCTGTTCTCCACATTGTTGCCAACATTTGTTATCTTTTGAATTATAGCTTAATTTTCTGTTACATTAAAAACAGACATGGTCTTGATTTCATTGTAAAATGAGGTTTCATTATACTTCTTTTCTCAACTCTCCTTCCTCATCTCTTCAGCCTTTCACTTTTTTCCCTTTGCAAGATTAAGACAATAATATTTTGTTTTGATCAGAAATAAGCTCTCAGTGATGTCTTATTGGATTATCATATCTAAAATATCAGCAATGTTTATGTTGTTTGGACTATTTTAAATATTGTTTACTATTAAGTCAAGTATTGTAATTTTATTGTATTTTTCTTTTTATTCAGTTTATTAAGTCTTAGTTTGGGTGGTTTTTGTGAATTATCCATAGGTTTTCTGATACTTAGAACATTGAGCATTCTAATGGAACTCCTGTGGTTCTGTTGAATACTGGGGGAAAGTCTAAGTGTTATCTCCAAATTTTATTTATTTATTTTTTGTTATTTGGTTCGTTGGTTTGTTCCCAGGGGAGAGGAAGATCCTGCCTCAAGGCCAAATGAAAAAGAAATATTAGTCCAAAGCATTCTTTCATGAATATGGTATTGCTTCCTCTTTTGTACTACCACAGTACAAACATATACACACACCATTACTCGGTTGAAATCAGGGCTTCTGTACTAGATTGAAAACCCCTTGAGATCAAGTAGCATGTCTTATATATCTCAATAACTCTTGAGCTTAACTCCCAGGTGGGTGAAATTTAATCTCTATTGAGCATAATGTATGTACCAAGCACTTTATTAAGTACTTTCATAGGTCTCATATCACTTAACCCCCTCAAACACTGAGGAAAGATGATACCTACCCCCACATACAGGTAAGAATATTAAAACTCAGATGACATAACTGAAAATACCCAAAGCTGCAGCAGGGTCAGAACAGGATGAAGACCTGGGTATTCTGTTGCCATGTCTGATAATATTTCCTCTGTATTCTACTATTTCATAGACGAAGAGTCAGGTACAGAAGAAATAGCCAATAAATAATTGTTAATGAACCAATGTGGTCATACTGTAGAATTTTTAGATATAAAAGTTATGACAGGTGGTAGTAGCTTAGGAAGTTTCTGGGGGGATCCAAAGTGCAAGGAACATAGAGCATGGCTTCGTCTTCTGGTCAACCTCAGGAGGTTCTGAAAGAGAGCTACTCAGAATAAAGATTGTTAAAAGAGCAAAGCAGTTGTATACCACGTGACAGTTTATTATGAAATGAAAGGCATAGTGTGGTAAAAATGGGATGACTAATGACCCCAAATTGCTCAAAATTGACTGACTCCAGTTAAAGATAGTTTGCTCCATTATTCTTCCTTTTTGTACAGCCGCATATAAAAATACTGATGTAATTCTTATCACCTTTCTAACCTAGTCATTAAAATAATACATATTTTTTTATCTAAAGATAATCAGAGTATCTGATAGAAATGAGAACCATGCCCATTAAAAATTCAATGCATTGCACAGAATTAGATATTTTTTCTTTTATTTCTGATTCCCCCCCCCAGGAGTCAGCTTTGTGAAGGCAAACAATGGCTTTGTGTTAATATTTATATTATTTGAGTTTAGTAAACTAAAAGTTTACCATAGAGATAAAAAGAAACTAGAGATGCACATAGAGAGAGGGATGCTGCTCTAATCTATTTTGATTCTATGTATCTTACTATCAAATTTTGCAACAATAATATATTTTGATCCTTATTTTCTTTTGGTTGAAATATTTTGGTATTTCCTATAGTGAAGATTATGACAGCATGTCTTTCATATACATGTATCCATACAATTTTCATCTCAGTAAGTTCTAATAGTCTATTTTGTTTTCCTATATAGCTAACACTTTGACACATTTTGTTACTTTTCTATATAGCTCTTTAATATGCTCTGCTCTCTAAGTTTCTTGTGTATATTCTCTTATATTTAAAATATGCTTCTGCTCACTTCAAGCTCATTTTGAATTCTGAACTTACTTTCCAGGGGAAGAATAAACACCTTCTTTCTGAAACATCTTTTCCAGCTTCTGTCAACAGCAAATGTAATGAGCTTGCTTCTAAGACATCACTTAGGACACTGATGAATATGCTAAATAGCTTGTATTGTTGATCCTGGAAGCAATATGGAATCAATTCTGCAAGGATGTGTTTCTGTCACTTTGGAGCTCAGTATTGTGATCATGACTTTCAGATGACACTTATTTGACTTTAAGAGGTGGAGACAGGTACATCTATTCATTACATAACACAAATGTCATCTTACCTTAGATCACTGTGTTTCTAGAGTGATGCATAACATACCAGTATTCTTCAAGCCATTCATTTTAAGAATTCCAAAATATGACCAATAAGAGGTAAATGATTAGTTCTACAAATACAATATTTTTCAACTAGACCTAAAACATAGTTTCATAGTCTTTAAAGGAACCAAAGAACCCTAGGATACTTAAATCAGAAATAAGCTAACAGAAGTCTAGCTTGACTTAGTCAAAATAACTGTTCAGAATTCTCTAGTTGGTGTTATAAATTGAAGGTTTGTATCCCATCTTCTAAAAAAATTCACTTGTTGAAGACCTGACTCCCAATGTGATGGTATTAGGAGGTAGGTACTTTGAGAGGCAATTAGTTTTAGATGAGATCATGAGAATAGAGCCCCCATTATAGATTAGTGTCCTTTAAAAGGAAAAGACACTAGAGCTTCCTCTCTTCACCATATGAAACACAGTAAGAAGGCATTTATCTGCAAGGCAGGAAAAATGCTCTCACTGGAGAACTGAATTGGCCAGCACCTGGTCTTGGACTTCCCAGCCTTCAGAACTGTGAGAAAGAAATTTCTGTTTTTTTAAGCCACAAGCAGACTAATACAGTTGGCACTGTGCTTTATGATTCAGTCATAGACTGAAAGGAATACTAAGAGAAATGCAGGGTTTTAATGAGTGAAACCATTACAAGTACCTGTGACTTGAGCAACAACTCAAGTAATATGGTATATTGAAAGAAGCCCTGACCAAGGAGACCATGGACTTGATTCTTGATATGTTTCTCTGCCACTAAGAAGCCAAGTGATCTTGCACCAAACACTTTACATACCCCACCTAAATTTTCTTATTTTTGATATAAAGTGGCTGGAGGAAATATTTTTAAGACTTTTTAGTACAAAAGTCTTATATTTCAGAATATTAAAATAGAGCACTTAATTATACACATCTATATATATATATCAATATGCACACATCTACATTTATTTAAATGTATATGCGTTTTATAGGTTTGCAGTACAATGCAGAATATCTTGTCTTCTCTCCTTTCAATAAAAATACAAAGATCAACAACAAGAGGAATATATATTTATGTGATAAGGGTATGAAATGCATTTCTTCATATATCCAAGAATCAAGAATTTGTATGATGAGTAAATGACATAAATCCAACTAAAGAAACTAAATAAATCTTCAGGACATACTAACATGGACGTATTGAAGGTGGTAGATTTTTGAAGAGATGGACTTTGGAATAGATGAGGACGAGGACACTGTATTACTATATCAAATTTTCCCAACTGCTTATTATAATCTCACTTTAGATTTAATATCCTTTTTCTTAACCTGACTTAAAAATCCCTTATTATAGGACTGCACAGCTGTCTTTTCCTCATAAAAATATATACATATTTCATAAGTCCATAAACTGGAAAATAATTTTTAATAAATATATATCTGTTCCTCCCAACTTCAAGGTATGGTTGCAGCATTTTGAGGGACATTGTTTGCTCAACTGACATACGTATCACACACCTGTTTCTTGGGTTTGGCATCAATTGAAGGCACGGCTAAAAGTGAAGTTTCCTCATTCATGTCAGTTTGTAAATTAATCACAATAGCTATTTTATTTTATTTTTAATGCTGTACGTTTTAAGCAGTTCTTTTTAATATACAACATCTACATTTTTAGGACCCTAACTTCTCCATCTTCTCAAAATCTAAGCACACATCTTTGAATGGCAGAAAAAAAAATAAGCTTTTTAATTTTTCCAAAATTCTCTTAAGTCTATTTACCAGTTTTAAAGGAGAAAGAAAAGGAGAAACAGTGAGGGGGAAAAAAGGAAAGAAGGAAGGAATAAGATGGAAGGAAGGAAGGAGAAAGGGAGCATGAGAGGAGGGTAAAAGGAAGGAAGGAAGAAAGGAAGGAAAGAAAAAAGGAAGGAACAGAGGGAAGGAGGAGGAAATAAGAGAGAGAGGGAGGAAGGGAGGGAAAAAGGATGGAAAGAAAAAGGAAAAGAAGAAAGGAAGGTCAGGTATTTGAGACAACGCGTTGAATGGAGAAGAAGGGTGAATTTTACTGACTGGACTACACTGGGACAAGATGGCTTCTTCAAACCACAGAAATCATGATACCAGTTTATTCACCAAACTGGTTCTAATTTTGACTTTAATGAAGAAAAATCATCTGAAAAATCATGCCATGTAAATATGGTTTTTATTTCAACTTTTGCATGACCACGTTTTTGTGTATGAAATGTATTTCCCCACTGAGTGATTTTCCACATTTGCCACACATACTGCCCCCTCCTCCTGCCTTGAAACCTGAGTGTATTTCTCTTTTATAAACTTTGACAGAAAAAATGGAAACTTTTTACCAATTAGATAATAAAAATAACTTCCTCTATGTCTCTCTATTACTCAGGGAAATCTCAGTTGTGCTGTTTTCTTATTTCCTCGAGTTATATATGATCTTAATATATGCTCATTAATTCAGACACACTGAACATTTATTTTATTTGTAATTTTTGCTCCTTGGTATTCTCTGGAGATGCACATCTCAGTTTTATGAGTGACTTGGGGGTAAGTAGTTATGCAGTCATGTTCCGCCTGCCTGTCCCACATTCATAATATGGAACACTCAATCTACAACCCCCAGCCACACATTACAGTCACGATTCCAATTGCACAATGTCCTATTGCAGTATTTCATGTTGTGCTTTGAGACGGGCAGCTCCTGATTAGACCTTGGATTTCCCCTGTTTTTAATGTCTGGACCCATTTGGCCACTGACCTAGTATAAATGGGGATGGTGAGTACGTCTTTGGTCTCCTGTAGCTGCAGAGGGCTCAGAGCAGACATAAAACAGGCCTACAGCCCTACAACATCTGAACAGTGTTTCCTGTCTGTAGTTCTCATTTTTACACTTGGCATGAGCTGCAGTGACCTTTACCCTGTTCTTTAAAGAGAGGCCTTTTATGGAGGTTAAGAGTGACTTGGCCCCCAAGCTAACAGAGTCCTAGGCTCCCACTGAACTCCAACTGCGCCATATGTGCATGGTGCTGTGAATGCTGATTTAGTGGTATGGGCAACAGTCCACCAGAACTGAGCACACTGAGATCATCACAATTATGTGACTTGCAGATATTTGTGTACCCCACTGATCATTACCAGAGTTATGAAAGTTAGGCTTTGGGTTGCACTGATCTGCCGACTCGGCAGCATTTTGACCACGTGAATTAATGATAGCACAGAAAGAACATTCTAAAGCTACTTGTGAGATTCTTATTAAAGTCAAACATGGGACTTTAAGCTCTTGGAAATAGTGTCTCAAACACTTGCTTCTGGATAGGACTGTACATAGTTTTGACTTCACCTGCATCACCATGCATGGGAATCATTTGACCTAAAAATTAAGAAATTAATTGTATGTTTTTGCATAAATTTGCATCCTTAAGAGATGGTGAGAAAACCAAACATTTCCTTTTGCTTGACATATATATGATAGTTTGGGCCTTCCTGAAAACTTTGCCATGACATTTATTCCTGAAAATAAATGTAATGTTTATGAAGTGAAGAATTCTCTCTTTTGCAGAGCTGTAGTATAATGTTTTACCATGCAAAATCTTTACTGGGCTTGTGAGGGTATTCATTATTATAAAATTTTTTGATACTATGTTTAATACAAGACAATGGGATAGCTATAAAACTTTATTTCCCTTACTAATTTCTCTTGATTTGTGGTTAATCTGAAGATGCTATCTTAATCTTGCCGTCTCAGAAATAGAGACTTCGTTACTTTTGTGATAATGGTAAATCTACTATATATCACTTAAAAATATATTATTTTGTCTGCCTTATCATTCCCCTATCCCTTAAAGCCCTTGAAGTAATAAGAGAAGTGACTCTTGAACTAATTAGTCCACTATAGCGTAAATGAGTGAGCATAACACAATATAGAGTTTCTTCCATTTATTCCTCCCAACGACACTGCTTGGGCTCATTCGGTTGTAGTCTCACTGAATCACAGACACCGGAAGTGATAAAGTGGAGAATGCAGCGTCACTGTTTTCTGATACACTGTGTCAAAAATAAACTCCCAGCATCTCAATATCACTGAGGTCATGAAATGAAGATCTGACAAGTAATTTTTATTCCCAAATTTAGGTTACTGAAATGTATTGAAATGAATCTTTGAAATAAGAAATAAGTACAAAATCCCAAGAGCACACTCCTTTGGAATTTACCCAAAAAATATGAAAACTTATGTCCTACAAAAACCTACCCCTACAAGTCCACAGCAATTTCTCTCATATTGCCAAAACATGGAAGAAACCAAGATATCCTTCAGCAGGTAAATACACTAAATTTATAACAAATGGACTTATAAATAAATGGATAAACAAACTCTGTCTATCTAGACAATGGACTGTTATTCAGTACTAACAAGAAGTGAACTAACAAACCATAAAAAAAAATGAAAGAAATTAAATGCCTATTCCTAAATTTTAAAAATGTTGATCTGGAAAAGCTAGTTGCTGTATGATTCTAACTCTGTGACCTTCTAGAAAAGGCAAAACTATGGAGATAACAAAAGGATCAGTGGTTGCCAGGGACTGAGGTGGGAAGGGATAGGTGAAGCACAGAGGTTTTTAAGCAATGAAAATACTCTGCATGATATTATAATGATGTCTACATGGCAATATACATTTGTCCAAATCCATAAAAATAACATGAAGAGAGAACCTTAATGCAAACTATGGACATGGAGCGATATGAAGTGTCAGATTAGGTTCCTCTTGTAACAAAATGTACCAGACTGGTGGGGGCTGTTGGTAGTGGGGAAGGCTATTCATGTGTGAGGGCAGGGGGTATATGGAGCATCTCTGTACCTTTCTCTCAGTTCTGCTGTGAATCTAAAAAAAGCTCTAAAAATACTTTATAAAAAATAAACAAGTATAAAAGTAAAAACTAGATGTTAAAGATAAATTACCGCAGTACTCAAATTTATTTTTGAGTTAGACCCTGAGCAAGTAGAGAGCAGGCCCCTATTTCATTTGTTCTTGTTTCAAGGAGCTACATAATAAAGTGTCTGACGTGAAGTTATTCCACACATACATGTTGAATTGAATAGAATATTAATTGCTGTTAACTACTTTAAAATGAAGGGGGAAAAATGAACAGTATATCCTTTTTCGATAAGCCTTTGTCTTGAAAATCTTTCTCAAATAATTTTTATCTTTCCTTTTGCATTTATACTTTCACCTTACAGTTTTTTTTTCCCCCTAGAAATACATTTCATATAATCTGGTACCTGCATTCTTCACTTGCCCAGAATAAATTATCAAAAGACAAAGTTAAATGAAATTTCTAAGCCCAGCTATATTTTCAGGAAGAAAATTTATAAACCTGATTTTTATTTTAAGATTTGATTTAATAGATAACTATTGCGGGGCGCCTGGGTGGCTCAGTGGGTTAAAGCCTCTGCCTTCAGCTCGGGTCATGATCCCAGGGTCCTGGGATCAAGCCCCACATTGGGCTCTCTGCTCAGCGGGGAGCCTGCTTCCTCCTCTCTCTCTCTGCCTGCCTCTCTGCCTACTTGTGATCTCTGTCAAATAAATAAATAAAAATCTTAAAAAAAAAATTGATAACTATTGCTCTTTCTTAAACAATATATGTCTCTACATAGAAAATATGCATCTGGATGAGTCAGAGTGTGTGTGTGTGTGTATGTGTGTGTGACCTATGAGGTGAGATAACCTAAAAAGGAGATTTAATTAGTACTTTAATTTGTCACATTTTGTCATAAAACAGCAGAGATTTTAAAGCGTGATACAAAAGAATAAAAAATGTTCTCTCAGCCTTGGATTTGCTAAAAATCAAATAGTAGATAAATCCAAATTAAAAATGACTAAGAATCCATATGTAACAATATGTTTAAAAGCTTACACTAATTGCATAAATTCAGAGAAGCATTAAGAGGTTCTGGCAATGTGAGTCCAAAATTGAATTGCTCTGCATTATTGGAAAAACTAACTCCCTCCAACTATCAACTTCAACATTTGATGTTCTAACATATGGATTCTGTAGGCACTTTGCTCCCTGCAGAAAACCCAGAGAAAATGGAAAACCGTTCAATCAATATTCTCGATAACCTGTTTGCTCACCTAATAGAGGGAAGGGCAAAAATAACTTAGAGCATTTCATTTCATTGATACCAAGCCTTAGATACGTAGCCTCCTTGTTTTTTGTTGTTGTTGTTGTTTTCAGTAAAGCACCCTATGCCATCTCCCCTGGATGGTCTTTTCGGAGGCTGTATAAATAGGCTTCTGTCTTGAATCTCCACCCCAACTCAACTGCGAGAATAACTAAGAAAATATGTGTTGTTTTCTGAATTATTTTAGAGAATAGGGATGTATAAATTTATGATTTTGTGATTAGAAGCCCTAAGCATTGCTTCCCATTATATGGCATGCCTCTTTCAAGTTACATACTTTTGATTTTCCTCATGAGCATATCCTGGTGGAGAAACAGTCAGGAGAAGGTCTTCCCATGGCACTTTGTTTCACTGAGATTATGCTTGATTAATGAGTAGATACTTTTATATCTACTGTAGATTAATATAAGAATAAGTGTTCTGTGCTAGCGAGTGTCCTTGGATAAGGTGCTGTCACCTCAGTTATTTGCCACCTCAAGGCATGAAAAAGGCAATCACGTATTTTTCACAGATACAAAATGATGGGATACAGAAGGCCTTCCTTACAGGTTATTAATGATGTTGTAGTAAACCCTCAATACAAATTTTATTCTGACTTCATTTGACCATTAGAAATATAAAATCAAGGGCGCCTGGGTGGTTCAGTGGGTTAAAGCCTCTGCCTTCAGCTCGGGTCAAAATCCCTGGGTCCTGGGATCAAGACCCGCATCGGGCTCTCTGCTCAGCAGGGAGCCTGCTTCCTCCTCTCTCTCTGCCTGCCTCTCTGCCTACTTGTGATCTCTATCTGTCAGATAAAAAAAAAAAAAAGAAAAGAAAAAGAAAAGAAATACAAAATCAAGATATAAAACCAAAAATGTATTTAATACCTTTACATTCAGAAGCTTCAACTGAATTGGCTCCAGCTTATGTCAGTATCTTCAGACCAAGAGAATGGTGCTGTTCCTGGATTATGCACCCAAAGGGCTTGAGAGGAGAAGTTTGGGCAATGAAGCTTCTTTGCCTTCTTTTTCTTCAACGGCTTTTGCCAAATAAGCTCTCCTTTGGCAATCAAATGTCACTGTAAAGTTAGAGGGTGTTACTTGCATCCTGCTTTAGATTTTTACTTTCTTTTTTTTTTTCCTTTTACTTCATGTTTAGCAAATTGAATCAGCCTTTTCTATTAATAATTAGAGAAGCTCTTCAGGACTGCCTACCAAATATAGCCAAAGATCTAGGGCTGCCTCACTTCTATAGAGTCTCGGTCCAGGGCCAACACAAATTAGTCAATCAAATCCTTGGATCTAGAAGGTGGCAAAAGACAGAGGGGACCCTGTGCTATTGTGATATCAACAAATGGGGAAAGGTATGCTTCATGGCTCGACCAGACATTGCAAAACACTTTGAAGTACTCTTCTTACAGCCTTCTGGCATTTGGTTTTAGTTGTACTTCATAATATTCGACAAGAGTTTTAAAACACATGTGGTAATTGCTTTTACTTTTTGTTTGTTTAAAATTTATTTGAGAGAGAGAATGAGAGTACAAACAGGGGGAGCAGCAAGCAGGGAGGGAGAAGGAGGCTCCCCGCTGAGCAGAGAGCCTGAAGTGGAGCTCCATGTGGGGCTCAATCCCAGGACCCTGGGATCATGACCCAAGCCCAAGGCAGACACCCAACCGACTGAGCCACCCAAGCACCTGGTAAAAGTTTTTTTCTTAGCCACCAAATCTGCTGAAATAGCCCTTCTTTCTCTTATGAACCAGAAGATACCTTATAACTACTCTGTCTGGGCTCTGAGAAATGGGAGATTGGTAACAGAGTTGTACCAGCAACATTCGACTGTAAATTAAGCTATAAAGTGAACTTAGACACGACCCAGATAATTACTTAGGAATCACTTTAACCATTTTATGCAATCCAGCTAATGTGCCAGCACAGAATTCTCAAAATTTGACTCAATGCCATCCCTCTAAGAGTTTTGTTTTTCTACCTTGTAATAAGAAATGGATGTTTCTTTATGAAAAGAAAGAACACCCATGAGGCCTGTTTGCAAGGCTGATTTCAGTTTTTGCAAAAGATCAATTGTGTGCTAACTGTACTCTTTAAGAACCCATAAAGACTTCTTTAATTACTTAATTGAAAAAAGTAATGTGGATAATAACTCCATTGACCCTTGACAAAACATAACTATTTGGTGCCTTTCACTAACAAATATTAAATAGTTTTGGTGCTTATACAATAAGGTATTGAATACATGGATTTGAGTATATGAACTCTTTTGGCTTGTACACAGTCAAGACCAATTGATCCATGTAAATAAACAATTAACAAAACAAGAAATACGATGGCAGTACATACAGTATGAATTCTTATAAATAATAAATGTTAATGCAAGCAGAGATATTGTTTACTTCTATAATTGATATAGATTACTTAGTAAAGGAGAGCATCTGGTACTAGATTCAAAGTATATCGAAAATGAGTATTGGGAGGGAAGTACTTGTGAAAGAAATTTGGGCTAGTTTTCATGATCTGAAATGTAGTCTGACCCTTACTTAACTCGGGGTTTGCCTTTAAAAACTTGTTCAGAGGAAATAAATTCTGTTTGCTCTAGAAGCAAACTAATTGCAAGAACATAGAAATAAACAAAACCAACTGATAGTAGGAAAATCGCTGATTGAATTTTGCAATATCTGTATGATACACTATTATTCAGCAGTAAAAAGTCATTCTTTCAAAAGTATTAAGATGTGGAAATGCTCCTACCTAAGATAAAAATTAAATTATAAAGCTGTGAGTCTGATTCAGAGTCTATAAAATACCTCTCTAATAATATCACCTACATGACAGCTGAGGTGACCTTGTCATTAATATAGAAAGGTGCTTAAGTCTCTTAAACAGAAAGTCCAGTTCTCTTCAAGATATTTTTTTTCTTTTTTTTGCTCCTCAGGAATTTGAATCTCAATAGTCCTCCAGTGATTTCTCTTCCTTATGGATGGTTTTAAAATAATAATATTTTTTATTTTCCTTTAATATTTCCCTTTTATCTAGTAATATTTTAGTTGTATTTGCTTTTGTTTCTGATATTCGTAATTTGTATTTTCTCTTCTTTTTTTCCTTAATTATAGTTTCTTGGTGTTTATCAAGTCTAGAAATCTTTCAGTCAATCTACATTGGTCTGTTTTCTATTTCTTTGATTTATGCTCCTATTTAACTACTTGCCTTCTACTTACTACATTTTTTGTTTTCTGCTTTTCTGTTTTAAATAAATTAATTTATTTAAAAATAAATTTAAATTAATGACGTTAAGCTTTTCTGCCTTTTGGATATAAACAAAGTATAAATTTATCACTATGCACCGCTTTAGCGGTGTTCCACAAATACACTTTATATTATTACCATTCAATTTGGCATATTGTCTGATTTCCATCCTATAATTTTGTTTGAGCCATTGGTGATTTAGGATTGTTTTATTTAATTTCCAAATATGTGGGTATTTTATAGGTATCATTTGTTCTTAATTTATCATTTAATTTAATTATCTCTGAGAATCTATTTTATAAGGTTTTAATCTTCTGACATTTATAGAGACTCATGGTCCATTGCATGGTTCATCTTCTAATTGTTGAAATACTTGGATTTAAATGTATTATCCTGCTACCCGTCTTATATTTTTTTATGGGCAAATGAAAAGAATATGTTTTTCTGCTAGTGATAGGTGTGATGTTCTGTCATTATTAGTTAGGTTAAGTTTGTTAGTGGTGTTTGTGGTACACATGGAAATGGGCTGTCCAGTTTTCCTTTCAAGGAAGAACTTGCCATAGTACAATACACTGGGAATGTTTAGATGTCAGTCCTTCATATTCTGCCTCAACCACAAAAGTCACCTCACCAGGGGTCACATCATTCCTGGGAAGTTCACATGTAGTAACTAAGAGAACTGTGTGTGTGTGTGTGTGTGTGTGTGTGTAAGGGGGGAGATTAAAGGCATTGCTGGTTGAGCCCAATGTGGGCAACACTGAAGAAATACTTGCTCCCAAGATTCTCTCTTGTGTTAAACAGATAAATTGTCATACTCATTTAGCAGTTTCACTTCTACCCTTAATTCTGCTTTCCTCTTCCTTTCACAGGTGCTGACCCTGAATATTATATTGCCATGAAATCTTCTTGTTCAGGGTTTGCTTTGGAAAACCCGACCTGAAAGTGTTGTTTATATATTTTTTGTATTTTTTGCTAACTATTTTTTATCAATTATTGAGAGAGGACTATTAAAATATATTCAGTTATGGTTGTGGATTTCTCTGTCCCTCCCTTTTATGCTGTCAACATTTCCTCATGAATTTTGAAACTCTGTTATTAAGTCATACATATTTAGGATTTATATGTCTTCCTGATGAATTACCCCTTAAGTCATTATTAATGCCCACCTCCTCTCTTGTAACATTCTTTGGCTTAGACTCTTAATTTATCTGGTGTAAATATAGACACGACATCTTTCTCATGTGTTTAAGTTGTATGATAGATCTTTTCCATATCTTTAAATTTAACTTGTTCCTTTCTTTAACATCTTTCTTTTAAAAACTATAGAGTTAGTTCTTATTAACTCTGTCTACTCAATACATTTTCTTTTTGATTGGAGTGTTGCTTTCAGCTATGTGTACTGTAAGTATTGATACATCAAATCTATTACCTTGTTATTTAATATTTTTTCTTCTATATTTGATTATCTCTTGTTCTTTTTCTAAATTCTCTTTGGAAAATGGAATAATTTTTAGCACTCCATTTATTAACTCTATTAGATTCTTACCTACAACTTAAAAATTATTTTCTTAATGGTTGCTTTAGGGTTTACAATATGCATCCATAACTTTTTGTTGAAAATAAAAATCACTTCAGAAGTTAGGGGATCTTGGGTTGGAATGCTGATGGAAACAAAAATCTGTGTTGTAAATGTATGACATACCTCCACTGAACAGGGTGGGTGGAAATACTCACCTAAATAATTTTGGAAATGAGTTGGAATCGTAAGATTAAAGACAAAAGAAACTATAAATAAATGCTATACTTTAACTGGTAAGCTTTTTTCTTACTGGGGTATAGGTTAACAATTCTGAAATCACGATATATTGTGGTAAGATCACATAAATAAATGGATGACCATTCGTAAGAGCCAGGTTTCTCACCACTGAGGAGAAAAATAACATAAAGGAGAGAGGCTAGAATGAACTTTCAGTACTAGATTAGAGTCAGAGACATAAACATGAGCCATGTTTAGCTTGATATAAATGCAAGATGGTGGATAGACAAGGAATTATAGATCCATGTGTAGTCATGTGTTAATATAGACACATACAATTAATTCCCAGCTGTGCCTGTTGAGTGAGCCTGGAACAATTATATTACAATAGCAATGTGGGCATTCAGTGCCCAGATATTGGTTTTTTAATACCGGTACCCAATAAATGGAATCAGGTCTCCTTCCAGAAATAACTGATACATAGCATAAGGCATAAAACATACAACATAAGCTTGGAACATCTTATGGTCCCAGAAAGAATATTCTTTAAAAAAAAAACTAAATATGATGGTGTTAATATGTCAT
The DNA here is from genome assembly GCF_922984935.1 of Meles meles. Classification (NCBI taxonomy): domain Eukaryota; kingdom Metazoa; phylum Chordata; class Mammalia; order Carnivora; family Mustelidae; genus Meles; species Meles meles. Next base: position 122,732,222 of record NC_060069.1, read on the forward strand.
AGGTGCCCAGTGAAAGAGCTCCCAGTGGATAAAGTTTGAGTAACAACATAAATAATATAAGTATAACCACAAATATAAAATACATATCCATGAGCCTGTACTGTTACAAATAAAATAGTGAGTAAACAAATAAATGAGGTGAAGAGACTTATCACCCATAGAGAAGACAGTTGAACTCATTACCTTTTAAGCATGAGAGAAGCACAGAGTGATTCCCTTCTAAAGAGTGCAGTCTGGGCACCTGGGTGGCTCAGTGGGTTAAGCCTCTGCCTTCGGCTCAGGTCATGATCTCAGGGTCCTGGGATCAAGCCCCGCATCGGGCTCTCTGCTCAGTGGGGAGCCTGCTTCTCTCTCTCTCTCTCTGCCTGCCTCTCTGCCTACTTGTGATCTCTGTCTGGTCTGTCTGTCCAATAAATAAATAAAGTCTTTGAAAAAAAAAAAAAAGAGTGCAGTATGAAAAGTTGGGGGTGGGGAATTTTACAGTAGAGAAGACTGGCAAACCTTACTGCCATCAGGTGAATGATAGAATCATCAGTGATAAGTCATATTAATACTATGTCTGTAATCTGATGTAATGAGAATGGCACTTACCCTCTTTGGTCTTCCTTCCCCAAATCCACAACTTCAGTCTAATCATAAGAAAAACATCATATTTATCCCAATTGAGGTATACCTATAAAATTCCTGATCAGTTCTCCTCAAAACTATCAAGCTCATTGAAAAATAGCAGAATCTGAGAAATTGTCATAGACCAGAGGAAACCAGAAAGTCATAATGAATACATGTAATGTGATATTCTGGATAGAATCCTGGAAAGGAAAAAGGATATTGGTGGGAAAAAAACTAATAAAATCCAAATAAAGCATAGAGCTTAGGCCATAACAACCTACCAATGTCGGTTCATTACTTGTGACAAATGAAGCATAGGAATGTAAAATGTTAATAATCGGGGAAACTTTATGTTGAGTATGCAGGAAATCTCTGTACTGTATTCTAAAATTTTAAAAAAATTATTTAAAATATTTATTCATATCTAATCACTTCCCACTTCATAGTTAATACACCACCCCTGACACTTAAAAAATATAACATAACCTGCTTTGCATGTATAACCTTACAAGAATTTCACTTATTAATTATATAATGTGTGACACTTTATCATATTTTCTTCTTTTATACATGTTTATGAACCTATTTTATAATGTTAATTTGTTTTTAAACACAGAAGTGTCCTTTAAGGAAGTTATAGAGAAAAAGATTATAGTATTTTATGTAATCATTCCAGTGTTCTTTAATAATTCCTCTATATCTTAGATATATTTTATGTCATTTCTTTTCTAGCATTTTTTTATGCTACAGATCTACTAGTAACAAATTTTCATAGTTTTTGTTTAAGATATTTTCATTCATTTTCCTTTTTTTAATGATATTTTCATTTGATATAAATTCTGGATGTATGGTTCTCTGTTTTTTTCATAATATAAAGATGATTTTTCCATCTTTATATTATTTTATTTATTTTTGTATATTACTTATTTATATTATTTTATTTATATTATTTTTCCATCCATTTTTTCTGCTTTCTATTGTTTCTAAAGAGAAGTTATAACTTGTATCATTGTTTTTTGCATTTGTAAAGTGTCTACTTTCTCTGTTTTCTTGGTATTATTTTTATGCTTTTTAATGGTTGGGTTAATATTGATCTAAGTGTGGTTTTATCTTACTTGAAAGTCGCTGAGATTCTTTGAGCTAAGAAGTAATTTTTTATTATATTTTATAAGTTGCCAGATATCATTTTGTATGATATTTCTTTCTATTCTTATTCCAAGACTTGAGTTACATGTATGTTAAACCAATGCCGTTGTCCCCTAATTTTGTTCATTCTTATACATATATTGCATTTCCTGCATGGATGTTCTCTTTTCTCTCCTCTGTACTGAAATAACAATCCAATCAAGAAATGGGCAGAGGATATGAACAGACATTTCTGTAAAGAAGACATACAGATGGCCAACAGACACATGAAAAAGTGCTCCACATCGCTCATCATCAGGGAAATACATATCAAAACAACAATGAGATATCACCTCATACCAGTCAGAATGGCTAAAATTAACAAGTCAGGAAATGACAGATGCTGGCGAGGATGCGGAGAAAGGGGAACCCTCCTACACTGTTGGTGGGAATGCAAGCTGGTGCAACCACTCTGGAAAACAGCATGGAGGTTCCTCAAAATGTTGAAAATAAAACTACCCTATGACCCAGCAATTGCACTACTGGGTATTTACCCTAAAGATACAAACATAGTGATCCGAAGGGGCACATGCACCCAAATGTTTATAGCAGCAATGTCTACAATAGGCAAACTATGGAAAGAACCTAGATGTCCATCAACAGATGAATGGATACAGAAGATATGGTATATATACACAATGGAATACTATGCAGCCATCAAAAGAAATGAAATCTTGCCATTTGTGACAACGTGGATGGGACTAGAGGGTATCATGCTTAGTGAAATAAGTCAATCAGAGAAAGACAATTATCATATGATCTCCCTGATATGAGGACGTGGAGATGCAACATGGGGGGTTAGGGGGATAGGAGAAGAATAAATGAAACGAGATGGGATTGGGAGGGAGACAAACCATAAGTGACTCTTAATTGCACAAACAAACTGGGGGCTGCTGGGGGGAGGTGGGGTTGGGAGAGGGGGAGGGGGGGTTATGGACATTGGGGAGGGTATGTGCTATGGTGAGCTGTGAAGTGTGTAAACCTGGCGATTCACAGACCTGTACCCCTAGGGATAAAAATACATTATATGTTTATAAAAATTTTTTTAAAAAATTAATTAATTAATTAAAAAAATGAAAGACAGACACTTTTACTTGAGTTTTCTAAAGATAAGACAAGATATTTGTATTGTTATAGAATTTACTGAATTGGGGGAAGTGAGAAGAATTTACATCACACAAATGCAAATGACTTTAAATTACTTTGTAGGCATTCCTGTGATTAAACACATTTTTGGTCACTGCATAATTCTGCCTGATCATCTTTCTGTTTAGTTTTCAGGCTCCTTAACACATGTTTGGCCTCTTTCTTCTCATTTCCTCTCCTTTCTCTACTTTGCCACTTCCAAATGTCTCATCATCATTTTTTTAATGCAATGAAGTTTAGTTTTTAGTTTTAGTTTGCTATTTATTTTCACAGTAAAGCCTCAGGGTCTCATTTTCCACATCAAAGGAGCTTACTTTCCTAAATAACATTCCCTCCCTAAGTAGACCTTTGGTGCCAGTTGATAAAATGATTATATCTATAAATGCATATTTGCAGAGATTAAGAATATGAATATTTGAATGCAAGTATCAATTTAAGTCATTCATTCATTTGACGGGCATTTATTGAATGCTTTCATATTTCATGTGCTGAGATTAAAAAGACTCGAAATCCATGATCTATCTTCTCCATGAACTTCCCATAGCCATTCAAATCTGGAAGTTAAATCAACAGATAACAATTTATCAAGTTCTATGCCTGATTTATACAACATGATTTGCTATGGGAACATAGAGAAGATAGTCAAACAATAAAAAGGATGGTGACTTATTTTCTAGAGTGCAAAATGATCTGAGCTCAAATGTCTCTTTCTTTCTCAAACTTTCCTTGAGTCTAATTATATAGCTATGGTATTGGCTATTGTCCCTCTCTCTACTTCTCTTTATACTTTTAATCTCATTCGTATACATGCCTCTACCATTAGAAAGTAAATTCTGGGTTGTTGGCTCTGTGTTCTCAGCATCTGCATGGTATCTAGCACACAGTAAATGCTCAATAAGTATACTTTGAATGAATAAATAAATGAATGTGCATCTTGCAATGTGTGCCTTTTCATGCTTAAAATGTGGATTTATTTGGCTGTTGATTTTTGGTAAATGATTAATGTCTTCAAAATACAGTCTCTCATTAATTTTTTAGGTGTTCATGATTGATTCTCCCAAGAATCAGACATATTTTCTTTGCTCTTCCTAATACTTGTATAGATAAAATTATGGTCTTGATTTCTATGCCTTTGTTAGTAAAGAAATATGCATGCTTTTATTTTCAATTTTGTTTTGCATATGATTTGAGGAAAATGCTTCCTTCTTTGTACTGTTTGCTCTTTCTCAATACAGGCAGTGTTGTTAAGTCTTTGAGGATTTCTCTCATTGATATATTCGGCATATAGATTATATGCCTTCTTGATTGACTCCATACTTGTAATTGCAGCAGCAGGAGGAAAAAAAAGGTATTTTTAGGTGTGTTAGAAAGAAGTGTCAAAGCTCCTCAGGCTGAGCAGACAGGCCAAGATAACACTCTTTCCTGATGTTCAAGACAATCTGTTCTTGCTTTCTCCCCACTCTGATTTGAGCTCATGCACCCCTACATTTCAACAAGAAACCTTAATACTGATAGATTCATATTTAGATAAGTAAATAAGGTGATGAGAAAGCTTTTAATTTTGCAAGTTATGGTAGTGAGTGTGCGCTGTCTCCTTCTGCAACAAATTAATGTTTAATTGTTCAGAATCTGTTTAGGGAACTGCATATCTTGAAAGATTTATAATGATATAGAATTGTCAGCAGGAAGAAACACCAGGACTCATTAGTTAGCTCCCCAACTTCTAGGCAGGACTGGATCCAAGCCTACCAACATATGGATAGCCTTAGGAAAGAAGACTTCTCAGATTATTTTCATACCTCGTCTAGTGCCTTGAAATGTTGTGCTGTCAAAAGAATGCTCTATCGGAAGTCACAAGATCTGACTTCTATTTTTAATAGTGTTATTTGCTCCATGACATTTTGCTCACATTTTGCTACCTGATCTGCTTTTTATCTATAAGATAGCAGTGGTGAGATACATGTATGAGAAAAACTCCCTGGAGAGAAAAGTGAGTTTGGAAGAATGACATCATTTACTAGTTTTTATAAAACAATAACTCTGGAAGTTAATAAACTGGAAATGACAGATTCCTTTAATATTAGGATATCGTGATATTTCATTGATTTTATTTTCATAATAATTTTTGGTGTTGATATTCAAAGTTTTTTTCATAAAATTATGAATTTGAAGATTTAAAGGTAATTTTGAAGTGTAAATAATATTCTTATCCCTTTGATGAGGGGGTTCATTATGTATCCAGGTGTCTAGAAGGAAGAGAAATCCCTTGAAACTTTTAGAAGAAAGAAAATAATTAATATAAATTTTATTGCTATCTAATCCAAGAATAGAAAGAAATATTTTCTTCCAGGAAATAAAATTATATCTTCTAATTATTAAGGTTATATTTGGTAATATATGGAACCATCCATGCTGACATTGCATTTTGAGAATTCAGGATGATTACCACACATCCTTGCTCTATGGACCTGTTTCTTCTTCATAGAATAGTGTGGGATACTTGCTACAGATCATGTAATTCATAACCATCCCAGTCTATCTGGGTCAAAAATCTCTGAGAATGCGACTTGGGAAGTTGCATTTGTCACAAACATCTCAGGTAACACATTGGCAGTACAATGTAGTTGATTCAGAGTCTGCATTTAGAAAATATTGCATTTGGACTGCTTGAGCAAGGAAGAGATGTTAGTCCTTTGCAGCTATAGTAGGAAGCATATATAATACCAGGGGGAGTGGGAGCAGGGAGAAGCAGGCTTCCTGCTAAGCAAGGAGCCCAATGCAGGGCTCGATTCCAGATCTCTGGAGAGCAGAGTCATAACAAATGAGCCACCATGAACAAATTCAAAGCATCTAGTCACCCTGCAATGCCTCACACTGCTTTTCTCTTCAAGGACACCTCATCCCTGACACTTCTATTTACTAATTACATATCTTGACATTTATATTTTGGTTACATCTATTAAGCTGCCACTTATGCTCATTTTTCTTCCCTTCAAAACATGGATGCATAGAAAAGGAGGCCCCATCAGAAGAATCTAAATCTTTAGGAATGATCTTTGTGGCACCATGCAAAAAGGCCACAGATTTTCTTCTCTCCCCTGTAGTCATGCCCATTGTAGGGCTCTTCCACTCTGAGTCTGGGCTTGGCTATTTAACTTACTTTATCCAATGGGACAGTGGCAAGTGTGACACAAGCAGGGACTTGAAAAGTTCTCCTATCTTTGCTGCTGTTGGCATCCAATGGGCACCATATGGAATGCCTTAGGTAGCCAGCTCTGGAATGTGAGACGTGGCCCTGTGACCCCTGTTACTCTTTACCCATAGCCTCCAAATACGGCACATGTGAATGAGGCCATTTAGGTCACCCAGCTGGTAGGAGATCCATAAGCAAAGTTGTTTTGTATATTCAGGATAAAACTACAGTCTTGTGGCATTAGATTCATTCATTAATTGGTTTAAATAATTAAGATGTTAAAATCATGAAAGTTGCAAGAGATGAGTTATTAAGGTATTTTAAAAAACCAGAAAGATTGGTTTCTTTTTGCTTCTGGTTGTGCAGTATTCTGACAACCTGCTGTGCTTGTATTTATAATTAAATAATTTATATATTTAAATTAAATAATTGATCATCCCATTGCAAAATTTCTAAATCTCCAACCAGGGACTATGAATGCCTGCAAAACAAATGATACATATGACAAAGATGCCTACTTGAGCATATTTCCTTAAATACCTACGTAATAAGTTTATTGCATATTTCATATGAGATTAACACATTGGAAACTAAGTTCATGTATGGTTAATAAAGCATGTACATGGTTTTAATTGTTAGGATAATTCAAGATAGGCTATTTTCTACAGTATATAAATATTATACACACACACATATAATCAAACCTTTTAAATACACACACACATATATCAATCTTTTAAAATTGATTTTAAATATTATATAACTGTCAACACCTAAATTTAATATTGAACAATATAATCCCACTGAATGCACCCTTCAATGCTAAAATTAGTGTGGGGTTGCAAATGAGACACTCAGCATTTAGTTAGCTGAAGCAGTTATAAATGTAGTCACCTAAGATGCTTAATGTTCAAGCAGGGAATTCTTTGGTACTTTGGGAAATTAGTTAATTAGAAAAAAGTATTGTTTTGCATAAATGTTTGTGCATGTATATGTGAGCATTAATATATCAGACATTATTCATCATAAGAATATTTATTTTACTGACTATGCAGCAGCAGAAAAAAATTATCTTATGTATTTGAGAAAAAAGTGGCCAAGCACTCTGGCTGAGCATACCTGAGTTTATATATCTATTTCAGTGTATAGATCTTATACCATAAATGAAACTATAAATATGGAAGATGGCCTCTCTTCAGTACTTACTGAAAAACTTAACAGTCTATAAACATTTCTTGTGCATTTCTTATGTTGACTAGAGCTTGTCTAGCTCACAAGACATATGTCAAACCCATCCCTTTTTATGTAACACTCCTACCCTGAATCCCATGGAATACTGAGTATGGATAGTAATAAATCTATGGAAACAAATTGTAGGACAACTATTACCTCTAGTTTCCAAAGAAAAGTATTACAATAACTTTTCTTGTAAAAATAAATCAATTCCCTCTCGGGCTCCATAAAATTTTAGTTCACACTGGGACATGTGGACACCTGCTTATTTACAAAGCTTTCAGTCATAAGACGAAGATTTCGAGAGTTGAGACAAGAATAAAATAAACTGGATGGCCTCCTTTTAAATCCAACTGTGACTTTCATCTTTGTCACAAAATAAGCACAACATTTGGCAAGATTGGAAGCCTCAACTCCAGGCAGGTCCAAGTTGGCATAGAATCACCTTGACAGGCTCCCAGATCAGCAAGAACTCTCAGCTCTGAAAAGGCTCCTTTTGCTAAATTTAACTTTCCCCGTGTAAAATGAATTAGCTGTTCCTGAGGAGAAGAAATAGTTTTAGGACCGAGGAGAGGGGGCAGCAGGCTCAGTCTGCACGTCCAGGTCTATATGTTACCAAAATTGGTAATAACAACCTGCACAAGAGAAATGCAGTGTGTACAAATTAGGATATGCCTGCAAATTTGGAAAGATAAATGATTTATTCTGCTTTGCTTTTCTTGTAGCACTGCATCATTTCCATTTTCTTTGGAGGCAATTGGGCCCATCAGAAAGAGTAAGAAAGATGGATAATTATGTTGTGTCTCGATATTAGCAACACAATAATGGGTCTGAAGGCTATTTTCAGTGTTTGGTTTTATTATTGGAAAGAACTCCAACTTTCTTCTGCCTAAATTAAATATTTTCCCAAAATAGAAACCGAAAAAAACATGTAATAAAACAGTTGCACTCCTGGCAAGGCTGAGTCATGCACACAGCATGAACTTTGAAGTCAAGGATTTTTTCGTCTTTATTTAGGTTCACGATTTGCACAGAGGACTGTATCTTTTCCCATGTCACACAAAACATGTTGGCAAAATCTTTAAGAGATGCTATAGCATAAGTGTGATTATTTTAGGAATCATTTTGGTTCATGTCACTATAGAGTCAACGAGCTGTCAAGCAGCTTAAGAAAGTTGCTTAAACTAAAGGGTGTCTTAGTAAATTAAATATTGATGAAAAAGAGTCCTTAATCTCCGTCTGCCTCTGGACATACATTTGCTTAATTTTGTCTTAATTTACTTAAATTCTCAGTCCCTTTTTCCTTATTAGATAGCAGAGACAGACAAGTTTATTATCCTGCAGGAGACAGAATTCTGTGCCACATGATGTAACTAGTTCCCCTTTTCTGGACAAGTATGCCTCATTATATCCTCTAGCTTTAATTTCTCTAATCAGTCTGTATTGATGGAACTTTTCCCAGGCTTCATTTCTGTGTCAAGACAGCACAAAACAGTGTTTTGCTCAGTTGTAAATGCTGTGGCATTCTACAGGCAAAGTCTTATGTATTTTGCTGGCTGGTATTTTCCTCTTGTTCATTTTACTCTTCAGAATGCAATAGGCAGAGAACCTTAGGAAGCATCTGTTCTAAGTTGTTCATTTGACAAGTGAGGGAATTAAACCTCTATGATGCGGAGCAACATATCCACTCTCACAAAGCAAAATCAGTAACATCAAATCAGAAATTAGGGTTACTGGTTCCTGGGTTTGGTTTGGTTTGGTTTTCTGATACACATGTTCCATGGAAGCTCCCAGGGATTTCTTCAGTCTCTTTCAATCCCTACATGAAAAAATAGAAGCCTGTCCTATTTATCATTCTTTGACCACACATGAAACTTTCTGCTAAAAAGTTAAAGTGTTAAAGAATGCTAAATAGCTATACAGGTATTTCCAGGCCCATTGCCTTTCAAAAAAGTGACTTAAATACTGAGTGTTTGTGTATTTTTTATATATTTTTTTTTATTTTTCATACTTTTTAATTGAGAGGACTCTTTAAAAGAAGAAAAGCAGAGGAAAAACAGGATGCACGAATGCTCAATGTTGTAATTTTTTAAGAAGCATTTAAATTCATCTTAAAAGTTCATTTTTAATTCTTTGGGAAAAATTTAGTTTTCAAAAATTCCATTCATTTTAAAATGAAGAAAAAAAATCTGTTGAAAATTCAGAATAGAAGTATATTCTACTAGAAGTTTCCATTCTACAAGGATATAGCTCTCCCAAAGGACTGGCAGTTCCCAAGAGTATAAAATAGTCTGGTAATTATGCCCATTATCTCCAGTTTTTGTATTCTTATGGATAAGAAAGAGTCAAAGTCAAACTTTTCTGCATGAATAAATTCTCACTTTTTTTAAGGTGGTTTTTTGTTGTTGTTGTTTTTTGGTTTTTGTTTTTTAATTTGACAGAGATAGGTACAGCCAGAGAGGGAACACAAGCAGAGGAAGTGGGAGAGGGAGAAGCAGGCCTCCTGCCAACCAGGAAGCCCGATGTGGGGCTTGATCCTAGTACCCGGGGGTCATGACCTGAACTGAAAGCAGATGCTTAAAGATTGAGCCACCCATGAGCCTTTCTTTTATTTAAAGATTGTTTTTTTTTTTTTAATTCTCACTTTGTTAACCTTCATGTCATAAAGTCATTAGATAGCAAAAGCCTCCATACTTATAATATTGGAGTCCCAAAAGATTTGAGCATACAAATGAAGTATGGCTTCCAGGGAACACCATTTCCACCATATGCATACTCATCAGCACAGACTTCCAGAGGGCTCCAGACTTTTGTCAAGAATGTGTTATAAGGGGGTGCCTGGGTGGCTCAGTTGGTTGAGGAACTACCTTCCGCTCAGGTCGTGATCCTGGACTTCCGGGATCGAGTCCCACATCGGGCTCCCAGCTCTTGGGGAGTCTGCTTCTCCCTCTGACCTTCTCCTCTCTCATGCTCTCTCTCACTCATTCTCCCTCAAATAAATAAATAAAATCTTAAAAAAAAAAAAAAAAAGAATGTGTTATAGGTGGTACTTATGGGCATCGGGAGTCCTCGCACCATGGGCCAGGTAGACCCACTTTAGGATCTGATTCACACGTGGATCTCTGGATCAGATACCCAAGAATCATTTATGTTAATGATTTGTATAAAGTAAATGATAATGATTTGTGTAAAATATTTCAGGGTATGCAGGAATTTCTTCTATACCTCAAAACCATATTATGCGTGGTGTCAAAAATAATAATTTTGAAAAACAATAAGCCTGAGTTTCAATCCTTAATTTTTGTATTTATTAAGAGAAAGGTTTTGAGAAAGTTACTTTTGCTCACCAATTTTGAAGTTCCTTGTCTGTCCAAAAAGGCACAACAATAAGTTGGTTAGCAGAGTGCTCATGAGGAATGAACACGGGCAAACTGCTTATTCTGACCCGTGTTTCATAGAATTCAATTCAAGAAATCAGGTATCTTTTACTCTCCTTATAGGAAAAGTCACTGGTGTAGATTTGGAAGTTTTGTGCTGATCACAGTTCTTCTGGTTTAACCTCACAAATTCAAACTGCAGGCCCTAATCAATTAATCAATCAATCAATCAGTAGGTTTCTAATCTTAATATGCTTTCGTCCTCCTTTGCCTTCACGTGCTCCAGTCTTCAGAAATGATCCTCAACTCAACCAAGAAGAAACTTTGTTTCTCAACCTTGCCTTCATACCAGGCATTTGGTTGGACTATAATAGGGAACTTTCAGATGGCTTGAACATCGTGCTTGTTCTTAAGATCAATCTTGCCCTGTTTTTCCTGGACTAACTGCATGGACAAGGCAAGATGTCACTCTCAGGACCACAAACAGAAGACTCTGTGGTGAGCAACAAACTACGCTTAAGGAGGAAGCACTAAGGCATATAATAGAAAGAATGAGGTTTACTGGAAGTACTATGCTTGCAATTTAGGCCAGGCCTGGACAATCAATAGATGAGGGAAATGTTCTTTTTCTGTGCTGTTCAATATGATAGCTTTGGCTATTAAGCACTTGGCGGTAACATAGAATTATTACATTGGAAATGTAGCTAGTGCAACTAAAACTCAATTCTAGATGCAACTGTATTTTATAATTTATTAATGTTTAAATTCAGATAGCTGTATGTGGCTAATATTGAATTGTGCTAAACATCATAATTCTACACTATATATTTTTACAATAGCCATATTATTTTTTTAAACTTTAAAAGACTTATTAAAGTGTTATGATCCGGTCCAGAGATAAGAATTAAGACAAAATTCAATATGAGATCTAAAGGTAAGAGTATTCATATCATTTTATGTTTTTATAATTCATGTCTTTCTTTTTCTTTCTTCTGAACTTTTCTTTGTCTGAAAATAAAATTATCTCTTCCCACTTGCTTTTTTCTTCTCTTGTGCTTCCTGTCAAGGATGCTACTTTCTGCAGCAGTGAAGGAAGTGAGAACCTCTAATTCAGGCATTTCAAGTAGCATCCGTAGAAAAAAAGTACATAATAACCAGGCCACATGAATTATGTAGTCCATAAGCCAAATTAAACTGGATAATTGTCTAAGTGTAAAGGGTCAGAACTAATAAACTGAACATAACCTTCTGTGTTCCATCCCTAAAGAAAAACTACATTTTGATGATCCCAAGAGCTCACTATTCTGGAATGTCTCTCTAACTCATCACATAAATGACAGTTAAGTTCCAGAATTGAGTTAAAAGTTAAACATCCTTTGCAATTGCTGCTTAAGTCCAGAGTGTGCCAGTTGCTTCAGGCAAGCTGTTAGGAATATCAGAATATTGACAAACTCGTGCAAGATGTGAGAGGAAGCTTTGAGATTTACAAAATTAACCCCCACCAAATGCTTTACTGAGTCACATCTTTGCAGAAAATATTACACAAATAGTATGTTAGATACTTCAGAATTTATATTGTTAGTCTCTGGTAAAAGTTTCAGGCAACTTTCTTCTCTCTTGGGGAAATTGTAAGACTTCAGATGTTGTTTCCTATATAGACTTGGGAAACTCTCAGTTTCTCCGTGCATAGGTGAGAGAGCATTCAAATGAGAGAGAAAGGTAGAGACAGAGAAAGAGGCACCACCATATTAACTGTGGGACTGAGCTTCTCAGGCTTTAAGCCTGGACATTGCTGTGGGGCCCATCGGCTTCCCATGCTTCAGCACTTCAGAGGGCTTTGGGTTGTTCAGGTTGAGGTGAAAGGACATCAGTAACAACAATAATAATAACAACAACAACAACAATAATAGAGCAGCTCCAGGAATTGGCTATTGTTGTTTTTCAACAGATCAAATCTTTTACCCAGCTTGGATAATGTTTTCTGGTGCTGTGGGTTTATGTGTCAAGAGAAGGAGAACAGCTATGAGATGGTATACTGTCTTGGAGTTCTACAAGGAGAGGTAATTGAGAAGAAGGAAAGTTAATTGGTTAACAGATTATAAAAAGAAAGATGCTTATGGCAAATATAAAGAAGACCGAGATGCCAACAATAAATCCAAAATAATCATATTATAAATGATGAGAACCGTATGAATTTAGATTGATATACCCATCTAAACGTGAAGTCTCACACAGTTACAAATTAAAAAAGAAATAATGAAGAAAAATGAGAGAAAACATTTGAAAATGTAATTAGTGAAACAGACACTCTGCTTTGCCTTGGGATTGGGGACTGTTTCAGATTTGAGTACTAATAAACAGAAATATTTTTAAAATATAAAACTCTAAAACACTAAGCCCACTTACCAAACTGTTACTGGCAGCTTTGATTGGAGGCATTGCCTAGGAAGCAGAAAAAGCCTGCAGGGCAGGATCAGCTGAGGGCTCTCTGCTGCCCCCCAGCCCCCAGCCCTGTCACAGCAGTGGGCAAGCAGATGAGCCGGACCAAGGTCCTTGCATCCGCTGTAGTTTCAGAGTGCCTGTTAACAAACAAAACACTTGAGAGGAAATGAACTGAACAACCAAATAGCATATCATGTCTCAAATAGTTAGAACAACTTAAAATGTATATAAAATGACTATGTGAGTGAAACAGGAGCATCATACGCTCTTCAACTAAATGTATATAAAGTTTGACTAACACTCTATTGTTCTGCAGAAAAACTTATCTTTGGGGTGAAAGACGTTTTTTAAAAGCTAATTAGAGCTACCATGGAGAATTGTTTTTCCCCCATTTCTAGGATAGTTGATGTTTTCTGAATTTTGCCTTTCCTTTCAGTTGAATTTACAGGAACCATTTATTCTCTGCCTCAGGAACTCTCAAATGCTTAATCAAAATATAGTTTATAGAAATTAGTGTACCATGGACTTTCAAGCAATGAGAAAGATTTTCTAAGTTTCCTGCTTCAAATAGAGAAAAGCCACTAGAGAGAAGAGGACATTCTCAGTGTAATTTCACATGAATCTTTTTTCATACGAATATAACTATATTCTTTTTAGTACATTCTACTTGGAGTTGTGAATTGGAGTAGGAATGGGCAAATCATACATTTTGATTTAAGAGAACAAAATTTGCCTTTCAAAGCAGTGTTGAGAATCGCGAACTCTGTATTGGATTCAATAATCTAGTCAGTGCCACAGATGTTTCATTCTTTTGGGGGGATAATAATAGCACCCATCTCCTAAAATTTCAGTGAGAATCAAATGAATTAATATTTCTAAAGTCTTTCTCTAAATTACTGGTACTTAGTATCTGCTATGTAACTATTAGTTATTTTCTTAACCTATCTTTTTCTCTTTTTTTCTTTTTCTTTTCTCATTTCTTTTCTTTTTTTTTCCTATTCTTTTTTCTTTTCCTTTTTAAATAAGATATTTACCTAGAGGAAATGTCTAGCTAGGAAAACACTTCTGAACTTCACTTTTATAATATGTAGCTCCCCAACTATATCTTCCACATACATAGAAAAAATAATCTAAATCTGCTAACCATAGTGGAAAATTAAGTATAATACCTTCCTGCAAGCTTTCCAGCCTCTGCAGGTCTGAGCCTAGTAAAGTACCCTGCCTGTTTGAGACTCTTTAGAATATTTAGCTATTTTCTTTTTCTCTTTTAAATCATTGACATTTCTGACCAGCAACGTAAGTGTGATGAATGCCTATAATGGTATTTCCTGTTAATGATATACTTCTTTAACCAGATACCAAATTTTTAATATCATCCTGAAATAGGTGATATCATTTGCATCAAAAATAAAAACAACTGATTTTATTTTTATTTTATTTTTTCTAAGGTCAGAATTTGATTTAATATAATTTTTTTATCAAACAGCACTAAATATGTAACTTTTATAATAGCAATTTATTTTACCTCGAGCTTTTGCTATGAAGCAATGATCAACTGATGACAGGCAATGTGAAATTAATTCTAGTTTTTCAAAGCCACAGTGGAGGAAATATTGTATTTGCTCATGTACTGTTCTTGCCTTGAATCCTTATAAGCAATTATAATAACTGAGATCTAAACTCATTTAACTGACAAAGCATGGCACAGAGTGGAGACACAGTTCTAAATATCAAGTATATTCTTGATATACTTGATATATATCAAGTATATATTCTTTCTGATTTGTACCATATTTAAAGCAATTTATTTTTCTTTTTTAAGATAATACTTGGATTCCCAAATCATTTGAGTTTTCTCTCAGACCTGAAGAAGCAGCATTGTTTAGTACATGAATAGGGAAACATTGTCATTATGGTAAAAAAAAAAAAAAAAAAAATCAATGCCTCATCCTAAATTCATTCAGCCTTCAGGAAGTTTATTGTGCATCCTTATCCCCTCTCATTAAGAGTAATATATTTAACAATGCCCATCTGTGAAACAGTCTTCAGTTTTACAACCTTGCTCAAGCCATTACTATTATACTCTATCAGTAACTCTTTTTTCAGAAGATTTCAAAGAACAAGTTTCCTGATATTCCTCTTCAGCTTGGTTTCCTTCAGAATCTTCCTCTTGTATAATGTCATATATGAATGTAAGAAAATGAAAGAGATAAAACCTTGGGAAAGAGGGAATAATAAAAAGAATAATGTCTCAATTGATGATTTAAAAAAAATCACTGGGGAAAAACAAAACAAAACACAACCAAAAGAATAAATGAGAGATTTTTAAATTGATACTATGAAAAAGTCTGAAAGGTAAATAGTGCAGGTGTGGCTGGATCCAGGAGCACAACTCTTTTTTCTAGTGCTCACTCTTAACCTCTCAGCTAGCTGTATGTCTCTCTGTTATACTTTGATTCCTAGGTGAGCTCAAAAACCCGTTGTATTAGATTATCTTTCCAGGTTTGATATATTTATTCCTCCTTTCATCATGGCAGCTGAGTCCCTTTCCTGAGAGTTGTGCTCAGCTGAGGAGATTCACCTTCTCAAGGACATTGTCTCTCCCTGGAAGCAGCCTACATCCAATGACTGTTCAACAGGGAATATGAAGTCCCTGGCTCCCTGCCAAAATGACCCTTTCTAAAGAGCCAAGCAGTTCTATGAGCTCTGGAGGGTCAATTGAGGCATTTGTGACTCATCCCAACTTAATCCTCTCTCTGCCTGATTCTACTTCTTTACTCCCTGCCACAGTCTGAACATTTGAGTCCCTCTAAAATTCACATATTGAAATCCTAACTTCCAAGATGAGGGTAGTAAGATAAGGCCTTTGGGAGGTAAATATATCATAAAAATGGGACCTTCATGAATGGGATTAGTGCCCTAATGAAAAAGGCCAGAAATCTCACCTGCCACCTTCCACCATGTGAGAGCTCAGCAAAAAGATGCTATCTGTGAACAAGGGAGCAAGCTCTAGCCTGACACCAAATCTGCAAGCACATTAATCTTGGATTTCCCCATCTCTAGAACAATGGGAAATTAATTTCTGTTGTTTATAAGTTACCCAGTCTATGATCGTTTTGTTATACTAACCTGAAGGAACTAAAATACTACCTTTCCTTTATTGACACTGAGAGTATCTTCCAATAAACTTCCTGAACATATCTTTGCTCCAAGTTCCAGATTTTTGTCTTCCTAACTCCAGCTTCAGCAGAGAGACAGCTTTGCTTTCACATTGCTTCAAATAAAACCCAGGAAGCCATGCTCATTCTCCTGGCCTGGGCCACATGCCCATTGGAAAGCTAATCATTTTGGACAGCAGAAAGACAGGACCAACCAAACCATGTGTTCTCTCAAGCTGTTGGACAATGGGGGATAGTTAAACAACCCCATCCAAAGGCATGAACTGAGAGTGAAGAGAAGATAATTCCCTGGAGGAAAACTGAGGCTACTTACCAGAAGAAGATGAAATGAATGGTGTGGAAGGAAACAAACAAAAAATACAACATATATACACTACTAAAAAGGTGTATGTTTATTTTTTAATAATTCCAATTTAACTGTATTTTGTTATTTTACTCTTACATTAAAATAATGAAATAAAAGTAAAGATAATAATAGCTAACACTTGAGTCTTAACCAAGTTCTAGTTATTCTGCTATGTACTTCTATATCCTTTACTTTTATTAGCACATTTTATTTTAACAATGATTCTACGAGCTTCAGACTGAAATTCCCATTTTATAGATAAGTAAACCAAGGCTTAGTGATGTTAAGTCACCAGAATTACATAGTTAGTGTTTAATATTCTTTCACTACTCCTTCCTTGTCTCTATTACTAAATTAAGCTTAGTTCCACAACTAAATTAAATTTCTTCATAAACATACATGAGTTTCTGTGGTGGATTATATTACTTTTTCCTGAATCAAGTCTTTTAGTCTGATATGCTTCTTATAGAACATTTGTATACATATTTGCATCTCCACTGAACTCAAGGGTACATGTGTTTTGGCCAGTGAAATTTAGAGTGTCACTTCTGGGAAGGAAATTGGACATCTAGCACATGGCTTGCTAAGTATTTTTTATCTATTTGCCATAACACCACCAATATCCCAGATAGAGACTGTTCCTTCAGCCTGTGTTCCAGAATGAAGACAACATTTAGCTGAGCCAGATATAGATATTTGGTATGGTTAAGAAACATTTATTCATAGAGTTTTGAAATCAAAGACAGTAATAAACATTGTGCATTTTCTGGAGATACTCCTCTGTATAAATGCCTTATGAACTTCTGGAAATAAGTGATATTGATGAGATATTGGAAAACATGATCCAGAACACAGAGATGTCACAATTTTTCAAAAGGTATGTTCATATAACTATATGATAATACATTTGATATGATGAAAATGTTTTATTAACACTTAGAAAAGTAACATGAAGGGGTGCCTGTGTGTCTCAGTGGGTTAAGCCTCTGCCTTCAGCTCAAGTAATGATCTCAGGGTCCTAGGATCAAGCCCCATATCAGGCTCTTTGCTCAGTGGGGAACCTGCTTCCCCCTCTATCTCTGCCTGCTGCTCTGCTTACTTACTGCTCTGCTTACTCTCTCTCTCTCTGTCAAATAAATAAATAAGATCTTAAAAACAAACAAACAAACAAGAAAAGTAAAATGAACATTATTAACCAGAATAGTCTCTTTAAGAACACATGATTCTAATATAAATTTATCCTGCTTTATTCATGTTATTGAACTGATTGATCAAGGTAACACAATGTACACACTATATTTCAATTTTGCATTGATATATAAAAACATGGACACCCTTTTTCTGAGTAGAAATAATTCTAATATCTGTTTTCATCCTGTAAAACAGATACTATCCTTGTTATAGATGAGTACATTGAAGCTCAGAGAAACCAAATAAATTTCCCAATTTCATATAGTGGATGATTTGGTTTGAAACCAAAACAGTCAAGACAGAAAATAAATGCTTGCTTAATACAGTATAGTTAAGTACATTCATAGATGACAGAAAACTTCACCTTTAAAGTATTGAGTAAGCTGAACTCAGATTTATTTAGTCTGAGAACATGGCCTCTTTGGCAAAGCAAAAAATTACAAAATTCCTTTTTAATGTATATTCTGTTTTGTACTTTATGATCTAGAAATAGAAATTGTACATTCTCTACATATATTATTATATATTTATTATATATAAAATATGACTAACCCCTCTCCCCAAACACACAAATATACTTTTTTTAAAAGTTATATATGCCAGATATAAATGGGCTCTTTCTGTGCTAATTAACAAGGCCACATAGATTTTTTGTTGATGCCAAAAGAGATGGGAATTTCTGATTCTTTCCAAAAGTTTCTCCTTGTTAGCTGATAGTGACATACGTTTTAAGTGGTCTTTCTTCACAAATTCTCCATGTGTGTCAGAGAATCTGTTATTCTGGTGATATATTGGAAGTAGAAGCGGTTTGATTTCTTTTTCTTCACTTTTCACTCCATCAGATGAACTATCCTTTACTTTGTCAGTACTTCTTTGACAATGCCTTTAAATTTGACCATTCCTCCCTACATATATTACAGAGTCCCTACTTATACCAGGAGAAGCAAACTAGCTGGAGAAAACAACTCAAATATCTCTGCAGCTTTAACAAATAAAAGTTAACTTCTTGGTCATTTTTCCATCTAATGAAGATGGGGTAGCTTTTTTGGAAAGTTTTCCTTTAGGTAAATATGAGTAAAGAGGTTTATAAAATTGTATCTTTTATCTTGAGCTCTTCAAAAACTACAGACATACAGAGAGTAAGAGAAAAAGTAGATGGTCAATGAGCTTTTTATGATCAAGGCTAAAAATCATGTCTTTACTTAAGCCAAATATTCCACTGCCCAGAAATCTGTCATAAGGTCCAAGAATAATGGATATTTGGCCTGGGAAATTATAGTTGATTTTTTTCCAGGGGCACAGAGAAAGAAAACAAGTTTGCTGAGTACATGACATTACGTTGGCCTCACTATCCCTAGAAATATTTACTACTTCCTGAATTACTATGGCACTATTGTTGTTGATTTTATTTTTTAATTGACCACCCAGTTTTACAGAGATATTCCCTAGTAATTTATTTCCTCATTCAAACATTTTGTCTGGTTATCTATTTTCTGGAAATATATATGCATTAAACCATATTATGTTGACTTACTTTAACTGTTACACCCAATTAATGGACAATCGAACTTAATACATATGCACATTACTTAACTGCCATTTGCATTACAATTATAATTATGTCAATATATAAGGTAGAATAGTTGGGAATATATACAATTTGTTAAAAGAGGTGGTAAAAATACTTAGAATCGTTTTAGAACTAAGTATTGCCCATACTTAAGTTAGTATTCAGAGAAAGATCAATATTAAAATTATCCAAAGTTATCACAAATGCTTGTTTTGGATTTTCTCAGTATTTTCATACCAAGGAAAAACTTATGAAAATAGACCAAGTAGCATGTTGCCTACATAATTTAAGATGTAATGACTCCTCTATCTACCAAATTATCCCTCTAGCTAAAATGATTCATTCTTATCACTAAAATCTTCGTATTGAAATAAGATTTTTGTTTTCCAAAATAAGGTAAGTTCTGTGCATGAACTCATTACCATTTATATTTAAATGAACATGATACCTAAGAATGGCATACAGAGATGTGAAGTAAGAGAATGTGAAAAGTGCAGAGAACTGAAGGGACATACCAAGAGTGTGTGACCATCCTGTGAGACTTTGGACATACAGGCTGGAGAACAGTTGGACATACAGGCTGGAGAACAGCACACTTGGTTTAGGGAAATACAAAGTGAGGATATGAAGGCAGAGACATTTCACTTAACTCAAAGCTTTTTCATATGCCTGAGATTCACAATGTGTGTATTAAATCAATGACTGCATCGGTATTTTACCTTTATGTTGCACTACAAATTTTCACTTTCCTAGAAAAAGATGTACATACAACATGCACACAGCAAAAACTCCAGCATGTAAACATGCTAGCCTGGGTTACTGAGAAAAGGGAATCCATGGCAAAGATCACGTATTAACGGTTCCCTGGGGGTTGGGGGGTGGGAGGCAGGAGAAAGAATAAAAAGGGCAAGCAATGAGGTGAAACAAGGAAGGAGGTCACGCAAATACTAAGATCTGGCTTACTGAGAAACACGGCTGGCTTCCCTGTCCCTAGGGATGATTCTTGAGAGGCCGTGGGGGCAACCACTCTCTCCAGAAAGAGTCTATCATGAAGTGGAGGGGTCAGATATTGATCTGCTGACTCTTTCTCTTTTAAGTCACTCATTGAGTCAAATCTGGCTGCTTTTCTGAGCTCTGTTTTTGCGAAGATGGCCAGAGCCTGTACCGTGTTCAGTATTTTAGCCCCGACACTGCAGCTGCCACCAACCTCAGCAGGCACCATGGTGGAAATGCCACCATCCTAGTTTAGGAAGGCAAACAAAAAGGGTGAGTTGGGAAAACAAGGGGACTGTGGCAGCAGCCATGGCTTTCCAACCACATCAAGAGTGGGGTTGGCATCTGGGGCCACCCTGAGCAAAAAAACTATTGGGCAACAATCCTGTATGGATTTCTTCCATTGCTCCCTCCTTTTGGTTGTTAGAGCAAAGGCACCTTTAAATAATAAGCATGCCTTGGAAGCTAATGTCTTCCTAAAGATAGAGGCTCCAGCGTATTCTAGGGTAGTAAGATGCCTTTGCCACCCCGGAAACATTTCGTCATATAACAAGGTAAAAAGTAATTTAGGAATTTCTTTTTATTTTTTATTTCTGGAGAGGAGGATGGGCAGATATGCCAGCAGGCATACAAGAGCACCCTGTTTTGTAATGTGGGATTTTTCGTCTGAGGTGCAACCTCTTGCATGTGCCCCTAAAACATCTGGCCCTCCTTGAATGGCCCTGTGGTAATGTGTTCAGTCCGGAACTCTCTTCTAAACCTATATATGTGATCAATTTAAAGCCTTCTGAAGAGCTCATAAGGTAAAAATCAAAACGTTAAAATGAATCTCTAACCTTGTAAAAAGTCTTATCCTTGCCTACCTGTTCTAGATTCTTCTCACAATTTTCTCACCCTTGCTTTTCAAAATCTTGTGGATTTTTAAACTGTGTTGTGTTGTCTTCTAATATAGGTTACTGTGCCAGGAAATCAATTCACTCTGATACATCATCCACCACTATCACCACACACACACGCTTTCAGAGGGGTAACTCTTATTTTCAGACCGGAATTTTAACATCATATTGTTGTAGGCTCTCCCAATGATACACTCAAGATTAGACCAGATCTCATTGTTTTGCAGCATAGTGGTATCAGTGGTATTTTTTTTTTCAGAGTATGAGCTACTTGTAACTGAGCATAATTGTTTCATGATTGTCATACTAGAATATAAGCTCATGAGAACTGAGACTTTACCTTTTTTTGCTCATTCTTGTATTCCTTACACTTGTCACAGGCTAGACACATGCATTAGTACTTGACTGAATGAATGAATGAATGAATGAATGTGCAAATGGTTAAGATAAGGAAAGAATGATCCAAAATGCAATAAGATTTCAAAGATGAAAGAGATTCATTCACTCCTGACTTCACTGCTTGGAAAAAGTTTTATGGAAACATCACAATTGAAATGTATCTTTTAAAAATGGGAATTCTGGGGCACCTGGGTGGCTCAGTCATTAAGCGTCTGCCTTAGGCTCAGGTCATGGTCCCAGGGTCCTGGGTTCAAGCCCCTCATCAGGCTCTGTGCTAAGCAGGAAGCCTGCTTCTCCCTCTCCCACTCTCCCACCTGTGTTCCCTCTCTCAATGTGTCTCTGTCAAATAAATAAAAATAAAAATGAAATCTTTAAAAAATGGGAATTTTTCACTAAGCATGATACCCTCTAGTTCCATCCATGTCGTCGCAAATGGCAAGATTTCATTTCTTTTGATGGCTGCATAGTATTCCATTGTGTATATATACCACATTTTCTTTATCCATTCATCTTTGGTTGGACATCTAGGTTCTTTCCATAGTTTGGTTACTGTAGACATTGCTGCTATAAACATTCAGGTACGCATGCCCCTTCGGATCACTGGACTCTGAAAAACAACCTGAGGGTTTTGAAGGGTCGGGGGTGGGAGGTCGGGGTAACAGGTGGTGGGTAATAGGGAGGACACATATTGCATGAAGCACTGGGTGTTGTGCAAAAACAATGAATACTGTTACATTGAAAAAAAATAAATAAAAAAAGAAAAGAAAAAAAATGGGAATTTTGACAGGCAATGATGGATGAAGTATATTGCAGTTTGAATAAAGTGGTTTAGCAAGAACTAAAAGTACTGCATCGAAGTAGTGAAAGATAAGTTTAAGAGCTATTATCAGATGTATACCATGTATTCCACTCCCTTTAGAGTAATATTGAGAAGCCAATCTCAGGAAGAGAAAAAATGCTAACTTTGTTGTCTAGCAATTGAGTTGAAAATAACAGTCCCTAAATTAAGATTAATATTGTCTGCTAGTAATTTAGAAATACTTCTTTATCAAATTGATATTCAGTTACTAATCAACCATGAAAGAAAACATAGACTATATGAGTTGAAATAGATTCAGAGATGATCCTGCACGCCTCTTTCACTGGGCAGATGAGGATGAGGTCTAGCTTGATGAAGAGACATATATAAATTTCCAGAATGGGTGAGTGATAAAGTTGGAATTAGAACTCAGGTCTTCTCATTGTTGGCTAAGTACACTGGGCAAAAAAAATGTCCTGCAAGAAAAACACTTGCTAATGACAAGTTCATATCATACTTAGCAATACTCATCAATGTAAAGAACTGCTTACTGCTACACACAAGTCATGAATAAATCTCAAAAGATTATGTTGAAAAATACAGCCTAGATACAAAAGCATATATTCTGTATGAAGTCCTAAAACAGCAAACACCAATCTATAATGATGAAAATAGTTGTGTATAGAGTTAGGCAAGGGGGGTTTAATGCAGAGAGAAAATAAAGAATATCTGGGGTAATGAGATGTTCTATATCTTGATTGGGGAAGGGATTATATGGATTTACATATTTATCAAAATAGTAGTACTGAAGCATTAAAATCTGCTTTTTAAGGAGTATAGATTATACCTTGATAAGGGACACTTGGGTGGCTCAGTTGACTCAGCATCCAGCTCTTGACTTCTGCTCAGGTCAGGATGTCAGGGTTGTGAGATCAAGCCCTAGGTAAAGCCCACATCAAGCTCCATTAAAATTCTTTCTCTGGGTGCCTGAGTGGCTCAGTCGGTTAAGCATCTGACTTTAGCTCAAGTCATGATTCCAGGGTCCTGGGATCAAATCCCACATCAGGCCTCCTGTGGAGTTTCTCTCTCTGCCTCTCTCTCTCTCTGTCTCTCTGTCTCTCATGAATAAATAAATAAAATCTAAAAGATTCTCTCTCCCTTTCCCTCTTCCCCTCCCCCTCAAATAAATAAATAAATCTCAATAAAAACACCCTATGGCCACAATCATATAATACACTAATTCTATTTAAGTAAAGTCTAAAAGAAAAATAAACTGATTGCCTGATTGTGATAAGCATGGCCAAATATTCTGAGAGATAGATTAAATAAAAGATGGAAGACAGATAGATAGATAGATAGATAGATAGATAGATAGATAGATAGAATATAGATATATGTGTAGTTATACATGTAAGTATAGATATAATAATCATTTCTGTACTTCTAGTTTGTATTATGACCTAATACAAGCAATGACCCATTTTCTTACGTAAGTTATTAACTTCTTAAATTATAAAAACAGGTAAGAAACCCAAGATTTATCTTGTATTCCTGTTTGGGCCTACTTTTTTTCTTTGATAGTTTTTCAATTGTGTGATAAAAGGCAGGTCAAATAAAACAGAATTTTCTTTTGTACTACCATGCTTGATAATATTTTTAATTTTTTTATTCCATTGAAAAAGATCTCATCAAAACTCCTATGTACATTTCTAGACTCTGAAAAGTTCCTTTCACTTCAAATATGCTATTGGACATATTCCTTTCCTCATTCTATCAACTCTACTCACCAGCCCCCAAGTGCATAATCGAGATAAAGGAGATATAACAGGAAAAGAGACAGGCATCTCCTCACCATTTGTGAGTGTAATGAACCCCTTCATCTGATTTTATTATAATTGGGCCACCTCTGGCACTGGTCTTTGGATCTGCCCCCAGTTATGCCAACATCAATTTCTGGGTACATTGGTGCATAATCTCAGCTGAAAAATCTCATCTTTCCAGGCCTTCTGTTTATTATATTATCTATGAGGTTTTCCTTTTATAGCTCTCTCTCTACAGAGGTAAACAAATTCGGTTAAAAACAAAAGAGACTTAATTAGCGTCTTTCTAAAAAGAAGACTGTTTTGTGCCGGTTTTTAATTCTCTGATGTATACCATTCTTTCTCTCGCTGCCTCTTTTTAAAATTCTATTATTGTTTCATATAACTCATGCCTGCTTACGCAGATTACGCAGAGCTTTCTAAAGCTCATTCTGACATTTAAGAAGATGTTCTATTGTTGGAGCATAGTTCTTTTCTTCATCAGACTCAGTATTAGAAACAGTATTTATCAGTTACTAAATCACAGATGTTCAGTATATGCATTTAACTACAAAAATGGGTGCGCTGAGACAGAATGATCACAAAGACATTTCCAACTCAATAAAATGATAGGTCACTCTTGCCTGAGAAGAAACATTTTCCTCTCTCTCCCTCTCTTTTAAGATTTATATATTTATTTATTTGAGGGAGTGATCGAGCCCAGGGAGGGAGAGAGAGAGAGAAATTTTAGCAGACTCCTTGTTGAGCTGGGAGCCCAATGCAGGGCTCATCTCAAGACCTTGCGGTCCATGACATGAGCCGAAACCAAGAATCAGCTGCTTAACCAACTGTGCCACCCAGGGGCCCCACATTTTCCTCTCCAATGTGGGAGGAAAGATAATTTGTCATTCTTATCTTGTTTAAATGAAATAGAAAGGCTAGTCTGTACAGTTTCCTCCCTGGATCTTTAAAAGAGTTTTCCAAAGACAATTAAAGAACAAATTTATGTAAATAAAATAACTATTTGACAGAGAATTCTGTTTATTTTAATATCCTTGATTTGGTTTATCACTCTATATATCTAATCATTTGGAGGAAGTTTGATTATTCAGAGGAATAACTGAATTTTAGAGTAGTCCATAGGCATATTATTGCTTTCCAAATTGCAGGAAAAAAAATGTACATCATTTGCTTCTCCCAGGTAAATTTAATTAATATTTTCTTACTCTAGCTTCAGATAATTCATGTCAAAGCAAAGAGAATTCTAAAGCTCAGTAAAGGAATTTTTTCTTGATAACAATAAAGTAATCTGTTACTAACTTTTTCCTCACATTTTGAGCGTGTATACACCATACTTCCTTATTTAGGTGTACCTAGGAGGAAATTACCTACAATTTGATAAGGAAGCACAGGTTTCTACTTGATACACAATTAGAATCTGTATTTTTGTTTTTCAGTGAAAAGCACTGGACAATTAATTTGGGTAGGCTTAAATGTGCAATTATTCATTGCTCACTTTAATCCACCTTGAAGGCTAATTTGGAAAACAGACCACATTAACCTACCACTCAGAGATAATTGTTCAATGTCTTCCAAGAGTTTGAAATTATCCCACTATGTACATTTCTATTTTCTTATTTCCATTTGAGTCAATGAAAGGTAAAATGTTAAGTAGGATGAACTAATTATTTCAGGAGAACATTTAAAAAGATGTTTCTCTGAATTTAGTCAAGTGTTCTGCACATAATACAATAACAGACGGCTACTGATGACTTTGATTATTATAATCATGTTGAATGGCAAGGTATTTCTAAAACATTTTTGGAAAATATTGGCTTGAAGAAAGGTAGAGGTAAGAACAAATCATGATTCAAAAACTTATCCTGCTAGTAAATTTCTATGTGATACCTGTTTATGCAAAAAGCAAATTATTTCTTTTTCTCTAAACCTTCAGTGACTCCTGTGATGATAAAATATATTTGTCAATCTTTTGCCTTCTCTAGTTAATATTTTATGCCGTTATCATATTGTAATATTTAAAGTTAGCACAACACTCAATATAGATTAAAACAAGAAGTTTTTCATGGATGCTTTTATCTTTGTGATATCTTCTTAGATTTATTTTTTAAAACAAACAAGTTCACAAGCATAAAAAGGGCCACAGACCCTAGGGAACTAACCAATCAAACAATTAACTTTCTCATTAACAAGTTTCACAAGGCTTATAAGTTAAAAAACAACAGTAATAACAAATCCTTATTCCTGAAATGTTAAATCATACTGTGTTGCCTGTCATTTCAAGTTATAACCTGTCCCAAATTCACAGAATCTCAGACATGCCTTGCAGACTGAAAATAAAAATGGCCTTGAGAAAGGAAATCAGATTTCAGATGTCTAACCAATTAGCATAAAACCTAACGTATAAGAATAATAGCTTATATTATGTAAAAATTTCTCTCAATCCAGTCTGTTATTTTAGAATCTCTGAACTGAAGAATACTATGGAAATAAATGCTTGTCTCTAACCTTTACCTTAAATGCATCTTAGGGAGTTATCAGATTTAAAATATAGGTGTGAAGGTGGAAGGAGACAAGTCTAAGAAGTTGGGCACTGAGTGGATGGGCAGAAGGAGGGTAGGGGTCGCTGGGAGCCAGAATCTGAAGTCCAGGATAAATTTGATTCACAAGTGATGCCATAATTGCAGGAAACATCTAGAGGGAGTAATAGGCAGAAAAAGACAAGAAAGTCATCTCATATGGTTACAAATTGAAAAGAACCAGGTAAGCAGAAGTATCTAGAAAAAAAAGTCAAGTTTCTTATTAAATGGAGTTACTTGAAATTAAGAGAACAGCTAATGTTCAAATTTAAATATGTATTGATTATTTTCTGGGTAACAAATGGGGAATTACAATGAATAAATTAGACTTTCTGTTTTAAAAATATCTCACCATCTAGCTAGTATTAACATCTGCATGCTTCTTTAAAATTCAGCATAGGGGTTTAGTTCTGCTGGTTCTTGTGATAGCTGCCCAGATTAATTAGAAACAATCACTTTACTGAAGACAATGAAAAACTTGACATTGAGAAACCTAGCAGCTCAGTCTGTTACATGTTCAGATCTTTGATTTTTGCCTTAGGTCATGATCATAGGACATGAGATCAAGCCCAACATTGGGCTCCACGCTAGGCTTGGAGCCTGCTTAAGATTCCCTCTCACTCTCCCTCATCCCCTCTGGCTTGCTCATACTCTCTCTCTCTCTCTCAGAGACAAAGGAAGGAAGGAATGAAGGAAGGAATATAATGGACTATTACTCAGCCATCAAAAATGAAATCTTGCCATTTGCAATGATGTGGATGGAGCTAGAGTATATTATGCTGAGTCAAATAAGTCAGTCAGAGAAAGGCAAATACTGTATGATTTCAATCATATGTGGAATTTAGGGGGAAAAATAGAAGAACATGTGGGAAGAAGAAAAACAAAAGAGAGAGGGAAGCAAACCATAAGAGACTCTTAATGATAGAGATTAAGCCAAAGGTTAATGGAGGGAGGTGGGTGGGGGATGAGCTAAATGGATGATGGGTATTTAAAAGGGCACTTGTGATGAGCAATGGGTGTTCTATGTAAGGGATGAATCATTAAATTTTACTCCTGAAGCCAATATTACACTACATGTCAACTAACGTAGAATTTAAATAAAAATCTGGAAGAAAAAAAAAACTGGACAAAGGATCATTAAGGACTATATGTATGTGTTTCATTTTTATTTCATTATTCCATTAGTTTTTACCAACTACCTCTCTATATATCACAATTGTATTTTTGTTGGTTTTCCTTGCCAATATATTACTACTCTCAACTACAGTATCCCTCACTTAAATCCTCTTGCATTTTCTATAATTATCATCTTCAAAGAACTACAGTCAAGCACCACTGTTAGTTCTTCACTATCAGCTTACTTGTTAACCTTTTGTTTTCTGGCATATGTCCTTCCCACTCTACTGGAAGCATTTCTTCAGAAATTCCCATTGACCTAACACACTAAATATTTTCCTTCCGTTGCCTTTAGTGAATAAATTCACAGCATTTGTCATTGTAGATCATTCAAAAGATGGAATTCCACCTTTCTGCCAGATATTTGTTTTTTTTTAACATTAACCTATCTCATTTATCTTGCAATTCTCTAAATGTCTCTTCCTTTACTCATATGGATGCCTCTTTCCCTCCATCTTTCTATTGAGCTAATTTCCAAGAATCTGCCCATAGCCATTTTTTTTCCTTAGCCAACTTATACTACATCATTAGTTTCAGATGTATTATTCAATAATTCATCAGTTGCATATAACACCCAGTGCTCCTCACACCATACGCCCTCCTTAATGCCCATCACCAATTACTCCATTCCCCCACCCACCCACCTTCCCTCTAGCAATCTTCAGTTTTGTTTCCTAGAGTTCAGTGTCTCTTGTGATTTTTCTCCTTCTTTGATGACTTTCCCATAGCCATTTTTAGGTGTACTTTCTCTCTGGAATCTTGGCTAACTCCACAATTTCATCTACCATCTCCAAATCAATGACTTCCAAATTTTTCCTTAAAAAAAAAAAAAAAAAAAAAAAAGCTAAATTTCTAATTTTACATTATTTCCACCTGGAATTCAGTAAGTCTGAAATTAAATAATCTGTCATCATCTTTTACATGATTCTCAAGGGTCTTATAGTTCCCTTAATGCACTTTCTTTCCCCTGTCACTATAACTAAAAGTCCCTGAATTACTCCTGATTTTTTTCCCTCTCTATTGTCTCTAATTATATATAGGTCATTATATATAAAAGCTACATGTGTATGTGTACATATGTCAGATATATATTATATACAGCAGGTTTTTGCATGCATTTCTTCTCTCTAACCCCCTTTTCACCATCCTAGTGAAAATAATCATTACCTCTTGAGGTCATCATTAGTATTTTTGAAATATTTTCACTCTCACTTCCAGGTACATATTAGGAATGCCCTTCTCTGTATTCCCTGAACTTAGGCCATGCAGTGTGACTTCCTTTGGTCAGTTAAGTGTGAAGATAAATGTTAAGTGCAAATTCTGATGGAAGCTCTTCAGGCCACTGCATGTTTTACTCTGCCCCCACCCTTTCCCTACTGCAATGATAACGGAAAGCATTTGAAATAAAGTATCCAACATTACCCTGGATCCACAAGCAACAAGTTGGATTGCATGCTGGTATGTGTTGAGTAAGTTGTGTGAGAAACTTCTAAAGACTCTGAGAACTAAGAATTTTTTTTTCTGCAAATAAACTTTTGATCAAAAAACTTTTCATCTAAATTTTGTTTTTTATATGAAATTTTTCTCATTATGAAAAATACATGCTTCTTACAGAGTATTAAAAAATAAAAGAATACTCCCCTTAGCATGATGAGCATAGTGCAATGTCTAGAATTGTCCATCATTATTTTGTACAACTGAAATTAATATAGCATCATATGTCAACTACACTATGGAAAAAGGGCATATGGCAGTAACTTTTTATTATTCTACTCTTCGTCAGTCAAATAAATGATCTGAGTTTTCCCCAAAAATATATAAAAATGCAAAAATGGTTTAAATACAGAATTCAATCAGGGCGCCTGGGTGGCTCAGTGGGTTAAGCCGCTGCCTTCAGCTCAGGTCATGATCTCGGGGTCCTGGGATCGAGTCCCACATCGGGCTCTCTGCTCAGCGGAGAGCCTGCTTCCCTTCCTCTCTCTCTGCCTGCCTCTCTTGTGATTTCTCTCTGTCAAATAAATAAATCTTTAAAAAAAAAAAAAATAAAAAAAAAATAAAAAAAAAAAAAATTTTTAAATACAGAATTCAATCAAATTAAGGATAAAAAAGAGAAGCATAAAGTATAGCTAAAAACTAAACAAAAATATTTAGAGGACTTGTCAGGATATAGGTTATAATATTAGAAGAAAGGTTTTAACAGCTAATATATAAAGAATAACTCAATAAATTATATAATTTATATAGTTCATAAAACAAAAGCAGTTCAATTGTCCAAAATTTATCTTCGAGTATATAGTACAGGTTAATTCTTTCCCCATTGTTCCAGGGAATTCTTCTATTAATGGGGTACATGTAACTGCAAGGAATTTACTGGTTTATTAGCAGCAGATATTCAAACCCACAAGTTTCCTACTGGGGAACATGAGTAGAGGGGGTATATAATCTGTAACTAAGTCTTATGTGGTTTCCTTTACTGACTTTTAGTTTTGAATAGAGTAACCTATCTGTTGAAAATGATACAATCCAAAAGGAGTAAGGTCAGGGTGCCTGGGTGGCTCAGTGGGTTAAAGCCTCTGCTTTCAGCTCAGGGAGGATCCCAGGATCCTGGGATCAAGCCCCACATCAGGTTCTCTGCTCAGCAGGGAGTCTGCTTCCTCCTCTCTCTCTGCCTGCCTCTCTGCCTACTTGTGATCTCTGTCAAATAAATAAATAAAATCTTAAAAAAAAGGAGTAATATCATTTGGGGAAGGCAGGGAGATGAGTTGGTACAATTTGGGTTTGATATGGAGTTGCTGCTTGTAAGCTTTCACTATATATGCTATTTTCCTTGTGCCAAAGCACATCTTTACTCAATTCTCAGCAATCATTATGTACGTCAAATTCCTATTTCTTATTTACTGTATCCTCATTCTTCACCCTTTACTTTGTGTTTTCCTTCAGAAGTCTCTCCAATTTGGAGTGTTAGTTTGTAAACAATTAATGATGTGCCAATGTGATTTATCTTTCAGCTCTCCCTCACCACCTTTCAATGGTATAACTTGGTTTTCCAACTATACATATTTGGCTTCATTTTTGGCTTAAAACTTAGCTAGACTCCTTTACTCTTATCCCATTGATGACAGCAATCTTCACTAATTTGTTTTTTTTTTCTACTCAAGGCTTGAGCAAATATGAATCAACTTTCAACCTCTAACATTCTGGATCAGAAGATACACTCTGGGGCGCCTGGGTGGCTCAGTGGTTTAGGCCACTGCCTTCGGCTCGGGTCATGATCTCAGGGTCCTGGGATCGAGTCCCGCATCGGGCTCTCTGCTCGGCAGGGAGCCTGCTTCCCTCTCACTCTCTCTGCTTGCCTCTCTGCCTACTTGTGATCTCTCTCTGTCAAATAAATAAATAAAATCTTTAAAAAAAAAAAAAAGAAGAAGATACACTCTGTGGTTTATAATTTTGAATTGTAGCTGATTCCCTATTCCAACTTTAAAAAGTAACAAAACTCAGATGTATCATAGACAGCTTTTTCTATAACAATTTATATTTTATGTCCAAATTTGGTTCTAAAAATTAATCTAGTTAGTTTTAGATGCATTCATCATTTCAGGATTTAACCAATGCTTTTCACTGACTCCCCTTCTTCTTTTCCCCAGAGTACTTCAAATTCCTCTTGGCTTATGTACCTAGCCTAAATCTGGGAAAGGTAATACCACATGATTTAGCATTTGTTCATTCTGGTATCTATTGAGGTGAACAACCCCCATCAGTGTCTTGAATGTATCATCTGAGGTGAACAATCCCATCAGTGTCTTGAATGTATCATCTGGATGCCTTAGCTATGACACCACATTGACACCTGCTAGAACCTGACAACCAAGCCATTATTTTTTTATTTTTTTAATATTTATTTCTTATTTTTTATACATATAATATATTTTTATCCCCAGGGGTACAGGTCTGTGAATCACCAGGTTTACACACTTCACAGCACTCACCATAGCACATACCCTCCCCAATGTCCATAACCCTCTTCCCCCTCTCCCAACCCCACCTCCCCCCAGCAACCCCCAGTTTGTTTTGTGAGATTAAGAGTCACTTATGGTTTGTCTCCCTCCCAATCCCATCTTGTTTCATTTATTCTTCTCCTATCCCCCTAACCCCCCATGTTGCATCTCCACGTCCTCATATCAGGGAGATCATATGACAGTTGTCTTTCTCCGATTGACTTATTTCACTAAGCATGATACCCTCCAGTTCCATCCGCGTTGTCGCAAATGGCAAGATTTCATTTCTTTTGATGGCTGCATAGTATTCCATTGTGTATATCTACCACCTCTTCTATATCCATTCATCTGTTGATGGACATCTAGGTTCTTTCCATCATTTGGCTATTGTGGACATTGTTGCTATAAACATTCGGGTGCACGTGCCCCTTTGGATCTCTACGTTTGTATCTTTAGGGTAAATACCCAGTCATGCAATTGCTGGGTCATAGGGTAGTTCTATTTTCAACATTTTGAGGAACCTCCATGCTGTTCTCCAGAGTGGTTGCACCAGCTTGCATTCCCACCAATAGTGTAGGAGGGTTCCCCTTTCTCTGTATCCTCGCCAGCATCTCTCATTTCCTGACTTGTTCATTTTAGCCATTCTGACTGGTGTGAGGTGATATCTCATTGCTACCAAATATGTAAAGAATATCTATCATTTACATCGACATGGATGGAATTGTAAGGTATTATGCTAAGTGAAATAAGTCAACCAGAGAAACACAATTAACACATGGTTTCACTCATATGTGGAACTTACAGAATAGCGCAGAGGACCATAAGGGAAGGGAGGGAACTGTATTCGAAGAAATCACAGAGGGAGACAAATCATATGAGACTTCTGATTCCAGGAAACAAACCAACGGTTCTGGAAAGGGGATAGGGAAAATGGGTGATGGGCATTAAAGACAGCATGTGTTATGATGAGCACTGGGTGTTGTACTCAACTGATGAATCATTGAACATTATATCAAAAACTAATCCTGTACTATAACTTGGTTGATTGAACTGAAAGAGGAAAGGGAAAAAAAGAAAGAAAGAAAGAAAGAAAGAAAGAAAGAAAGAAAGAAAGAAAGAAAGAAAGAATAAAGAAGAGTTAATACCTATTTTCCTCAAGCTACTCCAAAAATAAAAATGGAAGAAAAAAAGAAGACATCAAACGGCCAACAGACACATGAAAACGTGCTCCACATCACTAGGCATCAGGGAAATACAAACCAAGCCATTTTTGAAACAACTTCTGCCTTTCATGATTCCTGGCAGTTTCTCCTCAAACTTCCATGTGTTTCTCAAAGGCAAGAGAAAATATAACTGCTTTCTCATAATACTCTGGTGACATGAGACTCTCTGGAGGAACACTTCCCCCATATGCGCCCAGATGCTTCTATATGTATAATCTATCCTATTACCAGACTGCGGGGACAGAGGAACACTTACAAGTCTGATGTCATCAGGGTCCAAATGGAAACTGTTTATGAGTTTCCTTCTCTTTCAAATTTACCCCAAGACATCTGGGGAGTTCCTTCTTCATGTCCTTTCTCTGGAACTAGTTCTTTCTGAAAACCCTCATCTCTAAGCCTTTTACTTGTGCTCATTAGATCTTATCATGTTCCTGGGGAAACTGGCACCTACATCAATTCATTATCACCTATTCATTATTCCCAAATTTGCATTTATTCTACACATATTCTGTCCTGCATACTTCAAAATGTTTTGTAACTAAAAAAAATTCATCATTGGCAAACCAAGTGTTTTCAAATTATTAAGTTATGAGTTTCAGATGATAATGTTTGAGCTCAAAAGTCAAGAACTTATTACTTTTTCTCTGTTGTTCTACTGCTCAACATTTGTTGTTTGGATCTGTATTCCTTGACTCACATAACTGCTTCATGAAATGGGGAGACAAGATGGGAGCAAAAAAGAATTCTGGTAATAAAAAACACATTGATGAATATCAAAATATCACACCAATATACTTGTTTCATTAAAGATAGACTTGTTCTCTACTTGTTTTTTTTTTTTAACTTTTGTTTTTGGTGGGTGTGAAATTGGACAATAAAATAAAAAATGCTTTTATTTCCATATTTTTAGCCACAAGTCCATTGGCTTGGAAGTATGCTGATATCTCTGCCAACTGAGAATACTTATCACACTCACAGTACCTTCCAGCTACTGCAAGTTTTTTTCTTTCATTGCCAGACTTCTCCAAGGAATCTTCAAATCTTCGAGTTCATGTCTTGACTGCCCTTATCTTTTGAAACACAATATTCAACCTAAAAGCAATGTTAAATAACAAAATGTTTACCATGGCAAAATTTAAAACTCCAAAATGACCTTTCAGTCCTGTGTGGTCTGGTTACTATCTGTCTCTCTAGTTAATTTCATTACACATTTTTTTCTTGTGTTAAATGTCTAGTCACCTAGCTTTTTTCACTTTGTAAAGTTCCTTTCTATCCTGGCCTTTTCCCAACCAATTTTCTCTGCATGAAAAGCTCTTCCTCTTTCTGCTTCTTTAATTTAAAAACCTGATGAATTGGCACTCACTCATTGAAGCTTTTTCTAACATATGATCTCTTAAAACTACATGCTCTCTTTGATAGCACTATAATAGTGTTAATTTTATAGGCATTAGTAACTATTTGATTAAGATCTAGCTCTCTTACTAGACCAAGAATCATGTATATTAGGTTCCCTATTTTATTTCTAGAAATTGGCATGGTTATTGGTTCATAATGGACTCTCAATAAATATGTGTTGAAAGAAAGAATGAATCTTTCTTTTTTAGGAAATCTTGGAGTAGTATTCTCCGACATGGTAAGTAGACTGTCCAGTGAATCACAGACATTGTTCTTCTTTTATATTACAAGTCTGTATTTTTATTTCAGCTAGATATTAAGTATCTAAAAATTCAGTATCAAAATCATTATTATTTTATTATCCTTTGTAATTATTCTGAGTAGATTTTCTCAGTAGTTGACCTGACAAAATTCGTAGGGCAGTAATAGGATGGTTATCATTTGAATTTATATATTTATATGCACTTCCCTCCTCAAATATTTTAAATTTAAGGCATAAAATTTAAGTATTAAACCGAATGAACAGTATCTTTCAATTTAGTCTAATTTGTCTAATTAATAGTCTAATTAGTCTAAATTGATACACCACTGCAGAACAAGGGAAAATATTGCAGTCCTCTATGGTGAATAACTTACATTAATTTTATATTAAAATAAATGGATATATTATGCAATAATTGTCCAAGATTTTATGATAAAATAATAATCTTTAAGAACCACATAAAATTTTTAAAAAATACATAAACTTCTATTTACAATTGTCTTATTTATTTAACCTATTTTGTTGGGTATTTAGATTGTTTCCCAGTTTTTATTAATATTAACGATGGTTTGAG
Organism: Meles meles; assembly: GCF_922984935.1. Lineage (NCBI taxonomy): Eukaryota > Metazoa > Chordata > Mammalia > Carnivora > Mustelidae > Meles > Meles meles. The sequence goes on from NC_060069.1 coordinate 122,767,801, forward strand.
TAAATTTACATGTATGTTTAATAAGTACTTTGAATAACCAGTACTCAGAGAGTGTAATAAAAAGTAACTATATTGTGTTTTCTCCCACTCTTCCCCTAAAACCACTCAATGCTAAAAGGTTTTTGAAATCATTTTTAAGAGAAAGTCTTACTACAAATTTAAATTGCTGAATGAAATTTCAATTCAGCAATTAAATGTATTTGGCCTCAGGTAATAATAGAAACTTTGAACTTGTTTCAAAGTAAATATTCTCTACAACTTTTTCAGACCCTGTTTGATAGGGACACCTGACTTCAGGAATGGAAGGTGATTGGCTTTTTTATCTCTTCTGAAAGTCCTCATTCTCCAAACTACGGAATGTTTTTCATTGTTTATTCACTTGTTTTATTTTGTTTTGTTTGTTTCTCTTTTGGGGTTGCAGTAGAAAAAACAGAGCTAAGGAAAACAAGACATTATAACTTGCTTGGCATTTTTATAATTTAACTTGGTACTCTCAAAACCTGACAGATGTTTTAAAGGCTATGCTTTTGGGCATCTGGGTGGCTCAGTGGGTTAAAGCCTGCCTTCGGCTCAGGTCATGATCTCAGGGTCCTTGGATCGGGCTCTCTGTTCCGTGGGGAGCCTGCTTCCTCCTCTCTCTCTGCCTGCCTCTGCCTAGTTGTAATTTCTCTCTGTCAAATAAATAAAATATTTTTAAAAAATAAATAAATAAAGGCTATGCTTTTGTGAATATGTTTCTAAATTTACCAGAGGCAACCACTGAGCAAGTTGTATTGCATTCTGCATAATGTGTCCCTCAGTTGTCTCTAATTTCTTATTAACCTCTGTGAGGATGGCCAACTCCCCTCCAGCTTCTGCAAGGTGAGGTCTTGTTTCCCATTAAGGAAGCATTACTCAATACTTTGACTCTCGGTAGTTTTTTCTTTCTTCTAGCCTATTTATGGATTACAGTAAGAACTCAAACATTTCTTACTTGAAGAATTTCTAATATTATAAACTTTTTTAAAGACAGTAGCATCTCTCTCTATTTCAGCGAAACAGCCACTACACCCTACATCCTCTAGATCATTGGGCCATAGTCATTCACCATGTTCCCCTGGTGATAGGAAAATAATATTAACGCTCTCCTTATGGTGCCACTGGTGTCCCTCTTGTGGTTGAAGTAAAGAGTGGGTCCAGCCCTCCAACAGTCCCCATGGTTTCAAGGTGGGGAACACAGGAGAGTCCTCTCCAAAGAATTTTATTTATCTTGCTATCTTCAACCAATTGCCTCCTTTATGGTCCCAAAATGCATGAATATCTTACTGACTCTCAGAACCAGCTTTGACATTTGTCCACAGTAATCTGTCGCATAATCGACATTGGAATTTAATGTCTATTGTGTTCTTGCTTTAGCCAAAAAGAACTTGAAAATTGTAACTAAACAACACATTTTTGCACAAAAAAAATATTTTCAGCCCAATATTGTCCTCAGTTATTGGCCAAAGACTGACTATTTTAAAGCTCTTGGTACACATCTGTCAAGAGTTCCATAAGGTTGTAGCTGTCAATTTACACTCCATGCTCATCTAAAAGTGTTCGTAAACATTGAATACTTCCTTAAAAATCCTAGTCAATTAATAATTTTATGGTTTTAATTTTATTTGTTTACTATTGACATAGAATGTATATATTTTCTAAACATTTGTTTTTGACCAGTAATCCTTCCTTTGAGAATCTTTACCACATTCTTCCCCAGGTTTCTATTGAAATAATATCATTTCCTATTAACTTTCAGGGTCTCTAAAATTCTAACGACTTTACTCCACAGCTATCACATACGTGACATTCAACATTAATGGACCAAGTTCTGAGAGCAAAACCTTGCTCCTAAAAGGGTCAGATATATTGCCAAATAAAATGGGTAAAGCTCAACCTGGCATTCAGAGCCTTCAAAATGACACCACCATTAACAGCAATGACAATGGTTATTACAATTTTTATTGAATACTATGGTAAATGATTTGTATTATTTTTCTCCTTTGAGCTCCAGAACCATGATGTGAGATAGCATTATTATTATCCCTATGAGAATGAGAAACAGTTGAGGTCTGGGAATTAGATAATGTTCCCACAGAATGGGAGGTTAAATAAATGGGTTCCTAAAAATGTCCGCATCTTAATCCCCAGAAAATGTAAATATATTCCTTTACTTGGCAAAAGGGCTTTGAAGTTGTGATTAAGTTAAGGATTTTGTTATGGGGTGATGATCCTGAATTATCTGAGTAGGCCTAAGGCAATCAAAAGGGTCCTTAGAAGAAGAAGACAAAAGGGACATTCAGAGAAGATGTGAAGAGAGAGGCAGCAGAGAGGAGAGATATTTGAAAATGTTATGTTGTTGGATTTGAGTCAGGAAGAAAGTGCTACTAGTCAAGGAACGTAGGTGGCAAAGAAATAGATATTTGCCCCAACACCTCTAGAAGAAATACAGCTCTGCTGATCCATTTTGGACTTCTGACCACTCCAGAGCTGTCAGATAATAGATTTGTGTTGTTTTATGCCATTCATTGTGGTGGTTTATCAGAACAACAATAGGAAATGAATTCACTACTTCCCCATCCTGTGATGGGTGACTAACCATTCTGTTTGATTTCCCAATATATCATCTTTCTTCTCCTGTGACCAGCCTATCTTTCCAACTGTAATTGAATGAGCGATAAAGGCATGAGTCTTAATTTGGAATCTTTTATACTCTTTTTAAACCACGTGTCAAATAATTTATCCTGGTATTTTCTTCTAAAAATAGGTATCATATAATCCAGACAAAATGTTGCTTCCTGAAAAGCTCACTTTAATTCCTTGACTATATTCTAAATTTTCTAATTTTTTAGCTGTAATCCTGCTACACCCCGACTCTCCCATCTGCCAACACATGCCTGGGTCATGCACCATTTCATCAGCACCCAGCTGAAATGCTACTTCTCCCATGAAGGCAGTCCCGATTTTTTTCAGTATCTATGACTCCCACTTGTATTGTGTACCTCTTTTACAGTCTTTTATCCTACTGTGCCACGTGTTACAGTTTTTCACATCTGCCTTCTACTAGATTTTGAGTTGCTTGTGTCTGTGGATGGTTTTCGCTTCTTTTTTTTATAGCTGTGAGTTCCTAGCCTAGGCTATGGCTCCAGGTAGGTGATCAGTAAAAGTATGTCGAATTGAACTATGACTGCTAAGAACTGTGTCTCTATAAGCCAGCTCTCATCCATTTAATAACTTCTACTTCTGCCACAAGGCTTTAATAAATATGGTGCAAGCCCCAAAAATGCACTTTTGGGTCAAATATATTGAGTTCAATCCTCTTCTCCACAAATATTGCTGAAATGAGCCTGGATTCCATCCCAGTTTCTGTCAAAGAGAACTTTATAGGCAACTCCTGGCTTTGGCTGAGGCCTTTATCCCAGGGACTCAAAGGCCATTACAGCTGCAAATGCTTCAAATCATAACAGAAAAGGAGGTTATATTACTAAATTATGTGAACTTTTTCAAATTCAACACATCAATCATTCTCCTTAAAACTGTAAATTTTCTGTACAGTACAACACATTTCTGAAATAAAGAAAAATGATTTCTAGCTAGCTGGTTAGCATTAGAAAACATAACTACTTTTAAAATTTTCTATCTAGTATTCTTCAGTTACTCAGTTCCAACTAGAAATGGCTCATTAGCTGATAACATTTTTCTTATTTGTTGTAGGTGATCTTTTCCTCTTCTCAATGCAGACATCTACACTCAGTTATTTTAGATATTTATTTGAATTCTTCTCCCAGGGAATATCACGAAACTCTGGATCAATCATGATACCTGTTTTATTTGTCTTATGCTTTAACCTGTAGTTTCCTGATACTGTTTTAGTGATGGTTGAAAAAGTCATAAACATGTATGTTCCTCGTGTGAGTCTGAAAGTTTACACCCCCATACAATCTTAACATTTTCTATATGTACCTTTCTGATCAATGTCTGTGTCAACTCCAAAGGTATAGCTAGATCAGCATAGAAATTTAAAAATTGTCGAAGGGTTTTGTTGTACTAAAATTTTATATTTAGTGCCTTAGGTAATTTTTTCATTAGTCATCTTTTTTTTGCTTCAAAAATCTTCTGTCAATACTTCCCATCCCCAGCCACTGATAGACTCATTCTTACAGCCTTTTGCTTTGAGTATCTGTGGTAGATCATTCATGGAATGACATTTTAAGGAATCAGATCTTCAAAGCTTACTTTTCCCTGAAAGATTACTTTTGGAAATATTTCTGCTTCTTCACAACAAGAAAGTTCCAAGTGAAAGCCATGGGTGCTGCCTTGGATATTATGGCATTCAGCAATTGGAGAACATTCCTGAATTGACTAACTTCAGCACGCAGATGAATATACCCATTTTTTTGTGGTGTACAGAGGGATGAAGGGGCCTTAGAATGTTTGTTGTTGATATTTTTGTTAGCCAATTTGTTTTCAAGAGCCTGCGCTCACATACTCAAAATATACTGCTGCTGGGGCGCCTGGGTGGCTCAGTGGTTTAAGCTGCTGCCTTCAGCTCAGGTCATGATCTCGGGGTCCTGGGATCGAGTCCCGCGTCGGGCTCTCTGCTTGGCGGGGAGCCTGCTTCCTCCTCTCTCTCTCTCTCTGCCTGCCTCTCTCCCTACTTGTGATCTCTATCTGTCAAATAAATAAATAAAATCTTTAAAAAAAAAATATATGCTGCTACTGCATTGGGTAAGATCAGCCTAGTACAGTGGGAAACGTGAGGGTGTTAGAGTCAGACAAACTTGATGTAAGGTCTTGTCTATGTTCTTACTGGAGTTGTGTCAGCTTCCTCCTCTGCTAAAATAAGGGAAAATTTATCTATTCTAGTATTATTGTGAGATTCACAAATGATATTTTACCTGCAGTTCCTGATAGGTAATGAACATTTCAAAAATATAGTAATTATCATTTCCTGCTGGCATTTATAAAGAGGAAAATTAGGCTGACTGTTTTCTATTATCATTTGGAAATTATGCATGTGATGTGTTCCCCACATCATGTTTGACTAACCAAAAGAAGCCTAAATTTTAATTAAGGGCAAGGTTTGAATATTGTCAAACACTCTTACACTAATTTTTAAATTGTGGTCTTGGGTATATTCCAAGATTATGGAGAGGGATTGTAGCTGTAGACTGACAAAGGAAACATGAAGGGAATAAGCACAAAAGACAAGATGTGATAGTTGAGGAGCATTAGGGACAGGAGAAACTTTAGAAGGAAATTTAAAAAATACATGCAAAGTATCCACAATCTTTATTTACCTCCTCTAAATATAAGCTCAAGAAAATCTGTATCATTTTTCAATGTTTTTAATTGAATTTGTATGTGTGTATGTATATGTGTGTACACCTACGTGCAACTGTGCCTATTTTCTTGACTGCAGTAAAACGCTAAGGTAAAATCTAGTGTAGTTTAATGACACCCAATTCCATGTAGGTTATACTTCTTGGGCCCACATAAAATTATTTAGTTATATATTTTACTTTAATACTGTTCAGTGCAGAGTGTTATTTTATATAGCACAAAGACAAGTAAAGAGAGAGACACAGGCAATTCAATGATCCACTTCTTATGAAAGTTAACTGAATCAAATTAGACTAACTAAACTCAATAAGAAAAACTCTCCATTGAAATTGAAATATCACCTCATGTAGGAAGCCATCAGTGGACAAACCCAGGTAGAATCAATTTTCTCTCCCATTTGCATTTAAAGCCTCAGGACATCAACAAACTTCCCCTACTAGTACTGCCTAGGTGTGTTCTAGTTCATCCCTTCATTTTGTGAATTCCTTCAGTATAGAGACTGTGACTCACTCATTTTTGTTTGCTTTGATCAACAAATATTTGTTGAATTATTTGGTCTAACAAAAGTTTAGTTTATGAAGTAGAACACTAATTTTTCACATAGAATACATTTTTTTAACATTATTTTCTGGCTCCTGGAGTACTTATATTTGCAAACTGTGGCATCTTTTTCTTACTATAAAAATATATGCTGAGCATGCAATCCAGGCAAAGAGATCTGTGTGGTCTTGAGGGATATTTCATTTAGGCTGTGGTCGAGCTTGGAAAAGTATTTTTGCTTTTCTATAGAGTACAACTTTCTAATGGCTCAAGTGCTGATGCCTCTCAAATAATGTCTTCCTCTCGTTTCAATAATACTAAGAAAATCTTGATTTTTTTTTTCACTTTATCTTCTCACGATTCCATATAACATGCCATGCTCCTGAGAGGGTGTCTTTAAATGAATTGGAATGAATTAAATCGTAAACCTCTTGATTTACAACAAAGCTACAAACCATCTCTTTTGGTGGGTAATACTATAAATTATTAATCTCTTCACTGTGAATTTATTCTAGTGCTGAGAGAGTGACATTTTATGACCTGGTCCTCAGATTCCTGGATCACATGCTTCATGGAGCCTGCAGATGCTCTCCTGCTCATGAAGACAGCAGTAGACAAAATACAAAGTTTTAGGACTTTTGCTGACTTCCGGATTTGGAAAAGAAATTTCTTAAGAAATCTATCTCTTTTCTTTCTCTCTCTTTCTCTCTGTGTGTGTGTGTTTTCTTAAAAATCAGGCAGTGAAACAATTATTTTCATGTGTTAAAAAAACTAAGTTGAATGAATACACTAGTTATTTTAATTTTATGTAGGTTTAACATGAAGGTTAGGAAATAAAATTTGGGATTCCTACTGAGTTAATTTCCATATTCTTGTTAGATCTTGGTCTTATGCCTTCCAGCACTTTTAAAACATCTGTAACTAGTGAATTGGGACAAAATAGTGAACTGTAGCATCCAAATGGAACTACGGAGGTTTGGATTTCCTAATGGAAAACTGGAAAATATATTTTTTCATACTTAGTGGACTCTTTCTCAATTGGCAGAATATTATACTTTAGGCCATAAATGAAAGAAATTAAATACTGCATCAGCAAATGGTGACAGGGAAAATACATACAGATATAAACATATTCTTACAAGGAAGCTTTTGGGTGGCCTGAGCAAGGAAAAAAAAAAAAAAAGACTTCAATTAAAACCAAATGTTTAATGTGTATCCAAACTATAAAACTTACCTGTCAAAATTAACCCCAAGCTTAGCCATTTAAAAAATCCTGTTCTGACAAACAAGAAAACGATTAATTTCAACTTCAAACCATGTATTAGTAGACTGTTAAGCTGTTCCATGTTTTTACCATCTTAGTGATCCTCTAATATCTCTGAACAACAGCAATATTTATGCCTCCAGTTTATTACAACAACCGCTTATTGCATTTCTGTTGTATGTGTATTCCAGGACTGTGAGAAGCATGAAAGGAACAAAGATGCTTAAATCCCAGGTCTTTCATTTAAAAGACGCACAATCTCGCAGGAGAGAAGGGGGTGGAGTTGCAATTTACTTTTTAAATCAATGAGATTGATTGTAGTTTCTAATAGGAGTATTGTTTTTCTTTTTCTTTTTCTTACGCATATTGGGTTTTATAAGATGTGGAAGATATTGTTTAATGAATAAATTATTTGACAATGAAATTGCCCTCTCCACTCGTCTTAGATTGTGTTACATGCATGAGAGAACAGAGCGGATTTGTCTCCTGAGCAGAGTCCCATTTGCCTCTCTTCCAGAAGGACACTCGTTCCTGAAGCAGGAACGCACTATATTGGGAAGGACCTATGTCACCGCTTATTCACATTTCCAAGCTTTATCTTTTAACTCACACCAAAACCATATGTGTCCCCAAATCAAAGCTGTGAATCAAACTGCCTGACCTAAGCCTCCATCTGATGCCAGTGCTTAGATATTTTGTTTTCAAAATCTTTATCACTTAGAGAGGAATTATATATATATATATGTACCTACATATATATGTATATATATAATTTTTTTTTGTTTTTTGTTTTGTTGTTGTTGTTGTTCCTTTTTTTTTTTTAGCCACCTTAACAGCAGCTACATTCCAATTGATTTGGTGAGATGAATGTCATTTACACTTCAGTTTGCACCTTTTTGAGAAAATGCTCAGAAGGGAATAAATCTACACTTTCCAGAATGATTGTGCATAAGGAAGTCTGGGGCTGCTAAGAAGAGGTGTTAGACACGTATGGGAATGTATTAGTTACAATCACACCTAAATCTCAATGATTTCCAAAGTGATAGAACTAAAGTATACGGGAGAGCTGAGAGAGTTGGCAAAGATTAATTATACTTGACTTTTTTCTTGTTAATTACAAATGGCTAAAACTTCATAGCTTCTATTGGTGGGGCATTTGGTTGTAAAACTTTGTGGAAACAAATATAAGAAATATCATGCAATTTTTAAGCACATTAAGTTGGTCCTTCGTACAAGGGAACATACCGATGATGGGAATACAGTCGTGGGTTCATAAGTTAGAGAGTCGCATAGCACAACAGAAAACTGCTTTCTGTCTTGTTGGAAACAACAGGACAAGCTTTGCTTCTTGAGTACAGGCTCTACCAGATTTGTGGGATTCTTAGGCTTGTCTGCTTTTGCCTCACCTATAGAAAACTCATATCCAGAAATAGTAAAGTCTACCCGTTGAATTGCTTAAGATTAATTGCCTTGTTTGCTTCAAGAAGCTTGTAATTCCCTGCTCTGCACTTACACCTCTGCTCTGCATGAATTACTATGATGTATGTTACTTGGTTACCTGAAGTCTTTGCATTAATAAATAAGAGAGTCTAGGAGTGGCTCAGAGTCTATCCTCAGGCTTCCTCTCACCTCCCTTAACTAAACGGTAGTCTTGAGTAATTATTTTTGCTGCCTTGGGTTTTGCTGGTTGAAGCCCACAAGATAGTAGTCCAACACCACAATATGGATTTTTAAAGAACCTGATATGATTATTCGACATTGGTAACAATCCACAGTTATGTCATTTGCTCTCCTTCACTGATTTGCAGCTCTTCAAACAGTAAGAATTTAAAAAGTGGTGAACTTGAAATTGAACTTGAACTTGTGTTACTCAAAACTAGGCATATAGGGGATGTAATATAAGAGACTGAATGACTGGAACTCAGACTAGGCGAGGGGGGAAGAAGACTTAAAGAAAAAAAGAAAGCTAGCTGATGCCCTGATGCCTTCAGTAGGAAAAAAACAAGACAGGCCCTGGAGCCAGCCTGATCATGCCCCAGGAAGGCAAAGTGTGTATTGAAAAATTCTGGTTTTGAAGGTATATAGACTTGGATTACAGCCCTAGCCCTGCAATTTACTATTTGTGTAATCTGAAAGTGTCTTGAAATTCATCACCTCTAAACTAATGGAAATAATACCTGCTTGATTAGGTTGCCATAAAGGACTAATATAATGAAACTCGGGTATAAGAGGAACCAACGCAAGAGGCAGAGAAGAGGTCAACAGTAATAAAGGGCAACAACCTGGATGGAGTATTGCTACAGAAAAAAACAAGTGTATCAGGATGGGGCCAGAATGTTGTTGAACATTACAGAAACCAAAAAGTATTGGTAGGATTTTGGATAAGATGAATGAAAAGAACCACGAGGTAAATTTTATCCTGTAAAATGTATTTTATCATGTAAAATAAGGCCTAATGAGAAGGAACAATAGATCCAATGTGGGGTGGGGAAGCTAGAGAAATGGGGTAGAAAGGGGAAAATCAGATCAGAGTAGAGGAGTGGCTAAGGGGTTAGAAGAGAAGATACGGAAGAGGTATGATTAGTAAGAAAGTTATATGACCCCAAAATTTATTTTCCACTCTAACTAAAGTTTCATTAAAATATATCAACTTTTCATAAGACATCAAGCTTCCTAAATTAATAATTAAAAAATACAATATCAGTAATTATCATATGAAATGCATATGGATTTCCCTTAAATAAGCATTAGAGATATGGAACCCATGTCACACCATACACTTGGACAATGCTAAGTTTAGCATTATATGTTAATTCCTTTTGTCATATTCACCTTAGCATTCATCATAGAACCTAAAATTATTCTTGAAGATTAAGGCAAACAAATATCTCAGTGAATAAATGGAATTAGTGATAGGTGATCATACAATTCACTTGTGGTACTGATTAAAAACATTTAACCTTTTATTTTTACTTGTGAATAATACAAATAAACTAAGAAATTATATAACATCAAAGAAATTCATTTAATTAAAATTAATATAGCATAATTTGGTGATTATTTTTTCTAGATTTCTAAAAGAAAAATATATAAAATGGAGATTCAAAAAGGGTTGTCTTAAAACAGAATTGATTCTGATAGCAAACAGTACATCAAAGAAAATACAATGAAATTCAGAATTCTTGTGGCAGGAAGTAATTTTGAACACAGTCTTGCTTGAACAAGTACATAAGATTATCTTGAATAGAAAATTGCAAATATCTGTCCCAGACTCTTTCTTATGAAGCCATCATGACATTTCACCTGTGTAGCTTCCTTTGAGTTCCGGAAGGTTCCAAATGGGAAAACTGTGGCTTGGTGGAAAGGAAGGAACTCAGCCCTACATGAATGAACTCCAAGCAATGTTCTAAAAATGTACTAAAAAATAAGCTTCCAAAGCACCTACTACATGCCTTAGGGATAAGAAAATAGAGATTGCCAAGTTTTAAAATCTGTTTCTCAGGGATTTCTAGCTTTGCAATACACTTGAAGTTTAACAAATGAGACATCTTCATTTGGAAAAAAAAAAATGAGGAAACTCTCTCACAAGGATTTTGGATAGCTCTTATAAAACTATATTTTGATGATCTAATTTTAAGTGGATTAGAAACATGAAGATTAAATTTCTCCAAAAAGAACGACCTTGGCACTGGACAGCCTCGAGGCTTTGAAAATAACCCTCAATATTTGATGAACCCAAATGACAGCCAAGTTCCCAGAAAATATTGAGCGGATGGTGGTTACTCATATGTAAGCTAAATCTCCTAGTGGACTTAAAATTACTGGTACATTAACTATGGGATATGTAAGGGAAGTAAGTGATCAGAAGAAAGACAAGTAGGGCTAAATGTTCCTTTTTTTTTTTTAATTCAAATCCTAATTGATTTTGTCCCCCATGTAATAAGATGTGTGTGTACTTAAATCTGTTACTTTGAGTCCAGCATGGTACATACTTATTTTACCATCTATGTTATGGTACCCTATGTGCTTACATTGTCTGTCATTATTATTATTGTTTCACCATGTAACTTTCAAATGAGCAAAGAGCAATTCTCCAGACTCATAAAACTTTTAATCCATTTTCATTGTGTTTTGCTTGTATTTCAAAACATGCAAAGAAGGGCAGAAATCACATGTAGAAAGGATGGGTGAGCATGTTAAGAAGTGAAATACTAAAACTCTTACATTTCCTGCGTAGTCTGCCACTTCCGTGTCCCTCCATTTATGCTTCTTCATCTGTCAACTAACTTCCAAGATCTAACATCTTCAAATGTATTATACTCTGTTTTGGGGGTAATTTTTTTAAAATTAGTCTATGCTCTTTACAAAACATCATTCAGTTGAAGATACTTCTTATCTCCCAGCCAGATCTCCACACCTATGCTCCAGCCTTTTGGGGTTACTGGGTTCATACCTCTGCAAATCATTGTCTTTTTTTTGCTAATATGACACCCTTCCTTTTGTGTCTGTGAACTCTGCTCATGCCCCACGCAATTGTGATGTCCAACTCCTCTCTAAAGCCTTGCGTGACCTCCCCAGCATAATGAGGGTCTGCATCTCTTGGTTTCCAGCCTGTGTCCCCACTATTCCCTTGATAGTAAGAAGAGATCTTGGATTTATCCCTGTATACTTGTACGGGAGAAGTGGATAACCATACAACAACACTGTTCTCCCTCTTCTGTGTGATAGAGTTGGGTTTGTTTTGTTTCGTTTAAAAAAACAAAAACACCGTAGCAGAGTCCTTATTTCCGAAATCTTCTTGCATCTGAATAGTCTTGTCAAGTAGAAGGGGTATTTCTCATTTACAGAACAAAGAAATTAATAGACAGAGTTACTTTCTCTCTCCTCCTATATGCCATCTTATGATGAGAAACATAGTATTCTGAGGCTCTGGGGGATAGTAGATCCATAAGATGGAAGGACCTGGGTCTCTGAACCACCACCTACAGGAAAGTTGCATCCCAACAGGAGCATCCACATTTAATACCAGAATTCAACTTGCATTTGGTTAAACCACTGAAATTTTGAACTTTGTTACAGCAACAGAATTACATTGCCTAGCATGCATGGGAATATCATATCACTCAATAATTGCTGAAAAATGAATGAATAATTGAATAGATTTGTGCGTAAAAGTGTCCGGCTGTCAAAGAATTCCCTCCAACTAAATGCAAGAAGCATCAGTCTAAGAATTTAACTTTAGTTTTTGATCTCAATAAAAGCTCAAATTGACACTGAAGAGAAGGGCAGACCTGTTATCAAATGCTGTCAAAAGTTTTAATCACACTTCTTTTTTTTTTTTTTTTAGATTTAATTTATTTATTTGACAGAGAGAGAGAGATCACAAGTAGTCAGAGAGGCAGGCAGAGAGAGAATGGGAAGCAGGCTCCCTGCCAAGCAGAGACCCCGATGTGGGGCTCGATCCCAGGACCCTGAGATCATGACTTGAACTGAAAGCAGAGGCTTAACCCACTGAGCCACACTCCTTAAGGCTTCTCAGAGTTCCCCATTTTCTTCATTTTCTACTATCTGACACTCTGTTGGTACATTACTACTATGATTACTGTTACTACTGCTGCTGCTGCTGCTGCTGCTACTGTTCCTACCACCAGCAGCAAATATCTGTTGAGCATTTCCAACACACCAGGGACAGTTGTAAGTCATGTCTCCACTCATTTCATCTCACACCAATGCTATGAAGAATAAAGTAGATCATGGAACTGAGGCACAAAGAGGTCCAGTAGCTCCAGTAATCATGCTCCAGAGATTATATTGCATAAGAAGTGTCAGCAGAATTGAATCTGCACTCTAATGTACTACAGTTTGGGATTGTATACCGTCTCTTATACCAGCTGCTGGAGCTCAAAGGATTCCATTTGTTGAAAGGGTTTTCTGAGAAAGTATGTGTATCACTGTGCCCTCCAGACTCCTGAAAATAGAAGCACACCATGGCTATATGCATCTATGCAGAGGCTTTTAAACGTTTGCCATTAAGAAAATATTTTTAAAAATATAAAAATACTACAAAATATTTTTTAAAAAAGAACAACAGGGGTCATAAAAACAAAATTGTCTCTATTTCCTCAGGATTCAATACTCGATCCCTTTATTTCAAATTAAGCAAGAGCCATTCATTAGGAGGCTTATTTCTCCAGAGCTCTAAGCATACACAAATGCGACTCAGGTGGTTTCCTCTCCAGGGGCTCAAAATCAAGGAAAGGAGAGAGGAGCCAGGCCAGCAGGTCTTGTGGTTTCCATTGTTTCATTTGGCTATGGTTGCAGCCTTTGGCTTGTTCCATATACTTATGGAAAGGCAAACCTCAAAGCTTTGGCTAGAACTTTATAAGTTGTTTGTGAAATTCCCAAAGACAGAAAAATAAACCACAGAGCTTTGGGTGATAAATGTAGCATGGTGTTTTTAATGGAAATTCTCATAATAACCAGCCTCCTTCAAGTGTACAATTTCCACCCTCTAAACTCATTTCTTTATAGTATGCATTTTCATACATATCCTCATTTTCTTCCCTGAAGGAGGCTCTTGACAAGAACAAAATAAAAATTAAGCAGGAAAGCAAGTATGGCACAGTAGCAAGAGCCCTTGACATAGCCTGCAAGTCAAGAGATCAGGATTTTAGTCCTAATTTGCCACTAAGAATATATTTAAACTTTAATGGGTCACACAATCTTAGTGTCATGTACATAGCTTTTTTACTTGTCATTTAAGATGATCAGAGTCTCTCTTTTATAGCACGTTCTCTTCAAACTCTTTTGTACTATTTTATATTTTATATTTTGTACTGTTTTATAGTTTCCTTTTCTACTCTGAGACTGCCTTTGTTTTTATGTGTCACATAGAAACTCACTATAATTTGTAAGGATTATGTCTTTGAGCATGTATTGTGTGAGGCAATGGCTACTCAAGAAATTAGAAGCCATCTTGTGTTTCAGAGGAAATTCTGTATAAGAGAATTGCTTTATGGGTGGAAAGCCAACCCACAAATGCTGAAACAAACAGAGTTAGGAAACATAAGAAAGTCTTCCCATTATCCAGTAAATTCTTTGAAGCAACACACTAAATATGACGTGTTGTGCCTTTAAGATCTAAAGTGCTCTTTCAATATTTCCTAGCCTAGGAGACCCATGGAAACATCATCTAAGTGGCAGGGATCTAAGTGTTCATGGGGTCTAGCTCCCAATCTCAGACATCATGTAGTATCTCATTATAGCATTTGGGTGCTTGCTCCTTGTTGTTCCCAGGAAGAAACTGAATATCATCCATATGACTGACTTGTGAGATGGTCTCTGAAAAGTGCTGATAATTAAAGACTCCAATTACCACAGTGAGACAGAGAGCAAGAAAGATGATACAGTCTTGAGCTTCTTTCCTTTCCATAAACTATTGATCACTGTTAGAAATAACTGTACTCCTTGTTCCTGCACTGGTGCCATGATGGTAACGTGAAGGCATTACTGAATCCTCCAAATACTTATTGTTAATCAGTATTTCACCTTAAGCATCTGTACTCCTAATGTTTCTGCCTGTCATGGATTACTATAATTTCAGTTTCCACCTGCAAGGAAGCTATTACCATGTTAAAGGTGAAGAAGATGAGCTTTTCAGTCTCAGTATTATGTTATAGGGTCTGTTTCCTGGGGTCAATCCCAATTCTTGAACAGCAGTAAGGTTCCAATCAGAAAGCCAGTCTAGTAGGGATGCCTGGGTGGTGCAATTGGTTAAGCATCAACCTCTTGGTCTTAGAATTCTAGGCTCAGGTCATGATCTCATGGTTGTGAGATTGAGCCCTCTGTGGGCTCCATGCTCAGTGTGGAGTCTACATTCTTTCTCCCTTTCCCTTTGATCTTCCCACTCATACTGTCTCTCTCTCTCTCTCTCTCTCTCTCTCTCTAATAAATAAATCTTAAAAAAGAAAAGAAAACCAGTCTAATCTAATATTTCAGGTAAGAAAGTCAACAGACGGAATTAGACAGATGGTAGAAAAATGGAGAAAGCAAATGAGGATGGTGAAGCAAACTGGAGATTGGCAGAAGGACAGCATTAGCAAAGAGACAGCTGGAGATCACTACACCCCACTTGGGGCTGGAATAAGACAGGGAAGGAGGTGGTATTCATCAGAATCCAGAAATCAGGGCAATCTGGCAGGTTCCAGAACCATGTCAGGAGCTGCTCTGTAAGAATGAGGGCCAGAGAAATAAACCCTGTGTAATGAAGAGGAAGAACCATGAAAAAGAAATGGCTATTGCTGAAAAATGTCCACACAATAATCTACATATTAATTTTCCTAGTGGTGAACAACTAAATTTTCTTCAGATCCCTAACACTACAATCAGTGCTGCCAGCATTATGTCCTGAAAGTGTTCCCCTTGTGGGCTTTGTGACAGTTAATTTATGAAGAACAGAATTTTGAGTGTTGGCTACATGAATATTAATTTCATTAATAATTATACATTTCTGCAGGATGACCATTCCAGTTTAGACAGCACCGACACTGAATATTTTTTGTCATCTTCTCACCAATAATTAGTTCTGATCAAATTGGAGATTTTTGCTAATCTGAGCTGGAGAGCATGTGCTCCTCATTGTTTTAATTGCACAGCCCCACTTACCAACAGAATTTCTCTGAATATTTGTTAACCATTCAGAGCTTCCTTCTGTATGTCACTTAATCTTTTCATTTTTTACCTAATTAATGTTTTCACTATTAACTATTAATGTTAACTATTTTTCTAATATGTTTCCTGTATTTTGATTTTGTTACTGTTTATTTTACAAATTCCTTTAGAATTCTAGACAGTACATATATATATGTATATATGCATATATATGTGTATATATATGTATATATGTATGTATATATGTGTATATATATATATATCTAGATATTAACAATACTTGGTTGGTTCAATTCATGCAAAAATCTCCTATGGTGATATGCACTAAAATTAGTATTGATAATATTTGTTGTAAAAATATTTTTATGTAGCAAAATCAGATTTTTTTTTAATTTGGTCTTGGGTCTTGTTTTTTGTTTTTTTTTTTTTGGTTTTGAGTCTTGTTAAAAAAAAACTTTCTCTAACACAAATGGACAAAAAGATTCTCTGGTGTGCCCATCTTTTAACTTTTGTAAATTTATTTTCTTTTAGTCCACCATGGTTGATATTTGTTTTATTTAAAGAATGAACTTCCTTTTGCTCCAATTAGTGTACCAGCATTGGTCCATATCAAAACACTCTATCTAGTCCCAAATGAGTGGGGCTTGTACTTCAAGTTTCTCTTCTCACGCAGCACTCTGACCTTGACCTCTCTGTTTCTTTCTACATGTCTATAAACAGGAGAGTGTTAACATTGTTTTAAAATGATAGATGTGTAAAGAGTTCTAAAAATATCTGAAAAGATGGATAATCAATCTGGGGCTTTTTACTTTCTCTTATTTTTGGAAATTGTTTCAACTCTTTACAGATCTTTGTTCCTATACTTAAACTTTATAATATAGTGGGATTTTTTTTGAAGACTTTATTTATTTATTTGACAGAGATCACAAGTAGGCAGAGAGGCAGGCGGAGGTGGGGAGGAGGGTCCCTGCCGATCAGACAGCCCAATGCGGGGCTCCATCCCAGGACCCTGAGATCATGACCTGAGCAGAGGCTTTAACCCACTGAGCCACCCAGGTGCCCCTATAATATAATGTTTTCAAAAATTCTTTTAAAACCATATGGGGATATTCATAAATATCTTACATAGTCTTCTATCATTTCTTCTTTAACCTAAATGTTTACTAATATGGTTGTTTTGGGTTTCAGACATATGATTTTCTACATATGTAATGCATATAACAACATAATATATAGCATAGTCTATGTTTAAATATATAATGTAAATATTGTATATATACATGTACCATGTGCAAATGATTTCTAAGTCTGCATTACAGTCAGAAAATATAGCCTTTGATGTGTTCATTTTTTTAATTCGTTTCAGTTTTTGTTCATATTCTATATAGATTCTGCCCCATGCCCGGGCAAAGGAGGACAAAATCCCAACTCTGTCCATTCTGTCTGTAGATGTGCAGCAGGAGAAAGTCCTCACTAGTTAGTCCCTGCCCACCTCATGCTCCTGTTCAGCACTGCCAATCAATTAGCAAACACTGTACCCCTGATATGGAGAGCCAGGAGTCTAACCTCAGAAACCGGAGAAAAAGGGATACCCAGGTTCATCAAGTTCTGTCAAGTTCCCTTGTTTGCTGAGCATGGCCAGTCTTCAGCATCAGTGGAGCACTGATTATGTGTCAGAACTGTACTCATTACTTGATATGTAACAGTTCATTAAGCTTCGTGGCACCTTATGCAAACCATTCCGTCTATTTCCAAAGGAGTGGTATTTGTGAGAGAGATGCCATCCTCATTCCCATTTGATAGACCAGATTACTGAGGCACAAGAAGGTGAAGTACATTGAATTTAAAAAAAAAAAAAGGCCTGAAATCTGGTATGTTATGTGAAAGCTCCCAATTTGTAAGTGTTGGCAACTAATTCAAACATTTTACACAGCAACACCACCAACAACAAAAATCAATATCCTCATTTTACAGATGCTAAGTGAATCTCAAATTGAAGCAGATTTAGAATTCAGTGTTTTTTCTATTGGATGTTTTCTTATAGGTGTCAATCTTTGGAATAATTTCTTAAAGCATAAAATATGATTTTACAACAGCAGCTTCCTGTGTGAGCAAGGCAGCAGAACTTTTTATATTACACAACCATAGAAACTGTTTAAAAGACCAACCACACCATCAAATGATCAGTGAATTGGAAAACAGGCTTATAGGCTTAAGAGATAAAAGGGTGGCTTACTTTAACATCTCTTCCCCATTTTTAAACACACAGAGAACTTCAAAATTTTAAAAGCACTACATATTAATGCTCAATGTCAAACAGAAACAAAATAAATAAAGCACACTCTGATGCTAGAATAATAACTTAAAAGGATTGAGGGGAGAAGCTGGAAGATGTCATGTATCAAAAGTTTAACAGTGGTAAAGAGAGTTAAATGAAATAACATGAGAACAGCCCTTGTCTCCAAAGGAGACTGTAAAAAAAAAAAAAAAAAAAAAAAAAAAAGTCCTAAAATAGCTAATCTGTCAACCTAGCTCCCTGGCTTAGGCAGGTCTCTGCCCTGGTTTCAGTGGTCCTCAAAATGAAAATAACGACAATGTAATATGGTTATACCTCTGTGTGTGTGTGTGTGTGTGTGTGTGTGTGTGCACGCAGGTATGAATGTTCATGTAAGATTGCCAACATGTTTACAACTTTTTTCTTAATAGTCTGTTTTTAAGTTGCTTTTTTCTTATATTTTGCTATTTAAAAAGTCCTTATTTTTCTGAATTAAATTATAGTTGCAAATATTTTTAGTGTCTTTTTTACTGCCTTAAAAGATCTTCCTTCTGGGATGCCTGGGTGGCTCTGTCATTAAGTGTCTGCCTTTGGCTCAGGTCTTAATCCCATGGTCCTGGGATTGAGCCCTGCATCAGGCTCCCTGCTCAGCAGGAAGCCTGCTTCTTCCTCACCCACTCCCCCCCCCTATTGTGTTCCTTCTCTTGCTGTGTATCTCTCCGTCAAATAAATAAATAAAATCTTAAACAAACAAACAAGCAAGCAAAAAACCAAGGTCTTCCTTCTTTGACAAAATAAATATTTATCAGTCTCAAAAATTCTTTATGACTTTATTGGTATTTGAGAAAGATGAAAGTCTGAAAATTGCTGCTGTTAGGCTTATGTGCTATGCCTCTGTGTATATGAGACTATCTGTGTCTCATCGACTGTACACTAAATCTTCAGCAACTTGAGGCTGGGTGGGACTGTGTGGTTGCATCTAAGGTGACTGGTCTAATTTGATCTCAATGATCACTTTACTTAATACCCATTGTCTCTTAAGAAAGGTGAACTTTTGACCTGTATCTGAGTTGCTTCAAAGGAATTGAGTGGCTTCTGGCTCCCTCAATTCCTTTTTATTAAATTATTTTTTGGATTTATATTTAGGTCCTCTTCTTTCTAAAGAAAATAGAGAATATAATGACTAAATTGTTCAATTCTTAGATGGAATTTTGAGACCAATCTATTAATTTTACACATTTCTTAACTAGAGCAAATGGTTCTGACTACAAACCTATCACCTCATCTCTTTCAAGGCAATGAGTTTCTCATTGATCTGCTAGGTTGCTGCTAGCCTTGGAAAGGTGGAGTCATAAGTAATCAGCTACAATGAAAGAAATCTACAGCACTGTATTTTGGAAATTCAGAATGAAAAATGGTAGATGAAGAGATGATTATCAATTATTATAGAATTCTATCTTTGAAATGAACTTACAGGATAGTAAATAAAATGGTGACTTTATTAAGTATAAATAAATAAATTCTCATGTGAACAACAAAACATTAGCAATATTATTTGAATTACTAAGCAGCAACATTATACACTTAAAATACAGTTGCATTTTCACAAAATTTATATCATTTCATTTGTATAGATCATAAGATATGCAATTCAATGCATATCTCTTTCTCCTTGCCAAGTGTTGAATATCCTAATAAAATAAAATTAGGTCATTTTATTATGCCTTCTCTTATGTATTGCTCTGGTTTTAATGTTAAGTTAAATTATTCTAAGTGTCTCATAATAAAAACAACATAATAAAAATTCATGAAAAATTTAATGTTTGGAAAGGTACACGTTATGCAGATAAAATGTATTCTCTTAGAATATATCCATGCATGTTATACTTTCTGCATATGTTTCTTCTCTGTCATCATTCAAAAGTTATTACATATATCATGGAAATGTCACTGATCTGATAAATATGGATCAATGAACATCAAAAATGTGACCTTTGAATAAAACAAGAGAAGGAAAGGAAAGAACCAACATTGATTCATTATTATATACCAAGTGCTTTGCTATGTTGATGTATGTGTTTATGTGTGTGTGTGTGTATTTAAATCATCATAATATAAACTAACATTATCTTCATTCAAGGAGAGAAAACCTATATTGAGATTTTTTAAAATGCCTAAGTAAACACATTTATTACTGTAGACAGGAAATTCAAACCGAGAGTCACCTTCCAGTCTTCTGTTGCTGTCTATGATTAGCTCGTATTGGACTCTTCTGTCAAGAAACAATTAAAGCTGGCTAAAATCAAAACAAACAAGCAAATAGCAGTAGGAAGGAATCTTAGAGCAAACAAGGAGGTCAGGATTTGAGGGGTCATGATTCTGAAGATAAGGGAAATGCAATGGAAAAATCCTTCCATTTACTACTTTTTTTTCTACTTTGGACATTTGCAAAATTTCAGGACCAGGACATAGAGACTATATGAAAAACAGCTTCATAAATTTTGTGGCCAATTCACTGAGGTAGAAAGGGAAAAATATTAAAGGTTATGATTACTATGGCAGCAGGAATTTGAGGGGCTAAATTGGGAGAAATGTGTCATTTGATATATGTTTTCCCTTAAATCTGTGCCAAACTCGTAATCTTTTTATAAAAGGGTAAAAATACAAGAAACTAGAAGAAAAATGGTTGATACAGGTTAGAGTACTATAAGAATGTTTAACAATATGACAGTGCTAGGCAGTCCACCAAAAAGGAAGATCTCCAAGGGCCATAGATTCTCAGTTGAGATCACTGGGAAATCAACCTTGTAGGAGGAAGGACCAAGTAGAAGCAGACCAGCCCTGAGAAAGCCTGAAACAAGTTTAGAAAAATCTTAGTCTCAAATTAAATCTAGGTATTCCATGAATAAGCTACCTCTCTAATAGATGAATATTAAATCTTCTCTGAAGAAAAATAACATCATTCAGAGTCTGTACAATTTTTAAAATGGCTGACACTCAATTAAAAATTACCAGGCATGACAAGAGACAGAAATAAATTATCAAGAACAAAGAGGAAAAATAGACAATAGAAATAAACCACCTGTGATCAAGATTTTGGAGTTATCAGAAATAAACTTTATTAAACTTCCATTAAAATGTTCAAAACCAAAATAAATGAAGTGAAGAATAATTTTAACATATATATGACATCTAGAATGAGACAGATGAATATTGTAGTACTTAAAAAAAGTACAATTTCTAAAAGTAAAAGCTTAATAGATAAGTTTAACAGAAGAAAAGAGGAATAGAAACTAGACTTTTCTTCAGTAGAATGGAAAGAACAATCCATTTCTTTTTAAGGTCATTACACTTGGTATGACTTCTCTTGTGAAAGAACTTGTTGAGTTTCTTAGACGACTTCTCAGTTTTGGGTCTCAACGTCAATATCACTTTTCAGAGAGACTCTCTAAAACCACCCTATTTTGGAAAGTTTCCTCCTACTTTACCTCCCTATCCATCATACTTTCATCCCTGATTCCTTCAAGACACTTGTCAGTGCAAAGAACTATAACCAATAAAAATGATAGATGTTAGGACTTTTTTCCCCCTCTATTTATATGCTTAAACAAGTTACTTACCTTCCTCAAGTCCACTTTTTCTTCAGGTAATAATGATACTGATGCACAAGTTAAATATTGTTAAAGAGTGAATGAGATAATACCTAAATAATAGCTAGAGTAAAGCACAAGCTCAGTGTGAAGGTGGAGTTTTCATTTTATCCAAGAATAAAACAACATGTTGAAAAGTTGTGGCTATTTGGGAAATTAACCAAAAAACCCATGGACTAGTTAATTTGAAAATAGCTGCATGAGAGTGGAAACCAGAATGGATCTGGTTGCAGATGCCATGGGGTCTAGTTCTCATTCAAACCTGCCTACCTATGCAGTGGCATTGGTCTGTCAATTTTTCAGATTATAAACAGGGATGATGTATACACCTCATAATCATGAAAAGGGTCCAATGTAAATAGTAATACCCTTAAATCTGCCCACAAAATAAACTCCTAGTTCACAGACCATTCCTGATATATTAAGCAATCCAGAGTTTCCATTGTCCAAAAAATGATCATCATTTCTCTTTTAAGGTTTGAGAATGTGTATATTGATATTATCTTTCTGTTTTATTGTATATTGATCAAATTGAGAAAGATATAGAAATGAGGTTCCTGTCTGGGAGTTTGCCAAAATCACGTTGATTTTGTAACTAAATATTATTTCCTACAAGAAACATTTAATTCTCCAATGCTCAAGAATTGAAAATGGTGTTGTCAAGTTTAAAAAGAAAATAAATGATCATTTGCTTCCTTAAATATTACTGAGATTGGCTTGAGATCAACAAAAAGATGATCTATGGAACGAGCATTTTTCATTCACTGTCCTAAGCAGATATATGCAAAGCTAATTTTAGATTTTCTAAATCAGGGATCAACAAGCATTTCTTAACTAAGTATTTTAGGCTTATGGACCACAAGTTTTCCATGTTGGAACTACCCAACACTTCAATTGTAGTTTAAAAATGGTCATTGACAATGTAAACAAATGGGGATGGCTATGATCTAATGAAAACTTATTACAAAACCAAGCAGCCAATCCCTGGTGTGTAATTTGCTGACCTCTTTGTTGTAAGTGATTAAGAAATTGCTATGACGAAAAATGGAATGTATACACAAGAAAACACTTTGCCTTTTTTTTAAAGATTTTATTTATTTATTTGACAGAGAGAGATATCACAAGTAGGTGGAGAGGCAGGCAGAGAGATGAGGAAGCAGGCTCCCTGCTGAGCAGAAAGTCTGATGTGGGGCTTGATCCCTGGACCCTGAGATCATGACCTGAGCTGAAGGCAGAGGCTTTAAACCCCCTGAGCCACCAAGGTGCTCCAACACTTTGCCTTTTTAAGGAAAAATAGTTTATCACAAATCTATGACTTGGGTGTTTTTCAGATAATCAAAACTCTAATGAAAACTGAAGGTTGATTCTTGCCACTTACTAACTTCTTAATGATCCATTCATTCTTTTTTCCCCTGGACACATGGACTTTCTTTCAGTGAGATGTGGTCTATATTTTGGCCAACAGAAATGGGCAGAAATTTCTAAATATGTGTCATTTCTAGTCTTGGATCATAAAAAGCCCTAATGTACCATCCTAACCTACTACATCCCAACCAGCCAGATAAAGAGGATCTAGTGAAACACTGAGACTCCAGGAGGTGAGAGAAGCCGAGTCACTAAGAGTCTACATGAAACAAAAGTCCCAGCTCTTTCCTGCCATCAACTGAATCCTACATGCATGCCAATTAACTTCCATTTTATCAGTTCACTGAAATAACAGAGTTGACATTTACCAAGTAGCATTAACTAGCATACAACATAAATATGTACAAGAAAATCTAAGTGTGTAAAATTGACTTACTGGGTTGCTAGCAGGTGGTGTGGACACGGATATAGCAGGCCTTATGACTGGAGACCCCTGATCTTGTGATAAATGTTTATAAAATGGAGGCTCAAGATACCTTAGGAGTAAGACCATGTGACAAGACAAGTGGAAGAGGCTGGAAAGGGTCAGAATGTGCAGTTGGTTATTCTTAGCTGCCTCCAAAACGATATCAGAAGACAGAGATGAGCCCAGAAGTGATTGGCTGGCTTTCATGATGAGATCAAGGACCGTACAGTTTGGAAATGAAGATCAGTAGAGGTCAAGTAATAGATAAAACTGAAAAGAATAATTTGAGTGCCAAAGGCCCAGTAAGATTTTTTTCAGTTGGTTCAGGTACTGAACGTTGCAGCAAAGATCAGATGATCAGATTAAGGGTGTTAACCTTCTCACCCAAGACGACTTTTTTTTTTTCTTTTAATAGCCTTAAATTGTCTGCTATTAAAAAGGAGGAGAAAAGAGAACAGGAGAAGAGAGAGGAGGAGAGAAAGAGAGAAATGAAGATGAGAACAAAAGAAAGAAATCATGCTTGAGCATTATGTGCAGAAAAACTTGGATGTGCTTACTGGCACATGAACCTGGATGGCAGGAAATAACTTCAAAGTGTCCTAGTTTTAAAAGGGTTTATTTCCAAAGAAACCACAAACCTGGACCAGAACCTACTTTAGTGTCCAAAGCTTAAAACAACCTTTGGGCACAAGAGCTTCCTGCTTGCAGGAAGAAGCTTGCAACAGCTCTCCCGTCCCCAAAGGTGATAGTGATGAATAAGGAGAACAATGAGAGGGTGGAGCTAGAAGTCTTGGAGAACACCTCCTAGAAATCAGAATCTAGGATTGGGTTTGTCTCCGATACCTCTTTTCCAAATGGGAAGCCACCACAAATCCACGAAATGAAAAGTTTCAAATAGTTCCAATTCAAAGGAAAAAAAATCCTTGCTACCTCTAACAGTGATACATCTCACAAAATTGTCTTTGTATGTGGACATACACAGGTATATGTATTCACACACACAAACACACACACACATAGCTTTTTTATTTTAAAACTTATTTATAAACTTATTTAACTTATTTAAATAAACTTATTTAAAACTTATTTATTTATACTTTCTGGGCTTCACAGTCCATGATCTAATCTCAAAAGGTACAGCACAGGCATCAGGCATTTGTGCTTGCTTTCGACACATCCTAAGTGAATCCCTCAACCCAAGCACCTTCTCTAGAAGTCCTGTCCATAGGATTGTGCAAGTACTCTACTCTGTCCATGTTCTGTGAGGTGGGTAGAGCAACCCTCAAATGAATTCATCAAAATCAGGTAAGTTTGGTACCAACTCTGCTTTTTCATTCTTCATACAAAACCACCTACGCAGTGATTGCTCAATTATAGCTTCAATACTTAAGATCTACTTTTCATAAAAATCAAGTGTATCCATTTAATGTTTATAAAAGAAGCAAAACAAATATTTCAACATTTTCTTTCATCAGCATAATAAGAAAAAATGCCCTTAGTTTATAAAAGAGACTATAACCCAGCTCATCGATTGAATTTAATTCAGAAGAACCCTTTTGATAGTACCAATTACCCAGATATAAAATATATTTTTAGGGTTTCCTGGGTGGCTTAGTGGGTTAAAGCCTCTGCCTTCAGCTCAGGTCATGATCCCAGGGTCCTGGGATGGAGTCCCACATCAGGCTCTCTGCTCAGCATGGAGCCTTCTTCGCCCCCTCTCTCTGCCTGCCTCTCTGCCTACTTATGATTTCTGTCTGTCAAATAATAAATAAACTCTTTAAAAAATAAGTAATATTTTTAATTCCTTTATAGTGACTGAACATCTTGGATAATTAAAAATTAGTGACCTGGGGGCACCTGACTGGCTCAGTGGATTTGTGCCTTTGGCTCAGGTCATGATCTCAGGGTCCTGGGATCAAGCCCTGAGTCGGGAGCATGCTTCATCCTCTCTCTCTGCCTGCCTCCCTGCCTACTTGTGATCTCTGTCTGTCAAATAAATAAATAAAATCTTTTAAAAAGTAAATAAATAGATAGATAGATAAATAAATAAATAAATAAAATTAATGACCTAAAAAAATAGCAAAAGCTTAAGTGTATTATTTATTTTTATCCCTCTTTGGCTTGTATACTGAAAGTGACTTATAAATTTTACTATCATTTAATGTAAAAAGGTGATTTTCACCTCAAAATTCTCAAGTTCAAATCCCAGAATATTAGAAAGCCAGGGATTCCATATCATATATTATGCTTTGTAATGGTGTGGATATAGAAAATAAGTGGAAAAAGCTGATGTATTTCTATAAAATGCTAATATAAAATATATTTATACTTCACATTTATAAATATAAATTTAAATAAACCTTTTAAATCTCACACACTAAAAAAGAAAAGCACCACTGATTCTGAGGTTTTTATCCTTGCATATAATGCTATGTTTTTTATTTAGATGTTTTCACAAACAAGCCAATCCAAATGACTATTATGTAGTGTTGGAACAAGAGGCTAAGATTTAATCCACAAAAGCACATACTTAATATTTACCAGTTGCATTGAATCAGAATACTTCCAGGATGTGAATCACAGGAGTGTCCAACATTGTCTCTTGGAGCTTTGGACTGAAAACTCTCTGGATCAGGTCCAGAAGTCACTTTCTCTCATTTTTTTTTTCTTTGCTTTGGTTATAGTCTGATGTGCTTAAAAAGCAAAAGATGGCTAAGTGGCAGTAAAATAGACAGGTTTTCTGGTTTCAAATTTTTAGATGGCTTTAAAAATCCCCACACTTCAAAAATAAAATAAGAACAAAACAGAAACATCCCATGGACTTAAAGCTCATCTCATACAACAGATGACAAAGACCAATGGAATAAGCTTCATGAACACAGGGCAGTGAGAAAAGTGAACACAAAAATAAATGCATGCTTACCTTAGATGCCACCTCACAGTGCACTGAGATCCTTGACAGGTGATAAAGACACAACTTGGCAAAATCAGAAATTATTTTTGGCATCTACAAAAGAGGTAGTGAAGCAGAAAAATCTGTCCAGGAATTAATCAGTAGCTGCGCAACACAGTACTCCATCATCTGGGGGCTCTGATATGAAGCACAGTCAGTATGTGGAAGCGTCTTAAATACTATATCATCAAAATAAATTTTTAACAACTGAGCAAAGAACGGGTATGCCTTTAATAACCTCAAGAACAAATTTGAATTTACTAACAAAATATCTTTGGGAAATCTTCTTGCGTGCAACTCAAAATAATTTCATAGTTTTCAGCAGCAGAGCTTTTGTTCCAACACGATTCACTGCCATTTAGTGGTTCTGTGCACCAATTCAAGTGCTCAGTGAAGCCCTTGCTCGGCTTGAATGCCAAGCCATATGTATCAGCCACTCTTGTCATGACAAATTAGATATTGCCTCAATTTTCCATTTCCCACAAAAGCAAATACTCATATACATGTATAGGATATCCTGTCCATAGCACTGTCTTACATACATTAAAATACACCATCATTTCAGGAAGAATAATCAAACTATTTTCTTTTGTGATAACCCCTGTTCTAGTTTTAATAAAGTCATCGATGCTTCACCTTGATGTCCAGTAACCCTTTAAACAAAAAGAAAAAGAAAAAGAAAAAAAAAAGGAAGACGGAGAAATACTTTTAGTAAAAATTTATAGAATCACAAATATACAGCAAATTGATTTTTTAAGTGAAAAAGGTACATCATCGGTATGGTTTTTTCTATATTATTTGTATTTCACTAAAAGTAATTTCCTTTTGCAAAAAGTAATCAAGTATTAGTTATATCCTTTTTTTTTTTCTTTTTCTCCTAGTAAGCTATTATTGTTTTGGGTGCCTAACAATATCAATCTCTCAGAATTAAATCCAACAACGAATTAATATAAATTGTCACTTCGTGGTTTTAAATGCACTGATAAATCCTGGAGCTCGGCTGTATTTGATTTTTCTTTCAAAGGACTTAACAACTGACAGTCAAGAGATTAAATGTTTAAAGATATTTCTTGGGGCACCTGGGTGACTCAGTGGGTTAAAGCCTCTGCCTGCGGTTCAGGTCATGATCTCAGGGTCCTGAGATTGAGCCGCACATTGGGCTCTCTGCTTAGCCCTCTCTTTCTGCCTGCCTCTCTGCCTACTTGTTATCTCTCTCTCTCTCTGTGTCAAATAAATAAACAAAATCTTTATAAATAAATAAATAAATAAATAATAGTTATTTCTTTTTCATCTACTATTTTTTAAGTTAGCACATTCTATTTCCAAATTATTTTTTCTGTGTTTTTCTCTTCAAGCCATTGAGAATTGTTTTATAGACATAAGGAAACCAACAATTCAAAAAACATCTCATGCAATGTTGTCCAACCCCTTGGACTCACACTTCAGTGTCTGTGTGAGGATTGTAAACTGGGCCAAAAATGCAGGATAAAATCTCAAATTTCCTCATATGAGAGTCTTACCCAAATCAATTGAAATTGCTCAAGGGTAATCAAGAGTACAACTGGAGTTAATAATTTTCATTTAGCTGTAATATCATTGCTTTTTGAATGCTGGCCTCTTGCCTTGTGTATTATGTATTTTTGTTATGCTTAGCTTGCTTAAAATCATAAATTTGAGTCATTTGTAACTCAATATCATAACTAAAAAATATTTACTCTTCACTCTCATCTTGACCCCAATCTCTGACTTCTTATATTTAGGCTTCCTCTGTCTAAGTAACTAGATCCAAATTTTAAATAAAACTGACAACCATCCTAAAATGTCTCATCTCCAAACTGACCATTTCTTCACTTAATCCTTACGGAACACCACTGGCCTCTTCTTCCCCAATAGCCAGCTGCTGAGCATTGTTGGAGCAAATTATAATCTAAATCAATTGGACCTTCTAGAAATTCATGGTGCCATAACCAATACTACTGGTCAAAAATCTTAATAATGCTCCATAAGGGGAGAGTTCAAAGTTGACTTGCCTATTCTCTTCACTGCTATAGCCCCCATAGCCTGGAACAGAATGTCCTACTTGGTGGGTGCTCATGAATATTTAATCCATGAATACATTGTCGCCCTTCAAATCATCTCTGATTTATCCTATCTCCACCACCTCTCACACTCAAGACAGTTCAATATGTGCTACCATTTCGTTCACAAACATTTTGTGATGAGTCAAATTAAGATTACTCCTATTGGGTAGCTTTCAATTTCTCAGCAACTTCTTTCAACATAACCTCACTACGTGTACATACATTAATCTTTTTCTTCTTTATCCCTGGTCTCTTAAGAAAATTCAAAGGCGGGGTGCCTGGGTGGCCTGGATTGGTTAAGCCTCTGACACTTGATCTCAGTTTAGGTCTTGATCTCAGGGTCGTGAGTTTGAACCCTACGTTGGACTCCATGCTGGGAGTTCAGCATGGGGGAGAACCCCACGTTGGACTCCATACTTAAAAAACAAACAAACAGGGGCACCTGGGTGGCTCAGTGGATTGAGCCTCTGCCTTCCACTCGGGTCATGATCTCAGGGTCTTGGGATCGAGCCCCGCATCAGGCTCCTTGCTCTGTGGGGAGCCTGCTTCTCTCTCTCTCTCTGACTGCCTCTCTCTGTGTCAAATAAATAAATAAATAAAATATTTTTAAAAAACAAAGAAACAAACAAAAAACCTTCCAAATTCTGAAACTTTATTTTGCTACCCTACTGCACATTGTCTTCACCTTAATTTTTTTCCTCCTCACTCTTAACTCCACAGAAGCAAAGTCATAAGAATTATAATGTAACTTATGGGTCATCTGGTCTATCCTTCTCATTTTATCAGTGATATAACCAAAACAGAAGACGAAGTGGTATTTTTAAGATCAGAGACAAAACAACTGCAACACCAGGATTAGGAGTGTTCCAGATACCTGTCCTGGGTTCTTCTTACTGTGCCACTTCAGTTGTCCCTTCTCACTCTCCCACTGCTTCTCTTTTTCTGAAAAAGCATCTAATGAAGCCTACAAACAGCCAGAGAAGGCTCTACCAAAGAAAAAGCATTTAAGTACATGCTCAAAGAATAAAGACATATTAACTCATGATGGGGGCATAAAGCAACTTATAGGAAAGCAAGTAGTCCAGAGAGCCTGGAAGCTATAAAGAACTGATGGTACAGAACCTCCTGGAAAATGAAACAGCCAAATTATAAAGTCCTTCTATGCCATGCTAAACAACTGACAGTTTTGTTGAATGCACTAGAAAGCCACTGAAGTGTTTATAGTAAGGTAGCAGCAAGTTCGGATAGATGCTCCTTAGAGATAGATGAAGGAAGAACTGAAGTAGAGGTTGATTAAACACAAAGGATGCCACTTACATGTGTGTACAAGTTAAATTGGTATTAACAGGTTATCACAACTTTATTATCTTCAAATAGGTTTAAAAGTTTAAGAAATTATTTTCTCTCTCAAAAACTTTGAACATTTTAAAAACTATTCTTTGTTTAATTATAAAATTGTTTAATTATCTACAGATAATGATGCTGAAATAATTAGAACAAAAATGGGTGAAAATTGTCAGTGTTTTGCTCGTTTGGTTACTTTGGAAATAATCTGGTTTCATACAGATTCTAAAGCTTACATTTATTTTTTTGAACAGTTCGAGTGAACAGACCCATCTGCTTCTTCCATGTTAGAAAGTTTGTTAATTATTTCTCTCTTCTTATGAGATTACTTTGCTTCTAAGTAGCATTTATGTGACTTCATCTTTAAGGTACTTCTCTGACAACAAATTCTAATATTCTCTTACTTCTTTTCCAATTTTTAATCTCTTACAGGCAGTAAAGTGTGAAGTTTTTTTACATTTTTAAAGTAGCTGATCTCAACTGAATTCTGCTCCCAAATAAAGATTCAGAATATACCCTCACCTCAGATGTCAATTTAATGTAATCAGACCTTCTCCAAACATACCCTTGTACCAGCCCCTACTTCTCAGATTCACAAGTGTAATATCTTACTCCCAAATGTGGCTGCCCCATCCAAATCATTTGCACCGTTTCCTTTTTTTTTTTTTTTTTTTTTTTAAGGAGGCTCCACGCCCAGTATGGAGGCCAACATGATGCTTGAACTCATAACCCTAACTCAGGACCCGAGCTAAGATCAAGAGTTGGAGGCTCAACTGACCGAGCCACACAGGTGCCCCTCATTTGCACAGCCTCTCAGACATGAAGATTACTGAGATCCAGTAAAGACTTAGTGAACCAGAATCTCCATGAATGAAGCAGGTAATCTGTGTGTTTAATAACACAGGAGACTATGGTCTAAGGCAGGATCCCTGCCTTGTGGGCATGGCAGTGGCCATCTCTATGCACAGTTAGCAGAACCATGGAGTGTTAAGCAGGTAACTCTTGCCTGTTGTCAAACTAGGAACCAAGGTGTTCTGTGTCCACGGTTGCAATCCCTTGGAGGTTGCCCAACCTCTGAGGGTTGGGGTGACTGGCCATGAGAAGGAGAAACTGATTCCCTTGTTGTGTGAATACGCCTATTGGGGTCAGGAGTGCGAGTCCAGAGACATGTATGAGGATTGGCATTCACCAAGAGAGCATCTTGTCCAGAAGGAAAGGGCATTAAATAGCAAATTTAAAAAACACTAACAAAGCAAAACAGAGAGACTCTGGAAAATAGGGGAAGTTTTATATTTCTGCACTTTTGGGGACACTTTTTCTTTCTTGCTTGTCACACAACACCCCCTTGTTTTCATTTTTCACAGCGGACCGTGCAATTTATGTATCTAGCCCTACCTGGCATTGATCCTTTTTTATTTCCAACTGGGTCTTTCATTAGCACAACTTTCTGAGATGCAGGTACAGCTTTGGTGAACTGGAGTTAATTTTCACATAGCTATCACAGTGTTAACAATGAAAGAAGAAATTTCCTCTGGTCAGTTCTCCCAACTCAACTACCCATTCAGCAAGGTGCAGAGTTGAGGGGGAATGGAGCCTATATCATTTTTCTTTAATGATAATTTGTATAAATAAATTGCATTTCTCTAAAATGGCTTATTTGAAAATCTTAGCCAACATACAGCAATAAATTCTTCAAAGTTCCAAATCTGGTTCCATGAAAAGGTATTGCCTTTAAAAGTGTATACCTACAGAAAGATATTCTAGTTTTTCTTTGTACAGAGTCATTAACATGCTAATGTACTTTGCGATTCTCCTAAAAGGATATACTCTCTTTTCAAAGAAATAACATTTATTCTCCACATACTGACATTTTGAGATAAAAATCAATCTCAATTGTTTGTTCTTTGGATGTTGAGTTTGCTAAGTTCCTTATAAATTTTGGATACTAGCCCTTTATCTGATATGTCGTTTGCAAATATCTTCTCCCATTCTGTCAGTTGTCTTTTGGTTTTGTTAACTGTTTCCTTCGCTGTGCAAAAGCTTTTGATCTTGATGAAATCCCAATAGTTCATTTTTGCCCTTGCTTCCCTTGCCTTTGCCGATGTTCCTAGGAAGATGTTACTGTGGCTGAGGTCGAAGAGGTTGCTGCCTGCGTTCTCCTCAAGGAACAAACAATCCAATCAAGAAATGGGCAGAGGACATGAACAGACATTTCTGCAAAGAAGACATCCAGATGGCCAACAGACACATGAAAAAGTGCTCCACGTCACTCGGCATCAGGGAAATACAAATCAAAACCACAAGGAGGTATCACCTCACACCAGTCAGTATGGCTAAAATTAACAAGTCAGGAAACGACAGATGCTGGCGAGGATGTGGAGAAAGGGGTACCCTCCTACACTGTTGGTGGGAATGCAAGCTGGTGCAACCACTCTGGAAAACAGCATGGAGGTTCCTCAAAATGTTGAAAATAGAGCTACCCTATGACCCAGCAATCGCACTACTGGGTATTTACCCTAAAGATACAAACGCAGTGATCCGAAGGGGCACGTGTACCCGAATGTTTATAGCAGCAAAGTCTACAATAGCCAAAGTATGGAAAGAACCTAGATGTCCATCAACAGATGAATGGATAAAAAAGAGGTGGTATATATACACAATGGAATACTATGCAGCCATCAAAAGAAATGAAATCTTGCCATTTGCGTTGACATGGATGGAACTAGAGGGTATCATGCTTAGTGAAATAAGTCAATCGGAGAAAGACAACTATCATATGATCTCCCTGATATGAGGACATGGAGATGCAACATGGGGGGTTAGGGGGATAGGAGAAGAATAAATGAAACAAGATGGGATTGGGAGGGAGACAAACCATAAGTGACTCTTAATCTCACAAAACAATCTGGGGGTTGCTGGGGGGAGGTGGGGTTGGGAGAGGGGGAGGGGGTTATGGACATTGGGGAAGGTATGTGCTATGGTGAGTGCTGTGAAGTGTGTAAACCTGGCGATTCACAGACCTGTACCCCTGGGGATAAAAATACATTATATGTTTATAAAAAAAAAAAAATTGGAAGGGGAGACGAACCATAAGAGACTATGGACTCTGAAAAACAACCTGAGGGTTTTGAAGGGTCAGGGGTGGGAGGTTGGGGGAACAGGTGGTGGGTAATAGGGAGGGCACGTATTGCATGGAGCACTGGGTGTTGTGCAAAAACAATGAATACTGTTATGCTGAATAAATAAATAAATTAAAAAAATCAATCTCAAAATTACATGTACATTTACTATAACATTTCTATTTTTCAAAATCAGAAGTCTGTCCTTAAGTCTGTAATGTATCATGATTATTTCCATTTATTTTTTAGCGTATAATTTTGCACTTTTTAGTGTACAAGTTTACAAGTTCTGAAAAATATATACAGCTGTGAAAAAAACAATACAATCAAGTGTAGAACAAATTAACCCATATCCTCTCCCCAAACTCCAGATCCTGGCAATTATTGATTAATTCTCTTTCTTTATAGTTTTGCCATTTCCAGACATGATACAAATGGAACCATACAGTATCTAGCCTGTTAGATCTAGCTTCTTTCACTCAGCATAAAGCATTTGAGAGTCATCCATATTATTGTGTAAGACAATAGCCACTGAAGTAAAGAGCTTTATGCCTGGAAATGGCATGCATATTCTTCTGGGGGCTTGTGTTAATCTAGTCAGTTTGGATGATATTATTATGTTTGCCTTCAGTGCACTACAGTCTTCAAATTTCTCTAGTTTAGCTTGTATTTTGGGAGGAAACTGTGTAACCAAAGAATTTTTGTCAATGTTGCTTCACACTCGGTGTCAGATTCTTACTTGGCAGGGTGCGTCCTTTCTCTTGTCCCTCTCCCCAAACTAGATAATTGTTAGTTATTATTCAGCATTTATTGGCTACATGGTGAGGTTCAGGGGGAGAGGAAATTCTCTGTTGATCTGATTTAACCTCAATCTGAAGCAGGCATGGTGTCTGGGTTTTAGAGGTGAAGAATTCTCAGTCATTTTCCCTCTCCCAACCCTTAATTGGCCAGGATGTATTCATACCCCCTTAGCCACCACTCCCCCCTAGGATGTTTTTCTATTCCCTTCTCCCAGCTGCAGTCATCTTTTACTCAGGCCACACAGATGGCAATGTTTGTTGCCTTTCCTGCTGCATAGTAGGGCTTTCTTTCCCAAGGGGTAGATGTATTCCAGTGGGCTTTGTGCCAGCAACAGTCCCTACTCCTATTCCCCCAGCTCTATGCCTTCTCAGGACTCCTAGCCTGCTCAAATATTTTTAATGAGCACCTGGCGAGGTACATGGACAAGAACCCTTGAGCGACAGTTGATACACTTTGTGTTGTTAGCTACTATGGTTTCCTTTTTTTTTTTTTTTTTTTGGTGGGATGAGGCAAATTCCATTCATTCATTCATTCATTCATTCATTTTGCTTTTTAAAAATTGAAGTACAGTTGACACATATTAGTTTCAGTTGTACAATATGGTGATTCAACAATGCTTTGCATTATGAAATACTCACCGTGATAAGGGCAGTTATTATCTGTCATCATACAAAATATTACAATATTATTAACTCTATTCCCTATGTTGTTTGTTTCATCCTTGTGACTTATTTATTTTATAATTGAAAGTTTGTACTTCTTAATCCTAGGAGTTCTAAATTCTTATTTAGTCCACATACACCTTTTAGCAATTTGTTAATATTTTAGCTGAATTCTTCTTACCAGCTTGCATGGTGCTTGGCAGAATCTGCCCCAGGTAAACAGTACTGTGCTCCTTTTCTCCTTGCAACAACTGTATTTTCATGGACCTGAGATCATTTGGTTGTACTGCATTCTCAGCTCTTTGTTGGAAGAATGGGAGCAATGTTCTTTTTAGCTTTCTGATTCCTCTGAAGAAGCCAGAAGTCTTGATTGACTTTAAAAACTAAGATATATAGCAATATTTTGCATTTGGTGGAATTTGGTATTTCTACCATTGAAAGAATTTTGAGATACTAGTCAGCTAAGAAATATATTTTAGAATTTATTTTACTACCTGTAGTACCTTTCTATAAGAAAAAAATATTTTAGTAACAACTCATCCTAATAATGATTCATATAAAATTTATATTATGGTAAAAAAAATAAAGTCTTGCAAAAAAAAAATCTACATAGACTTTTTCAATATCTTGAAACAGAGGGAGGGGACAAGTTTATAGGAGAGAGTAATCAAAGAAAACTGTGGTATTCAGTGAGGAAATAGCATCCTGCTTGCTTTTTTGGTAGGCGATGGTCAGGCCAGGTGCACTGAGGTTTTTTCCTCACTAGAGTAGGGCAAGTTTCAAGGAGAGAAACAAAAGGTGCCTATACTACTGTACAAACTGTGGCACAGCAAGAATTTCCCTCTGTTGTAGTAAGGTGAACTTCCAGTTTAGGATTTCTCAGTCCTGACGGATTCCTCACAACCAGCACAGCTCTGAGCCTCCAGAATTACTGGTGCATCCCCAGGATGAACAAGGGAGCATGAGTGATTCTATTCATCATTTTCTTGACCTTGGGTTTGTCCTCTGCACAGCTTGCTGGGGGTTTGATGGTAAACGAAGGTGATAGCTACCTTAACAAATCATCACTTAACAGTCATCCTCAACATTGAACCAACCTAGCTCACGTGTATATACATTTTGAAATATTTTGTCATTAATTTTAGTAGACTTTTGGGAACATTATCAGTAAAGAAAAATATGGACAGCCAGTTGCCTAATATTTTTAAGTTCAAAATATATTTCCTCTAATTTCCTGGCAATAGTGAGACTGATACTTAAATTTTTTGACTATAAGAGCAATGTGATTCTCATTTATTTCTTTTCTACCTTTCTCATTACCTGAGCATAAATAAAATGTATTCGAATTGCCTGCCTTTTATTATAGCTGAGGAACTGAAAGAAGAAAGGCAAACTGAAGAAAAATGCTAAATATATAAAAATATGGATATATACAATACATATGTAATAAAAATATCATATATTTGATATGATAAAATATATTAATTTTAACATATATATCAAATATAATTAAGTATATCTATTAAAAATTTAACTCAATAAATAATTAAAATATTTTAAATATTTATACAAGAAATATACACAAATAAAGGTGACTGGGTGGTTCAGTGGGTTGAGCATCTGACTCTTGGTCTCAACTCAGGTCGTGATCTCAGGATTGTGAGATCCACCCCACATGGGGCTCTGTGCCCAGCACAGTGTCTGCTTAACATTCCTTCTCCCTCCTCCTCCCTTCCCCTCCCCGCTCTAGACCTTCTCCCTCTCTCTCTTAAAAAATTAAATAAATAAATAAAATCTTCTTTTAAAATAAATAAATATACTCAAATATAAATGTATAAAAAAGAAAAGTATGTAGAGTCATACAGGTATCCTCGCTTTTCAAAAGTGTATGTTACTCCACTTTGCTTTTAAAAAGATCTAGACCGGGACACCTGGGTGGCTCAGTGGATTAAAGCTTCTGCCTTCAGCTCAGGTCATGATCCCAGGCTCCTGGGATCGAGCCCCGCATTGGGCTCTCTGCTTGGTGGGGAACCTGTTTCCCCCTCTCTCTCTGACTGCCTCTCTGCCTGCTTGTGATCTCTATTTGTCAAGTAAATAAATAAAATCTTTAATAAATAAATGAATAAAATAAAAATACCTACATTAGTATGCTTTTGCTAACCAAAAGAAATTCAGATAGGATTTTTGCTTCGATGGAAAAAGGCAAAAAGTGAAAGTAACATTCAGTGTTTGGTTTGGAGGCAGGTCCTTATAGAGGCAGCATGCTCCCCCAAGAGCAAGAGGGGCATCACTAAGCTCCTTCCCTAGGAACTACACTCAGCAGCTCAGCATCAAGCTGCCACAGCTGTGAGCATCAGTGGTTTATCTCAATTTATTTTGTGCATCTGTTATCAAGCTGTATCAGAAAAGCCTAAGAGGTTATTTTTTTGGGTCAAAAAATTTCCATATAAAATACCAGTATCTGCTTCTTTGCTTTATGCCTACCATTTTGGCTTACAAAAACTTTGGTAGGAATGCTCTACTTTCGAGTAGTGGGGGAAACCTATATATTGACATAGGCTCTGTGTAATTCTTGTATCTTTTGTTTCTTACCTAAAGACTACTGTGCTGAAGACACTTTCATTTATTTGAATCCATTTATAGTGACCCCAAATCATATTCCAGCAGAGGTTTCACAGTAGAAATCTTTGATGGGGGTTGAGGAGTTTCTGGTACAGTTTTGCTGGTTGTCTGTATCCAGAGCAATATCAGAGTACAAATAAATCCAAGAAATAGTCACTTTCAAGATGAGTTCATACACTCTCTGAAGTTACTTACTTTCAAATAGTTTCCAAATATCACTTCTTTATTTTTCCTCTTTGAGCTTTCAAATTTTCAAGGAATGATTAATCCACACTCATTATGTGCTTTTTCTTGCAGAGCACAGATGTAAATACTAAAGCCCAAGGTGACATTCTCCTTTTTAACAGTGAAATTGAATCACAGACATAATTAACTACTCCAGGTTCTACATAAATAACAGCAACTTCTCTCCAAATTTGATAAGTAGAGGCATTTTTACACTTAAAACTCTGGGGGCGCCTGGGTGGCTCAGTGGGCTAAAGCCTCTGCCTTCAGCTCAGGTCATGATCCCAGGGTTCTGGGATCGATCCCCCGCATCGGGCTCTCCGCTCTGCGGACAGCCTGCTTCCTCCTCTCTCTCTGTGCCTGCCTCTCTGCCTACTTGTGATTTCTCTCTGTCAAATAAATAAATAAAATCTTTAAAAAAAAAAAAACCTCTGCTTGTTCACACATATAATAGTACACAGTGGTTTGTTTTGGCTTTCCAAATTAATGTAGTAACTTTTGAACACCGGTACCTTGAGGCATTTGTGCCTTTTAATAAAATCATAAATGACTTTCCTGGGTTGGAATTCAAGCAAATTTTATCTGTTGATCATGCCTTCAGTACAAGATGGAAGAGTTCTCATTCACTCACCAAAAATAATAATAATAATAATAAATAATAAAAAATTAAAAAATCACAAATAAATTATAGCAATGAGTGCTAGGAAGAAAGTTGTAAAAGATTATATTGGAAACAGAGGACCATCTATTACACACAAATTTTTATATTTAGCTATCTGAATGGCTGACATATGCTAGACATTGATCTAGATGGAATAATGTCTGTTGTGTCTTTTTATCTCACAAAATTCCTTTGAGTAACAATTGTTTCCATTTTATAGTTGAGCCATGTGAAACTTGGAGAAAATAATTTAAGTTCACACAACTATTAATTGACATTGTTGAAAGTTCTTTTCAGCTTCTCTAATCTGAACCATAATCTTATTTGAGATAGTATGAGGAAAGCTAACGTATGAGATAGAAAAACATAGTATTTGGGGCACCTGGGAGGCTCAGTTGGTTAAGAGTTCAGCTCAGGTCACGATCCCAGAGTCCTAGGATGAACCCCCACGTCAGACTCCCTGCCTAGTGGGGATCTGCTTTTCCCTCTCCCTCTGCCCCTCCCTCTGCTCATGCTTGCTCTCTCTTCCTCTCTCTCAAAAAAAATACAGAAAACATTTTTTTTTAATGTGCTTAAAGTCAAACTGGGGATGAGGTGTTGTTTCTCTAGCTTTATTCTCATATAACTGAAATATTTTGTGATATCTGCCCCATCCAGAAAGCTATATAGAACAATACAGGTAGGGAGCATCTGAGTTGCTCAGTCAGTTAAGCTTCCTATTCCTGACTTCATCTCAGGTCTTGATCTCAGGGTCATGTACTTAGAAAAAAAAATTCAGATAGGATCTTTTTTTTTAATACGAATACAATAAAAAACTTTGTAAAACATCTGGAGACCCAAGTTCTGTAATGAGAATCTAATGACATATTAGATTTATTTATGTAAAATGAATTGTATAATAGATTTTATCATCTACCTGGATGCTGCACACATAGCCTTGATGGTAACCCTTACTTAATGTGAATCAGAAAATAATTTATTTCCAGTTGTATCCTTTTCTGACTGGACTGTTCAGGGCTATCCCATTTTTGCTTCAAGGCCTACAGAACATATAACCAATAGGTCTTACTCTTTGCTAATTTAATCTGGGCTTTGATTTTCTGAACTTGTAAGTGGAGCATGTTGATTACATTATCCTCCTTCAGCAGTAGTTATTCCCCCCTTTTTGACTTCTGGATCTGAGCCTCATCAAAGACTGTCCATGGGCTGCTACATTGAGGAGAGAAATTTTACACATTGCGGGGGAAGGGGACTCTTTCCTTTTGAAAGTCAATTTCCAATTGCTGACCACCCTGTCAGGCCATAAGTAACACTCTGTATACCCTGGAAATAGTTGCTAAAGAAGTTATCACTCACGCCCTAGCATATGTGGATTGCAAATTTCATATAGCTTTGTCTTCTAAAAAAATCAGCATCAAGGGAACAATCTCAATTCCAATAATATCTTCACATTGAGCAATGATTTTCTTTCTATAATATTAAGATAAAAAGACTACAGACTTAATTACAGAAATGTGTAATCTTTACTATTAATTCACATATCTTGCAAGAATATAAGATGGTGTCTTTTCACAGTATCTGGCAGAGTTGAGTCTTTTTTTTGTTTTTCACATATTCTGAATTTCTGCTAATGTCTGAAAGTTAACCGTGAAATCCTTGGGGCTTGAACTTGGAGGGGGTGCTTTTATATTCCATGCTTAAAATGCAAAGTATATTTTTTGGAGTTCTATAAGTGAATATATTTTAACAAACAAACAAAAAGACAGACATTATTGTTCATCAAAGCTGTCTTGTAAAAGAAATTCCTGATGGCAAAGATGATGATGCTACAAAGGGAGATCACATAGTCTCTAATTAAAAACAGGCACTGTATCTGCCTTGTACTGTTCTTTACTCGTAAGCAGGTCAATGGCTTGATTATGTAATTGCTTTAGATCCTTTCAAGTATATATGCTATGATTTTGGTTTACATCACAGCCTCTGTGATTTTGAGTTTTTTTAAAAAAACGTGTCCTATTAATTCTGCTTCCTTCCATTTGCCTTAATTTTTATATTAGGTTTACAGCCACACCAGCAACACTAATCTTTAATAATGCACAAAGATACATGAGTAATGTATTATGTCAAATTAACACCAAAAGTCTATTCCTCCCCATAGTTCATTTTAATTAAAAATGTATTCCTAAATACTTCCTTGATTAGGGACTAATGCTCTATTAATTTGAAACACATCTACTGAGAACGGAGTAAATTCAGAGAGAGGAACTGACATTACATGAAATATAACTTATCACCCTGCAGAATACGTTATGCCACTATTCACAATGCATGTTTCCCATTATGCATTAAAATGCACAATGCAAGTGTAATGACAGATTTGGGGAAAAGGTTGTAGCAAAGAAAACTCGTGAGGAATACTGTGCAGGTATGTATGCTAATAGTAGAAAAACATTTACAATTTGCACTACCAAGAGAAAAATAAGCAAAGTAAGCATGATGGATGAATAGATGTGCCACAGAAATGTTTTCTAAAATGTAGTCATTGATTTTTTTAGTGACTAAAAACTTACATCAATTTATCAGTGACTCT
The DNA here is from genome assembly GCF_922984935.1 of Meles meles. Taxonomy (NCBI): domain Eukaryota; kingdom Metazoa; phylum Chordata; class Mammalia; order Carnivora; family Mustelidae; genus Meles; species Meles meles. Next base: position 122,808,450 of record NC_060069.1, read on the forward strand.
TTTAAGATTCACTGAACACCAATTGTATGTTAAACATTTAAAACTTTGGAAAAGTAAAAAAGCAAAAACAAAAAAACTAGGAAAGCCAATTTAATCCATCAGAGTGTTTACAGAGCGCTATGAATTGTGTAAGACTGATGAATCACAGACCTGTACCCCTGAAACAAATAACACATTATATGTTAATTAAAAAAGAGAAAGATCTGTAAAATGTATAATAAAACATATTTATTTGTGTATTTATCATTAAATGAGAGATCTGTAATATGTCTAATAAATAACTGAAATATCAAAAAAAAACACACAAAGAGGTAAAGAGCAACATTTGACAACTTCAAAATATTTAAAAATAAGCATTTTCAAATGGAAAATTTTAAAAATTACTGAGAACTGGGGCCTGGGTGGCTCAGTTGGTCAAGCATCTAACTCTTAATTTTGGTTCAGGTCATGGTCTCAGGGTTGTGGGATTTAATCCCGTATCAGGCTCCACGGGGTGTGAAGCCTGTTTAAGATTCTTTGCCTCCTTCTCCCTGTCTCCATCTGTCTTCCTGTCTGTCTCTCTCTCTCTCAGAAAAAAAAAAAAAAAAAAATCTACTGAGAACATAAAAGGGTTAGATTTCAAACTAGAATATGAAATCAATGAGAGCTTTCTATTAAGTTAGAAGAGAAACAACGCTATACCACAAATAGCATAATGTCCAAATCAGATTAAGAATTCAACAGATTACTGAAGAAGGAAATGAAACGACATGTGATGGAAAATATGCTTTGGAAAGTGGAAGAAAGTGAGTATTACTGAAATAGGCTGGATGATGTGGGGAATGAGTAACTGAGGAATCAGTGTTAACTGGTGATATGTGAACTTTAATATCAGACTAAAATATCATAGTAATCATACTAAAACTGACATACTACTGTAAGACTAAGGCAATTGTATAAGAGAAAAGTATGGCTCACAAGAATGCAACCAATGAATAATTTTAGAACCCCTAACCAAGGAATCTTTGAGGAACAACACAAAATATGTAAATATGCAGCAGTCACGTTATTTTTCTCAGGTTACTTATTAGAGAAAAAGAGAAGAGGTATAATGATAAAGTCTCAGTTAGAGCCCAGCCAACGCAAAAAATGTCGCTACACTCAGAGTACACCATGCTATGGTAAGAAATTACAGCTTCATTGAAAACCTCTACTGATTAGGGAAAAAATTATTGGCAGGATAGAGGAAGTTACTTCTGACCATGAATTGGAGATTCAAGTATTTTTTATTTTTTATTTACTATTCTTCATATTCTTATTCTTATTCTCATTCTTATGCTTCATATGCTTATTTACTATGTTTCATTAGCTTTTTTTCATAAACTGAAGTGCATAAACATTTTATAATAATCAAAATAACTTAAATTTTAATAAAAACAAAAAAATTCTAATTCTTTCTCCATATGCATAAACTCATAAAGCAGATGTTGATACCTACAGTTCAGAACTGAAAAAAAAAAAAGAAGTTTGAAAGATTTAAGTAATTTTCAAAGAAAAATAGCCAGAATTAAGAAATCTGACATCACTACCATGTTATCTAATTCCAAATTATGTACTGGAATAATTTGAAAACTCAACTTTGTTTAAACTTAAATTTTAAAAACAAGTGAAGAGAGAAAAGGAAGGAGGAATGAAAAGAGGAAGGGAAGAGGATGGAAGGAAAGAAAGAGGCAAGGAAAGAAAGAAAGAAAAGACAAAAAAGACAAGTTAGTATAACCCTTAACTGTTGGTTGAAATCTATTTTAGTTGGTATATCTGGTAAGCAATTTTATCAACAAGTTACACTATAGAATATGTCCAATGTGTCTAACTGCACTGACTTCACTATTGCAGAGTTATAGTACTTCCTGAAAACAGGTATTGAGAATCTTCTTTTTTAAAATTTGTGACTATTCTACTTCATTTTCTTTTCCAGAAAATTTTAGAATCAGTTGTCAACTCAACAACTTAAAATATGCATGTACATAAGTATATACATACACACATATATACACATACATACACATATATAAACACATACACATGTATATGTATACATGTATCTTGCTAGGATCGATATCAGGATAATTGACATATTAAATAATATTGAATCCTTCAACCCATAAATATGGCATTATTTCTCCATTTATTTAGATCTTCCTTAATTCCTTTCATCCGAGTTTTCTAGTTTTCAGCCTATAGATTGGGCACATATGTCTTTAGATTATATTTTAGTATCTACCTCTTTTTATAGTGCTATTTCTGATAGTGCCTTTTTAAAAATTTAATTTCTAATTCCTCATTCTAAAAAAATCCAAAATTAACTTTTTAAACTGAGTTTTTAATAGAAACTTTGGGATTTTCTCTGTAGACAATTATGACATCAGTGAGCAGACAGTGTTATTTCTCTTTTTCCAGCCTGTGCCTTTTTCTTTCCTTTTCATAATATATGGTGAAACATAGGATCCCTATCATGATGTTGAATAAGGAACATGAGACCAGTGTAAATCTTTTTTTTTTTCTTACCTACCCTAGTGGCATATGAGTTTAGCTGTAGTCTTTTGTTTTGTTTTAGAAGATGCCTTTTATCAGGTTAGAGAAACTGTCCTCTCTTCGTAGTTTGACAAGAATTTTTATAATGAGTAGATATTGAATTTTGCCAATTTTTGTTTATATCTATTAAGTAGATCATCTATTTTTTTCTCATTCAGTTTGTTGAAATGGTGAATTATATTACTTAATTATGTTTCTATCTCTTTGGCTTCTGAATGCTAAATCAAGCTTGCATTCCTAAAATCACGACTTAAGCTGATGTATTATCCTTTTCATTTACTGCTGCTTTAAAATTGCTAATATCTTGTTGAGATAACTTGCATTTGTGTTCATAAGGGATATTTTTCTGTAGATTTATTTTCTTGTTATGCCTTTGTATGATTTTGGTATCAGAGCAATAATGACCAGATAAAATAAGTTAGGAAGTGTTTCAACTTATGATGTTTTCTGGAACACTTTATATAAAATCAGAATAATTTTTTTCCTTAAACATTTGCAAGAACATCATTGAAGTTATCTGGCCCAATCTTGTTGGGTTTTAATTTTAGGTTTTTTGTTTTTTGTTTTTTGTGATCTTTTCTGAGTAAGGCTTTTAACAACAAATTCAATTATTTAAGAAATATAGATTATTCTAGATGAATTTTGATAACTTTTTTCAATGAATTTATCAATTATGTCTAAGATGTCAAATTTTTTGACATGGAATTGTTTAAAATATTGCCAAATTTATCTTTTAAGATTTTAAGTGTTGATGGTGATGTATAGTCTTTTATTCTGTATGTTGGAAATATATATCTCTGTTTCTTTGTAAGTCTGGCTTGGTGGTTGTTTTTTTTTTAATTTTGTTTTGGGTTTATTTGTTTTTTTAGGATGATAGCAGAGGAGTAGGGGATCCTAACTTTGTCTGGTCCCTGAAATTCAGCTAGACATTTATCTAATCATTCCGAACACCTGTGAAGTCAACTGGAGATTGAAGAAAAGAATTGCTGCAATTCTACAGATAGAAAGGTGACCACTTTTTGCAAGGTAAAAGATACAGAGAAGTGAATCTGAGGCAATATATCAGAAGGTAAACCACAGGGGGAGGGAGCCTTCATCGGCCAGCTCTGGAAAGTAATGATGAGTGGCACGAGTGCATGCCATAGGAGTTTGCAGAATTTGGAGACTCTATATGTGGTCACATACCTGAGATAGAAATGCTTAGTCACATGCTAAGTGAATACAGAGTGTAGACAGAAACCAGGGAGACAAAAATGATTGCTTTCTGTGAGGGTTCACTAGAGAGTGGGGGTGCGCATTTTTAGCTCCAATGCTGGAGATCAGGGCACAGTAATTTTCATCTTCTAAAGTGGTATGGAGACACTTCAGGGAACAAAAGCCACATAGAGCAATCCAGATCTGCTTACAGTGAGCACAATCCCCTGGAAAGAGGCTGTGCATTTCTGCCCAGGGCAAAGTCATCTGAAAACCAGCACAAAAGACTCCTCTCCCAGAAGACCAGCAGGAACATCCAGCTAATACCAAATTTACTCATGTCACAGAACTGCAAAATTCTGACACTAGAGGAAAATAGTATATAGAATTTTGAAGTTTTTTTCCTCATGATTCTTCAATCTTTCAATTTAAAATTTCTTTATTTTTTTTTCAACTAGTTTGGGATTTTATCAACTCTTTTTAAAGCTTTTTTCAATTTTTATTTTAACATTTACTATATGTATATATAGTATTCATTTTTGGCTTTCTTTCATTGTGCTCAATTTTATTTTTGTATTTAAGTAAGTTTTTCTTTCTTTACAATTTTGGGATCTAGTTTCTTCTAACAAACAAACCAAAATACACACAGGACTTAGTGTATTATTCTGTTCTGTCCACCTATTTAATTATATTCTCTTCTTTTTTCCTTCTTCTTCTTCTTCTTTTTTTTTTTTTTCTTTTTGGATTTTCTGATTTTTTTAATGTATATTTTGCTGGGGTCATGGTTGATATTTTTTGTATTTTGTTCTCTTATTCATCTATTCTTTTCTGGATGAGATGACAACATGGAAAAATACCCCAGGAAAAAAGAAAAGTGGCCATGCTCACTGCCAGAGACTTAATAAATATGGATGTAAGTAAGATGTTGGAGCTAGAATTCAGAACAAAGATTATAAAGATATTCACCAGGCTTGAAAAAAGCATAGAAGACACTAGAGAATCACTTTCTGGAGAAATAAAGTAACTAAAAGCTAATCAGGTCAAAATACAAAAGGATATTACTCAGATGCAATAAAAAATGGAGGCTCTAACTCCTGCTATAATTGAGACAGAAGAGAGAATAAGTGCTATTGAAAATAAAATCGTAAAGAATAAAGAAAAGGAGAAAAAAGAGAGATAACTATGGATCACAAGGGGAGGATTTGAGATATCAATGATACTATAAAGTAAAACAGTATTAGAATAATTGAGGCCCCAGAGGAAGAAGAAAGAGAGAGAGGGGGCAGAAGGTATATTTGAGTAAGTTATACCTGAGAACTTCCCAATCTGGAGAAGAAAACAGACATTCAAATCTGGGAGGCCCTCTCTCAAATCAGAGAACCCCTCTCAAAATCAAAAAAATCAGTCAACACCTCAGCATAAAATTGTGAAGCTTCAGATTTCAGAGACAAAGAGAAAATTCTGAAAGGAGTGCAGGACAAGAGTTCCTTAACCTAGAAGGGTAGAAACATAAGGTTGGCAGCAGATCTATCCACAGAGGCCTGGCAAGCCAGTGAGAAAAATATGCAACAAAGAATACTTTATCCAGCACGGCTGTCATTCAGAATAGAAAAGATAAAAAGCTTCTAGGACAAACAGAAACTGAAAGAATTTCTGATCACTAAACCAACCCTGCAAGAAATATTAAAGGGGGTCCTTTAAGTGCAGAGAGAGTCCAAAAGTAACATAGGCCAGAAAGAACAGAGACAATATAAGGAAACAGTAACTTTACAGGTAATACAAATTCATATCTTTCAATAGGTATTCTGAATGTAAGTGGGTTACATGCTCCAATCAAAAGACACAGGGTATCAGATTGCATAAAAAAGCAAGACCATCAATATGTTATCTACAAGAGACTCTTTTGAGACCCCAAAACACCTCCAGATTGAAAGTGAAGGGGTAGAGAACAATCGATCATGCTAATGGACATCAAAAGAAAGCTGGAGTAGCAATCCTTATGTCAGAAAAAAATAGATTTTAAACCAAAGATTATAATGAGAGATGCGGAAGGTCACTGTATCATAATTAAAGGGTCTAATCAATGAGATCTAACACTTGTAAATATTTATGCCCTTAACATGGGAGCATCCAAGTATATAAAGCAATTAATAACAAAATTAAAGAAATACATTGAAAATAATACAATAATAGTGGGGGGCTTTAAAACCCTACTTACTGCAATGGACAGATCACCTAAGCAGAAGATCCAACAAGGAAACAAAGGCTTTGAATGACACAATGGAGCAGATGGACTTCACAGATATATTCAGAGCATTCCTTCCTAAAGCAACAGAATACACAATCTTTTTGAGTGTACATGGAACATTCTCCAGAATAGATCACATACTGGGTCATAAATCAGGTCTCAACTGGTACCAAAAGATTGAAATTATTTCCTGAATATTTTCAGACTACAGTGCTTTAAAACTTGAGCTCAATCAGAAGAGGAAATTTGGAAGGAAAACAAACGCATGGAGGTTAAAGAGCATTCTATTAAAGAATAAATGGGTCAACCAGGAAATTAAAGAATTTTAAAAATTCATGGAAACAAATGAAAATGAAAACACAATGTTTCAAAACCTTTGGGATGCAGCAAAGGTGGTATTAAGAGGGAAGTACATAGCAATACAAGCCTTTCTCAAGAAACAAGAAAAGTCTCAATACACAACCTAATCTTACATCTAAAGGACCTGGAAGAAGAATAGCAAATAAAACCTAAAAACAGCAGGAGAAAAGAATTAATAGAGATTAAAACAGAAATCAATGAAACAGAAACCAAAAGAACAGTAGAACAGATCAATGAAACTAGTGGCTAGTCCTTTGAAAGAATTAGTAAGATCAATAAACATCAAGTCAGACTTACCAAGAAGAAAAGAGAAAGAACACACATTAATTAAATCATGAATGAAAAAAGGAGCTATCACAACCAACACTGAAGTAACACAAATATTTATAAGAACATATTAGGAGCAAATATATGCTAACAAATTAGGTCATATGGAAGAAATAGATGCATTCCTTAAAACATATAAACTACCAAAATTGAAACAGGAAGAAACAGAAAACCTGAACAGATCCATAACCAGCAAAGAAATTGAAGCAGTAATCAAAAATCTCCCAACAAACAAAAGCCCAAGGCCAGATTGCTCTCCAGGGAAATGGGAAGAATGTTCCTCCTACAAACATTTAAAGAATAATTAATTCCTGCTTTCTGAAGCTGTTTCAAAGACATAGAAATGGAAAGAAAACTCCAAACTCTTTCTATGAGGCCAGCATTGCCTTAATCCCCAAACCAGACAAAGACTCTACCAAAAAGGAGAATTAAAAACCAATATCCCTGATGAACACAGAAGCAAAAATTCTCACCAAGATCCTAGCCAATAGGATCCAACAATACATTGAAAGGATTATTCACCATGACCATGTGGTATTTATTTCCAGGCTGCCAGGGTAGTTCAGCATCCACAAATCAGTGTAATACACAACATTAATAAAAGAAAGGACAAGAACCATATGATCCTCTCAATAGATACATTAAAAAAACATTTGACAAAGAACAGCATCCTCTCATGGTTTAAACTCTCTACAGTGTAGGGATAGAGGGAACATACCTCAATACCATATAAGCCATATACAAAAAGCCAACAATAAATATCAATCTCAAAGGAGAAAAACTGACACCTTTTCCTTAAGATCAGGAATATGGCAGGGATGTCCACTCTCACCACCTTTTTTCAACATAGTACTAGAAGTCCTAACTTCAGCAATCACACAACAAAAAGAAATAAAAGGCAACCAAATAGGCAAAGAAGAAGTCAAGCATTCAGTCTTCACAGATGGCATGATACTCTATGTGGAAAACCTGAAAGAGTCTACCCCAAAATTGCTAGAACTCACATAGGAATTCAGCAAATTGGCAGAATATAAAAATCAATGCACAGAAATAAGTTGCATTTCTATACACTAACAATGAGACAGAAGAAAGAGAAATTAAGGACTCAATCCCATTTACAATTGCACCCAAAACTTAAGATACCTAGGATAAACCTAAACAAGGAAGTAAAGGACCTGTACCCTGAAAACTATAGCACACTCATGAAAGAAATTGAGGAAGACACAAAGAAATGGAAAAGTGTTCTATGTTCACGGATTGGAAGAAAAAATATTGTCAAAATACCTATGCTGCTTAGAACAATCTGAACATCCAATGCAATCCCTATCAAAATACCAACACCATTTTTCACAGAGCTGGAAAAAATAATCCTAAAACTTCTATGGAACCAGAAAAGACCCTGAAAACCCAAAGGAAAGTTGAAAAAGAAAACTAAGTTGGTGGCATCACAATCCCAGACTTCAAACTATATTACACAGCTCTAATCAAAAAGACAGGATGGTACTGACACAAAAACAGACACAGATCAATTGAACAGAGTCCAGAATCCAGAAATGAACCCTCAACTTTATGGTTAACTACTCTTCAACAAAACAGAAAAGAATATCCAATGGAAAAAAGATAATATCTTCAACAAATGTTGTTGGGAAAATTTGACAGCCACATGCAGAAAGAATGAAACTGGACCATTTTCTCACATCATACATAAAAATAGACTCAAAATGGATGAAACACTTACATGTGAGAGAGGAATCCATCAAAATAGAAAAGAACTCAGGCAGCACCCTCTTTGACTCCAGCAGCAGCAACTTCTGACTGGATACATCTCCAAAGGCAGGCAAAACAAAGGCAAAACTGACCTATCGGGACTTCATCAAAATAAAAAGCTTTCGCACAGCAAAGATATTTGCAAATGGCATATCAGATAAAGGGTAGGTATATAAAATCTATAAAGAACTTATCAAACTCAACACCTAAAAAATTAAAAAACCCAGTCAAGAAACGGGCAGAAAACATGAACTGACATTTCTCCAAAGAAGACATACAAATGGCCACAGACACATGAAAAAATGCTCAACATCATTTATCATCAGAGAAATACAAATCAAAACCACAATGAGATACCACCTTGCATCAGTCAGAATGACTAAAGTGAACAACTCAGGAAACCACAGATGTTGGCAAGGATGTGGAAAAAGAGGAACCCTTTTACACTGTTGGTGGGAATGTAAGCTGGTATAGCCCCTCTGGAAAACAGTCTGGAGATTTCTCAAATAATTAAAAATAGAGCAATTGTATTACTAGATATTTACCCCAAAGGTACAAATGTAGTGATCTGAAGGGCCACCTGCATCCCAGTGTTTATAGCAGCAATGTTCACAATAGCCAAAGTATGGAAAGAACACAGACATCCATCTACAGGTGATTGGAATACAGACATCCATCTACAGGTGAATGGATAAAGAAGAGCTCACACACACACACACACACACACACAGTAGAATATAACACAGCCATCAAAAAAAAAATGAAATCTTGCCATTTGCAATGATGTGGATAGAATTAGAGGGCATTATGCTAAGTGAAATAAGTCCATAAGAGAAAGACAATTATGATTTCATTCTATGTGGAATTTAAGAAACAAAAAAGAGGAGCATAGAGGAAGGGAGGGAAAAATCAAACAAGACAAAATCAGAGAGTGAGACAAATCAAAAGACTCTTAACATAAGAAACAAACTGAGCATTGCTGGAGGGGAAAGGGATGGGGGTGGGGAAACTGGGTGATGGGCATTAATGAGGGCATGTGATGTAATGAGCACTGGGTGTGTATATAACTGGATGAATTACTGAATGAAATATTGTGTGATATTTTTAAAGAATCAAATTTTTTAATTTTTTAATTTTAAATTTTAAAATTTTAAAGAATCAAATTTCTTTTTTTTCTCTATTCTTCAGTACTCATTTTCATTGTTCTTATCATTATTATTACCTTATTTATGTTTTATTTGGGCTTCACTTCCTTTTCTATTTTTATTTCTTAAAATTATAGATTAACTTGATACGGCTTCTTTTTTTTTTTTTTTTTTTTAAAGATTTTGTTTATTTATTTGACAGAGAGAGAGACCAGAAGTAGGCAGAGAGGCAGGCAGAGAGAAAGGAGGAAGCAGGCTCCCTGCAGAGCAGAGAGCCCGATGCGGGGCTCGATCCCAGGACCCTGAGATCATGACCTGAGCCGAAGGCAGCGGCTTAATCCGCTGAGCCACCCAGGCGCCCCAATACGGCTTCTTTTCTTATGTAAGCATTTAATGCTGTAAAAGTCTACTAAATGTTGCTTTATGCTGTAAGTTTTAATATGTTTGACTTCTTATAATTCTAAATGCTTTCTAAATTCTAATTTGACTTTTGCTTTGACCCTTCGGTTATTTATAAGTGCCATACACAATTTTGAAATATTGTGTGTTTTCTGGCTATCTTTCTGTTATTGATGTCTAGTTAAATTTATATGTGGTCATAACACATACTCTATGATTTCAGTTTTTTCAACTATAAGTTTTAATCTCTTGGTGAATGAATGTCCCATGTGTACTTAAAAGGAAACTGTTTTCTGTTGATGGTTGTATTGTTTTATAAATTGCTTTAGAGCAATTTGATAGCTTGCATTGTTTTTATAGACCTTCTTATACATTTTCTGTTTTCTTGTTCTATCGTTACAAAAAAAGGAAGTTCTTTGTAACATCCAACCTCCAACTAAAATTGTGGATTTGTCTATTTCTTCTTTCAGTTCTACCAGTTTTTGCTTAAAGAATATTGAAACTCTACTGTTAGGGACATATACATTTTGTGTCTTCTTGGAAAAGTGACCTTCTTATTCTATATAATATCTCTTTTTTTTTTATTCCTGCTAATTTTCTTCTTCTGAAGTCTAGTTTGACTAATATTAATATACCTACTACAATTTTCTGTTAATTAGTGCTTAGAAGGTATACCTCTTCCCAACATCTTACTTTATATGTATCTACAGCTTTGTATTTAAACTTGCTTTTGTGTATAGGAGGGAATAATATACAGCTGAGTCTTGCCTCTTTATTCCAATCTGGCAATCTCTATCTTTTAACTGTTATGTTTATGTCATTTATATTTAATGCAACTTTTGATGTGACTAGATTTAAATCTACAATCCTAATATTTGTTTTCTATTCAGTTTATTTTCTTCTTTATTCCTTGTGTCTACCTATATACATGTTTTGGGATTAATTTAGTTTGTTTTATGATATCATGCTAGCTCCAATAGTGACAATTTTTATAACTATTAATTTTTATTTTCAATTGCTCTTGTGTTTACAGTATTTATCTTTAATTAATTAGTTTCACTTCAAATGATGTTATATCATATCAAGTATAATATGAAGATGCATACTTACAATGATATACTTCTAATTCCTCTCTCTTATGCTATTACTGTCATGCAGTTTACTTTTATATAATCTATAAGCCTATATTATTACCATTTTTGCTTTAGACATTTGATTATAAGTTATTTAAAATTCCCCATGTCTGTTTGTCCCAAGGTTTTTATACTCTCACAACCACTTCCACTCATCCTTGAACACTTCACTAAAAATTATACCTGAATTCTTACCTACCTGTATGACACCCAGAATCTCTTCCTAAACTCTACCAAACGTGTCAAAGCTCATTCCCCAAACCCTCTTGGAGTTTCTCTTTCTTTAGATTTCAGACTGCTTATTTACTCTGCATCCTATCTGTGATGGGTTTATGAAAAGTTAAGGCTTTATAGTTTCTCCTTTTTCTCTTGTTAGATTGGTAGCAATGCTCTATTTGCTTTTTCTACACCCTATGTGGAAGCAGACTACCTACAATTGAAATTTTAAAAAACAGATGTTGCCAACAAAGACAGAACTAATTTTGAGTTTATTACTTAGTGCATTCGTGTATACACTGTAGAGGAAATGAGTTAGTTTTTTAGTTAAGTTATATTATATTTCATGGAACATTTTATTTTAAACTATTGTATAGTTTTGTCATTTACTTTTCTGTGTTCTATAATTTTAATGAGTCATTCAATTGATAGATGTTATTGAAGTGAATTGTCAGCATGGTATAAACATATAGAGAGCAAATCCATTTCAAATGTTTATTCAACAAATAATTATTCAAGCCTACAATTGAAAGTTAGGGTTTTGATGTGATAAAGATTGTTTAAACCCCTTCTCCTGATAACCAGCAATACTTTTTAGGTTGTGTATTCAAAATATAAAATATATTTGCTGATATTTGTGACATATTACAAAGAAAAATAATCAAGACACTTGAATAGAGTATCATTTACAAGAAGAAAATAAACTAAACCATATATCTTAGAAAGTGAATGTGAGACACAGAGCAATAATACATAATAAATATAATAAATATTTTCAAGGAAATAAGGATTAATATTAGTACCCAACAACAAACAGGAAGAGATTATGTGCCAATTTTAGAGCAATAGTTGAAAATGAAAGGAATTTTGAACAATTCATTAGCAGGTATGTTCAAGGGCTCTAGCTAGGTCTAAAGAGACTGGAACAGTCTTTTAGCATAAACTTTTTAAAATAGACCAGCAGAAATTTCTTTGTAGGACATGGCTCCACATTGAGAAGAAATTAATGAGAATAAAATTTTACAAATAAGTAGAACAGATAATATAGAAGGAAAGAAAAGAGAGAAAGTGAAGGAGCATACCAAATCTAGGGAATCTCAGAAATCAAATCAAATCAAATATTTTTAGAAACTACATAAAAACAACAGAAAGCAAAGCTCTATTAAGTTAGAAAAGCTATCCTGAACTGGCTTCCTTTTAAACATCCAGAAAAATCAATTTCACATAACAATGAGCAATGGGAAAGGGTTATGGTTCAAAACCCATAAAATGTTATTATAAGGAAAGGAGAATAAGTAGCAAAATAGGATACCCAAAGAAAATATAAGCATACCATAAGGATAGGCACACAAAGCTATGCTTAAAAATTAATGACTTTATAATGATATTATAAGGAGAAAAGTACAATTTTTCATTTTTGAGGTGAACAATTTATTATTTTGAGATTTCACAAGTACAGGGAAAATATTTTTATTGTCTTTACTAGATGAACTGTACCACTGGGTAACAAAATACTGGAAGAAGAAACATATTCCTTTCTACAACTATTCCATCTAATAATTGAAAATCAGTGATAAATTTAAAGTATTGCCATTTTTCCAGCTCACTCTAAATACACAAATCTAGTTATTAAACAGAAACAGGTGTTAACATCATAAAGAGTGAGACAACCAGATATGATGTGCCCCCTGAAAAAAGAACACAACACCATCTAGAGTGCCAGAATCAGAGGGACTTTGATTTTGAATCCATCTTCTCATTGTCAGGAAATACAGAGGAGAGAAAAACATGCAGTCACCAAAAGCTGGACTTTGGAAAACTCTACAAGTCAAATAGCCTGGGTTCTTCAAACTAACAGTAAAGAAAAGAAAGGAATTGAAGAGGATTTATAGAATAATGGAAACTCAAAAGGAAATCATCAAAAAGGGTGGATTAAAGACTACTGTCCGGGGATGCAGTAAACTATGAAGAAACATAAGAAATGATTAACAGGAACGTCAAAAGATTGTATAATTTGGAAGAGGAAAGGTAGTTGTGGTTAGAAGTTGTACATGATGACTCTTTAGGATCTATACTAAGCAAATACTTACATTACAGACACACCACCACTAAAATTTGGAAGGACGTCTAAGAAAAGATGTTCTAGTATATTACAAGTAACTCAAGTCTACCGCAGCTTTACTATGTGGTAGTTTAGTGATTGGACTGTGGAGTCAGAGTACTGCCTAGGTTCAAATCCCATCTATAGTCTGGCAGCAGAACTGTGGATAAATTTATCTGTAAAGTGGAGATAGTCTCCCTTATGGTTTGTCATGACAATTAAACTAAATGTTGTAAAGAATTTTAGTTCTATATTTTGTAAATGAGATAATCGTGAAATATTTGCAATATTATTCAGAAATGAATGTACATATTTTTGTTGTCATTCCCACACTCTCAATATTTAATTTAGGTAAAACTCCAGAAGTAAGATTTAAGCTTTATGAGTTGATATTTGAAATGTACAATGTAAGAATTCAACTGAAATGGAAATATTCGTTGATTGAACTAAATTCATAAAGCATGATATGTCTTTTAGGTGAAGTGGCAAATACTTCTCAGGTACTATTGAGTCTTTTAGGCTCTGTCAGCTTCATTACTAATCTTTGTTCAATATCTTTATTGTCAGGTGTTTAATCTCTCTCTCATTCTCTCTCTCTGTCTCTGCTCTCTCTGTCCCTCTCTCTCTCCATGTGACACTTATTTGAAAAGTTTTTAAGAAACTTTTTAGGAAAGGCAAGCTTTTGTGCTGACTGCTATGATTAGTTGGGTCAAATAACTATGCAATATTTTGGAATTTCATGGAACATTACTGTGAAGGCCATGCTGAATAAACAAAGGGCCAAGCTTGATTAAATTCACTCTCTTCTAGATGAAATTAAATTTTGCATAGTTCTTTTCAGATTAAATTTGGGGATCATTTTTATATCAGGTTTGTAAAAAATTGCCACATGTTTGGCTATCATTTCATTAAATGGTTCATGGTTTTCAAATAGTAGTTTCAAAATAGGTTTCATATTTATGATAATTGCTCTCTGAGATTCAAATGTTTAAAGTTAACATGTTTTACCTGACTATCTTTGGAAATATTAATTGTATCCCAGCCTCCTGAAAGATAAGCGCTTAACTGTTAGTTTCATATGTTTTAAATGATTTTTCAAAGGTAAAATTTTAATGTCAAAAACTTTGGGGATTTTTGTACTTTGGCACAATTTCTTTACTCTGTCATAAGTGGTTAAAATACGCACCCTCATAAAGATCTATTACCTTCACATTTTATCCTCTTTAAAATATGTTCCTTTCTGATTACAAAGTCAAAGTTCTTAAAATTCAAGTTCACAGAAATCAATAATGTTCAGAGGCAATGTCTCCTATATAGACAACCTCCAAAGATAATCATTGCCAACATTTTGCTCAAAAATGTCTTTTGTATACCAAGTCATATGTGGATATATGTGTGTATGTATATGTATATGTATGTGTATGTTTATGTGTATGTGTATATATATACACACACATATATATACACGTATATAAATATATATATACAGCTTAAATGTAATCATACTATCCATAAATCTTCCACCTTTGTAGACTAAGGAAAGATAGTCTCCATACAATTAATGCAGCTTTTAACGCTTGATAAAGAAATCTGAAACAAAAGTAAACATTTTCAGAGAGACCAACACCTATAAAGCACTTATTCATATCAGTCAATAGCATATTTTTTAAAAAATTCATGGAATATCTTATGTTTCATATTTTTGAAAGGTTATCAATTGGAAATATTAATAATATCCAGTCCCGGATGATACCACAGAGCAGAGCAAATCTTGTCACCCCAGAACTCTCATATCCAGATTGACAGCTAAAAGAGAAACAAACATTTGTCAAAGTCCCTGTTTTCAGATCTTTTTCACAGAAGCTTAGTGTATAGTTTAACTAACACCAGAACCACTAAATGCTAAAAGCTGTTCTATAAATACATCCAAACATTTTTATGCCATTCCTTTTTAGACAAATAATTATGAAAAAAAAGGAGATATGGGAATATATTCATTCAAATTATTCATTTATTCAATAGACATTTTTTAACAACTGGGTGATGAGAACCACAGGACTAAGCAAAAACACTACATTCTGATCTCATATGCATTATTTTTAAGAGAAATAGTTGCTCAGCAAAAAGCACAAATAGGGGGATGCCTGGGTGGCTCAGTGGGTTAAGTGTCTGCCTTTGGTTGAGGTCATGATCCAGCCCTGGGTTGGGTTCCCTGCTTAGCAAGAAGCCTGTTTCTCCCTCTGCCCCTCCCCAACTCATGCGTGTGCATGTTTTCTTTCTTTTACTCTCTCTCTCTCTCTGACAAACAAACAAATATTTTTAAAAAATTTTTATTATTATTATTTTTTAAATTTTTTTTAAGATTTTATTTATTTATTTGACAGACAGAGATCACAAGTAGGCAGAGAGGCAGGCAGAGAGAGAGGAAGAGAAGCAGGCCTCCTGCTGAGCAGAGAGCCCGATGCGGGGCTCGATCCCAGGACCCTGGTATCATGACCTGAGTGGAAAGCAGAGGCTTTAACCCACTGAGCCACCCAGGTGCCCCTATTATTATTATTTTTTAAACACAGATAGTGGTGCCTGGATCGCTTATCCAATTAAGCATCTGCCTTCAGCTCAGATCAGAATCCCAGGGTCCAGGGATCAAGCCCAAAATGGGGCTCCTTACTCAGCAGGGAGTCTGTTTCTCCCTCTCCTCATGTCCCTCCCCTTGCTCATGCTCACTCTCTCTCTTATTTAACTAAATAAAATCTTTTTTTTTAGCATAAATAAATTTAAATAATTACCAATGTGATAATAGTTTCAAAGTTAGGTACTTGCTATTACAGAGAAAATAAAAGGATTAGTCTCAGTCAGAAATATTTATTACCTAATAGCTGCATAAAAAGAATAGCAAGGGGTACCTGACAGACTTAGTCAGTTGAGTCTCTGACTCTTGGTTTTAGCTCAGGTCATGATCTTGGGGTGGTGAAACTGAGCCCTTGGTTGGACTCCCTGCTCAAGCGCAGTCTTCCTTCCCTCTCTCTCTCTCCCTCTGTCCTCCCCCTCCTCATGCTCTCTCTCTCTATCTCAAATAAATAAATAAATCTTAAAAGAAAAAAAATAGTGATAATACAAGGTACTTGCTTTTCATTACCCCAGAATATGAGAGAGGAAATAAATCGTAAAAAATATAATCATCAGTTAAGGTGGTATGTTGGTACTACATAAGCACTAAGAGATGAATGAGTGTGTCATAGGCATGATAAAACCTATTCAATGGTTTTCTAATGTATGCAAAACAATACACTGCCTTACAATGTGTGCTCCTCCTAATACAAAACATCTATGTCTGAGCTATGAGAAAAATACACTGCAATTGTGTGGAGCTACACATATTCATTTTTTTCACATAAGCACTGATTATGAGTCTTACTGACTAGTGGTTTCAATCATGATTTGAAATGATTTGATTTAAATTATATCTTTCCTAGAGGAGATTTGTCCAAACACAGAGAGAAAATCTTCTCCTAAAGTCTTCCAGGTTTTAAATCAATCAGTAAATGGAATTTTAACAGAGGTAACCGCATAACTTACATTTCCAAGTTCCAACTTATTATTGTAAAGAAATCACTGAATCCTCAGGATGAGTTCAACCAAAGCTTGTCAGAGTTCACTCTCAGGTTTGTTAACCTTTGGGGGAGAAGCTTATGTGAATATAGAACGCATTGGAAAACAAAGAAAGACCTGTCCAAGTCTCGTGATTCAATGGTTAAGGTTTGGACTTTAGAATGTGGTAAATTAGTGTTAGTGGCTTTAAAACTCTTGTCCTGACTTCCAGAGATCAGGATAGCTGGGACATAATAAAATTATGGAAAATAAATGTTATCTATACATATATATAAATAATTTAATGGTTTCAAGAATGGTTTTGTTTATATTTAGTGTTGAAAGTTGGTTTAATTACGACTTCTCAATTTTCAGGGGTAAGTTGTGTACCCCCAGATTTATATGTTAAATCCAAATCCCCAGTGGGATGATATTAGGAGGCGGGGCCTCTGGGGCTGGATTAGGTCATGAGGGTGGAGTCCCCATGAATGAGATTAGTGCTTTAGAAAAGAGAACACAGAGAGCTCCCTTGCTCCTTCCACCATGTGAGGACACAGCAAGAAGAAGCATTTACGAGGTAGAAAACCATCTCCCCAGACATGGAATTGCCAGAGCCTTGATCTCAGACTTCCTCGCCACCACACTGTGAGAAATAAATGTTTGCTCTTTAAGCCACCCGGGATATATCACACTGAACAAAACTAAGCTGCATGAAAAGAGGGAGAATGACTGTTTTTCTCCCCATCAGCCTCTGAATCTCAAAGCCATTTTTGTGGCATACCTGTTTATGGAAAATTTCAGTCATCTACATAAGGTATCATTGAAGAATGTGCATTTCCAAGCAGTCCTGGGAATTTCTGAAATACAGCAGGCATACTTACCACAAAGTTACACTGGTAAGTTTAATTTAAAAAAGAAAATACTTTATGTCACGTATCCCAAGATTGTGACTAAATTATAGATACTGTTAAATTGTAGGCAGTTTTAAGTTGGATTTTATTCCCCTTCTGGACGTGTGAGGTCTTGGTTGCATATCTGACAAATCTGCATATCAGATTGCCTACCTGCCCTGACTGTTGAGACTGCCGAGAATTTCCAACCACATCTGACTTGGTCAACTGCCCTGTCTTCCTGCCACCAGCAAATCTCTTCTTGTTTTTCACACACATTACCAAACCCTCAATTTTATACCAAGAATGAGAGAAACTTAATTTTGCTGGTAGTTGCTATATTGTCTCTCTTCCTGTTTCTTTACATTTTCAGCTTTTGAAGAGGAACTTCCATAGGCATTCCTATAACCATTACACCACTCTCCCCCCCCCCAGTAAATCCCTTTATTCATGTCTAGCTATATATTACTGGCTCACTTAAGTCTATCATTAGATTACTTCATTTTATTGGATCAAACTTAATTCCTTATTCATTTACTTATCTTTGGAAATGCTAAATCTTTCTATGATTAAAAAGAAAGAAAAAAAATGGGTTATCTGATTTCTAATTTGGAACAGATAAACAGTTCTTCCAAACTGCTATTGAAATAAAACAAAACACCACCACAGAAACCTCTCTCTATATGTTGTGGCATATTCCAAAAAGACATGGAAACCAATCTTATTCCTCATCAATTAAAATTTCATGTTTGAATATGCCATGATTTGTTCTCTAGCTTTGACGGATTAACTTGAGAGATCTCAAAAGTAGCTGCCAAGTTTAGGGAGGAAAACAAGATAAGATTTATCTATACCAATAGATCTTTCAACATGTCTGGTTTTTATCACTCGCATTGCTGAACAATTGTATATTCTGGAATGACCTCAGTGAGTAAAGGAAGGAAAAGATACACTCTACCTTTTTTTTTTTTTTTTTTTTTCCAGCACTGTTATATATCGGATTATCTGAGCTTTGAAACTGTGGCAGGGCACGAGTACTGATGAGTATAACTACAATGTCCGAAACCTGCATTACATAGCGCAGGTGGATTATCGTAGAACTGTGGAATGTTTGTGCTTCAAAGAACATTAGCGACAATAAAACTGTTCACCTTTAACATTTTTCCTACACTTATTTTAGCCCACAACCAATTGAAGTACATCTCTTATATAGACAATGTTAAGTATAAGGCATTTCTTAGCTGTCATTTCTTTAAGGTGAACAATTGCTCCCTATCACTCCAAGAGGATGACTGAAATGCCTCTAGGAGACCAATAATCTATAGATACAAATACCAAATGCCTCTGATTCAACTCTGCTCCCAGAACATCCTATGCTCCTGTGGGAGTACAAGACTTTTTAGGAAATAAGACCCTGTGTCCCTTAACGTAACCTCAAAATTCATATTAGTGCTAAACGTTCCAATTAAATTGGAAATTTAAGAAAAAAACTCTCAGTTTAGATTTAAATATGAGGCCAAAATATCAGCTGTCCATCACTCAAGCAAGTCAGTTTCCCGCACATTCTTCTAGTCCTGAGTGACTAGGGTAATAGATTGCTCACTTGTTCCTCTTTTGGCTTTTTTTTGATTCAGTAGATTTTTCACTCCACTAATATCACTATTTTTATTCCCTTGCTTTCTTTCATTTAATTAATAAACATGTATGTTAGGAAGAATACTGATATGTGATTAATAGACTTTTTGAGCACAATTAATTAGCATGCACAAATTAACAACTTAAGTGTTGCTGGGTTCTACATAATTTTAATGAAAATATTCTGTAGGGTACTCTTCCTTCAGAGGCAACTATCATGGAATCACACAGTCTTTGCTTTACCAAAACATTTTGCCTGATTGAACTAGCTGCTCTAAGTCTAGCAACCTTCACTGCAAGGTGCCAAAAGTACAGCTGTATTTATTTATTATTTTATTTTTTTATTTTTAATTTCTCCACCAGAATGTCTTTTTTTTTCTAAATTATGTTCAGTTATCTAGCATGCACTACATCATAAGTTTTTGATGTAGCGTGTCAACAATTTATTAGTTACATATAACATCACTTGCTCATCATCACACGTGCCTTCCTTAATACTCTGTGTTTAAAAAGTTCAGATTTAGGGTGCCTGGGTGGCTCAGTGGGTTAAGCCACTGCTTTCGGCTCAGGTCATGATCTCACGGTCCTGGGATTAAGCCTGCTTCTCTCTCTCTCTCTGCCTGCCTCTCTGCCTACTTGTGATCTTTCTCTGCCAAATAAATAAATAAAATCTTTAAAAAAAAGAGATTTAAAAAGTTCAGATTCACAACTACCAACTTTGGCAGAATGAGACATGTACTTTTTTAATCCTGAACAACCAGTGGAAATTTAACTTTAAAATGTTTCCAAAATCTGAAAACCCTGCAAATTTAAAATGTATTACATTGATGTTACACTTTCAAGAAAATGGCACCTAGTACAAATCTAAAGTGCTTCTGCCATTGTCCTTTTTAGCAAGATAAATTTTAGCTGTAATATTGACAAATTCGTTGTCTAATTATAAATGTAATGGTTAAAAATGTTTTCTGTTATAGGAAATGCTGTTTTATAACACGTAACATTTAAAAACTTAATAGAATATTTGATGTGTTCTTACTATGGCATATCACAAATAATGACAACTATACCTGCGTTGCCAGGATACTTTGTTCCTGTAGTTCACTTACTTTTTTTTTTTTTTTTTAAGATTTTGTTTATTTATTTGACAGAGAGAGATCACAAGTAGGCAGAGAGGCAGGCAGAGAGAGTGAGAGGGAAGCAGGCTCCCCGCTGAACAGAGAGCCCGATGCGGGACTCGATCCCAGGACCCTGAGATCATGACCTGAGCTGAAGGCAGAGGCTTAAACCACTGAGCCACCCAGGCGCCCCTGTAGTTCACTTACTTGACAGAAGTCAAACTTGAGAAATCAGAAGCAAAGCAAGATAATATGCCTATTTCCAATTCTAAAAAATTCCCATGATTTCGTACTGATGACTCTCTTTAAAAGGATAATACTCAAATATGAAATAACTAGGGTTCTCTATTCCAGTGAAAGTAATATATTAGTGCATTGTGAGCATACTATGAACTCTGTTTCAGACCATCCCTACCACCACTCTCCCACCCCCTCCCAACCTCTTGCCTTAAAAGAACAGGAAAAAAGGCACAAAATTATGTAAAAACAAGTAAACCAAGGCAAATGTAACTCCTTTTATGTGTAAAACATAGTACCAGAGGAGCTGAGGTTTGTTAAGTTCAAGGTCCTGTTGTCATACTGGAGTGAATGCTTAGTTCATTCTGACTTTCAGACTCTGTGACCAAGAGGGCCTCCCAGGCTCCAATCATTTTTCCTTCGTCTCTTTATGGTAAAAATTGTACCTCTTCACTTTAACCAGGCTGTGGTCACCAGTTCCTTTTCAGCAAACTGCCCTCCCTTGATTTCTGCCTTTTCCCAGCCCTTCAGTATGCCTCTTTCTGAAAGGATCTTTATTGTGACAGGTTTAAAGCATTCCCTTCCTGAATGTCTCAGGCCCCACAGACATCAATGGTTTCTACTAATTACTTGAGAGAAGTGGTTTACCAATTTCCACATCAGCCTAAACAGACATTATGTCTTGCCTAGCTAGGATCCCTACTATAATTATACCTACTTTTAATATTCAGATACACGCATTTGTATATAAATGGAATACACACATTATAAATTAAAATAAATGTGAATATATTTATTTTATAAATATCTGTAAAATTTATAAAATAACTCCAGGGCAATTTCATTTTCACCAAATTAAATATTCTGAAGATCCAGAGACATTAACTATTAGGCTTTGGTTATTTATGCAGTTTTCTTGCTCTGCTGATCATGACTGAATTTTCTAGAAGAAATTAACCGTCTAGACCCATAAAATATTCATTATTCTTTTAAGAACTAATGTTTATATCATCTTTTGCCCCCCCTTCTCTTTCAGGAAATAAGTTTTAGATGAAACTGCATTTGAAGGATGTTTTAGCATTTTGATTTTTACACTGTTTGTGGGGAAGTCAAAGAAAATTAAGCTCATGCTGTGTCTTCCTTTGCTGCTAACAGAAGTTTTGAGAGTTTCAGGCACACTTATATTCTACTCATTAAACAAAAGAAAAAAAAACTTTCATGGATATCAAACATTTCTTTGTCTCTGATATATTTGTTTATGTAAAAAACAAAACTTTGGGCAATCTGGACATATTTAGTCTTTTTTTTTTTCCTTTTCCTTTAAGTTGGAAAAACACATGATAAACATTTGTCATAAATTGTAAGCTTACCTTTCATTCTTGGTTTTGATCCAGCAAGTGTTCTCCATCACAGACTCTTCATCTGGCATATTTCACTGATGACTCTGCAGATAAAGCTGAAAGAAGATGATTTAATAATTCCCTTCATGTTCTCATCTCAGGTTAAGTTGCCCTTACTTCACATTCATTTCAATTTTGTTTCTTTTTTATATAAGAGCCTCTAAGTTTTTCCTCTTTTTCATATGAAGAAAGGTCCTTTATATAAATAATTATCTCCTCTTTATTTTTATTTTTCAGTGTAGTGTTCGATATCTTTAAGACCTTTTGCTTTCTTTTTTAAAACAATTTTAAAGGGGGCGCCTGCTAGCATCTATTTAACAAACAACTCTATTAAATGTTTAGTATGTGCTAAGTACTAAGCATAAAAATATGATTGAAACAGATCCTTATGTAAAGAACTTATGATTAGGGGTGCCCAGTCAGTTAAGCATCTGCCTTTGTCTCAGGTCATGATTTCAGGGTCCTGGGATCAACCCTAACTCCATCCCTGGGTGGGGTTCCCTGCTCAACGGGGAGTCTACTTCTCCCTTTGCCCTTCCCTACCCCCTCTTGTGTGCTCACTCTCTCTGTCTCTCAAATAAATGAATAAAATATTTTAAAAAAGAAAAGAACTCATGGTATATTAGCAGTGAAATATAATCATTTCATTCAAGGAAAACCATATGGGAGAGGAAAAAAAACTTCCAGAATTTCACAGGCCTGGTTAAAAACTGAGGCTCTGTCACTTTAAAGGTGCATGAAATTGGTCAAGTTCCTTATTCTCTCTGAATTACAGTAGAATCTTTAAAATTGCTCTCTACAGAAAAAAGGGAGTAAGGATTTTTAGCTATAGGTAGTAGTTTGTCCATTATCCATAATTCTTAGGTGCATGCTCAGAAGACATTGTCACAGAAAAGGAAAAATAGTTTAGAAATCTGCATTTCTAAAGGAGCTTGTGAGAAGAATACAAAATACCTACAATGAGACTAATATAACAAAAAAAAAAAAAAATGTGCACTTCCACTTACAGCCCCAATGAAGTAGCTCTCTTTTTCCAGAGTTATACCTGCTGCAGTTAAAAACCCCTAGACATAACACAGCAAACAAGTATAAGACTGTGAAAGGGGGAAACAAGAACAGAGATTGTCTAGGGACCTTGGGACTTGAAGAATACCACGGTAGTGGGTCCCTTGGGTTTCCTCATTGTATCCAGAGTGCTGGAGAGAATTCCAATGCAGAACCGCAGACAGGCAAAGACAAAAACAAGCAAACAACCTCCAAGCAGGATTGTTTCCTGAGGGAACTTCACAGAACAAAAAACTGATTTTGAAAATACCCTCCCTACCAAATACCAACAGAACCTTTTCCCTCAGGGTTTCAGGGAGGATGAACAGGTTGCTGATCTTCCATCCCAAATCATCCACCAAAACAGAAGATTAGCTCTGTGTTTGTGTCAGTCAACACTACTGACCTCTGACTGGCCGGGTCAGTGGTGTGGGCTGGAACAAATAGGGAGTTAATCTTCCAAGAACCACCACATACCCACCCTCCCCCCATTCCCCACCCCCACCCCCACCCCCGTGGAAGGAGGTACTGCTCTGATTCTTCTGCTGGTGGTGGTTGGCAAACCAAGTAGGAAGCTGATTTTCCACCCATTCATTTCTTCTCTACCCCCGACTCAAGTAAAACTAAAATAATAGGTCAAATCTGAATACCTTTATCATACACAACTTTATATTGCCTGCTACCAGTTTAACTTTTTAAAATCCATTTCTTCTGGTTTCACCATGTAAGGCTTAAGTTTTGATACTATGTTCTAGCAAAAGCAACAGTCTTGTTGTATTTTCTAAAATGATGATACTTTATTTCCTTCTAACAAATACCTTCTTAATTCCTTCTGTTAAAAACAATAAGAAACTTCCCTAACTAAAAGTGCTGTGATAATTGCCCCTAACATACCCTTCCAGAATTCTTTTTTACATTATTTATAGATTTGCAGTAATTTTTGCTTCAAGCATACTGCATTTTAGAAATGGATGCTTATTTATATTTGCTTTTATATCTATAAATTTTATTAATAATAGAATTCAATTTATAAGCATAAGTAATTTATCAGAGCGATACTGGGAATTGAGAAATTAATATTTGGTACTATCAAGAATAAACAAGCACATATCTATTTTTAGTATTTTTGATGAACTTCCATACTGTTTTCCGTTGCAGCTACACCATTTTACATCCCTTCTAAGGGTCTACTAAAGTTCACCTTTCTTCACACCCTCACCAAATTTGTTATTTATTTATTTTATTTTTTCAATAATAGGATTCTTAACAGGTCTGAGGTGGTATCTTTTGTCTTTTTGATTTGAATTTTCCTGATGATTAGTAATTTTGAGCACCTTTTCGTGTATATCAATTTGGTTTTTTGCCAGTAATGTACTGTTTTAAGAATTAAAAATAGAATTACCACATGATCCAGCAATCTTACTTCTAGATATATATCTAAAAGAATTGAACTTGGGATCTCAAAGAGGTATCTGCACTCCAATGTTCATTGTAGTATCATTCACAATAACCAAACTAGAGAAACAACCTAAATGTCCATCAATGTATAAAAGGACCTCAAAATGTGATGTAAACATACAAAGGAGTGTTATTCAGTCATAACACAGAAGAAAATCCTGTGGTATGGAACAATATGGATGAACCTAAAGGATCATATGCTAAGTGAAATAAGCTAGTCATAGGACATATAGGGCATGATTCTGCTTATGAAGTATCTAAAATAATCAAGGTCATCAAAACAGTAGAATGGTGGTTGCCCAGGCCTGGGGGAAGAAGAAACTGAGGAGTTCATGTTTGACGTGTATGAAGTTTCAGTTATGTAAGATGAGTAAGTTCTAAAGATTTGCTGTCCAACATTATGCTTATAGTTAACAATACTATATTATATACTTAAAATTTATTAAGAGGGTAGATCTCACATTATGCCTATAGTTAACAATACTATATTATACACTTAAAATTTATTAAGAGGGTAGATCTCACTTACCATAATTAGGAAAAATAAATAAGCAAATTTTTAAAAAAGATATTATTTATTCATTTGAGAGAGAGAGAGCATGGCACACATGAGTGGGAGGGAGGAGGGGCAGAAGAAGAGGAAGAAGCAGACTTCCCACTGAGCTGGGAGCCTGACACCAGGGCCGGATCCCAGGACCCGGGGATCATGAGCTGAGCCAAAGGCAGATGCTTTACCAACTGAGCCACCCAGGACCCCCAGGTAAAAATGTTTCTTTTTTAAAAGAATGAATAAGTAGAATATATTAGGGGAAAAAGCTTAAATTATAATTCTAGGACTGTGGCTATCCCATTTTAAAATTTTTTACTTAAATTCAATTAGCCCACATATAGTACATCATTAGTTTCAGATGTAGTGTTTAATAATATACCAGTTGTGTATACCACCCAGTGCTTATCGCATCACGTGCCCTACTTAATGTCCATCACCCAATTATCCCATTTCCACAATTCACCCCCACTCCAGCAACCCTCAGTTTGTCTCCTATAGTTCAGAGTCTCTCATGGTTTTTCTGTGGCTATACCATTTTGGCAATATCATTTTCACTTAAACTCAGAAATGCAGGAGAAACATGTTTCTGATCATTTTCATCTCACTTTTTCGGTTCATGGCGTGGTTAACAAACATCAAGAAATAAGTAGACATTAAAAATTTCATCTTCCTTGTCAGGCCTTGGTGGTTTTCTTTAAAGTATTTTGCTTTTTATTTTTTTTAAAAACTAATGAATTTTGTATTGTGTTTCATCTGTACATTATGAATTTTTGCTGCAGATTGAACAAGATTCTGTTCAGCTTATAACAATTCTTCATATAAACAAATCACCATGGAAATCTAAGCATATACATAATTTATAATGTGATTAGTTGTTTGCAAGCTGAGAAATTTGCAAGTAGCCCAAATTGGATTTCCTTGGCTTCCCTCAGTTGACTTTACTGTGTCTCATATCAAAGCACATAGCTTTTTATCTCACCCCTATTTCACAGGGTCAAGAATTGATATTAACCCTTTTCCAAATGAACAACTACAGCTAAAAAGTCACATAGCAAAAATATGTCCACAGGATATAAAGAAAGGTAGAGGGTAAAAGGGTAGAAGGGTGGCTTTTTTGAGAAATAACCAAGTGAAAAAAAATGATATTTTTAGATTCCTAAGTATCTTGAAAGAGAGAAAAAAAAGAAAGAACAAATGATAAGCTCTTGCCTGGAACTGACACTTGTACCAAAAGGAAAATGCAATGAAGAAAATGAAAAGCTGTTCAGTGACCTTTCCTTTAATGTACCAAAGATAAGGTTTGCTTATTCTTTCTAATAACCTGGCTGGTAAAATAAGAATTCTTATACTTACACTCTCCAGTTTCTCCTGTTGTATGGAGAATTGCATATTACCCTTCAGCGTTTTAAACATAGAATATAACAAATCACTGTGGCAATATTAGCTCCTTAAATTCCATTCACTTAAAAATCTTCAGACATACAAACTGTTTTCATACTAAAGCAAACGGAAGAGTTTGGAGATACACACACACAAACACACACACATATATACAGATATGGATATACATACACATGTACATATGTATGTATATATGACGGGAGTTCCCTGAGAAAAATATATGGATCAATGCCAGAGGTCCCAGAGCTCCAAGGAGAGTGCAAAATGCGGCAAAGAAGGAAGAGGAATCAGAGAGAAAGAACATTCTTGAGTTACACTTGATGCTAGATTTTCACCAATGCTCCAGCAAAAGGCATAAACCTAATAATAATAATAATAACAACAACAACAACTATTGTGCAGTAAAAACAACTGCTAACAAATACTAAACACTCCCTTTCTCACAGGTACTACATCCTTAACAATTTCAGTTAATTCTCTCAATAGCTCTAGTTTTAGGGTTTCAAACGATGAAATTAAGGCACAGAAGTATCTAAAAGCAGTATCTAAGATCATACAATTCTCAGGTAGCAGCAATGGGCTTCAAGCTAAGGCAATACGGTCATTGAATCTATGCTTTTTCCCAGTATGTTATATTGTATTTACTTAAATCTAAATATCAATTTTTTTCTCAATAAATACTACAAAATTAAATCCATAGGATGGGTACATTCTTTTCACTTGTTTAAAATATTTATATATAAGTTGCGAGTAAAATAAATCTTTAGTTTTCACAGGGACTGTTTATCTAGAATTTAGTCCATAAAGTTAACTGCTGTTAAGATACTCTGGTCCCTGTATAGAACACCAAGGTGATTAAATGGTCCTGCATGGAATCCCTGAATGAAATACCCTCCTTCAGGACAATGTCACATGCACAGATTTTCAATCCTTGGAAATTGTATTTGACTCTGTGAAAACTGCTAAATTATACAGTGAATTTTGAGAATATGTTCCATTTTCATAGAGCCAGGCTCCAACAGTTTGCAACAGGATTACCAATAGTAGATTATGTAAACTTGTTAATATCTTTCCTTCTTGCACTCAGAGGAATGCATTCCTCAATGCTTATTGTTTAAAACATAAAATCAATAATACGCTGCTAAAACCTTCTGATATATATTCCCTGTAGTGCTTTTTTTATTTATCCCATATGCAAAATAAAAGTGATTGCTTATTATACAGTTATTCTTTGTTGCTTATCATACTTCTTAAAAGCTTACTCATGCTGTGCAAATGAATAAAGAATCCTGTTTATCACAAACACCACATTAAAATAATTGTTGTTTTTCCATAGGAAAAAAAAATTAATTATCTGGAATATTTAGATTGCAGTTCTTTCATATTATTTCCCCCCTCTTCAAAAGAAGAATTAAAAGACAATCAGAGACTTACCGTCCAGGACTCAGAGATTCTGAAGGTTCTCATATTTCATGAACAATATTATATTGATCTTTCCCAAGATGCATTCGTATTGTGACCTGTTTTTCATTATTAACTGTTTGACCTGATAGATTAAAATTATCCATACCATCACCTTCCATCTCTTCCCTACATTTAAAAGACACAATACTAGTAACATAAATTTGTATGACATTTTACACTTCACACATCTTTTCCACAACCTAGTCACACGCTTCTAGATAGAGGAGCTATGACTTTCAGGCTCCACATTTGTGTCCTCCTTATATCCACAAAGCGGCCTCCCTCCATTCTCCCTCCATTTAATTGGCCTACAGAACCCTCTTCCTATAGAGCCACTAACTTGCAATTGCATATGCCATCGCCTGTATCTACTTTCTTTGCCTTCATATACCAAATCTCTCCTGTCACTTAGGACCCAGTTCAGTTGTCTCCACCTCTAAAAGAAGTTGCTGATTTCTTCCACTTGCTTGTGATTTATTCCCTCTTCTGGATTCCTGGAGCATGTTATCTGCTATAGCATGTTTCCTTCTCTCTTATTTAGAATTAATTAAACATATGTATTATCTTTCCTTTACATGGTAAGTTTATAGAGGATAGCATTCTGCTCCTTTTCCTTTTTCCTCCCCAAGAAGCATCTAGCAAAGAACACATTGTAGAAATTCCACATATTTTACACAGAAAGAATAGCTAAACTTTGAGGAGAAAATGCACGGAGAGCTTAAGTGGCCTATGTAAGAACTTGACCTAGAAATTCTGACTCTGAAGCTTCTACGTGGAAAGAAGGTAATGTTGGATGATCCCTAAAAGCCAAAGTATTGCCATGTTCTAAAATCAAGCCACTCTACCTTCAAGCATAGTTCAATCATTTGATCTGGAATGTGTCTGTATCTCATGATTTATAGCTGTCAATTCATGCTTTGATTTCCCTTCATAGTCATGCTTTCTTTTTTTTTGTCATGTACTTCTTTAGATTTCTGTGGGAAAAGGTAATTTTCAACACTATCTTACCTTAAATTTGTATGTTAATATAAAACTGTCCTTGAAGTTGAATTAAATGTAAGCAAATGAATGAAAATATAAACAAACAAAAAACTATTTCTGAAAACTTAACAAGTTACTGGAGATTCTTTTAACAGAAAAATAAAGGCATGAATGTGATTATCCTGGCCTTAATAATGATTTTCAACATGTTCTATATGAGTTTAGCATGTATTTTTTAAAGTTGTAAAGAAATTTCAAATACGATAAGGTCTTTAAGCTATGACAAAACTGTAAAGAAATGATATAATTAGAACAAAACCTGTTTTGAACTGGGCATCTCCTAGGCCTTTGTGCTTGAGTTTAAAGTCCATATTTTCTGTTTTATATAATTACTACAGCATGCATTAACTGCACTCTTTTATAAGACTGCCTGTTTTCTAGGAACCACTGGTGTTTTTAAATCATTCTTTCCAAGGAACTCATGCAATTGCCACACTTTGTAGGCAACAACCGTAATTCCGAAATGTGTCAAAATCTGTCATGGATCTGCTTTATTATTTAGTTAAACTTGAAAATAAAAGATATTTTATCTCTATCCAAAGGCATTTTTGTAGAAGAAATTACATACAAACACAGAACACAAAAGAAACCGAATGAGAAAAGAAAATTGACATTTTGATTTGTGGACTCTCCAGTAGGTCTATCATTCATCCAGAAAAATATCACTATTGTCACTCTTCTCAGGCAGGGAGACTAATTGGTGCAGCTGTGGCAGAACACAGTCTTTCTTCGGGGAAAGCTGCCTTGTAAAGAAATGGAACATGCTAAAGGACTTGCAGGTGTTACGAATTGAGTTTCAAAGATGAGACTGTGTCTGATTAAAAAGAGCTAAAGATGCATAGACATGTCTTTCTAAACACTGAGTTACTAATATGCTTTTTTGTCTGGATGACAGTTCATTCGTTGAGCAAATATTTTTGAATTTGTGCTCTGTACAAAGCAGTGTGCTAGTTACTTCCTTTAGCTTAAAAAGCAAACAAAATTTGACATGATGGAAAAGATGGTGGAGAATCAACATGGAAATGAACTCGCTCTCTAGGTCATGCAATGCCTTGTTTGGGTTTTCTTTTTCATTATATGGCTCCCATCTAAGTCATTCTAGAATCCACAAAGGTGATAATGATTGCTACCGTTTATCAAGGGCAAGAAGGTAAAATCATTGGCCCAAGGTCATATGCTGGTTTCTCAATCCCAGTTCAGTGGAACATTTACTTTACCTTAATCTGTGAAAAGATAAGAGTTCTAATCTGTGAACTCAGATAGGAGTTCATAACCGCAAGATCCCCTTACAACACTTTGGGGCTTTGATGAGAATTATTATGTATGCTTTCAGGATAGTGGGCTCTTGTTCACAAGCCTGGAGGCCAGGTGAGGGAAAGAAGAATAAGATCAGTCCTTCATTGCAATGCGAGAAGCTGGGAATTTTCCTAGAAGCAAGAAAAAGTCTTAGAACCCACACTTGCCACCTTACAAGACTGATTTATCCACCATTCCTTCTGGTGTTTGAACGGAAATCACTGGATATAAAATGAGAAGGCTTATTGTTTGAGCAATCTTGAATTTTTTTTATTTTAACCTCTGTATGTTTCATTTTTTATCAGCATCCTCGAGCTACCTTTATCAGTATATTTATTCCACTGTATTTTCTTTCTTAGCTGGGTGTTCTTAAAGAGAGGAAGTATGTTTTATTTATTAATATTTATTTATTAATTTATAAGTATTTATTATTTTATTTTATAATTATTATTTAATAATAAATTAATTTATAATAAGTATTTATTAAAGCCTACACCTGGACATATCAAACATTAAATGATAAATAACTATCCAGCCAAAGAAAAACACAGGGATAAAATATTCTCCTTATCTACCTCATGGAGTTACTAGAAATATTAAATGGAAACATTGTGAAAACACTGTAAAACTTTAAAAACCTATGTAATATAAATAAGAATAACATATGGTTATAAAATAATTATTCTATTATTTGTTTTTTCACTTCATTCTTATAAAAAACTGATAAGGGATGTATTATTGGTATCCCCTTTTCATGGATGTGAAAACTGAGCCACAGAGAGATGAACAAAAACACCCAATACAATGTAACCAGTACTTGCTGGAGCAAAGATGTGAGTACACATAGTCTAAAACCACAATCTTAACCAATTCCTATTATTGCAATCAAGTTGATTTATATATTGCTTATCAATAGGTTTCTATGTTTCTCAATGAAAATATCAAATGACTAAAAAAGATTGTAGTAGATGAAGGCTATGTTGAGATACAGAAAGACCACTAAGGTGCACCTGGGTGGCCAGTAGGTTAAGCCCCTGCCTCTTTGCTTTGGCTCAGGTCATGATCTCATGGTTTGTGGGAATGTGCCCTGTGCAGGGCTCTGCACTCAATAGGGGGTCTGCTTAAGTCTCTCCTTCCTTCTCCCTTTGCACCTGTCCCCCATGGTAATAATACACAGATTAAATATGTGAAGGAAATTATATGTTAGAAGATGATATGGGCTATGGAGAAAAATATAAAGCAAGCAACGTTGCATAGGGTGTCCCAGAAGAGAAGGAGCATTAATTTTAATAAGGTGGTAAGAACAGACCACATTAAAGAGAGGACATTTCAAAAAAAGAGAAAAGAAAAAGAAACCATGTGAAGCATTTTGGGCAGATGGTAGAGCAGGTATAAGAGGCCTGGGGTGGGCTCTTGGCTTGTTGGGGGGGAAGGCAAGAAAGCCACTGTGTATGGAGTGGACTAAGGAAAGGGGACAGAAATGACTTAAGTCAGAGAATTCTGGGTGGGGTGGGGTTATCAAAGGAATAACCTCTCTAAGCCCATTGCAAGAATTTTGAGTTTTATTCCAAGGGAAGTAGGATACCCCTGAAGTATTTTGAGAGGAGAGCAGAGCCATGAGCTGTTAGCTTGGGCTGGTATGTTAGGCAGAAATGTTACAGAGCGAAGGGTATTAAGAAACAAGTTTGGAAGTTTTTGCAATAACCTTGCTGATTGATAATGATGCTTTTGGCCAGAGTTGGTTGTAGTGGGTTAGTTGGGGACAACTACTTGGGTCATGCTGACATTTGATCCCCTTCTATGGCTCCAAAGCAACAAGAAAAGGTGGAGGCAGATTTTGAGAAGGGTAATCACCTCAAGTCCTATCTTGATGAAGTGCAAAAGCAAGAGAAGTGACTGTCCTCTAGGGAAAGGGACTAGGTCACTTTTGCTGTTGGGAGAATTCAGAGAAATTTGGAGGTTCTGGCTTCCCAAGCACATCAAACAAGATGTTCCCAACCTGGTTCCTAGTGCCACTCTCTTTCTCTAGCATTATGTTCCTGAATATAAGATGAAAGACTTGCTAAGATTATAAATTCAGCAGACTCTGAAACTCTGTTATTCTCAAAATGTGATCCTGAGCCTCATTTTTAGCACAGCTTCCTCTTTGGTTACAAGAGATGAGGGTTTTTTATATATTAACAGTCAAGGTCTGAGTTAATAGCTGGCTGATTTGGTCCTACTAGATCCTTCCTCCCGTGAATCAAAGGTACTTGAGAACAACCAATACCTCCACAGTCCCTATCATTACTACTTCTCTTGCAAAAGTAGCATTTAGTATTATTTAGGATCAATAATAATTATAAAGATCGGGGTGATAGCAGGAGATGCTAAATGGAAAGTGAGGAAGCGAAGCAGAGAAAGAGTTATTGTCAAGCAAGTTATCCCCTCAGTTAACTAGAGCTTAATCCCACTGGGAACCTCTGGAAGCTAATTCAGAACTCACCCCTCAGAGTTAACCCAGCAGAACAACAGGCTGAGGTATTTATACATACACTCTCAACAGCCACTGGTTGCAGGCTACTCCCTGAGACATTAATTCTCTGGCAATTATTTCCTGATATGGCTGAAAGACAATGAGATCCAGCCACTAGAGAAAGGTCTCCAGCAATGAGTTACAGATGCTAGCAGCTGGACGTCAGTCTGGTGTGCACTGCAACTCAGAGGCCCAAGGTGTATGGTCAGGACACTGACAGCGCCACACATATCATTCTCCTTTGGATGAACATCGGGTAGCTTCTAGGTTTGGCTCTTGTGACGAATGTTGCTGGGAACAGCCTTGTACATGCCTTTTGGTGAACCCATGTACGTGTTTATATTGGGTATATATCTAGAACAGGAATTACTGGTCGTGGAGTACACATATGTTCAGCATATTAGATACTGTCAAACGTTTCTCTACAAGTGTTACACCAGTTCACACAGTCAGGATCATTTAGGAGAAATGCAGTTGTTCCTTGTTGTTGGTAACAACAGATATTTTCTGTGTCTTCTCATTTTAGCCATTTTGTGGCATGTGTTATTGCACCTGTATGGTTCTAATTTGCTTTTTCCTGATTATTAATGAAATTGTGTATTTTCACATGTGAAAATGCCATACCCTCTGTTGTAAAGTCCTGCTCAAATACGTATCTTTAATTAAACATTGTACTATAATTTTGATTTAGTTTCTTTTTTCATTCATCATATTTTTATATTCTTTAACTCAATCAATGTTCTATATATAGGCATAATTTATTTATTTTATCCATTCAATATTATGCCTAGAAATGGGCCCAAATTTAGTTTCCTTTTCTCTCTTTCTCTCTCATGAAAATGCTATGAAAATCACCCTTATTCATGGTTTCTTTTGGCCTGTATGAGGGTTCCTTTGTATCACATCCCAAGAATATAAATGCCTGTATTGTGAGCTAAATGCTCATGTTCAAAATATACTGCAAAACTGAGAGTAACAATTTCATATTCCCCATCAAGTACCTAATTGTTCCTCTTGTCTAATATCCTGGCCAGACCTTGTTATTTTTCAATTTTCTTATTGTTGCTTCAATTTTCTGTTGTTTGTTTTTAATTTTCTCATCACTTTTTTTTTCTCCTTATTGGTAAACTTTAGCATCTTTCCCTATAGGTATTAATAGATTAGTCTCATAACAGGTATAATGTATATACAAGTATGAAACAGGTTTATTTAAGTTCTTATGTAGAAGTTGATTATGTGCAGTCTCCTGAGTCCTCACTATCCCACTGGCCTAGCACAGCTAGGCATAATGTAGCTGGCACATTGTAGTTTGCACTCCAAGAAATGTATTCCATTAACCTTCTTCTTCATTTGTTTACTGGGAAATTGGCAAGAGACAGAAAGCACTTGATTAATTACAGAATGCTGGGAATCAGAAGACCTTGACCTTTCCATTCATGGACATGTCCTTACTGATGAAAGGAATAGCTTGACTTCCTAAGTTATCTACAGAAATTTGATTCCCAGTGATGGTTTTAGAAAGAGACCTTGGGAATCCTTGTACTGAGCTAGATGATTACTAGGCTACCTGAGTAGATGTTGCCTGGGTCATCCATCCATTCATCCATCCATTCATCCATCCATCTATCCATCAAGCCAACTAATGGCCCTGTGTCTTCTTAGTCACTATTGGTCCCTAGGAGGAGAACTGATTAAACAAAAATTTCCTTATTGGGAAATTAACTGAACTTCCAGTGGAGTTTCTGTCTTCTATTGAAAAATCATGGAGATGATATTCTATAATTATGGAGACAACAAGATTGGTAAAATTCTCATTAAAAGGACTTCCAAAGATTATCTAGACCACTTGGTTATGAAGTTCAATCTGGAAAAACAAAGAAAAACTCCTAGAATTAATTAAGAATGACTTTGTGTTATTTCTTTCTTTAAATTTTCTTTAAATGAAAGCCCATATATGGTTTCTTTGCCTAGGAAAGCTGTTGACAATTCAAGAAACTCTATGGGCATTGTCATATGTTCTTCCTCTCCTCTTATTCTTGAGTCATCATGGATCTTATGGCTCCTTCCAGAGAGCAAATAATATTATATCTAAGTGAAAGGCACTTCTCTGCCTACTTCAGAGTAAACAAGTCCTAGGGGACACAAAGTGTTGTACTGATAGTTTGCTTGTCTTGAGATGAAATCATGTATTTAACTAGTATTGATTATCTCCTGCTGTGGGCATTTTGCTTCTATTTAAGATGGTGGTAAGTTTTAGTTGCATTAAAGAGAGAAAATTGGACCCATGACTTTTGCAGTAAGCTCTGCTATTTGGAGTCATTGCAGTTTGTCAAGGTCCAAGATATTAGAAGCAGCATATCATTCTTCTAATGAGGAAAGGCTGATCTAAGTTGTGTGGTTGATGACCCATCAATATGAAAGACCAAGGCGAAGAGGCTGTGACAGCCCCCAAGAAGGAGTGTCTGGGAATCACTAGAAATTGTGGGGGAAAGGGAATGGGATCTGACATGGTCCCCCACATTTTGGCTTTCAACATCACTATGAGCCACAGACACAGACACACATAGGTGACTGTCAAGGGTGTTCAGATTCTAGCAGGAAAGGAGAAAGATCATTTATTCCCTCTCTGACCACCCTTCCCCAACATCCCAAGGTCAGATGTGCTCATGCATTAATCATTGTTTGGGACATGCCTAGAATGTCACCATTCTGCCTCCAATGATGAGCTGTGAAGAAAAATGAGGACCACAGTGGGAAGAGGATGTGTAGGGACACCATGAAAACTATGGCAGTGTCTGTCACCTCCAGAGAGATGGAATCACAGATATCCCAAGGGATGACATGGTACTATCCTGGGAGCAAGAGGATCCGTTATAGCATGTTCACCCAATCATCCTCAATCCATGTAACACAAATCCCCATCTATTTACCTAGGGTCAAGGTGCATTTGAATAAAGGGGAAAAAAGAATGAATGTTGAGATACAAAATCATTAAAGTTCTTGTAAGCCAAGCAGAAGTGTGGTATTCTGTAGCATTAAAAGGAAAAGAATAGAGGAAAAAATGGAATCTCTTCATGGACTGAAATAGAATGATCTCCAAGATGTGTGAAGTTAAAAGACCAAGATGCAAACGTATGTTCTACTTATGTTAGCTGCATAAAAATATATGAAACTCCTCATAATGTTGTACAGAAATACAAAGATACTTTTTTTTTTAAATATTTTATTTATTTGACAGAGAGAAATCACAACTAGGCAGAGAGGCAGGCGGAGAGAGAGGAGGAAGCAGGTTCCCTGCGGAGCAGACAGCCCGATGCAGGCCTCGATCCCAGGTCCCTGGGATCATGACCTGAGCTGAAGACAGAGGATTTAACCCACTGAGCCACCCAGGCACCCCAAAGATACTTTTTTATCAGATGGACTTTCCTTCTTCATTCCATGTCTGACAGCTAGAAGCCTAGGAGCTTCACTCTGGTAGAAAATCTTCATAGTGAATGGCAGTGTTCAACTGATTAATTCAACCACTCATCGGCAGCAGAAGTCATTGCAGGAGAGGCTGTTGTAGGTCATCTTTGAGAGGGTTATCTTTTGCTCAATGGTATTTGCTGCCCACCCTTGACAGTGGCAACAGCTATAAATGCCATGCTTGGAGATCTAATGCAGTGACAGGCATAAATAGGGACCCACTGATAAATTATATTATGTGGGGAAATTTCAGTCCCTGGCAAATATTGTCAATCAGATGCTTGCTAATATGTGTTCTATCTGGTCAGGGAGATATTTAAATGGAACAGCTCCATACTTTACAAATGTGTCTATCGTAATCAGGTTCAATTTTTGTCCCCCTTATGAGGTCAAGTGCATCTTCCAACTACAAGCTGGTCCAGATGCATGTGATATTTGCCTGTTTTGTTTTAAGCATGCCTCTTTTAAAAAGCAAATTGGAACAAGAGCTCCAGAGAGTGGGATTTAGCAGAACTTGCTTCCAGCTGTAGGGATATTTTTGTCATTGAGAGAAACATCCTGACCTCAGAAGTCAAGAAACCTTTGGATTTTGATATCAGAGACTTTATCACTGAGAGAACGTGCAGTCCTTTCTGTGGATCTAGCTCATTGCAAGGTTACATGGAAGAGTCATGGTGATTCTAGTTTATAAATAGGTCTGTCTCTCCTCAGTTATTAAGGTGCCCCTTCTTTAAGTTCTTATTTATATCCTCTGCTCATTTTCTTCTTGGTTTTCTTGTTGATGAGTAGTGTACCAACTTTAGAACCGAATGTCTCAGTTCAAATCCCAGATCTGCCAGTTAACAAACAGCGGGAATTGGGGCAAGTTACTTAAATTCTTTGTGTATTAATTTCTATTAATTTAGAAGAAACCAAATAGTGTCTTCTACTTCATAAATTTGTTATGATTAAATAAATTAATATTTTAAGCACTTTCAAAGATTCTTTCAAAGATTATTTGTTAAGCACTTCCAAAGATTACAGAACAAAGTAAAGCATATTGGTTTATTAAGTGAATGAATTGAGCTGTCTTGTCTATTTCTTTTTTTTTTTTTTTTTGTCTTTTTTTTTTGTCTTTTCTATTTCTTACTGGTCCACAAAAATGTATTCTACATATCAATATTAATCTTTTATAGATTACAGAATGGCATACATCTTCCATTCAGTTACCTATTTGTTAACACCCTTTAGTACAAAGACATCTTACATGTTATCTAGTTAAATATCTTCATTTTTTCCTTATGGTTTTGGAGTGCAGTTAAGAAATTTTTACTACTCCAAGTTCAAAAAGATATTCTACAATTTTATCTATTTGCCTTATAATTTCATCTTTGGCATTTCATCATTTAACTTACTCATTCTAGTATATAACATATGTTAGAGATGTAAGTGCATCTTTTCCACAAAGCTACCAAAAAAAAAAAAAAAATCCTTTGTCCCCAGATTTATCTTACCACCATCACATCCCAACCTCAAATTCATACTAGGATCTATTTCTGAACTACTCTGTTACATCGGTCTATTTATATTTATCCTTATCTATACCAATAATATAAGGTTTTCATTATCATAGCCTTACAATATACACATTTGAATGTACTTTGATAATAAGAGTTCCTCAGTAATTTAGATCTTCACATTGTGAACTCTGCATATCTGCATTCCTGCATCAAGTCTAAAGGAAAAGGGAAGGTGGTTGTGAGTCAATGTCATTGCAAAACTTTTCTCAGATACAGAACATTTTATTTTTTCCTGTCTCTGCTCATGAGTAGCCAAACAATATTTATTGTCACCACACACATTAACTTATAACCACTTTGCAACATTTACATAGAGTTGACTGAGAAGTTCAGTAATCCAAGACTCTCTTGAGACCATATTTCCATGCATAATGATATATTACCCATGCAATAACTTGAATAAAAGTTTTAATAAGAAATTTCTATTTGGCCTCTTGAGAAAATGTTGCTGCATCCAATTGCACACTGTTTTGAACTAACAGATACCGGTTTTGTATACCCTTGCTATAAATAGTCATTTAGTGGGATAAAAAAAATCATTTAGTGGTCCAATAGAGATAAAATACTGTCAAATTGCCTAGAAAGTGAGGAAGTAGCATAGTCACTGCAATGCTTTATCAGAGAAATCTATTATTAAAGGTTGATTTGCACTGGGTAGGACTGGAGAAAATCTGATTATGGGAAATATTCAAAGAAATGACATCTAAAATTTCGAGTTTTCTAAACATTTAGTAAAGCTTCTGTCATTTTAAGAAACTTAAGCTTTCTTTCAAAGTTTGTTGTCTCCACATATAGGATTGATTTACAATACAGGGAAATCTCTACGTGGAAGTTACATGATCATATAAAGTATAATCATAATTATTTGCCCTGCCATTGATGATTTTTAACATAATAAAAAGTAATCCAAATTATTTCAATATTTGGGCAACATGGACTTGAACATTGTCATTAATGCTGTTATCATTATTCAGCAGATTATTTGCTTTATTCTAGTAACAGCCTTGTTTCAACACTCACAACATGCAAAGTGCCATACAAGGAAGGGTAGAGGAAAAATTCACAAATAAAACATTCCATGAATTAATGGGATTTGCAGGACAGAAGGGCAGTTATATAAACCAACAGCTGGAATGAAGTGTGTTAAGTTTATTTATTGTACTAACTTGTTAAGAATCTATGAAACTACAGAAAAAGAAACATCAAATTTAGTGAAAAAAAAAAGAGGGTGAGGGGGCGCCTGGGTGGCTCAGTGGGTTAAAGCCTCTGCCTTCGGCTCAGGTCATGATCCCAGGGTCCTGGGATCGAGCCCCGCATCGGGCTCTCTGTTCAGCGGGGAGCCTGCTTCCTCCTCTCTCTCTGCCTGCTTCTCTGCCTACTTGTGATCTCTGTCTGTCAAATGAATAAATAAAATCTTTGAAAAAAAAAAAGAGGGTGAGGAGGCAGGGAATAAATACTTGATAGAGATAGCAACACTAGAACGGAATCTTAAGAGGAGAAAGAGCTCAGAAGCAGAAAATGATGGAAAGGAGCTTTATTTTATACATTTTGTTTTTTTTAAATTACTTTTGCTTCTAAAAGAAAAATAATATGCTTATGGTAGGAAACCTAAGAAATATTTGAGAGAACAATAAATAATAAGCAAAAATAAAAATAAAGCATGTATTTTATTTTGTTTGCTTCTAGTCATAGAGTTATGTTCTTACTGAGTAAAGATGCAATTCGTTGTAATGACATGGATTAGGCTTTCTATTTGCCAACCATGATCCTGCACATAAGATATCAAGTGATCATAACATAGCCCACAGAATTTGGACAACATTTTTACCTCTATCTAATTGTAGAAAGTATTTCCACCATAGGGAGAACAAAAGGGCCTTTCATGTGTCTTGTTTTCGACAAGGGTTTTTCTCTCACTTCTGTGCCCCATTCAAAAATTGTACAGTATTGATTGTAGAGCTCTTATGTGATCCTTGCGATTTTTTTATTCCATTGAAAAACCATCTTTTAGTTTGTACAGTTATTACAGCACTGCAGGAGTCTTCATGGATGCAATTATCCATGCATTGTTATAGAGCAAATGCCACAAGGGGGGGAATAACAATATAAAACAACGGAACCAGATGGATATTTGAAAATAAAACACTTAAGAGATATGTAGTTTTTGTGGTTAACAACTGTTCACCAGAAAAAGAAAAAAAAAAAAAAGCAATATAAATAAAACTTTGCATTCTTATAGCCTAAGGTAGTTTTGTTGGTGGTGGTGTTGTTTTTAATTCTCATTTGCATTTCTTTAGTTACTTTCAAAGAAAGGAGCCAACAAATATTTTCCTGTTGCCTTAGTGGTTAAAGGGAAAAATAGTTTATCATTTCCTAGGGCAGTGCCAGATGACAGGATAGAGTCAATCCCCAGGAGTCTACGGGAAAATTACCAGTTACAGAAAACATAGTGAATACCACATTTGAGACACTTGGAACCTCCAAGATCTAAAATTAGAGCTTAAATTGGGCAGGACTTTACAGGATATATTACTATCTTTGGAACAATGAGGTGAAAAAGTAAAGCAGGTTCCAGGTAGAGAGAAAAAGAACAAGGCTTCATTTCCTCAATGCCAGGAGAGACTTGAGCTACATAACCCCAAAGGGCCAACCAATATTGGGGTAATGTCAAGACTGCACCAGTTGCAAAGACCTCTTCCATTCCTATGCTTCCTCCAACACTCAGTGTCCCATCACATACATAACCTCATTGGTTGCAAACAGAAATGAGTTCGCATTGTTTTGTCCAATGTTGACTTTGAGAATGCTATTTCTGGTAATGGCATCATACTGTTGTGGTATTGTGTTATTATTATTATTTGAAATGACTGATAAAATTACAAATGCAGAGGTAAGTGTGTGAGCTCTCAGATAAGTTTGTGGACATTCATTCATCTTTTCTATGACTACCCAATCTATGTATTACTTTTCTTCACTCAAAGGGAAACTAAATATAGCACCTTGTTCAGAGTGAAGTGAAGGTGAGCATAAAGGTATGAATCCAGTGTCTAGCCCATAGAAAGAATGTAACAATGTTAATATTTAATACTATGAGTGTTAAGGGTGCCTGGGTGACTCAGTCAGTTGGGAGCCTAACTCTTGATTTTAGCACAGGTCCTGATCTCAGGATCATGAGATGGAGCCCTGCCTTTGGCTCCAAATTGGGCAAGGAGAGTGCTTGGGATTCTCTCTCTCCCTCTCCCTCTGCCCCACCCCCTCACACACACCCATGCTTATCCTTTCTCTCTCTCTGTCTCTAAAAAATTGAGGTACCCAGGTGGCTCAGTTGGTTAAGCATCTGCCTTGGGTCAGGTCATGATCCCAGGGTCCTGGGATTTAGCCCCACTTCCAGCAACCTGCTCAGCAGGGAGTCTGCTTCTCCCTCTCCCTCTGCCTGCTGTGGCCCTTGCTTGTACTCTCTCTGTGTCATAAATAAATAAAATCTTTTTTAAAAATAAAATAAATAATAAAATAAAAATAAAAATAAATTTAATGTATATATGTGTGTGTGTGTGTGTGTATATATATATATATATATATAATGATGGGTGTTTACACTATTATGATAAATAAACCAAATGGCTTTGCCAAATTCTACTTGGTTAAGGGTAAAGACACTGGAAAGAAATATTTAGCAACAGAAGAAATCATCTTGTCCCTAAATATGATTTCTTTCCTCTCTTTTTGGTCTTCAAATATAAAAGAATTTGATCTTCTATCATATGATGTAATTAATAGCAGCTTTAAAAAATAAGCTTTCAGAATTTACTACTTTTGTGAGTGAGTCTGTGTTAGTGTCTTTGTGGCTTCCAGGTGTTTCTGGCTTTTTTCTCACAATTAGTACTTACCTTAAGAGAGTCACATAAACTAAGAGCAACTTAACGTCAGATATCAGATCCAAGTGCTCTTCACATGATGCCTGAGACAGATTGCTTAGTGAAAAAATGCTAGTCTTGGATTAATGGATAAATGGATGATGAATCAAAAACATCCTCCTCATGCATTATGGGGTATAAAATATAAGAAGCACAAGGTTTGTTCATACCTCTAGGCATTTTAAGTTTTATTCATTTATAATTTGACTCCTGAAAGCTAAAAATGATCATCAGTCTTCTTTTGTACAGTCTTCTTTTTACTGAGCTGTCATCTAACTACATATTCAAGCCTGACCAAATGTCATGATGCTGAAGATGTTCTCAACTACATGGTTCAAGGACATCTACACAATCCACCAAATTTGACATTTCTTTCATAATTTAGTGTTACGGTAAACTTTGTTTACATGAAACCCATCCCCTCATCTTTACAGGAAAAAAGAAGCTGACTTTCTCTCACCTGCCAGGAAGCTCGGACAAAAGTTTCATACAGAACCACACTAACAATTTAAGGATTGTGTTTTGCTTCCCTCCAGCTCTTATTTTTCCTTCTATTCCTCTTTCAGTTTTATCAAACTGTTTTTTTAGAATACATTGTTATCTACAGGAAGGATGGTAGCTAAGTGTTCTTTAGGGGAGAGAGGATGTTAGTTTTTGGGAAACAATAAGTAGACAAAGTTCAAAATAT
This sequence comes from Meles meles, assembly GCF_922984935.1. Taxonomy (NCBI): domain Eukaryota; kingdom Metazoa; phylum Chordata; class Mammalia; order Carnivora; family Mustelidae; genus Meles; species Meles meles. The sequence goes on from NC_060069.1 coordinate 122,851,171, forward strand.
TGTTTGGCTCTGTAGTACCTCCCACATCTAATGTGCTAATGTATATTTTGAATTTCTAAGAGAAAAAATTACTTTGGATTAATTTTCAACCTTATTTAATTGAAGAACCTCTTTTTATTTTTTTAAAGATGTATTTATTTTAGACAGAGAGAGAGAGCATGGGGCGAGGGGGCAGAGGGAGAAAGAGAGAGAGTCTCAAGCAGATTCCCGGCTGAGCTAAGCGTGGATCCCATCAGAGGGCTTGATCCCCAGACACTAAGATCACCACCCAATCGTAAGCAAGAGTCTGATGCCCAATTGACTGTACAACCCAGGTGCCCCCAAGAACCTCTTTTTAAGAATATGAAGAATAAGATTTAGGACAACACATCTGGTATTATCTGAAGAAAGAAAGAAAGATTTGTTTTCAGTTATACATGAATACCCGTATGTAAGCTACAGTAAGACATGCCCGTAAGCTACAACACATGCATGTAAACGACAATAAGACACACTAGAAATTTTTAGTTAGGTCCTTTCGACCTTTTATACATAACTATTGATATCAAGTTGATAATCATTCATACTGCTGATATCCATCTTACATATGTATATACAAAATAGTTTTTTCTTATATCAGTTGTTTTAACATAATTTGTGTCATATTAGATGGATGACTATATGATGACTTGCTTCTTTTGCAATTAATGATATGTTAATTGATATATCATGTCACCACTCATTGATTAACTTCATTTTTTATCGTCCGTATTACTATACAGTGTATATGTAGCTCAATTTATTTAGCAACACATGAATTTGTGAATATTTAGTTATATTTCATTTTTTCTCCTTTGCAAACTGTAGTAAATATGCTTGCCTAACACCTGTGTTAAGGATAGGTACCACAGGAGTTGAATGGTTCATACTTAGCCTTTGACGTGATAAAAAACAATTCTCTAAAACAAATATTTTCAATGTTTCAAGATAATGAAGGCTTTGAAAAAGGCCATATCAATATCCATTCCAGCCATCATTGCTTGAAAGTAATAATCTCCTCTCATCCCCTTGAGTCCTAGATATTATCCACCCTTTTTCTCAGCTTGTGTTATTTTGATAAATGAATAGTTATATATCATTCAGTAATAACATTTATTATTAATTTATTTTAGAGAGAGCTCAGTTTCGAAGAATTGAGTTAGTCAGGTTGTTTGGTCTGTGGTACATCACACATCCTTGTAAGGCCCTTTTCTTTGTTCCCTTAATTTCACTACTATTTGTCTGTTATTCTCCATCATCATTCTCATTTTTGCTTTTACCTACAGTCTCCCCACCAATATTTTTTTAAATGTATTTTAATATGTGTCTTTCAGTTTGTAAATACCTATTAAAAGCATGTTACTGCTTGCATATATAAGTACTTTAATTATATATAAATAGTATATTACAGAACACATCTGTTTCCTACTTCGTTATGCATCAGGTTTTAAGATCTGTCGTTACATGTTCACCGAGTTGACTGCTTCTAACTGCTGCATAATGAGTAAGGTTACTATCGCATCCTACTTGCGCATTAGCCACCTTGGCTGCCTCCAGCCGTTGTGTTCACATGCACAGTGATGAATACAGCCTTGTGCATATCCCCTTGTGGACCTGTATATGAGCTTCTCAGGGATATATCCGCAGGCACAGAATTGCTGTGTCACAGTATATACACATAATTAATTTTGCTAAGCACTGCCAAATTGCTCTCCAGAAAGCCATAATAATTCACTCTCCAGTAGCAATTCTCAAAGATTCTCATTTTCCCACATTCTTGTGAATGCTACTTTTTATCTGGCATTTTAAATTTTTGCTTATCTGGTGGGTAAAAGATACAACTCATTATTTTAATCTGATTTTCTGTGATTACCAGTGAATGTGAGCTGTTTGAATTTCTCCTGTAGAACTATATAATGTCCTTATAGTTTTTGAAGATTAGGTTTATAATTATTTACTTGTTGGTAAGAAGCAATTTCTTATGTAGCCTACCTAATATTCCTTTATAAATCTTAAATATTGTAAATATATTTCCTTTATGTCACTTGTTGGGGGTTTTTTTCGTATCCTTCAATGATCCTTAAAAGAAAAAAAAATCTCAATTTTAATTTTGTCAAATTCGTCACTTTTTAAAGTTATATGTTCTATATTTTGTTTTTGTTTATGAATCATTCCCCCACTCCCTTGAAAAAAATGACAAAAATATTCTTCTGTCTGCCTTCCTTTGGTATTATTCAACATAGAGTCTTTCATATTTGCATTTTTAATAATTTTATTTAGGTAAGATATGAAAAGCCAGGCTCATTTTTTTTTCATCCAGTAAATTGGTTTTCCCCATATCATGTAATGAATGATTTCATTTTTATTCATATATGTGTGGTGCACCTCTCGTATGCGAGCTTGCCATTTGTACATGGATCTATTTCTGAATTCACGATTCTCTTCCATAGTTTATTTTTGTTCCTTCACCAATACTCAAATTTTAATTACTTTGGCTTGTCAGTGTTCTTGTAATCACTATAATCTGCTGATAATACTGAAAAGAATTATATAGAATTTTTTATTGGATGTTAAAATTTAAGAATAAAAAGGCCAATGAATGCTTTTATAATTCTAAAAATTCAGCAATGTGTAAAAGAATAAAACATTTCATGACCAAGTTGTTCATTTTAGAAATGCAAGGTTGCTTTCACATGAAATAAATTACTGCAATTCACTCGATGAACAATTTAAGTACAGACATAAAGCATAATCTCAAAAATGGAAGATAGCATACATAGGATTTTCTTTTCCCCCTCCCTCACTGGTCTCTTTGCCTCTGTCCACCTTATTGTTTCTGTATTTTCTCTCCAACTGTATAACATTGAAGTGTCCTGGGGTTCAATACCTGGAATACTTTTCTAACTACAGTTAGTACTTTAATAATGGCATTGAGTGTCATGGTTTTAAATGTCATTTATACTTTAGGCTATGCTCACCATAAGTGTAGCTACCATCTGTCATCATACAGTGCAAATACAATACCATTGACCATGTTCTTTGTACTGTAACTTTTATCCCCATTACATATTCATTCCTTAACTGGAAGCTTGCATCTCCCTTTCCCCTTCACCCGTTTTACCCATCCCTCTATCTCCCTCCCTTCTGGCAGCCATCAGTTTGTTCTCTGTATTTATGTGTCTGTTTATACTTTCTTGTTTGTTCATTTGTTTGGTTTTGTTTTGTTTTTAGATTGCCCATGTAAGTTAAATCATATGGTATTTGTCTTTTTTTGCCTGATTTATATGATACACTTGTAGAATCACTATGTTTTACATTGAATCAATGTAATATCACGTGTCAACCGTACTCCAATTAAAAAAAAATAAGTTATTTACTCTTTAAAAAAACACTAAGAGTTGAATCCTAGTCTACCTAATTGATGTCTTCATCATAAGCCATGTTAATGCTATATAATAGGGTAATTAATTTTAGAAATAAATGTTTCAGTTTGCCAAAGTAATATTAAAAATAGACACTGGACCTTTAAAGACATAGGGCCTTTAAAAAAACAACCAAAATAAAATAAAATTTAAAAATATCATTTATAATCCAGGACTTCCAAATATGTATCTCCAATCTCGACCAAAACCCCGAATTCTACACTCATCTATCCAAGTGCTGATGAAACATTTCTATTGGGCTGTAAAATAGTTCATTCAAACTTAACTTTAACCAAATCTCTGATACTCCATACACCAAAGCCTGTACTTCTGTAGCCTTTCCCACCTCAATAATCATCTTCCCCTAAGCTTTTATTTCTTTGGAATAAATTCACAAGATTACAATTGCCAGGTCACATGGTTAAATGGGTGACTTTTTTTCTTTTTTTTTTTCTTTCTTTCTTTCTTTTTTTTTTTTGTATCCTGAACATTTTGTTGTTTTGTTATGTTAGGAGACTCTAGGTCTTAATTTAAATATTTTATTTTAGGAGCCGGCACCTTATTTAAGGTAAGCAGCTTGATCCTGGCCTATTTTTGTGAGCTGTGCTTCCACGTGCTTAACTGTCAGCAATTTGCAGTGCTATTTTAGTCTGCTTAGTTTATCTGGTGCCATCTGGGACTCCCATTGGTCCCTGCTGGTGCTGCTTGTATGGCGGAAGCCTTTCCCTAAGGCAGGATGCCCGCTGTCTCATAGTGGTGGTAGAGAAGAGCAGTGGGCTCCCCCTACCCGTGCTGTCCGGCTGTCCAGTATTTCTTGAGATTTCCAGACCAATAGGAGCAATGAAGTTTCTGAACTAGCCAACGTACTGTGACCCATTTCCCTTCTCTGGTTTTACACACAGGCCTTGTTCAGGGAAGAGTGTCAGGGACAAAGAATTTTTGAACTAGATCACTTGCTAGGACTGGGTTACTTTTAATTGTTTTGCCTGCCCACTTCCTTGTCCCTAGGCAGTAATGGAGTGTCTCCTGCCTATAAACCTTTCTGGATCAGGACACTCTGAGTTCTTCTTCTTGCTCTGTCTGCCTGCCTGCTGTTTCTGGGCAGATGAAGAGAGCATCAGATCCCTCCGAACAAAGAGGCCCCAGATCAGGCTGCATCCTGCACCTGGCTCTCATTACAGTTCCCCCTGTCATCAAGGTACACTCTCTCCACAGAAAAGGAAAGTTTTAGGATTGGTGCAGAAGCAGAAATTTCCCCCCATGGATTCTCCCTGCAATGGGGTTGGGCCTACCTGATGTTAGGGAGGCTCCTGTTCTATGCTTGAAGGGATAAGTCTACCTGGGCTGCTTTCTTGTGCTAGGTCAGGAGTCAGGAACAATCTGGCTCACCTTCTCCTCTTCAGTAAAGGGAAGCAAGACACAGGCTACTGTGTTGTTCCTCCAGTCTTGGGGTCTCAAACCAGCTCACCTTCTTCTTACACTGTTTCAGAGTTTTTATTTGGCTGTCTCTTATACCATTGCTTGTGTTTATAGTTGTGCTTGGGGGTAGAAGCACGGGAAAATTGGTCTACATCATCTTGTCCAGATCAGAAACCATGAATCAAGAGTTCTGTTTAAAACCTAATATTAAGAGGTGCCTGGGTGGCTCAGTGGGTTAAAGCCTCTGCCTTCAGCTCAGTTCATGATTCCAGGGTCCTGGGATCGAGCCCCACATCTGGCTCTCTGCTCAGCGGGGAGCCTGCTTCCCCCCCCCACCCTGCCTACTTGTGATCTCTATCTGTCAAATAAATAAATGAAAATCTAAAAAAAAAAAAAAAAAGCTAATATTGGCTGTTACTCTGTTGTTTAAAAGTTTTCAATGGTTTTCCATATCATTTAGAGAAAAAAGCAATATAGTTACAATGGCCTGTTAGTCTCCATATTATTATCTGATTTCCCCTTTAAACTCATTCCTTCCTGTCTGCATCTGGTTCACTTCCCTTCTCCCTGAAATTCTCTTTTCTCATCACTCACATGACCAACTCACTCATTTATTTTCCTCAGTTCTCTGTACCAACGTCATCCTACCAGATGATCTCCCCTATCCTTAATTGTTTTATAGCATTTATAACCAGTTGACCATTATTATCTATTCATCATTTACTTATTTTTTACCTGTCTCTTAGCTTTATGGGTCAGAGATTATTTTGTTCACAGTTTAATATCCAGCTGAATATAGTATATAGTGGGTACACACAAATAACAGCTTTCAAACTTATGATTAAACTTATTAAAACCCATATTTGTGTTTGCTTCCATATAAATTTCTTAAATTCTCAATGACCTGTCATCTCCATTATCTGCCTTGCTCACTTTACCTTCTTTGTGACATTCTGTTAGAATTTTAATTGCTATGAAGAAGGAAAGATATAAAAAATATATCTGAGCTGATGCATGTGGGTAGATACAAGTTTTAAAGTCTTTAATCATCCTTACTTTCTTTATGTTTTAGTATTTTTCTGTTTTTCCTTGTAACTAATGTACTTCCTGTAATAGTGATGTACAGAAGGATATTTATGTGCTAAAAGTTCTGAGACCTTGTAAGATTGAGAATTTTACTTACTTTACCTTCACATTTTAATGAAGAATATAAATACTGAGGTGTGAAGGCTTTCCCCCCTCACAATTTTAAAAATATTACTCCATTATCTTCCTCCATGAAGTTCCAACATTGAGAAATCCAATGCCTCTTCTTCTGTTGTTAATTTTCCTAAATATATTACATTGTCATCAGAGAACATAGCCTGAAACCTATAGGCATTTTCTAACTTACTGACTTTTCCTTTTGGCCGAAGTTGCTGTACAAGATTTCAAGTGTGTCATGTGTTTTTAAAACTAAAGTGCATTTCTAGCTGTTGGCTATAAAGCTCACACATACCAATTGTGATATTTAAATCTGCTATGTTTTATCTGTTTTAATTATAGATTTCATTTTAAAAAGTACTAAGCTCTCAACCTGTGATTATGAAATATTACATTACTTCTTGAAGTTCTATCAGTTTTTTTTCTGCATATATTTAAATTTACTATCATAGACCCATATAGATTCATGAAGGATGGGTATTTCTGTGAATTTTTATTCTTAGCAAAATCAATTCTACCTTGTTTCATATTAACTAATGTCTTCTGGGATGAATTCTCTAATATTTGATAACATTGCTGTAATTATGTAAATTTTATTAGAATATCCTTCTCTCGATACATCATTTTGACTCTTTGTTGTCTACCTTATTTCATCATTTTGTTTAGGTAGACTACCCATATATAGCAATTTCTTTTTCGTATAATCAAAAAAAGTAATTTTAAATAGAGAAATTTAAAATTAACATTAATTAAGAATTTTTTTACGTTTGCATTTGTTTCCAGCTGCTTATTTCATGAATGCTTTATCTTATCTTTTTGTATATATGTATTATATTTCTTTCAAAATCTCCTTTTTGTTTTATGGCAGCTGAAACTTTGAATGTTTAATATTTAATTTTTATTCCTTGTACCTCTCATTCACTGTCTTTGTTTGAAATTATATCCAAATAAATCATGAATGAAGGAGGAGATGTAACAACCAACACCACAGAAATACAAACAATTATAACAGAATATTATGAAAACCTAGGCACCAAAAAATTGGACAACTTATAAAAAACAGATAAATTCCTGGAAACATTAAAAACTCCCAAAACTAAAGCAGGAAGAAATAGAAAATTTGAACAGACCAATCACCAACAATGAAATTGAATCAGTTAATAAAAATACTCCCCAAAAAAGAAAAGTCTAAGACCAGATGGCTTCACATGCAAATTCTACCAAACATTAAAAAAAAAAAAAAAGTTAATACCAAGGGGCACCTGGGTGGCTTAGTTAGTTAAGTGTCTGGCTCAATTTCAGCTCAGGTCATAATCTCAGGTTGTGAGACTGAGCCCCATGGCTGGAGGTGGGGGGTGGGGGTCCACACCCAGGGGGAAGTCTGAGCATTTCTCTCCCTACTCTCTCTACTCTTCCCCACACACACTTTTTCTCAAATAAATAAATAAATCTTAAAATAATAAAAAATAACAAAGAGTATCTATTCTTCTCAAATAATTTCAAAATATTCAGGAGGAAGGAAAACTTCCAAATTCATTCAATGAGGCCAGTATCACCCTGATAGCAAAACCAGATAAAGACACCACAAAAAAAAAAAAAAAAGAAAGAAAGAAAGAGAAAGAAAAAAGAGAGAGAGAGAGAGAAACTACAGGCCAATATCTTCCACGACTACAGATGCAAAAATCCCCAGCAAAATAATAGCAAGTTGAATCCAACAATATACTTTAAAAAATTATAAATCATGATCAAGTGGGATTTATTCTTGGGATACAAGGGTGGTACAATATTTGTAAATCAATCATTGTGAAATATCACAACAATAAGAGAAAGATAAAAACCATATGATCATTTAATAGGCATGCAAAAGGCATTTGACACAGTACAATACTCATTCATGATAAAAGTTCTCTGCAAAAAAGGGTTAGAGGGAATATACCTAAATATAATAAATATTCTATACGAAAAACCCACAGCCAACATTATACTCAATGGTGAAAAACTGAGAGCTTCCCCCCTAAGGTCAGGAACAAGACAAGGATGTTCACTCACCTGTTTTATTCAACATAGTACTGGAAGTCCTGGCCACAGTAATTAGATGGCATAAAAAAATAAAAGGCATCCAAACTGGTAAGGAAGAAGTAAAACTCACTATTTGCAGATGACATGATACTATAAATAGAAAACCCTGAAGACTCCACTAAAAAACTACTGAAACTAATAAATGAATTCAGTAAAGTCACAGAATACAAAATCAATATACAGAAATTTGTTGCATTCCCATGCACTAATAATGAAGCAACAAAAAGTGAAATTAAGAAAACTATCCTATTTACAATTGTACCAAAAACAATAAAGTATCTAGGAATAAACTTAACCAAAGAAATAAAAGGGTCATATTCTGAAAATTATAAAACTGATGAAAGAAATTTAAAATGACACAAAGAAATGGAAGATATTCCATGCTTGAGGCTAGAAGAATATATTGTTAAAAATGTCTACACTAGGGATGCCTGGGTGGCTCAAATGTTTAAGCATCTTCCTTCAGCTCAGGTCATGATCCCAGGGACCTGGGATGGAGTCTCACATTGGGATCCTTGCTTAGCAGATAGCCTGATTCTCTCTCCCCCTGAATTCTCCCTCTCTCTCAGACAAATAAACAAATAAAATCTTTAAAAAATATATATATATAAATAAATGTCCACAGTACCCAAAGCAATCTATACATTTAATGCAATCCTTATCAAAATACCAACAGCATTTTTCACAGAACTAGAACAAATAATCCTAAAATTTGTATGGAACCATAAAAGAATAAAGGGCCAAAGCAATCTTGAAAAAGAAAAATAAAACTGGAGGCATCAGAATTCCAGATTTCAAGTTATATTGCAAAGCAGTAGTAATTAAAACACTACAGTGCTAACATAAAAATAGACATATAGATCAATCGAGTAGAACAGAAAACTCAGAAATAAGCCCATAATTATATGATCAACTAATCTTGGACAAAGGAGGAAAGAATATATGATAGAAAAAGGCAGTCTCTTCAAAAAATGATGTTAGGAAAACTGGACAACCATATGCCAAAGAATGAACCTGGGTTGCTTTCTTTCATTATATACAAAAATAAATTAGAAATGAACTAAAGACCTAAATGTGAGAGCTGAAACCATAAAAATCCTTGAAGAGAACACAGGCAGTAATCTCTCTGCTATCCACTAAAGCAACATTTTTCTAGCTGTTTCCTGAGGCAAGAGAAATAAATGTAAAAGACAATTGGTTTACATCAAAATAAGTTTCTGCACAACAAAGGAAACAACCAACAAAACTAAATGGCAACCTACAGAATGGGAGAGTATATTTGCAAATGCCATTTTGATTAGTATCCAAAATATATAAAGAACTGTTACAACTCAATATTGGAAAAACAAATAATCCAATTGAAAAATGGGTAGAAGACATGAACAGACATTTCTCCAAAGAAGACATACAACTGGCCAACAGACACATGAAAAGATGCCCAACATTACTCATCATCAGAGAAATGCAAATAAAGCTACAATGAAATATCTCCTTTCACCTGTCAGAATGGCTAAAATCAACAAGATAAGAAACAACAGATATTGGTGAGGATATGAAGAAAAAGGAACACTCACACACTGTGGGAATGCAAACTGGTGCTCCTTTTCATAAAAGAAGTCTTTATTACGTATTTTAGAATATCTTTTCCTACTTCAATTCAATCACATCTGCTTTCATTTTTTTTTTAACATGTCTCAAATTTTCTGGTTCATCGATTGATGTCTTCCTGATTTTCCAATATTTTTTAAGCATTAATTTTTTTCTATCATACAAAAAGTATTCTAAAACTATTTCTAAATACTTTTAAAGTATTTAGAGTACTTTTAAAGTATTTCTAAAAGTATTCTAAAACACTTTTAGAAAAGATAGGCACCTGTCTGTTGTCCTTTGATCCAATCTTATTTAGATGCCAACTTATATAAAAATAGGTTATTTACATGTGGTTGTTCAATGCCTGTTACTTAGAAAGCTGGAAGATTGGGAGCACCTGGATGGCTCCCTCAGTTAATTGTCCAGCTCTTGGTTTCAGCAGGTCCAGATTTCGTGGTTTTGGAAATTTAGCCCCGGGTGAGGGTGGGGCACTGAGTGTGGCTGTGTTTCAGATTCTCTCCCCTTCTGTCCCTCCCCTGCTCGCTGTGTATAATCTCTCTCTCTCAAATAAATAAAATCAGAAAGAAAGGCAAAAAGAGAGAGAGAGAGAAAGAAAGAAGGAAGGAAGGAAGAAAAGGAGGGAGGGAGGAAGGAAGGAAGAAAGGAAAAGAAATAGAGAGGAAGGAAGGGAGGGAAAGAGAGGGGAGAGGGAGGGAGGGAGGAGGGAAGGAAGCTGAAAGATTTTAAGGGCAAGAAGCAAAAGAGATTGTGTGTGTGTGTCTGTGTGTGTGTGTGTGCATGTGTGTACATGCACGTGCACCTCACAAGGGCTGACTGTGCTTGGCTCTCACTCTTCTAATGTGTGGACTAGAAGGCCTGTTTAATTACTCTTTGCGTCTAAAAATCTGTCACTACAAGCTGTGCTGAGCATTCTATTGCTCTTTCTGCTGCTATACATCTCTGTAGATGAATAGATCAGGTTTTTGTTAACATTGAGAATTACTGAATGTTAGCTCTAGAAGAAATCTTAGTAATTATATAGTAAATACTTAAATTTCTAATGAAGAAAATGGCTTTCAGCTACAATATGTGGTTTACTTATGGTCAAATGGGTGAGGCAGACCCAAGATTTCCTATTTCTTCAGATGGTTTCTTTTTCTATCATACCATGCCCGTCCCTGATAATTGGCACTTCTTTGTATGAGTGAAAGAACCCAAGACTTGTAGTTGAGTGATGATATGATCTATGGACTTACCACTGTTTCTGCTTATTTCTCAAACTACAATTCCTAGAGTAGGCTCTTTTCTGTTTCTTTCTCTCCCTACAGAATTTTTAAGTCAATTGCCTATTTTGCTTTGCATTTATTTATTTATGTATGTACTTATTTACCAAATATATTTTGACTTCTTGTTATATGCCAAGTGCCCTGATAGGAATTTAGGAATGAAATGTGTACAGGAGGGATACAGAGATGAATTTGCCCTAGTCATTTCTCAAGTGTGCTTACATTTTTATCTAGATGTATGTATATACCAAGTATGAACTACAAACAAATATAAAGTTTATTATTTTATAATATAAATAATTAAATCTTTCTCTCTTGCCAAAGAGGTTTCTCTCTTTATTCTTGATTTCTGTTCATAATCAGTGAAAGAACTAACAAGATTTCTTTTGACCCAGTAGAAGAGCCCTACTTCAAATAGGAACAAATTTCTCTCAATTTTATATCAATTCAAAATACTTTTTGCTCTATTACTTGTGTTTTCAATTAGGGATGGTGAGAATATACACAAATTAGTTTTATAGATATTATGGATTTTCTCTTTTGTAAAATAAGGACAACTAGTCAATGTTTGTGTAACTCAAAACAAAGAAAGGAAGTTGTCAAAATCTCCTTTTCTGACCCCAAAAAGAGGATATAGGGGAAAATCAAGTAAGAGCAAGTGAGAGGAAGATTAATAAACATAATGAGTGGCAGTAGGGTAAAAATTGTTCTGAACCAAATCAAAGTGTTGTGTTTTTTGTTTTTTGTTTTTTTTTTTTGGTCCCATCAATATTTAATGTTCATTCAAAGGCGCTAATCCTTTAAGTATTTACTGAAAAAAAAAAAACTAATAAAAATGTGTAAGTAAAAATATTATCTGAAAATTCCTCTCATTTATTCTGCTCCAGGCCCTTCCATTCCCTTGACTCTCTTATCCTTTTCTACTCAACACTGTGGGTCTTTATTGAAGGCCCTGCTGATGCTAGAACAATAAAGTGAGGTCTTGAAAATGATATGCATGAAAATTATTCCTAATGAAATCCTGGAATAGAATAGAACACATAGGTATAAATGGATGAGATGGACTTGGAGCTGCAGTTGTGCCTATCCTTAGAGAACGTAGTATTGTTACGCCTTTATCTGAAAAGAGTTTAATTATATTCACATTATATCCATCCTCCTTAAAACCCTTATCATGGCAGAACATGCTGAGAAATCTACTTTCTAAACACTCACCCAGCTGAATCCCTTGTGTAAATCTGCACCTTTCAATGGCTTTATGAAACCCAACAGTGCCTCTAGAGGCTTTCCTTTGATTTGTCCTGGCCCTGCCTACATGGAGTAAACAGAAAGGCCATTAACTCTCAGTTATCTGGAAACCCATTTTACACTCTATGATTTTTTGCAGAAAGGTTTTTTAATCCTTAGTGGCACTCTGTCTGCCTCTGGGCTATTGCCTCTCACTTAGATATGTTAACATTCGTACAATCTAAACCTTGTTTATTTGAAGGGAAAGCCAGCTGCATTCTAAATTGTGATAAGAAATCCAAAACACAAAATATTCCGAAATAAAACAGCATTGGTTTTAGATTGTATGTCCTTTCAGAAAGTATGTGGCTGATAACGACAGAATTTATTTAACTAAAATAAAATGGGGAAAAAAATGCCCTTTGCCATTTTTATTAACAAGGAAGATGATGAACACTGATGCCATTGTACAACATGACTAATTTTTATCTTCAAGTAGGCATTAAGAATGGAATGAAAAGTACACTGCATATTACCAAATCCACAAAATATACACATTTCTAAGTATATGAATTAATCTATTTTAAATCTCTTTAAAAAAAAAAAGCTTTCTCTCAGTTTCAAGTAGGCTCTTTTTCCTGAACCACATGTCTTTTACATATGAAATGTTTTTGGGAGATTAACAAAAAAAAGATACACATTAAACATTTTAAGAATATCTATTAAGTTAGACATACATGTGTATGTCTATAGTAACTCCTAAGTTTCCAGGTAGAAAAATGTTTGCAATAGATATTCTTTATTATACTCAATCAGTTTGCTCCCTAACTTATCTTCTCCATCTTTTTATTTTAATTATACTGTTTGGTTTTAAAGTAGGCTGTTGAGTTTCAAATAGTAAGAAATGCTAGAAAATACCAGCTTTTCCTTATTTTCATATTATTCATATTTCATATTATTCATATTTCATATTATTCTATACTATTCTGATTTCCCGATTCTTATCTGGCCACACAGGTAGTTTAAAGTGTCATTTTGTTAAAAAGTTTGCTGGTTCTATTGTTTTTCTCCTTAAAATCCATTCCCAAATCATTCCCCACCCAGTTCTTCATCCCAGGAGGCTGACTTTGTTAGAGCACATCAATGAACTCCCTTAAGTCCTGCTGGCTTCCTATTGATTTAGGCCAATGGGAGATTCCACAGGTGATCAAAGGAAGCAAGAAGGATGAGGGCCTGGTGTTGACTCCCCCAGTTGCCTCTCTGCAGGGTCACCCTCTCCCAGGGCTGACTCTCAACCTTCTTGAAGGAAGACCTTTCTACATTATTCTCTTTCTAGGTTCCTGTAGCAAGTAGCTCCCCACACCCTCCTTTCCTGGCTTAGAAGTGATAACTGATCTGCTGTTATAACCCACTGGGTATGGCCTTATGGAAAGGTTATGGAAACCTTTGTGGTTTCCCTGCATCCTGCCCATATCTTTGCAAATAATTTCTTTATAAGCCTTCCCTCCCTGCGCCTCACCAAAAAAAGTATACCGTTTTGTGTGTGCCATTTGTTTCCTGCTAGGAACCTTGGCTCTCTTGATTATAGATTACCCACTCCTCTCCCAGCCTCGATTCTTCCTAATAAATTTAGATGACTCATGTGTGTTTCTTTTTTGTTTTGAGATATGCTTCGCAACTCCCACTTTCCATTAACTTTCCTCCTTTTCCACCAATTTCCTACTTTTCTGTCCAAAAAACTTTTTTTTATGCATCAGTAAAATAAATTGAACTTCAAGTGTTGTTTTGAACTGTATTAAGAAAAGGTCTGTGAATGAAATCTTCACAAAGTGAGCAATTTGCAGTTGAAAAGCAATTCCATTTACCAGTCTTCTTTGTGGTGGTATTTGTAGCTGATTAAATTTCTTCTAATTATATAAGCACACAACATGAAAATTAAATGAAATATATTACCTCTGTGGGGAAAAACAACAATGTATCCCTGAAATAACATTCTGAATATTATATTCTCCTCCAAATAAATGAAATCACAGTTAACATTTTATGTTTAGAATAAATGAATTCCTATTGGGTTTATACAGAACAATAAGTGGAAAAATTAATTATAATACAGTGGGATAATTCCATTAGCTATTTACAAAAAACAACCTAGAATAAAATATCTAAATTCCTTAACACTATCCATTTTCTTACTTTCCTTCAATTTGTCTCAAAAAATAAAGGTCATTTTTATAAGAACCATTTTGCTATCGTAGAACGTTAGATATAGACACTTTGAAGGAGTTTCTAGAGCAAAACAAAAAAATCTTTCTTTTTAGGCTTATATTAGATAACAATCTAATAGAGGGAAATGAAAAAATCGGAGGTGATGTCTCTGTGATTGTTTTTTAATAAACCTTCTTTTTAGAGCAGTTTTAGATTTGCGGCCATTTACAAATGGTAGAGAAATTTCCATATACCTTGGTCCTCACACATACAATGGCCTACCCCATTATCAACATCCCTACCAGAGGGGTACATTTGTTATAAGTGATGAACCAACACTGACATATTATTATCATCCAGTATGTATAGTTTACATTACGGTTCACTCTTGATATTGTCATTCTGTAGGCTTTGGGCATATGTATAATGACACGTATCTACTAAAATAGTATCATACAGCGTAATCTCACTGCACTAAAAATCCTTTATACTCTACTTATTCTCCCATCCCTCTTGCTGAGCCCCTGGCAACCACTAATCTTTTTACTGTCTCCCTAGTGTTTGCTTTTTCCAGAATCTTATATGGCTGGAATCACACAGTATATAGTCTTTTCAGATTGGCTTCTTTTGCTTAGTAATTTGCATTTAAGTTTGGTGCACTATGTCTTGTCCTGGCTTGATAGCTCACTTCGTTTTAGCACTAAATGATATTCCATTTTCAGGATGTACCAGCTTATCCATTCACCTACCGAAGGATATCTCAGTTGCTTTCAAGTTATAAATAAGATTGCTATAAATACGAGTGTTTAGGGTTTTGTGTAGACATAAATTTTCTGTTCCTTTGTGTAAATACCAAGGTGCATGATTACTGGAACACAGAGTCAGAGAACATTTAATTTTATTTAAAAAAAAAAAAAAGCCAAGCTATCTGTCAAAGTGGCTGCATAATTTTGCACTTCCTCCAGCAATGAATGAGAGTTCCTATTACCCCACATCTTCACTGGCATTTGATGCTATCAGTGCTCCAGATTTTCGTCAATCTAATGGTATGTAGTGGTATCTTGCTGTTGCTTTCTGTGTTCCCATCAAAGCTGTATGCCTTGCCCCATTCTGTCAACATCATAGATGGTTAGATATCTCACACTTCAAACATACTACCTTGCCATATTATGAAACCTAAACAATTAAGAAAGAAAATAAAATAACTATAAATAAAATAAATTGTCTAATATCTGAGCAAAACTTCCATTTCTTAGAATTCATTAAAGGTTACTATAATGACATTCAATAACAATTGTAGCTAGTATTGACTGAGCACACCACAGATTGT
The DNA here is from genome assembly GCF_922984935.1 of Meles meles. Classification (NCBI taxonomy): domain Eukaryota; kingdom Metazoa; phylum Chordata; class Mammalia; order Carnivora; family Mustelidae; genus Meles; species Meles meles. The sequence goes on from NC_060069.1 coordinate 122,866,950, forward strand.
TATCTAAACCTCTCAACAAACCCTCAAAGGTCGTATTTTTTGTCATCCCGCTAAATTGGCCAGGATCCAATCAGAACACCAAAAGCTTATTAGTAATTAAAAGAGGAAAATTTGAATATAAAGAATTATAAATTAGAAAAACATGGTTAATTACTATAAGAGGTAACATAAAACTATAAAGAACACAGGACTAGCTCTTACTACAGGAAGAGCTGCTACTTTTGAAAGACCACACGTGGGAAGGGCTGAAGCGAGATTCAGACCTCGCTGAAGAAGCTGTGGCTTCGGCCCGGGCACAGCAAGAGAGCTTTCTGGCAGTGCAGAACATCAGAGTTGGGCTGCAACAAGCAGGAAGCTGACCACTCGATTTCTGGAAGCCAGAACCGGTAAACAGAAAGCTAATTCCTGCACTGCCTGCACCTACATCAGAAAGAGTCCTATTGGGTCTCCCACACAGCATGGGCATCCTGATGTAGGAACAAGAAACACAGGGGAACCGGGAAACCCCTTGTCTGCCATGTCTTGTGGTGTCCTTCCTATATCTTCTCCTGGTACAGTTTCATATGGCTCCAACTGGAAAAGACATGTTTACAGGGGCCAACTCTAGAATCAGGAAACTGAGCAGAGTAGGGTAGATTTTTACCATGATTTGTACCTGCAAAGGCAAGAGTCAAACCCATTCTAAATAAAACACTCCTCTTAACCCTAATCACTATGTTACTTTGGTAACCAGCCACCCAGCCACAAGATTCCTACTCTTTGTCAAATCCTGAATATTTCCTGTTTCTGCAAATTGGAGACAATTTTCTCCCATTAGAATTGTAGCTGTGTTTCTTAACTTTTACTTGATAACAACTTTGAAGTTACTTGCAAAAGGGATTCACATGTGCAACCAAACAATGGCAGCAGTAACCATGGACAGTAAAAGAGATACCCTTTCTGTGGAATCTGCAGGCTACCTTAAAACCATTATGAGGTGTCCTTCTCTAGCCTCATGGACTATGATTTCTGCCACTGGTCATAAACACCCCATGGATGAAGTTCTACTATTGGTGACCAGAACTTCCAAACATCAATTATTCAGATTTTCTCCGCTTAACTCTACTTAGACTTAAAATTAAGTCTCTGCCTTACCTCTGTTCTGTTAGACACTAAATTTACTATCTATTCTCACCTAGCTCTTTAGTTTATTTTGATATATTCTAATTTAATACTTTTAAGAACTATGCATGATATCTAAAATAATATTTGTTTCATGTCATTTTAAATATACAGGAAAATCTAAATTAAGACTAGTAGACTCCATCCATTTTATTTTACGAGATGTAAGATATCTATGATGCAAATACTGGAATTGCTACATCTGGCTTAAAATGCAGTCAGTATAGATAATGGTACATCAAAGAAAAGGATTGTGGTGGTTAATTTTATGTGTCATCCTGACTGGGCTTAGGGATGCCCAGAGAGCTGGCAAAATATTATTTCTGGGTACACCTGTGAGGGTGTTTCCAGAAGGGATTAGAATTTGAATCAGTAGACTGAGCAAAAGATCACCCTTACCAATGTGAGTGGTAACTGTTCATCTGTTGAGACCTAAATAGAACAATACATAGAAAGCAATATATATCTGTACATAGATACAGATATATTCAAATGTGCAGCATATGAAGGCAGAAGTAACCACAAATAACAAAAGAGATCACACAAACACACACACATTCTTTTTTTTTTTTTTTTTTTAACATTTATTTGACAGAGACAGATCACAAGTAGATAGAGAGGCAGGCAGAGAGAGAGAGAGAGGGAAGCAGGCTCCCCTCTGAGCAGAGAGCCCCACACGGGACTTGATCCCAGGACCCCGAGATCATGACCCGAGCCGAAGGCAGCGGCTTAACCCACTGAGCCACCCAGGCGCCCCACACACACATTCTTACTGACATTTTTATCTGCATCAAGCTGTACCTAAAACCCTCTATAACCTGGATTCATAAGTTTCTTTTTGGGATTTAGCCAGCTTGAAATATGTTGTCTGTCACTTGTCATCAAATAAAACCTAAGGAAATAAAAAAAAGGATCTATAATATATTTTTTTCTCATTCCTTCCCCATGATATGCGCCAATCAAGAGTTTTTCCTTCGTTTAATATAAAGACTAATACATACACAAAGGCTTTATATATTTTTATTTCTGTTGGGAAAAATAGATCAAATTCTTCACATGATCTGTATTTTACTTTCCTCACTTAGCAATATTTCTAGGGAAGACTTCCACATTTTATTAAATAGTTGTATCATATTCCCTAATATTTATGTACCAGACCATATTTTTCTGAATGGTCTGGGTTTTTTTCTTTTTCTTTTTTTTTATTTGTTTCTTTGTCCTTGTATTTGAAACACAGTTTCAATAAATGTCTTTGTTCTTCTATTTTTAACCATTGATATTTAAGCACTGGCAAATAGTCTGAATGTATAGTTGTATATACAAAAAAGTGTATGGAGATATATAGCTTTTTCAAGAAAATTATCATGCATTCTCTTGATAACTGTACCTTAGTTTCTTTCTGAGGAGCCATTTGTTACAGAGGTTATATAATCTTAGTTGAATTGTATATACTCAGATTCAAATATAACCATGTATTCAGAAATCTCTGATCAGATATTATTGTCATCCTAGTCACAGAAAGTAGTTAAAATATGGCCATGCAAACATCAGAGTAATGAGATCTTATGACACTTTTACTGAGACTTCTGGGACCAGATACTGACACTCTTTCTTCTACATTATGAAGCTTCCCACATATGAGTTCCAGAGATACTATACCATTCTGGGAATTGAATCAACACAGAAGTTAGAGATAGAAGTGAAAAAGAGGGAGAGAGAGAGACCACTTTTGGCATTGATGAGTCCTGAATCAAGCTCAATCTGAAACCCTTGACTTTTCCTCTGGTGGACCAATAAATTTCCTTTAGGAGTTCACCCAATTTGAATTAATTTATCTTACTCACTGTCAAAGAAATCCTGTGTGCTAAAATGAGGACAACTTTTTTTTAAATAAAAAGAGATTAATTTAGTAATTTATAGATCCATAAATTAAGTAGTATTCATTTTGCCATCCCCAAATGCTATTAATCATTTCAATTTTTGTCAGTATTCTGAGGAGAAAATGGTACCTCAATGTTGCTTCAATTTGTATTTTCTCTTCTGTTAATGATCTTGAGCATTTTCTCTATACTGATCATTTCAATACTATATCTAAATTTATATTTATATTAAATGAGAGAATTTATATTTATATACATAAATACAAATGAGAAATATGCAACTTCTTTTCACATTTAATAGCCTGGGGCTCTTAAATACTGCTCTAATTCTAATTAATTAAGAATAGCAAATGACTAAAAGGCATGTTTTGTAAGAATAGAGAAATCATATATTTAGCTAAAACAGCATCTATTATATCATTTTCTAAAAACTCATGTGGCAACCTTCAAAGATTTGTGAGTGTACCAAAGGAAATGTATTCTCATGAAATCTATTTTAATTTTTAACTTGAAATTACTAAAAATTTTGCTTATTTTCTATGAAATAGAAATAACAGTCTGATTCTCATCATATATTTTAAATTTCTCAGAGGCAATATAATACCTTCAGAGCATATTGTAGTAATTCAGCAATGTTCGGACAGCACGAATAGACATTCTTCAGAATCAGCCATTCAGTGTATTTGTCACCCAGATGAACATCACTAATCACCATTCAATTTCACCATTCCACGTTTTTAACATTTCTGTTATTACATTTAGTCACATGTTATTTAATTCCATATTTCCGTAATATGAGTCACTTCCATACTGGTTTTGTGGCTTTTGCCTGAAGATGAGAAAAAAGCCAGGATGCACATAAGGAGACTGAACTGGAAGCATTGGGGTAAGCAGAAGCACTGAGGTTCTATTATGTAACCTTGGGACCCCAGGATGGACTGGAGAAGAAGGAAGAGCTACATGGTCCCCCTGCACACTGGTGCTCAGTTGGTCTTCCTGAGACTATATGGTAAGCAATGAGTCTTACTAAAGTATCACCAGAGAACATATGTGCTCATGAATATACCAAATTTGACCCATCATCAATACTATAGCTAAGAATGCTTTTTATATTTATAAATAGTTACCTTATAAAAGATCATACAAGTACCAATATTCTATTCTGGATTGTATTTCTTGCCCCCCCCCCCCCCACCGATAGTTATTTTTTAGCCCTCTATGAAAAAGTTTGCTAAATGCCCTAAAACAGTTCTATAATTTTACTGAATGTCCACTTCAAATGGTTATACTAAGCTATGATCTTGGAGTCAGATTTACAAGACAATCCAGGCATATCTAAACACTATAAAAATGCCATTTATTTTGCTAAAAGAGCATGTGACTTTCAAATATCAGGAAGTAATTAATGAACATGAGCAATAGTATTGAAAATATTTACACCAATGGACCCTTTTTGACCTATGTTCTCTGAAGTGCCTCTGCTCTCAGCACTCCTTCAGTTTTCTGTTTAACACACACACAAAAATGCTTTTATTGATTCCTTTACTTGGAGCAAAAAGTAAGGAAGAGCATTTTATTGTAATAACAGTATCAAGTTGTAAAAGAGAAGGTCAAGTTTAAGGAGTATAACAAATGCTTATGAAAGCAGGTTATAAGTCAGTTAATAAATTAGAGGTGGCAGGCAGCATCTGTAGGTGTCTGTCCTTTGGATACTCTTGGAAGAATAAGTTCCTACCATGGTTGTCAAAGATTATGCATCACTTGAAGAAGTTCATGCTAATCAGTCTATGACTGACATTCTCCTTGGATCTCTTTAAGTCCTTGTTCAAGTGGGGCTAAGTCATTACTGAAGAAACATAAATGGAAATAAATTAAATTGATTCTTTCAGCAAATTGCTTTGCAGAGAGCACACTAGCAAAGTGTCCCTTAGAAAAGTGAATAAAAAAGGAAATATGTTGAGCATATTTGAATTCACAAAAATACAAATACAAAAACATTGGAAAAGTAAACAAAAATGCAAAATGTTTGAGAGAAATTTCTCTCAAACTATGTTTTATTGTTAGTAATTAGTGGACGACAACTTCTTTGCCATCATCTCAGCAAAATACACATGCTTTGAATTTTATGGTAAAATAGGTCAGCATACAAAAAGTGATTTAAGAATATTAAAGCAAACATTCATGCATCTGTAAACTAGCTTAACAAAAAGCATTACAAAAAATAGTGTAGTTCTCCATTAATGGTTACCTTACGGACTCTCAGTTGAAACCACAATCCTGAAAATTTATTTTTGGTCCATTCTCAAGCATGACTTCAAATCAAATTTATCCATATTTCAGATCATATATATCTTATGTTATTACAGTAACATAACATATGGTATAGTTTAACCTACTTTAAAATCTTAAAAGAGTGATATCATATTGGATATTTTCTTCTCTAACTAATTTTTTCATTCAATATTATATTTGGAGAATATTAACACAAATAGCGCCAGTTCATTAACTTTTACTACTAAATAGTTTATGTAATGGTGTAAATAAAATATTGTTTCCATTAACATCCAGGTACATATCTCTCTATGCACATGTATAAGAGTTTATCTTTATTATAGGGATTTTAATTTCTGAGTCTCTGATTATGAAAATCTCATTTAAGATATTTCCTGTTAAATTCTCTGCAATATAGTTATTCTAGTTAACTTTTTCCTCACCACTCTTCAACAAAATAGAGTTCTTATTTTTCCACACCACAGCTAATATGTGATTTTATTTATTTATTGACAGCCTTTCTGTGATTGAAATTCTCTGTAGGCACACAAACATGTGTGTGTGTGTGTGTGTGTGTGTGTGTGTGTGTGTGTGTGTGGTGTTTATCAGTCATTAATAAGTTTCCTCTTTAAATCCCCAGTGTAGATATTTTTTGTCAGTTGTGGTTTGGGGTAAATCTACCTTTTTCTTATCAATACGTTCAGTAGCTTTTTGTACTAAATTTTGAGTTATATGACTAACGATACCTCTTCCAAGACTTTGCATCTCATTTATCCATTTAAACATATCTTTTTAGAGCTAGAAAGTTGTAATTTTAGGGTATTCAAATTTGTCTTAATTTTCTTTTCATCCATGTTTTTCAGATTTAAGAAATCTTTTCCTACCCTGAGTACAAAAATATCCTTCAATATGTTCTTGTAAAAGTTTTAAAGTTGTGCTTTTCACATTTAGATCTATATTCTACTTAGTTTGATTTCTGTATATAGTATGAGTTATAAATTTCATTTCATTTGTTTCCACTTACGTATCCATATTGCTTATGGATGCCCAAAAGATGGCTGTTTCAAAATATTTTATCTAGCATGTTTAGTTGTTTTTAGGGATGACATTAGTCCAGGTACTATTAGTCAGAAATGACAGCTAGCTAAAAGTTATTAGTCAAATCATAAAACAGTAGTACTCTATTATACATTCAACTACCCATTCTATGTAAACTGTTTCTTTTTCCAGTGTCAAAAAAAGTTCTTAAAAAAATTGCCAATATTTTGTGATTTTCCGTCACTATTAGATCTCAAAATATCTATGAAGTTTATATCTTGATGCAGGTTATAGTTATGGGTGTGAGAGTTGGTTAATTAGAATTTCTAAAATTAAAGCTGTTTGGCACCCAAACTCAGGTGTTAACCTGAGTTGGGTTCCGAAACGTGAGTGGAAATCAGTGGATTCAGTGACCAACCATGGCAGACAGAAGAAACAACAGCTGAGGAAGCAGAGAGACATGCAGCTATGGCAGCTCTAAGTGAAGGGGGAAGAGACAGAGTAAGTCTGGGCCAGATCCATCTTGTTGAGAAATCTAGATGTGATGTTATTGACAGCACAGAGAGCTACAGATGAGTTTTAAGAAGACACTTACACTTTAAGGTCTGTATATTAAAAAGAAAACTCTGGGTGTTGTGTGTATCTGTGTGTGTGTGTGTGTGTGTGTGTGTGTTTTGCACTGGGGTTGGCGATGTTGGGGAAGCCTGAAGGATTGGAGACTGGATGCAGAAAAGCATTTGATTTACTGTACAGCAATTCCAGGTAAGGGTTTCCATGCTATATTCAAGAACTATTTGGAGAAGAACACATGTATTTGGTGAAAATTGGATGTGGTGAATGAAGAAGAAAGAATATTTAAGGAAATCACTTTGGTTCTTTTTTGAATAGATGGTTGATAGTTGATGTTGACGGAGTGGCAAACACCAGGGCTTTTTGGATGAGTAAAAAGTAAGATCTGATAGATTAGTTCAGTAATTAATTACTGAGTGCTTGTTATTTTTTTATGTCTAAGAACTGATAGTATTCACTTCAGAGAATACAAAGTTAAATAGATATATAAACAATGTTGCTCACGTGCATGGAATAATATTGCCCTAAGGTCGTTGGATCCCTCTTCTCCTTTGCTACCAATGATCCGAAAAGTGAAAAGGGACTTTCATTACACCTTTAGATACAATATTAAATTCCTTTATGCTGCTGTGAATGCTTTGAATTATTTTTATTTTTAAAGTTATGAAGTCACATAAATTCAGTCTAGACAGATTGATGTTAAAAAATTAAATTCACAAAGTCACATGTGAATGATTTGATTTGAGTGGTATTTAATTTTCCAGTGCATTTTGCTCATCTTCCCAAATGTTCTATTTGTAAATATCCACAAATTTTATAGTCAGATAAAAGTTAACAAATTCCTTGGGGCACTTGGGTGGCTCAGCAGGTTAAAGTCTCTGCCTTCGGCTCGGGTCGTGATCCCGGGGTCCTGGGATCGAGCCTCACAATGGGCTCTCTGCTCAGTGGGGCACCTGCTTCCCCCTCTTTCTCTGCCTGCCTCTCTGCCTGCTTGTGATCTCTGTTTGTCAAATAAATAGATAAATCTTTTATAAAAAAAGTTAACAAATTCCTTTAAAAATATGAATGTACAGAGAGGCGTGGTCCTTCCTAAATTTTCATTGCAGGCCTCTGTGTTTGAATTAAAAATCATTTTAACTGTGTAATACATGTCTGATTTTTCTGTAAAGATACACTTATTTTTCTTTAGGTTAAATTCAAGACACAATATTTCTCTTTAATTTGCCACTGTGTATCTTGACCTGGACTTTTTATTGTAAACTTTCTACTATTATTTTTAGCAGCTGCTGTTGTAAAATAGCTGCAGAAGACACATTCTTTGGATCAACAATTGGCTTGTCATTCATCCATCTCTTGATGAAGATATACTGAATAATTTTCTTTTAATTTTTTACAAATATTCATTCATAAAATGCTGCAGATGTGAATATCTGGAAGCAACCTGTTAAGCTCTATTTATGAAAAATGCTTACTATCCTGGGAGACCACCATCTGTCAACACCTGAACTCAAACCGCCTCCTGAGAAATAGATGATACTGCATTGTTGTCCAGTAGAGTTTGTACCTTCTTCATCTTGCTAGCACCCAAAATTGATAGACATGACTGGACTTTGCTCATACTAACATCCCATTAGCCATCCACTGCACCCTTTAATTTGCTCTGCTTGATGGAGAAGTGGCCACTTAAATGCCACTCAATGCCATCTTTACAGTCACAGGCACAGAGCCAAAAATAACCCTTATTTCCTACCTACTATGGAAGTAATAGTAAAGATATACTGCCTCATGACTTTATGGAAGACAGTCCTGCTGGAGCTGGGAGCTGCTTACTCTCCTTAATCAAGAGCCCACTGTGAGCTGGGCTATAAAGTCATTGGACAGCCCCTTCCAGCAATTAACACACGGCATGCTGACCATTCTTGGCAAACCTGAAGTAGGATCCTGGTGCCAGAAAGCAAGATCAATCTTGAAAAAAGTGTGGCCATCTGTTGGCAGTGTCCATTCTTCCCACAGAGCTCAGAGATGGCACTAACACCCATGGTGCCTGCTTGAATGGATAACATTGATTTCAATTCTTAATCATAAAGAAAATTTCCTCTATCCTGAGGTTTTGCTTCTCCCCAGTTCTATAAGACGAAAAGTCTAGAATTAATGAATTCACCTCTCGGAGAGGAAAGTCTTCTTCTTGCTTAATATATCAGCAAGGACATTTTTACTTGTCTCATAAGAGATCAGTCCATCAGGATTTATCTGGCAATGGCAGTGGAAGTCAAAGTGATACACATCCAGGCAGCAGTGCTTCCTGACCCTAGGCTTCATCTCAGAAAATAACACATACACACAATGTAGCAAACTGCATAAATGGTATTAATTATATATACAGCCTGATGATTTTTTATGCACCTATGTGACCACTGTGCAGATTAAGATGAAGAATAGATCTATCATCTCCAGGATTCCCTGGTGTTCCTTCCTAGTCCAAGCTCACTGTCTTTTGCCATTGAGGAAACCTCTATTTTTATATCTCCAAAGATTATCTTCCTTTCTTTTCATGAACTTCATATAGACAGAATCATCTACACTGAACTCCTTTATGTTTGGCTTTACTTCTTCCTTTCCCTTCCTTCCTTTCTTCCTTCCCTTTCTTTCTTCCCTTCCTTCCTTCTTTCTTTCTTTCTTTCTTTTTTTAGATTTTATTTATTTATTTGACAGAGAGAGAGAGAGTACAAGCAGTGGGAGCAGCCGAGAGACAGGGAGAAGCAAGTCCCTGCTAAGCAGGGAGCCTGACACAGGGCTCAATCCCATGATCCTGGGCTCACGACCTGAGCCGATGGTAGTCGCTTAACTGGCTGAGCCACCCAGTGCCCCTCGTTTCTTTTATGCAATAAAGTATTTATGAAATTCTGCCATGCTATTGGGTATAACAATATTTGTGGTTTTTAAAATTTGTTTAATTATATGGATACACTATAATTTACTTGTTTGTTTACCTGTTGATGAGTATTTGCATTGTTTTGAGTCTAGGACTAAACTCTAATGTATGTCTTTTTGAACAGGTGTGTGTGTGCAAATGGTATATGCATGTACATATAAGCATGTGTGCTTACATATATTAAACCTGTTTAACGAATAGAATGCCATATTTTTAATGGGAAAATCTCTATAGCTGGCTACTTCACACTTTCATTTCATAGGAAATGATAAATTATTTTTCCTCTTAGGGATATCAAGGAATAGTCTTCTGAGGGCAGGAGAGAATTACTTAGCTCTCTAGTATTTCTTCCAAAGAAGAATTTTATTTCAAAAAGTGAACTTCTTTGAAGAAAAACCTCAAATATTTTACTTTTATCACTCAAAAATTATATTAATGACAGTAGAACTCAAAACACTAGAGGCTCAGAAATTAATCGTTACTGACACCTTGGCCCTAAGCACCGCACATTTGAGAGTATTGCTCTGAGGAAGAAAGATTCAAGTCACTGCCCAAGGGTGGTCCAGAAGTTTGGCCACATACTCTTCCCCGGCAGCATTCCCAGGATTCTAAGGTAGATCTGACCAACCTCACTGCTGCCAATGCCACTGTCCCTCCACTTCCGCTGCCTCCACTAGTTCCTCCACAATCTCCCCCACGGACTTTCAGTCATCTGTGCTAAAGAACTTCTTCCTCCAACCCAAAGTTCAAAAGTAGTTTCCTCACATGTTAACAATGAAATCATTTACTGTAAAATAAAAACAAATCTTTCACCTCACTTTCACATAAATGAATTCTTATCTTTCCTATTTCTTTGCTTATGTTTTGGTATTACCTATATATTTTGTTGCAATGACAGTTTTTAAAAGGAAGATTTTTTTTAATTCTCAAATCGATCATTGTAATTGTAATAACAACCACTACTGTAACTATTATGTTGTTCCAGAAGCTGATCCTAGCATATGTTGAACTATGTTGTGAGGATTACAAACCAAAAATAGATGGTTGTTATTGTTGTTGTTGTTATTCACACTTTTCTGATGGGGAAACCAAGCCAAGGGCAGTTAAGTTGTTCAAGGTCTTAACTAGTTAATGGTAGATTTGGGCTTATGAACACATAACTATTTAATATTATATTTTCTGCCTTTATGATGAATTTTGTTCTGGGTGGCATTAAAAAGTATATAAGAAGAAAGACTTTCAACACAAAGGCAAATTTTATAGGTATAACCCAGACATTACAAATAAGGGTGTTTCCTTCAGTAACTGCAGGTTTAATATAAGACTGAATCAATTTCTCTTGTTTTATACCTCATTCCTAAGACATTACTAAATTGACAATTATAATAATGTATATGGAATCATGAGTATCTTTTCCTACTGAATTTAACTGAAATGGTCAATTATTTCTCACTAATCAGCTTAATATTAATTGTACTGACAGAGCTTTTCCTGTCTTTGAATCTTAATGTACATTTTAATGTATTTCTTAAAGATAATAGGTTTTCCAAGAAAGTCTATGATTCATGCACTTTTCTAAAGGACAGAATGAAACATGAGAACAATTCAGTGAAGTGCCCAGGTAAACATAGTCAGCCTGTCCTCCAATGTTGGGGAGTTTTTCAGAACACCATAAAGTAAAAACTCACACACACACACACACACACACACACACACACATGCACACACACAATGAAGTCAAGAGAAGTTAGCAGATTTCACTCATTTGATTATTTATCTGAAGGCCTATATTGATGAAACAACACTTTAATATCCTTTCTTTAATTTATTTACATTTCCTAACTTATCATCGGTCTGAGTCCCAAATAGTGCAGCTGCATCTCCACCAATGATTTACGTATCCATCCCACCACCTTGACCAAGGGACCAATGGTCAGCAGGATCATAATTTTGCTTTATCTTTCCATTACTCATAAGGGATAATAAGAAATCTGAGAATACAAAAAATATTTCAGGGGCGCCTGGGTGGCTCAGTGGGTTAAAGCCTCTGCCTTCGGCTCAGGTCATGATCCCGGAGTCCTGGGACTGAGCCTTTCATCGGACTCTCTGTTCAGCTGGGAGCCTGCTTCCCTCTCTCGCTGCCTGCCTCTCTGCCTACTTGTGATCTCTGTCTGTCAAATAAATAAATAAAATCTTTAAAAAAAAATACTTCAAAATTTTTTCCACAGTAAGAATATTTGACACTTACATTGTGCAAATGTAGGTTTTATAATGTTATGACATAATGCCCAGAAACCGTCTGTCATTTGGTTCTTACATACATGGTTTTTGTTTTCTTCTCATGTGAGTTGGGCAGCAATGGTTTAAGGAATGTGGCCCCCTCCCCAAACTCCAGGAAATAAATCATGATGGGTTTCTGAATGAGTAGTGTTGATCCCATCCCCCTTTATCAATGATGGTTTTGGGGTAGCGAACACTATTCTCCTTCATGAGACATAAAGAGAAGTCTCTTGGTGACTTCTGGAAAAGATTCTCTTTCCTGATAAAAGGCAAAAAATGCCCAAGGAAAAATGCATCTTTCTTCATGCTTTTAGAGATAGTTATTTGAGGATATGTGGTTTGGCTCTGCATCAGACATTTCACAACCATGAAGGGCAGCCAAGAGATTTACAATGAAGCCAACCAGAACCTTCATATCACCCAGCTGCCAAATTTAACCAGTCCTCTACTACTCATAGTACAAGATAGTAACACTATAATTTTATTCAGTAAATCTGTTACTTGAAGTTGGAAGCACCCAAACTGTTAAAATATCACTTCCCACTAATGTTTTATCATTATAAACTCATGATTTTTCTATATAATGAGAGATAAAAATATGAATTTTCAGGAATTTCAAGGCAGTGTGCCTTTGTTTCCAGTTACTTATTGTGAATTGATGCAAATGGAAGGAGAAAAACTTAGAATAGGTAGTTTTCCTTTGACCATAGCAAGCAGGTTATTTCTAACAGTGTTTGTTAAAGGAGAAGTGGGTTTAACTCCAAAAACAAAACAAGATTTACCTAGCGTCCAAATCTGGATTTTGAAATACCACTCTTCTGTAAAAGTTACCAAGGCTCCTTGGAGAAATACCTAATTCTAGGGGAGGGGGGTCACAGAAAATACAAGATGAGCCCTAGGCATTTGTCAGTTCTAGAAAACAAAGGAAGTGCTCAATAATCCAGAAAGATAAAGTCATCTCAAAGAGTTAACCCAAAAAGCCCCGAGTGGCCAAAGTGGGAACAATTTGAGCAACAAAATAAATAGTATGGCATTGGGTTACAATAGGCATGCATCTGCTGATATGTGTAAATGATTGAATAAATTAATAAATGGGAGAGGAAGGAATTGCAGATAATAAAGAGAGCTATTTAAGATATTTTTCCTTCTAGAGGTGGAATTTAAACTCCACTCATTCGAGTATAGGCTAGGCTTTGTGATTTACTTCCAAAGAACAAATTACAGAAAGAGCAAAATAGTAACTTTACATCAGGGAAACCTGACAAACTCTACCTTCACTCAATGATCAGGTTAACATCAACAGTGCTCAGTCATGTTGATACTATAAGCCTCCTGACATGATGTGGTAAAAAGAACACTGCTTCTGTGATATTCATCCCCACATGCATTACCCCATCATGAGAAAGCGTCAGCCACAAACTGAGGAACACTCTCTGAATCAATCTGAAGACTGAAAATCTCTATTAGTCTTAGACGTAAGTTGTCACAGACTCAAAGAGATAAGAGAGACATGAAAAATATCTGGAATTAGATCCTCGAACATAAAAACTAGGATAACTAGTGAACGCCAAATAAAATTTGGAGTTCAGTCAGTGGTAACATACCAAAGGTTTCCCAGTTTTGACAAATATTTTTAATATTATAATTTAAGATGAAAACATTAAGGGGAAACTGAAACTGGGAAAGAGGTATATAAAATTGTCTGTTTTAACTTTGTAACTTTTCTGTAAATTTGAAATTATTCCAAAATATTTTTTTAAAGATTTTATTTATTTATTTGACAGAGATCACAAGTAGGCAGAGAGGCAGGCAGAGAGAGAGAGAAGGAAGCAGGTTCCCTGCTGAGCAGAGAGCCTGATGTGGGACTCTATCCCAGGAACCTGAGATCATGACCTGAGCTGAAGGTAGCGGCTCAACTCACTGAGCCACCTGGGCGCCCTCTAAGATATTTTTTATTAAAGAAAAGAAGAAAAGAAAAGAAACCAGACTATGACTTATAACTATAGGAAACAAACTGGGTAAGGGGATCCTGACAGATTTTGATTTAAGATAATAAAGTATGATATTCTAATGTTGCTGAGGGAGAGTGGCTCTGAAGACCCAAATATCTACTGCTTTTCCATAGTAGGTGACTCAAAACACCCAATCCTTCAATAGTGAAGATTGTGACCACAAAACCTGACCACCAATAATCTTATCTGTGAGTCTGAAATAATCTTCATTGATTTTGAATGATTCAGTATATATATTAGACAAGTTTAACTTTAAGTTTAATAACAATTTACCCAAGCAAAATGGTTGCAAAGGCATCATCAAACAATGAAGATACTTGGAAAACAGAGATAATTTCTTTTCTTTAATGTACTTTAATAGCATTTTTACCATTTGCACATTTTAGAAATAGAAGGCACATAGTAATAACTATTTCTGTGACTTAAGTCAGTTGCTATGGTTACTCTGCAGCTGTGATGCAACAAAGGAAATTACTGAGACTTCTTATGAAGAGGCAAATATAGCTTAGCTTTGCGAAAGTGTCATTAATAATTTCGGGGGGGAAGAGATGAATGCATTTATATTGGAAATTCAAAAACATATATGAAGGGGCAAAACTGTGCCCTGAGAAATAGAATTTCCTTTCTTAAATGAACACTTTCAGAATCATTATGGTAATCATCCTTTTGCATGTGGGGAGGGGGAGTATATTTGCATAGGATGCCACTTATTAATGTACATACAAAAAGAATAGGGCAGAAGCAGCAGATGTATTGCATGTGATGAACAAAAAAGGACTACCCAAACATTGCCTCCAAGGTGGGTGAGCATACCAAATCCTTCTACATATTTGTCAGTATACATTCAGAGACTTCACTGCAGGACCCAAACAACGCGGTGTTTTGAGCCAGCATTCTTGCTCTGCTTGGGGTTCTAGGTAAATTGCTTTAGGAAGAGCAGGAAACATCTGAAAAGCTTGAGTTTTAATAAGCCTTTCCTTTTGCCCTCTACAACTTCGGCAAAGAGCCCTTTGACATGTGATATACTGGTATATTAATTGCAATAAGCTACTGCACACTAGATGCCAAATGTCAGGACCTCAGTATGCAAAATGTATTCTTCCTGGTTAAAAGGGAACTTGACTCTGTTTGTCTTTAAGTTCCTCGAGAGGGCTGATGTCATAACTTGACTATAAAGAAAAATAGTGCAAGTGCAGCTATTTATTTAATTAGTAACAAGGGTAAAATCCTTCTAAGACAACTTGATCAGAGGTCAGTTTGGGGTCCCTCTCATAGAACAAGCAGATTTGGGTGAATGGCTTAATACTGATCTCTAGACTTGAATTTCTCACTAATAAAGGATAATGTAATGTAGTGCAAGACTCTGTATTTGTTCAGATCTTTTAACTCTTGAGAACTAATATGCAACAACTGAATAAATAAATTCACATTCTCTTTCAGCAGTACAGATGACCTCTGAAGGAGAAAAGGATCAATCATGTCCAGAATGAAAGGCAGAAATGGGCCATTACCATCCAGAGAATCAAAAGTAGAAGCTGTTTTCTCCTTGATTATTGATTGATTTACATTTGACAAATATATACATATGCATCATATGTGGCTAATTTTTACTCTTAACCTTGGAAGAAAATATTCTATGCAAAAATAAGTAAATAAAGATAACATATAATGCATGAAAGGAAGCCAAGCATTTGGAAGTTCTAGCTTTCAAAAATATTTTTTTTAACCACAAATTATATTTTCCAAAGTGACGGCTACAATCTGACTATATATTACTTTCTACAGCTTTCTCTCAGAGTTAGTACAGGTCACATTTTATTATCAGTTTCCTTTGTGCCCCTCTAGCTAGACTGAAAACCCTAGCAATCAGATTCAGGCTTTACACAGTCTTGTTTCCCCCATGCTGAGCAAATTATCAGGTGTTTAGAGAACACTTGACTTTATGACTTATAAAATGGAGCTAGTTGAGCTCATATAAATCGTTCCAGCGCCTATGTAATGGTCAGTAATTTGGGGAGCTGTTTTAGCATTAATGTTTTTTTCTTTACTCAGAACCTTCCAAGGAGATGTTGTTACACCTGATATGTACTGGCCTTTAAACGTTTTCTTCTCCTTTCTCAAATGTTGTTATTTGAAGATCTGCATTCATATCCTGGAAAGTCTGGCCTCTGACTTTTATTTCCCTGAATAAACATCATCATGACAACTTCCTTTTTCAAATTTGAACCCTCTCTTACAGAATTTTAATCCAGTTAGTCCTTTCCCTGCAGTGTGTAATCAATACTCGGGATTTATTCTGCCTTTTTTGAGGAGTCTTCATTATAAAAGTTAGTAGCTTTGTAGTCTTCCCCTCTAAGATCTACCACCAGGACAATAGATGGAAAAAAAACCACACACACACACAAAAACCAAAACTTCTTTGGTTATTGCCCAGTTAATTGGCATTTCTTCCTGGGCTTTGATAGATTTCAGTTGATGATTAATATTAAACCACTTGGCTTTACACAGTGCAAAATGTGCCAAAGTCAGAAATTAGGTAAAAGAATCTAAATTTTAACTTTTGGAGGATGAATCGAATTGTGCGAATACACAGTTAAGAGGAAAAATGTCTTCATAGTGCTGGAAAACTATTTAAAATAAGATTTATTATACAACTTATACCAAGATAGTTTTGTGTATCTGTCCCTCCCCTATGCAAGACTTTTCCATCACAACTGGTCAGTATTTTTTAGGACTTTTCAACTGTACACTATCACTGTGAAAATCTCATTTACAAGAGTGAAACTTGAAAATCCTTTTATGACACTGACTCAAGATATCAAGAGATGCATGGTGTTATTGATTGGTAACTTGACTTTTTCAGATTCTGATTTCCTTTTGCTGTCATAATTGGATACAGTCATTATGATGCATTGATGTCAGCATTCGGCAACACAACAGATTATCCCTTGTGGAGTGCCCATTTCTGGGTCATGAAAAATTCTTGGTCATATTTGTGGTTCAGTTAAAATACCCTCTAAATGTCACATACTTTCTTCAGTTTGATCACATGGGGGAAAAAGTGAATCAGAAGTATTGGCTGTATATTAATGTTATAAGAGAAATCTGAGAACTCTCTTTGAGGTTTTCCAGAACGGAAGCATCTTTTATTTGCTGACCTCTTATTACTTAAATAGGGAATTGATTTGCTTAATTAATTTTATAATTCCTCATAGCAAATAGGTACTTTTTTTTTTAATATTTTATTTATTTGACAGAGAGAAATCACAACTAGGCAGAGACGCAGGCAGAGAGAGAGGAGGAAGCAGGCTCCCTGCGGAGCAGAGAGCCCGATGTGGGGCTCGATCCCAGGACCCTGGGACCATGACCTGAGCCGAAGGCAGAGGCTTTAACCCACTGAGCCACCCAGGTGCCCCCAAACAGGTACTTATAAAACTGTCATGAACATGGTTCATTACTTAAGATTTATATAAAGAAAGCTTTGTCTAGCTGAACATACCTATATTGAAAGTTTGATGTAAGAAGAAATACTAGGAAAAAAACAGGCAAAACAAAATTTTCATTGAAACTTTTGTTGTAGAATAAAAATTTTCATCAGGTTTACCTGACCATAGTTAACAAAACCTATGTGCAACTTGAAGCAAAATGAGGTCAGAAAGAGAAGGAAAAGATGTTTATACACAAGCTTTGTCTCTTCAACTCATTTGTTAAGAAAAAAATCTCTTTGAATATAAAAGTCTACAGAATAATCCATTAAAATATTTAATAAGAACATATTCTTAAATTTATAACAGGAAATAAAATCGCTTGAGGAAGTCAAAGAATTCTAGACAGTGCTCCTTCACACACCAACAGAAGAAGCATCATCAGCAGCCTGATATTTAAAAATTAAAATCTGCACTGAAGCCAAGGGCTATGCTCACCAAATAACAAAAAAAAAAAAAAAAAAAAAAGACAGTTGTAATTGCTGGGAAAATAAATTGCTTAGGGAAGCATGTGACAAAGGCAATTAAAAACATTTCTTTGTCCAACCATGAAAAGTCCTGCCCCAGAAAAATGTGGAAACTGATTTTCTTAACTTTTGGAGAAAGCAATAGAAAAAGGTTGTACTAGAAAAGATTGTATCTTCCTCTGACATCAGCCTTAAAAATCTTCCTCTTTTTCCTAGAGATGTATTTACATGATGCTTTCTCGTGCTCTAAAGCTTGACTCAAACGTAGCTGCTAGCAAAGCGTATCTTTCTTTATCCCTTGAAGCTCTTGTGGACTCTAGCCTCCTCTAATTGCCCAGTAAATTGCAGCATCAAGATTTTTGGGCATCAGCTAATAGGTCCTAAGTGCTGGAAGCAGGAAAGCTCTCACAGAATAAACAGCAATCAGATATTGGGAGCAGATGGCTGCTCCACATTGTAAGGGCTACCACCAAAGACATACTTCATTTAGGATGAGCCAAAAAGCCACGGATGGCTCTATTAACACAGGGCTGTTGGTTTTTGTTTTTGTTTTGTTTTGTTTTGTTTTTTAGTTAAATGGTTTTTGATATTTAACTGAAATTTTAGAGAGCACACACAGGTATAGTTGGTCCTGTTAACAATCAGTTTTCTCAATGTAAGATCCTCTTTTTTTAAGATTTTATTTATTTATTTGACAGAGAGAGAGAGATCACAAGTAGGCAGAAAGTCAGGCAGAGGGAGAGGCGGAAGCAGGTTCCCTGCTGAGCAGAGAGCCCAGTGCTGGGCTCCATCCCAGGACACTGAGATCATGACCTGAGCCAAAGGCAGAGGGTTAACCCACTGAGCACCCAGGCGCCCCTCAATATGAGATCCTTAATACCAACTGAACCTCAAATTCCTTTTGCATCTCCAGCCATTCACTTTGAGTTTTAGCTGATTAGTTAAGGTATCAGTGAGTGCCTGCTGTCAAGGAGAGCCTCACTCTGTGCAGTTATTGTTGTTTTGAAAGTATCTCATACCGTTAGGATTTGAAAGTTCCTATAAAGTCAAAAGGTCATAAAGGTATGCTGCAGAAGGGGCAGGAAAGCATTTTTTTTCTTGTTTTAGTTTTAATAAAGTAAGCTTTTTACACTTGCAATGCTGTATATTTAAATTGTAAGGCTTTAATTTCCCTCTACTTCTTTCCGTAGCAATTTATACATAGGTCATAGTTGAAGGTGATCCACTGGTAGCCTAATGCCTGAAGCAAAATGCTCTGTTGGATATTTTCTACTGAGGGAGAAAGGAAGTAGAGCCTTGATTAAGCTTAAAATAAGGGAGTGCTCTATTGTAGACTGACAGGTTATCATGAAGAGTGGAGACAAGAACTTGAATAAGATTAGCCTGGAGTAAGTCATTCCTTGGGCCTAGGATTTATCTTTATAAAAATCTATTTGATATTTCTAGTAAAAGCCTTTTGGATTACTAGATTCATGGTGCCATTTGTTTTGCTTTTACTATATACTATAATTTATAAGAAGAATCATCTGGCTATGTGACTGACTCTTCACAAGATTCTTTTTTTTTTTTTAATTTAACATATAATGTATTATTTGTTTCAGGGGTATAGGTCTGTGATTCACCAGTCTTACACAATTCACAGAGCTCACCATAGCACATACCCTTCTCAATGTCCATCACCCAGCCACCCCATCCCTCCTACCCCACCCCACAGCAACCCTCAGTTTATCTCCTGAGATTAAGAGTCTCTTACAGTTTTTCTCCTTCTCTGGTTTCATCTTATTTCATTTTCCCCTCCCTTTACCTATGATCTTCTCTATTGTTTCTAAAATTTCTCATATTAGTGAGATCATATGATAATTGTCTTTCTCTGATTGATTTATTTTGCTCAGCATGATACTCTCTAGTTCTATCCATGTTGTTGCAAATGACAAGATTTCGATTTTTGATGGCTTCATAATATTCCACTGTGTGTGTGTGTGTGTGTGTGTGCATCATTTCTTTATCCATTAATCTGTTGATGGACATCTAGGTTCCTCCCATAGTTTGGCTATTGTGGACATTGCTGCTATAAACATTGGGGTGCACATGTCTCTTTGCATCACTACATTTGTATCTTTGGGGTAAATACACAGTAGTGCAATTGCTGGGTCATAGGGTAGATCTATTTGTGACTTTTTGAGGAAGCTCCATACTGTTTTCCAGAATGGCTACACCAGCTTGCATTCCTACCAAGAGTGTAGGAGCGTTTTCCCTTTCTTCAAAAATATAGAACATTTCATGAATTTGCATGTCATTCTTGCACAGGGGCCATGCTAATATCCTCTGTATTGTTCCAATTTTAGCATATGTGCTGCCGAAGAGAGCACTTTTCACAAGACTCTTAAAGAAAAATAGTGGTCTCATGAACTCAATGTATTTTTTTGTTGCTAGAGCTTCTAGGGTCCTACCATTTTCAGGAAATAGATTATTAAAAAAGAATATGATCAGTACGCATTCTTTTGCATTTCTCTTTTCTCTGTGAAGAAGAAACTCAATGATTTATAGTATGGAGAGAAGTGGTGTATCTTAGGGAGAGGCATATTTATTCGGCCTTCTTCTTATGAATCTTAGAGTCTGAACATAAATCTTAAAGAACACAAGTCTATTCTTCTCAGGTAGACATTTGCGTAACACCTTTCTTTTAACCTCCCAATCCCAGTCTTCAAACAGGTCGTCAGTTTGCTAATTGCTCACCAAGACCTAGGTTTTAATCACCTGATCCATCAACAGGCCTCTTCACACTTCCTTTATCTATCTTGTCAGTAAGTGACATTCTTGGTAATGAAAACAACAAATCTATTGATAGCATCCCTCAGTGGAGTGGAAGGCATCCTACATTAGCTCTGTCTTGAAAACCCGTCTATTCTATTACAATTGACCTTCTCTTGCTGATTACCACACAAATCATAGTCCTTTACCCACCTCCCCATCTATTAGAGTATTTCTCCTGCAGCCTTTCAATTGTCTGACTGCAGTTGGTAATTGGTTTCATGTTTGAAGCACAGCACTATAAGGAAAAGACTGGAATAA
This sequence comes from Meles meles, assembly GCF_922984935.1. NCBI lineage: Eukaryota > Metazoa > Chordata > Mammalia > Carnivora > Mustelidae > Meles > Meles meles. Next base: position 122,888,118 of record NC_060069.1, read on the forward strand.
CTCAAATGGAACACCCTGGCCTAAGGCTGAGACCATATGTTATGCTCAGATTTGTATCAGTGAAGCTTATTGCTTTAGCAACAAGGAAACTCATTCAAATGTCATAAAATTGTTTTATTTTATAAGTTAATTTATCTAGAGCTGTCAATATAATGTCCACAAAATTGTAATGTTAAAGGAATGGGGAAATTACTTGACTTTAATATATTTAAGAAAAAAAAAACACACTTAGTAAATTGTCATGTCTCTCCTCCCAAATCTCATATTCTGCTCAAGTGGCTTTGAATTCTGTAATATAAAGATTAGAGACCACTGAAAAGCCAATGATTTGGCAGCTATCCTTTCTTCAGCATTTAATATATGCCTACAAGAATTCCAATTTTGTATTAATCTCAAATTGATCCATTATTTCTATTCTATTATTAAAAGAGATAAATACTTCTCTCATAAATTTACAGTTAGTGACAGAAAAGGACATATATACTTAGAAACACATATAAAAGTGATTAAACATTTGGCGATTCACAGACCTGTACCCCTGGGGATAAAAATACATTATATGTGTATAAAAAAAAAAAATTGGAAGGGGAGGCGAACCATAAGAGACTATGGACTCTGAAAAACAACCGGAGGGTTTTGAAGGTTCAGGGGTGGGAGGTTGGGGGAACAGGTGGTGGGTAATAGGGAGGGCACGTTTTGCATGGAGCACTGGGTGTTGTGCAAAAAGAATGAATACTGTTATGCTGAAAAAATAAATAAAATGGAAAAAAAAAGAATAAAAAAAAAGTGATTAAACATTTCTTTAAACTAGTGTGTCATTGATAGGTTTTGTAGTGTCTTGCCAGCCCTAATGGTCTGCCCCCTGTCTTATATTCCCTATTGTGGATCTTAAAAAAAGATTTCATAAATTCTGAAACGCTAGAGAGGGTTTGATTTCCAGAGAGAGAAACCTGCTCTTTGGAGAAAAATCAGTTTCTTCAAATCTCTAAATGATCATTTCATGTAATTGGATTCTATTATTAACACAAACCCTAATGGTGTATATAAATTCATATGAATTGCTCCAATAGTAATTGACATAGTAGTAGTTTATCCAAATATCCACCTTGTAACATCTTGGAGTGCAACTGATATGAAGTAGCTTATGTGTCCCATTTTGCAGAAAAACAAATTGAACTATACAAGCAGGAGCTTGAAAAAATTCAACAAAGATGCAGTAGAATCCTACCTCTTCTGACACAATTATAAAGCATCTTTGTCTTGCCATAAGTACAGCCCATGGCAATAATTATCACTTTCTTGCAGATGGAGATGGTAGATGTGCCACTCCTATTCATATATGACTTTGAAATAATTTTGTTTTTATATTTTAATATGGATATACCTCATTCTTAATAAATCAAAACATTTCAAACAAATAACATGTTTACCACTTCACAAAACTTCTAGTGCATGTGTCTAGGTGCTAGAATTATGTATAATTTTATAAATATGCTCAAGAATTCAGCTACTAACTGCTAGCCACTTCATTCTGGGAACTGGGGAGCAGCAATTTCAAAGTGTAAAATAGTTCACTTTTTTCTAAGTCAAAAAAAATTTTTTTCTGGCTTTTAAGAATAACTTTCATTCACGGTTTTTGAATGTCAAAGCTTAAAAGTCTTCTTTTTCTAGGTATGGTACTCAGAGAGTAAAATAAGACTAAATTATGAAATTAATACTAATGAAAGTTAATTAGACTTGGTTATCTCAAAAGGGACTTTTGAAGTAAGAATTGTCAGATAATTATAATACAAACCACTGCCCTGAGAAAACAGAGAAACTAATGTATTGCAATATAACTTTTTTTTAAGCATATTATTTATGTATTTGACAGACAGAGATCCCAAGTAGGTGGAGAGGCAGGCAGAGAGAGAGAGGAGGAAGCAGGATCCCCACTGAGCAGAGAGCCCTATGCAGGGCTAGATCCCAGGACTCTGAGATCATGACCTGAGCCGAAGGCAGAGGTTTAACCCACTGAGCCATCCAGGCACCCCCGCACTATAACTTCTAAAGTGATTATCAAGAAGAGGACAGTTGAAAAAAAGATAAAGAAGCAAGAAGATGGTTATACTTACCTACTTTGAAATTAATAGAATATTTTCTAGTTAATTGTTTTCCTGAGACAAAAATATTGAGACAAATGATTTGTATCAATAAAGTTTTATCACCACTTAGATTTGATAGATGATGATGATGCTGAGAGACAGATAGATAGATAGATAGATAATTTTTCTTTCAAAATAACTAACATAACACAATCAAGATGCAAAGCACCCTGTACTGGCCTCGTAAGAGCTACATACTCTTCAGTTTAGTGTATAACATTATGATGAGATAATAAGATCACCAGAAAATTATTCATTTCCAAGCCCATTCCATAGCCAATATCCCCACTTACTACTGTATTATGAAGTTGGGTCTTACAAATTTGCATTGAATATAAAAAGCTCAATTCCTTATAAATATATTCAGTTAAATGGTACCTTAAATGTATATTTAATGAGCACACTTATCCTCTATTTTGTGCCCCTAGGTATTTTAAACTACTAAAGTTCTATATTGAGTTTCACATATCTGATCCAGACTTGATGTTTTATAGAATCTAGTGGAAAAGTAATGTCTGTTTCACTTCTCTCTTTTAAAATTAAGTGGAGCTCACTCAACACAATGTAAAACCATTGGTACATTTCAAATATGTGCTTCTCGGGACTTGAAACTCATAAAGTTAGAATAAATCATTAAATTTCAAAAATATATCTGTTACCTGCAGCAGAATTTTTAACAAGTTGAAAACAATTTACGGGAAAAAAAAACAAACTTGTAACTGAAATCTAAGTTCTTCTCAATACCATAAGCTTTGAGGAGTATTTAAAATTTTGCTTCAAATGTCCATTAGTTATAAACTATTCTAAACACTATTGCAGAAATGTTGGATATTCAGTGTCATTTTTTTCTGCTAATATATACAGCTTAAAATCTTCCTGTAGGTACATACCTCAATATCATCAAAGCCATCTATGAAAAACCCACAGAAATATCATCAACAATGGGGAAAAACTGAGAGCTTTTCCTTCATGGTCAGGAACATGGCAAGGATGTTCACTATCACCACTGCTATTCAACATAGTACTAGAAGTCCTAGCCTCAGCAATCAGACAACAAAAAGAAATAAAAGACATCTGAATTGGCAAAGCAGAAGTCAAACTCCCCCTCTTTGCAGATGATATGATACTTTATGTGGAAAACCCAAAAGTCTCCACTCCAAAATTGCTAGAACTCATACAGGAATTCAATAAAGTGTCAGGACATAAAATCAATGCACAGAACAGTTGCATTTTTTTTCATTTTATTTCTTTTCAGTGTTCCAGCATTCATTGTTTATGCACCACACCCAGCACTCCATGGAATATGTGCCCTCCATAACACCCACCACCAGGCTCACCCAACCCCCCACACCACTCCCCTCCAAAACCCTCAGTTTGTTTCTCAGAGTCCACAGTCTCTCATGGTTTGTCTCCCTCTCCAATTTCCCCCAATTCACTTCTCCTCTCCATCTCCAATGACCTCCACATTATTTCTTATGCTCCACAAGTAAGTGAAACCATATGATAATTGACTCTCTCTCCTTATTTCACTCAGCAAAATCTCCTCTAGTCTTGTCCATGTTGATAGAAAAGTTGGGTATGCATCCTTTCTGATGGAGGTACAATACTTCATTGTATTATCTTCTTTATCCATTCATCCATTGAAGGGCATCTTGGTTTTTTCCAGTTTGGTGACTGTGACCATTGTTGTTATGAACATTGGGGTACAGGTAGCCCTTCTTTCACTATATCAGTATTTTTTTTTAAAGATTTTATTTATTTATTTGACAGAGAGATCACAAGTAGGCAGAGAGGCAGGCAGAGAGAGAGAGAGAGAGGGAAGCAGGTTCCCTGCTGAGCAGAGAGCCTCATGCGGGACTCGATCCCAGGACCCTGAGATCATGACCTGAGCCGAAGGCAGCGGCTTAACCCACTGAACCACCCAGGTGCCCCACTATATCAGTATTTTTATGGTAAATACATAGTACTACAATTGCAGGGTCATAGGGAAGCTCTATTTTTAATTTCTTGAGGAATCTCCACACTGTTTTCCAAAGTGGCTGCACCAACTTGCATTCCCACCAACAGTGTAAGAGGGTTCCCCTTCCTCCACATCCTCCCCAACACATGTTGTTTACTGTTTTGTTAATTTTTGCCATTCTAACTAGTGTAAGGTAGTATCTCAATGTGGTTTTGATTTGAATCTCCCTGATGGCTAATGGTGATGAACACTTTTTCATGTGTCTGTTAGTCTTTTGTATGTCTTCTTTGGAGAAGTGTCTGTTCATGCCTTCTGCCCATTTTTTGATGTGATCATCTGTTTTGTGTGTGTTGAGTTTCTATACACCAACAGCAAGACAGAAGAAAGAGAAATAAGGAGTTGATCTCATTTACAATTGCACCCAAAACCATAAGATACCTAGGAATAAACCTAACCAAAGAGGCAAAGAATCTGCACTCACAAAACTATAAAATGAAAGAAAATGAGGAAGACACGATGAAATGGAAAAACGTTTCATGCTCATGAATTGGCAGAACAAATATTGTGAAAATGTCTATGCTACCTAAAGCAATCTATACATTTAATGCAATCCCTATCAAAATACCATCAACTTTTTTCAAAGAAATGGAACAAATAATCCTTAAATTTATATGGAACAAGAAAAGACCTCAAATAGCCAGAGGAATATTGAAAGAGAAAATCAAAGTTGGCAGCATCACAATTCCAGACTTCAAGCTCTATTACAAAGCTGTAAGCATCGAGGCAGTATGGTACAGGCACAAAAAGAAACAAATAGATCAATGGAATAGAATAGAGAGCCCAGAAATAGGTCCTCAACTTTATGGTCAACTAATCTTCAACAAAGGAGGAAAGAATGTCCAATGGAAAAAAGACAGTCTCTTCAACAAATGATGATGGGAAAATTGGACAGCCACATGCAAAAGAATGAAACTGGAACATTTCCTTACAGCACACACAAAAATAGACTCAAAATGGATGAAAGACCTCAATGTGAGAAAAGAATCCATCAAAATCCTTGAGGAGAACACAGGCAGCAACCTCTTCGACCTCAATCTCAGCAACTTCTTCCTAGAAACATCACCAAAGACAAGGGAAGCAAGGGCAAAAATGAACTATTGGAACTTCATCAAGATCAAAAGCTTTTGAACAGCAAAGGAAATAGTCAACAAAACCAAAAGACAACTGACAGAATGGGAGAAGATATTTGCAAATGACATATCAGATAAAGGGCTAGTATCCAAAATCTATAAAGAACGTATCAAACTTAACACCCAAAGAACAAATAGTACAATCAAGAAATGGGCAGAAAACATGGACAGACATTTTTGCAAAGAAGACATCCAGATGGCCAACAGACATATAAAAAATTGTTCCACATCACTTGGCATCAGGGAAATACAAATCAAATCCACAATGAAATATCACCTCACACCAGTCAGAATGGCTAAAATTAGCAAGTCAAGAAATGACAGGTGTTGGCGAGGACGTGGAGAAAGGGAAACCCTCCTACACTGTTGGTAGGAATGAAAACTGGTATAGCCATTCTGGAAAACAGTGTGGAGGTTCCTCAAAAAGTTGGAAATAAAGCTACCCTACTATGAACCAATTGCACTACTGGGTATTTACTCTAAAGATACAAATGTAGTGATCCGAAGGGCACGTGCATCTGCATGTTTATAGAGCAATTTCCATAGCCAAACTATGGAAAGAACCCAGATGTCCATCAACAGATGAATGGATAAAGAAGAGGTGGTATATATATATATACACAATGGAATACTATGCAGCCATCAAAAGAAATGAAATCTTGCCATTTGCAATGACATAGATGGAACTATAGGGTATTATGCTGAACAAAATAAGTAAATCAGAAAGACAATTATCATATGATCCCTCTGATATAAGGAATTTGAGAGGCAGGGCAGGGGGTTGAGAGGGGTAGGGAAGAAAAAAATGAAACAAGATGGGATTGGGAGGGAGACAAACCATAAGAGACACTTAATATCACAAAACAAACGGACAGTTGCTGGGGGGTGAGGAGGTAGGGAGAGGGTGGTTGTGTTATGGACATTGGGGAGGGTATGTGCTATGGTGAGTGCTGTGAAATGTGTAAGCCTGATGATTCACAGACCTGTACCCCTGGGGCAAATGATACATTATATGTTCATAAAAATAACTCCAAAATAATCTTCCTCTAATTCTTCTCTCTGTATCATACTGTACAAATGGAACTAATTGGCATTTCTAGAATCTTCTATTTACAAAGTTGGGATTCTTGTTTTCATTTTCCCTTTGTCTAAAAGTTCTTTTGTTTGGAAATTTGTAACAATGTAGAGTGTTTTTTGAGAAATGAAATTTAAAATAATTTTCAATAATTTAAAAATAATGAGAGAGAAAAGGTGAGATGAAACTTTAATGACGTCTCCACAAGATTTAACTAAAATAGACCCAGCTTGAGAATTTGGATTTTTGTTATCCTACCACTGTTATTTGATATATTTCTGTTCTTCAAAATCCTCATCTGTGAAATGGCAAAAAGAAAAAGAGGTATTACTTCTCTGGAACACTGTAAGAAAAAGGTATTTAAAACAAAGGGATTTTTCTATCTTAAATAGTGAGTAGTTATACTTCCTGGTAGGCAGGAAAACAAAAACACTATTGTTAGAGAGTAGTGGAAAAATAGAAGTGGCATTCACATATTATACAAATTGATGGTTTCAAGCTTCATTTGGAGACAGGACTAATAAGGTCATGCTTTGGAGATTTAATGAAGTGGGGACTACTGAGGAAAATGCAGTTTTAAAAATATTCCTTACTTAGAGGAAGTCAAGAATGCAAAGGTAAGCTATGATTGGCTTTGCACAATAAGTGATTGCATGAAGAAAAATGAGGAAAGTATAAAAGTAATCAAATAATTGCCTACAAATACAAATTTGGTCTGAATTCTTCATTATACATTGACTGAATATGCATAAAATGTGATCATTATAGCTCACAATTCTAAGCTTATACCACTGCTCAATTAGTGGCAGATTACTTAAATAGTACAAAAAATATTCAGGAAGTAATAAATGATGTCTGGAAAGCTAGTCCTAAAAATGATAATCTATAAAATCACGGTAGAAAAAAAAATTAGTGTAGATATCATACATGTATTGTACTACTTGGCCACAGATTGATTCCTCAAACAGTGTCAAATCTATCCTGAATATGGTAGACATATATTATTTATTTTTTCAAATATTAATTTATATAATGTATTTGCCTTCAAACAGCAAAGTCATGTGTAATACAAACCACTTAAGGACAATGTCACAACAACAATCTTTTACAGGTATTCAATATTTACTGATGCTGTTTGTGTTATAATACTTTAAGAAATACCTTCTTAAATAAAAACACCAATTCAAAGAGATCCATGCACCCCCAGGCTTACAGCAGCATTATTCACAATATCCAAAGACAGAAGCAGCCCAAGGGTCCATCAACAGATGAATACATAAAGAAGATGGAATAATATTCAGCCACAAAAAAGAATGAAATCTTGCCCTTTGCAATTATACAGATGGATCTAGAGAATATAATGCAAAGTAAAATAAGTCAGACAGAGAAAGCCAAATATGATATGATTTCACTCATATGTAGAATTTAAGAAACAAAGCAAATAAACGAGAGAGAGAGACAAGCCAAGAAATGGATCTTAACTATTGAGACTAAACTGATCACTATGAGAGGGTAGGCAGGTGAGGGCATGGGTGAAATAGGTGATGGGGATTAAGGAGTCACTTCTGATAAGCACTGGGTGATGTATGGAATTGTTTAATCACAATATTGTATACCTGAAACTAATATAATATTGCATGTTAACTATACTGGAAATAAGTAAAATTAAAAAAGAGAAATGCCTTCTTATTCTGAGAAATGTGCCAGTTCTTGAACTCTAAATAAAAGAGCATTTTGCAATGAATTCATATTTGAATTAATGGAAATTACCCCATTTTCAAAACTCTGTAATATTTTGGAGTGAATGTTTTAAGCTTATAAAACCAGAGATAATAGTTATATCAATTTTAATGGAATATGTGAAATTAAGAAGCTAAACAACGGTACCAGAGACAAATTTTAAAATGTATATAACTTCAAAAGAGACAGATGTCAGTTAGAAATGCAGAACAGAGTCATCAAAAGAATTCCAGAAACATGAACATTATTTTGGTTCATAATTAGTGATATTTTCAGATTATTAATGCAGACATATTTTCATAGACACTTAAGTGAGCAATGTAAATCATTTTAGAATAAAATCACAAAACCATATTGATTTATAAATCTTCAATGTATTACCTAGACAATTCCGATGTCTACTTCAGAGAAATACACACACATACACACATTCTTGGTATGATTCCATAACCTCACTTAATAGGACAGTCCAGTGTATATATTCCTCTGCAGTAAGTAAATAAATGAATCAATATGACAAAGAAGTTGACCAGAATTATTAAATTATCTGCCAGTTTGGTTGTATAGCTCCAAGACCTACTTGAATAACTCATATTCTTTATCTTCTGGCAAAAATCCAAAAATGAAGTAAAAGCAAACAGAGCTCTTTGAAGGAACAGGATAAAAGAAGTCCTAACCATGAAGTTGGGAGGTTGTCTAAAGACAGTGCTTCTTTCTAATATTTATTAAAATATGTCTGTGTTTCTTCCATCTCATTTGAGGGTGTCTAGCCCTGAATTTTATGTTCTTAGCATACAAAATATGGTAAAAATATTTTTTTATTTCTGTAGAATGCAAACTTATATTGACTGCACTAATTTAAACACATGTAGCCCTTCTGTAGCCTGAATAAGTATGATAATTTATGTTAAAGTTGAAACTGAGAAAAAAAAACAGGCTATTTTTAATCATTAACTGTGAAATTTTTAAGGAGAAACTACAGTATCCAAGATCAAGTAGAGAGTTGAAGTTGTAAATAGGCTATGAATGTATGTTACAAATAAATGAAGCTATGAGTAAATGTTGTATATATATACCTGTATTTATATATAAGTATTGATTAGATATGGATGTCAATAGAGGAACTAAAGTAGAGAATTGATATTAAGGATGTACTTGGCAAAGTCAGCTAGCTGCTGATATGGGCTTCTTCATGCTTTTAGGCACAAAGCTAGACTATAGCTCCTGTCTTCCCTTGTAGTTAAATGTGGCATAAAGAATGGTAGCTAAAGTGAAATTATTTTCCCATTATAGGTGGACTATAGTGGAAATGACTCCCAAGATATGTGGAGGAGTGGTGGTGTCAGCAAGATGGCAAAATAGGTCATTCTTGACTTCACTCCCCTTCACAAGAACAACTAACAACTATTCAAGGACAAGCCACCACAGAGAGCAACCTGGAACACAGGCATAAGGCTAAAGCACCCTCTTGCACCACAGATGCCAATACAGATTGCATTAAAAGAAGAAAAGTAGCTACACGTAGACCACATTGCCACCACCCCCCCCACAGGCTACTGCAGCACCCAGTGGCATTACTCTGATCTGACACCATGGAGATTGCAGGGAATCTGCAGAGCTCAGCCACTGAAAATCTAACTGTGATGGAGAAAGGGGAGGGCTCACAGCAACAGCATATGGATCTTGGTGGACTGAGTTCATATCTGCAGGGCCCAAGTGGTAATCCCAATTAGCAGCTTTGCCCACCTGCTGAACAAAGTCAGCAATGCACTCTGAACAGGGAACTCAGTGGGATGCCACCCTGATTTAGATCCTCAAATAAGTTTTTCTGGCCCTAGAGCCTACTTTGCCCATGCCCAAGCAAAGAATGGAGTCATAGCTCTACTCACTGTGGAGATTATCTTCTGGCCCCATCTAACCAGAAGGACTGGTAACAACTCCTGGAATCTGTATGAACTACTGGAGCTCAAGCTTAAGAAACATAGGCAGAGCCAATAGTTTGCAAAGCAAAAGTGGCTCAGTACAGCAGGGAACTTGGGGTGCAGGTCAGTCAAGCAGAGAATCTAATGATGACCCCCACTCACCATTACATTCAGTCCTTAGCCTGTCCAACCAGGAAACCAAACAAGAACACACAGGAAGCTACAGAGCCCACTCACATGCCCCAGGAAATCAATGAAGCTGATTCATAGCTGCATCTATACTAAATATAGTACCCCTTCCAACCATTTAATAAGCCTGACCAGAAAATACAGACAACCATGAAATTCATCATGTAGTCTCACTCATAAAGGTAACTAAGCCAACAATCCAATCCAATTTAGTTGTTCTCAGCTAAAGCTACACCACTCCCCATCGCCATTCTCAGAACTCAAACAGTTAACTCAGCCAGAAGTAGACCATAATAGTAGGTCCCACCTGGTCAAGGACATTATCAGCAGATTCATCCAGAAACAAATGTTGCTGACTGGTGAAGAATCATCTTTGCCAAAGCAAACCTGTGAAGTCTAGAAAGGGAACCCAATTACTCAAATGTGCAGATACCAATGTAAGGAATCAGGGATCACAAAAAATCAGGTAAATATGATGCCACCCAAAGAAATGAATTAAAGTCTAATAACTGAGCCTAAAGAAATAGAAATCTATGAATTACCGAAGAATTCAGAATAAAACTCTTAAGGAAATTTAGTGAACTACAAGAAAACACAGATAAGTAAACAAAAGTAGGAACTTGATGAATGTGTGAACAAAACAAAAAGTTTGACAAAGAAATAGCAACCATAAAAAATTTTAAAACTAAAAATAAATTTAAAAAAACAGAAATTCCAGAATTCAAAAAGGAAATAACTGAACTGAAGAATCCCAAGAAAGATTCAGTAGACTGTTTAATAGTGAGTTTCAAAAGTAGACTTAAACATGGAGAAGAAAGAATCGGTAACCTGGAGTTTAAGATATTAAAAATTACCCAGTCAGAGAAGCAAAAAGTAAAAATGATGAACAAAAGTGATGGAAGTGGGGCGCCTGGGTGGCTCAGTGGGTTAAAGCCTCTGCCTTCAGCTCAGGTCATGATCCCAGGGTCCTGGGATCGAGCCCCACATCAGGCTCTCTGCTCAGCAGGGAGCCTGCTTCCCTTCCTCCCTCTCTCCTGTCTCTCTGCCTACTTGTGATCTCTGTCTGTCAAATAAATATAATCTAAAAAAAAAAAAAAAAGTGATGGAAGCCCAGGGACTATGGGACACAATGACAAGAAACAAAAATATTCACGTTATGGGAATTCCAGAAGGATAAGAGAAAGGATGGGACGGAAAATATATTTAAAGCAATGGGACAGAAAATATATTTTAAACAATTCCTGAACCTGGAGAGAGAAATGGACATTCACACCCATGGGGCTCAAAGAATCCCACATAGGCTGAGCCCAATTAGGCTATACTGATTCCATATAATTAAATTGTCCAAAGACAATTTTTAAATTGTCCAAAGACAATTAAATTGTCCAAAGACAATTTTTAAAAAGGAAAAGAATTTTAAAAACAGCAAGAGAGAAAAGAAAAGTTACATACAAGGGAACCCTCCCCATCAGACTGTTGGCAGATTTCTCAACAGAAGCTATGCAGACCAGGAGAAAATAGAATGCTGTATTCAAAATATTGAAAGAAGGGGCGCCTGGGTGGCTCAGTGGGTTGAGCCGCTGCCTTCGGCTCAGGTCATGATCTCAGGGTCCTGGGATGGAGTCCCACATGGGGCTCTCTGCTCAGCAGGGGGCCTGCTCTCCCCTCCCCCGCCAGCCCCCTACCTGCCTCTCTGCCTACTTGTGATCTCTCTGTCAAATAAATAAATAAAAAAAAATCTTTAAAACAAAATATTGAAAGAAAATAACTGTTAGCTAAGAAGTCCATACTTGGCAAAGCTGTCCTTCAGAAACAAAGGAATGATAAAGATTTTCTTGAACAAAATCTGAGGGAATCTATTACCACCAGACTTGCCTTATAAGAAATACTAAAGGGAACAACGGCAAAGGCAAGGGAAGCAAGGGCAAAAATGAACTATTGGGATTTCATCAAGATCAAAAGCTTTTGCACAGCAAAGGAAACAGTTAACAAAACCAAAAGACAGCTGACAGAATGGGAGAAGATATTTGCAAACGACATATCAGATAAAGGGCTAGTATCCAAAATCTATAAGGAACTTAGCAAACTCAACACCCAAAGAACAAACAATCCAATCAAGAAATGGGCAGAGGACATGAACAGACATTTCTGCAAAGAAGACATCCAGATGGCCAACAGACACATGAAAAAGTGCTCCACGTCACTCGGCATCAGGGAAATACAAATCAAAACCACAATGAGATATCACCTCACACCAGTCAGAATGGCTAAAATTAACAAGTCAGGAAATGACAGATGCTGGCGAGGATGTGGAGAAAGGGGAACCCTCCTCCACTGTTGGTGGGAATGCAAGCTGGTGCAACCACTCTGGAAAACAGCATGGAGGTTCCTCAAAAGGTTGAAAATAGAACTACCCTATGACCCAGCAATTGCACTACTGGGTATTTACCCTAAAGATACAAACATAGTGATCCGAAGGGGCACGTGTACCCGAATGTTTATAGCAGCAATGTCTACAATAGCCAGACTATGGAAAGAACCTAGATGTCCATCAACAGATGAATGGATAAAGAAGATGTGGTATATATACACAATGGAATACTATGCAGCCATCAAAAGAAATGAAATCTTGCCATTTGCGATGACGTGGATGGAACTAGAGCGTATCATGCTTAGTGAAATAAGTCAATCGGAGAAAGACAACTATCATATGATCTCCCTGATATGAGGACATGGAGAAGCAACATGGGGGGGTAGGGGGATAGGAGAAGAATAAATGAAACAAGATGGGATTGGGAGGGAGACAAACCATAAATGACTCTTAATCTCACAAAACAAACTGGGGGTTGCTGGGGGGAGGTGGGATTGGGAGAGGGGGAGCGGGCTATGGACATTGGGGAGGGGAGGGGAACCATAAGAGACTATGGACTCTGAAAAACAACCTGAGGGTTTTGAAGGGTCAGGGGTGGGAGGTTGGGGGAACAGGTGGTGGGTAATGGGGAGGGCACGTTTTGCATGGAGCACTGGGTGTTGTGCAAAAAGAATGAATACTGTTACGCTGAAAAAATAAATAAAATGGAAAAAAAAAAAAGAAATACTAAAGGGAGTTCTTTGAATAGAAATAAAAGAACATTAATTAGCATCATAAAATATTAAAAATTATCATAAATCTCACTGATAATGGTAAATGTGTAGTCATATATTCTGCAATATGATAACAGTGGTGCATAACTTACTTAAAACTTTAGTTTAAAAATTATAGAAATGAGGTGTGCCTAGGTGGCTCCATTAGTTAAGCAGCTGACCAGCTCAGGTCATGATCACAGGCCTACGGGTCCTACAGGGATCAGCTCTGTGTTCAGTACAGAGTCTGTTTCATATTCCCTCTCTATCTCAAATAAATGAATAAAATCTTTTTAAAAAGTATAGAAATGAATACAGTAAAAATAACTATAATTACAATAATCCGTTACTAGTTACACAATATAAAAAATGTGTGCATTGGAACAGCAATAACCTCAAATGTCAGGAGGAGGAGAAGTAGAAGTTTAAAGTTTATAAACTTTATTATTTTTAAATTCTATTTGAATTAAGTTGTTATCAATTTAAAATAGGGTACTGTAAATTTATGATACCTTATATAAGCTTCATGGTAACCACAAAGGGAAATTTGTAGTAATTACACAAAAGAACACAAGAAGTCAAGCATACTGATACCGAAAGACATCAAAACACACACACACACACACACACACACACACACACACACACTCCACACAGCAGGTTGGAAACAATGGATCTACAAAACAACAAGAAAGTAATTAATAAAGTGGCATTAGCAAGCTTTTATCCATCAATAGGATTGATTTGGATTAAACATAAGTGGATTAAATTCTTCAATTAAAAGAAGACTCTGAATAGCCAAAGAAATCCTGAGAAAGAACAAAGTAGGAGGCATCACACTTCTTGATTTTAAGCTATACTGTTAAGCTGTAGTCATCAAAACAGTACGGTACTGGCATAAAAACAGACAAGCAGACCAATAGAACAGAACTGATAGTCCAGATATATACCCAAGTGTATACAGTCAACAAATATTTGAGAAGATAACCAAGAATCATCAATGGAGGAAAAAAGTCTGTCTCTTAAATTAATGGTGCTGGGATAGCTGGACATTTACATCTCAAAGAATGAAACAACCCATATCTTATACTACTCACAAAAATAAAATTGAACTTGGTTAAAGACTTAAAGTATAAGAGCTGAAACATTGAAACTTCCAGTAGAACACATAAAAACCAAGTTCCTTGACCATGGGTTTTGGTAATAATTTTTTGATTATAACATCTAAAGCACAAGCAACAAAATAAAAAATAAACAAATAGGATTACATGAAACTAAAATGTTCTGCACAGCAAAAAAAAAAAAATCAACAAAGTGAAAGCACAATTTATGGAATGAGAAAAGTATTTGCAAACTATATATCTGATAAAGGGTTAATATCCAAAATATATAAAGAATTCATATAACCCTATAGCAAAAAGACAACCCAATTTAAAAAGGGACAAAAGACCAGAATAGACATTTATCTAAAGAAGGTATATGAAATTCCAATAGGTAAATGGAAAGATGCTCAACATCACTAGTCATTCAGGAAATGCTAATTAAAACCAAAATGAGATAACATTTAACACTTGTTAAAATAGCCATCATCAAAAAGACAAGACAAATCCGGACATGGATGTGGAGAAAAGGGAATCCTTATGTACTGTTGGTGGGAATGCAAACTGCTACAACTGCCGAGGAAAACAGTATGAGGGTCTTTGAAAAATTAAAAATAGAACTACCATAGGATCCAGCAATTCTACTCCTGCAAATATATACAAAGGAAATGAAAACATTAACTTGAAAAGGTATCTGCACTCCCATGTTCATAGCAGCATTATTTACAATACCCAAGACATGAAAACGACTTAAGTGTCCACTGA
Source organism: Meles meles (assembly GCF_922984935.1). Lineage (NCBI taxonomy): Eukaryota > Metazoa > Chordata > Mammalia > Carnivora > Mustelidae > Meles > Meles meles. Next base: position 122,903,326 of record NC_060069.1, read on the forward strand.
TGAATGACTGGATAAAGAACTTGTGGCATACTTATATGATAGAATATTATTCAGCCATAATAAAAAAGGAAATCTTATCTTTTGCAAGAACATGAATGGACTTTGAAGACATTATGCTAAATGAAATAAGTCAGACCAAGAAAGACAAATACTTATGATCTCACTCATATGCAGAATCTAAAGCAAGCAAACAAACAAACTCACAGAAAAAGAGAACAGATTTGTCATTACCAGAGGTGGAAGTGAGGGTGGAGGGAATTAGAGAAAAGTGTTCAAAAGGTACATACTTCCAGTTATAACTAAGTACTAGGGATGTAATGGTCAACACGGTGCCTATAGCTAACAGTGCTGTATAATGTATAGGAAAGCTGTTAAGACAATCTTAAGGGTTCTCATTACCAGGAGAAAAAATTTTTTCTTTATTTCTTTTTATTGTAACTACATGAAAAGATGGATGTTAGCTAAACCTATTGTGATATTCATTTCACAATATATGTAAATCAAACAATCATGCTGTACTCTTTTAACTAATACAGTGATGTATATCAACTATTTTTCAATAAAACTGGGAAAAATAAAAAGCTGAGTGGTCCCATGTAGTTAATATGGAGGGGCATCAAATGGAAGACTGTATCCTCGAAGGACTGCCTCTCAAGGAGCCACATTAGCTTTGAAGTTTTACCTAAGCAGAAACCAATTCTCATCATTTTGGTCTATTAAGAGCAGGGGTCGGTCTGCTACGGCACCTAGTGTTACCTTACTCCTGCTTTACAGGGGTTCTCAAACTTCAGCATACATCAAAATCACCTGGAGGGCTTAGGAAAACACATCAAAGGGTCCCACCCCAGAGTTTGTGAATCAGGGAGTCTGGGGTGAGACCCAAACATCTGTATTTCTAACCAGTTCCCGTCTGCGGTCTTTGGCACCACACTTTAAGAATTGCTTCTTTAGCTATTACAATATGCTTAGGGTAAATATAAATTATTATTTTTATTGGCTACTGGGACTTTAAAGTATAAAAGAGCTTTCCTTATTTTTCGCACCCTCCCACAGTTCTTTTGGAAGCACTCAGGTAAGAATTTGAACTGATGTCTAAAATGTGTAAAAGTGTCAGAAATCTAGAATCAGCCTAAATTTGTTTTTAATTTCTACTCTTCCTTCCATAAACAATTCTTTCTTTATTAAACTAAAGGACACATTTTCAGAGCATATTAATGAGAAGTTATCATTATTAAATGCATTATGAATTCCTAATTAGACTGAATTTATCAGTATTTTTCTTCTGTTTTCCTCAATAACCTAACATCCTAGTTACATGCTGGTTCCTGCAACTCCTCTTAAACTTATGTGAGCCTTTTCAACACCCGCTTACCTTCTTCCCTTTGATTGCCATCTCTTTTAACTCCAAGGCCCTTTAAATGCTTTTTAGGCTCTCCTGAGCATTTGTAAACGACAGGGAACCCAGTTACTGCCTTTAGAACCTTCAAATCTCTCAGAAACTGAAATATCCAATTATTGCTTGAGTTCTTGTTTTTGCTTTCTTAGACTATCCTCTGCCACTCCATAAATATTTGAACACAATGCAATCATTTAAAGATTCACAACAATTGATTTGCCAGTTTCTTTAGGAGGTTTCAAAAGGGCATATGTTTTTAAATCAAACTATAAAAACAGCAAGAATAGTGTATTTTTTTTCTCATAGATGCTCTGCTACAGGTTATGGAACCAAATTCTAAGGATATACACAAACCTTTTAGTTAAATATGTATATGTAAAAAATATGTGTATGTATGAGTCTATCTACCTATACATATGTACTTATATAGAGAGAGGAGAGATATAACTATAAATATAATATAAAACACCAAATTTCTCTAAAGAAAATGATTCAAAATCAGCTTATCTCCTCTGTGAAATGGGGACAATACAATACTCACTCATACTGTTTTATAATAATTAAATGAGAAAAGACATAAAATATTGTCTGACACATAGTAGTCAAAAGTGTTAGCTACTGGGCGCTTGGGTGGCTCAGTGGGTTAAGCCGCTGCCTTCAGCTCAGGTCATGATCTCAGGGTCCTGGGATCGAGTCCCACATCGGGCTCTCTGCTCAGCAGAGAGCCTGCTTCCCTTCCTCTCTTTCTGCCTGCCTCTCTTGTGATTTCTCTCTGTCAAATAAATAAATAAAATCTTAAAAAAAAAAAAAAAGTGTTAGCTACTACTCCCTACTCCTGCTATACTAAGTGGGCATGTTAAGGACCAGTGACTTCTACTGATGACTAGCAATGTCCCAAGTCTCCCCTGTATTCTAGAAGTGAGTTAGTCTTTTGGGATTATTGTTAATCTAAGACTGGACATAAGGGCCTATCTCTTTGGTGTAAGGAGCTAAGTCTCTACAAATTTGTAGGATAAAGAATTTAGAGGTTGCCAGACCAAAACAAAACAAGAAAACAAAAAAACACACAAGTAAAATAATTCCAGAGATACCAGAAAAAGGCTTTTGTCTAAAAACATAAAAGCCTACTGATACATAGAATTATTTAAATAAATACTTTTTTAAAAGATTTTATTTTATTTATGTGACAGAGAGAGACACAACGAGAGAGGGAACACAAGCAGGGGGAGTGGGAGAGGGAGAAACAATATTCCCACCCAGCAGGAAGCCCAATGTGGGACTCGACCCAGGACCCTGGGATCACGACCTGATGGCTTAATGACTAAGCCATCCAAGCATTCGTAAATAATTTTTTTTAAGTGGCTTCATTCCAAGACATACAGATGGCTAACAGGCACATGAAAAGGTACTCAACCTCACTAACTTTAGGAAAATAAAATCAAAACTACAATGAATGACAATGAGATATCACTGCACACCAGTCAGAATGGCTAAAATTAACGACAGAGGAAACAACAGGTGTTGGTGAGGGTGCAGGAAAAGAGGAACCTCTTGCACTGTTGGTGGGAATGCAAACAATCTGGAAAACAGTATGGAGGTTCCTCAAGAAGTTAAAAATAGAACTATGATCTGAAATTGCACTACTAGATATTTACCTAAAGGACACAAAAATACTAATTTGAAGGGATATAGGCACCCTGATGTTTATAGCAGCATTATTTATAATAGCCACATTAGGGAAACAGCCCAAGTGTCCATCCACTGTGAATGGATAAAGAGGTGGTGTATATTATACTATATACCATATATATATGGTATATAGTATAAACAAAATAAGTCAGGGAAGGACAAATACCGTATGATTTCACTTACACGTGGAATTTAAGAAACAAAACAAATGAGCAAAGGGAAAGTAAAAAGAGAGTAAGAGACAAACCAAGAACCAGATTCTTACCTACAGAGAAAGAACTGAGGGTTACCAGAAGGGAGGTAGGTGGGAGGGATGGGCTAGATGGGTGATGAGCATTAAAGGAGGGCACTTGCTGTGCTGAGCACTGGGTGTTGTATGTAAGTGGCAAATCACTAAATTCTACACCTGAAACTAATATTACACTCTATGTTAGCTAACTGGAATTTAAATAAAAACTTGGGGAAAAAAGTCTCTTCACTCCAGTTTTTCTTAAGGTTTAACAAACAGTGTTTGAATGGTCCATAGTCCTTCCTTCAGAACTGGCAGTAGGAAGAGAATAGGCAGAAGAGGAGGGAGTGAGTTATCCACAGGAAGGGTAGAGACTTGGAACCCCTAAGCAGAAATAGTGAATGAAGACGAGACTGGCAGTCGGGTTTAGTTGTAGCGGTGGTTGCCATTATGTTTGGATTGGCTTTTCCTGCATGGCCATTAACTTGGCGATCTGTAGTAGTAAAAGCCTATGAGACATTGGCTTCTTAAAACCCAGTGACATTATTATTAAAAGTTTCCTGCAGCCATTTCCACTCTCTAAACTAGCTTTAAAGCATGCATTAATGTGTGTATAGGCGGATAAAGATAACCACAGGGAACAAAGAACTATGCAGGAACTGTGGTGGGAAAAACTAGTTGTCTAACATTAGGCCTTACCTATATTACGCAAGTAGACTGAATCACCTTAAACCTCAGTAGATATTTTTCTGTTCTCATTATAAAATAACATTATTGCTTTCACCTTTAATTTTAAAAAATTAAATTCATATTTTCCTTGTTTAGGAAAATATTAAGGAAACTTTTAAGACTCCATAATTAGGGAAGATACAATTTATAGGGAGAAAAGAATGAGGAATATACAAACTAGTATATAAAAAGAAGCCAGGAATGAAGTCAAATAACATATATCATAAATAGCTTTATGTATGAGTTTTAACAAGGGTACAAGTTTGGGGAGAATTATAGCTTATTTTCATGAGAATTCAAATGCAATAATGTATATAAAAGTGCTTTACATTCTGTATGGCACTATGGAGTGCTACTTAGTTTTTAATGAAATAGTGTAGAATATTTCAGTAGATGCATTACTTCATTCTCTTCCCCAGCCCATCTAGGATCAGTATTTGCACACTCGGGGACTTTCCTGTGCTTATTTCTCAAAGCAGATAAGAAAAGAAAAGAGCTTAATTTCTGAAAGCCTTGGTACTATATTTGCATTGAGAACTTGGGCATCCATAAATTTGAATTGTTTAGAAAAAGGATCCACATGCTTCTTGCCTTTTACTTACTTCACTTTCTCAAAGAAGTTCCAAAAGCTTCTCAACTACTAAACAGCTCTATATATATATATTTATATAATCTAGAAATTATACTAATATAAGTCTAATTATTTGCCATAAAATATCCACATGAGCATTAAAAATTCAAAAGTATTTTTAAAATCATATTTTACATTCTTCCTAATATAAAACATTTGAAAACATAATCAAAGCAATAATTCAAAACCTATTTCCACTCTAATATATGCCTGGGATCATTGACCCCGTATATGTGCACACAGGCATGCAGGAGAAACACCTGGGCCATGCCAGAATTGAAATAAAACTGTACCACCTGGGAAAAAAAAATGCACATATCTCTAATACCTCAACATACCAGAAAACCTAACAGAATTCATATGTGTAACAAAATTATTCTCATAAGCATCAGCTCTTTCCTCTTTAACAGCTCTAGAACATAGAAAAGTTCTGGGTGCCATTTGGCAGAGGCTGTTTTTTTGTTTTTTGTTTGTTTTTTTTTTAAAGATTTTATTTATTTATTTGACAGAGAGAGAGGTCACAAGTAGGCAGAGAGGCAGGCAGAGAGAGAGGAGGAAGCAGGCTCCCCGCGGAGCAGAGAGCCTGATGCGGGGCTCGATCCCAGGACCCTGAGATCATGACCTGAACCGAAGGCAGCGGCTTAATCCACTGAGCCACCCAGGCGCCCCGAGGCTGTTTTTTTTTTATTTGTTTTGTTTTGTTTTGTTTTTCATTGTTTTGTTTTATTTTGTTTTGTGCCTGGCACACAGACAGAATGCAAACCTACATCCTTGACACGATCTGGTGTGATGCTCCATCCAGGTGGCTCAGTCCAATTCCTTCCCACTCTTTTCATATTAAGTCTTCCTGAATGGATGGTTTGAAATTTTCTCAGTACCAGGGAACTACCCTCATCCCCAATGTAATTCAAATTTAAATTAGAACATATTTTCTAGAGAAAAAGAAATGTTTGAGGGCAATGCCCATATTCAATATTATTTGCTATGCTGTCACTCAAAATAATTGTGAAATTATGCAGTGACTTGAAATCATTTCATTATAATGCATGTTTCCCCCTATCTTCAAGAGTCCAAAGAGTCACAGCACTTGATTGAAGTCCTAAGAACATTTAAATTTCATCAAACCCCATTGCTCTCAATTAATGTATTCACCCCAGCATGTTTATCCACCTCTGAACTTCCTCTATTGATTTAACTAAAGGTGTTTGGGGTTATCTCATCACTAGCTCCATAAAACCCAAATTGCTCCTTCTTCTACTTCTTTTAAGGTTCTCATTCTAGTGGACTGTTAGTCCTCAGTAAATTGCATTGATGGGAATTTTAACCCTGCCCTGGCTGTGAAGACAGACACGGGCTCTTAAGATTTGTTATGTAGCTCCTAAGCTCTCCCCAGTCTGCTCTCCACTTCTATCCCTAAGGTTACCTGTGGGCTGCTGCAGCCTCCTCTGCAGGGATGGATTCTCTGCTTCAGTGTGAGTCTCTTATGCTGAAGCCACAGGTGCTCCATCCAGGGATCTTTCCTATCACTGTCAATGTTCATACCACGCCCCCAGCTCCTGGGAACGGGGCTCCCTCTCTGCATACCCAGGCTGATTCATTGCTGTTGCACCCTCAGTTCTCCAGGATACACTATCCTCTCTTCCCTGAAAAAATGTATTTCTCTAAGCCTATTTAACACTAGTTTACTCAAGCGACTGTTTTAATCTTGCTCTGAAGTCTTTTCTAAGAGGAAGACAGGAAGTTATTTCACTTTGGTCTGACCTCTGGCATGGCTGAATCCACTCTCTCCTTCAAAGTAACTTAAATTTTTACATTGTACTATATACCCACACTTAAACACACCTTTATTTCATATACATTTTTGTAGGTTACTATGATATGATCAAAAACACTAATATGAGAAAGATCATGTTTGTATAAATCTTCATGGGACATGTGCAATCTCATGTTCAGACAGGTATTTGTGTATTGATGTTTTCCCAAAGATATTCGTAAGAAACCCTGGGATGAGAATATATGTGAAGTTCAAGAATCAAGCTGACACTTCCCAAATCACTATAAAGATAAACTACTTTGTAAAAATACCCTGCAAAATTATTATTCACAAAATACTACTTAAATAAACTTAATAAACTCCTGAACATTAGAATTTTAAAAACATATTCAACATTAACTATAATCAAAATATTAATGTAAAGAAAAATAATGTCTTAAGAAATATACAGTAAAAAAATGGAAAAAAATTAAACCAAATAGTTGCAGAAAAAAAGTGTACATAAAATTTGATTTAAAATGGGGTGCCTGGATGTTGAGTTTGAGGAGTTCTTTTTTTTTTTTTTTTAAAGATTTTATTTATTTATTTGACAGAGAGAGATCACAAGTAGGCAGAGAGACAGGCAGAGTGAGAGAGAGGGAAGCAGGCTCCCTGCTGAACAGAGAGCCCGATGTGGGGCTCGATCCCAGGACCCTGAGATCATGACCTGAGCCGAAGGCAGTGGCTTAATCCACTGAGCCACCCAGGTGCCCCAGTTTGAGTTCTTTATAGATCTTGTATATCAGCCCTTTGTCTGAAGTGTCATTTGCAAATGTCTTCTCCCATTCTGTGGGTTGCCTCTTTGTTTCGTTGACTGTTTCCTTTGCTGTGCAGAAGCTTTTTATCTTGATGAAGTCCCCAAAGTTCATTTTCGTTTTTGTTTCCTTTGCCTTTGGAGACATGTTTTAAGAAATTAAAAATAGAGCTACCCTGTGATCCTTCAATTGCACTACTGTGTTTTTACCCCAAAGATACAGATGTAGTGAAAAGAAGGGCCATATGTACCCCAGTGGTCAGAGCAGCAATGGCCACAATCGCCAAACTGTGGAAAGAGCCAAGATGCCCTTCAAAAGACGAATGAATAAAGAAGATATGGTCCATATATACAATGGAACATTATTCCTCCATCAGAAAGGATGAATACCCAACTTTTGTATCAACATGGACGGGACTAGAGGAGATTATGCTGAATGAAATAAGTCAAGGTTTCACTTATTTGTAGAACATAAGGAATAATATAGAGGACTTTGGGAGAAGGAAAAGAAAAGTGCATTGGGGGAAATTGGAGGGAGAAATGAAGCATGAGAGACTGTGGACTCTGAGAAACAAACTGAGGGTTTTAGGGAGGGGGTGGGGGATAGGTGAGCCTGGTGGTGGGTATTATGGAGGGCATGTATTGCATGGAGCACTGGGTGTGGTGCATAAACAATGAATGTTGGAACACTGCAAAAATAAAATTAAATTTAAAAAATAAAAAATTAAAATAAAAAAATAAAATGGGGTGTCTGGGTGGCTCAGTGGGTTAAGTGTCTGATTCTTTGGCTCAGGTCATGTTCTCAGGGTCCTGAGATGGAGCCACACCTAAGGCTCCATGCACTCACCACAGAATCTGCTTGAGATTTTCTTTATTACTCTCCCTCTGCCCCTTTCCCCCACCATGGTCTCATGCACACACTTAATCAATCAATCAATCAATAAAATCTTTAAAAATATTGATTTATACTGTTCCTTAATGTTAATAACTATACAAAATCCATAACCTGGGGCTACTGGGTGGTTCAGTTGGTTAGGTGGCCCACACTTAATTTCTGCTCAAGTCATGACCTCAGGGTCCTAGGATTGAGCCCAGTGTGGGGCTCTGTACTCTGCTTGAGGATTCTGCTTGAGGATTCTCTCTCTCCCATTCTCTCTCTCTCTCTCCCTCCCTCCCTCTGCCCTTCCCTCTGCTCTCACTTTTTCTATAAAATAAATAAGTTTTTTTTTTAATTCTCTCTCTCCCTCTCTCTCTGCCTCCCTTTCCCCCACTCACTTGTACTCTTTCTCAAAAAAAAATAAAAAAATAAAAAAATAAAATTCATAACCTGAATCATACACACATAAATAGTTTGGAATTGTATCAATTAAAATTGTGTGAATTCTTGAGCTAAAAACTCAAAATAACAGTAGCTTAAGCAAGAAAGTGTACATCTTTTATATAATCAAAACCAGTTTAAGTCTAATATAAAAGTTTCATAATCATTATGTTTTCAAATTCCTTTGATAACATTGTCCTATGATCCTCCACACATGGTTACACTTCATGGTCAAAAGGAGCTGCTAAAACTGGACCCTCACATATGCATTTCAGCATATATGTTTCAGCCTACAAGAAGGAAACAAGGATGCTCATTCCTATTACAAATACTTGCCAGAAGTCCCAACCTCCCATTGGCTAGAATTAATCATCTGTTCTCACCTAACTACAAGGGACTCTGAGAAATAGATTTATTGTGTCTGGTAAAAATCAGAGTCCCATTACTGAAAAAGAAACTGAAAGTAGTTACTGGGGGACAACCAGCAATCTCTACCACGAGACCATAATTCTAAGTTTTACATTTGAACACAAAACTGGTCTTCCACTTTCCTCTACAAAATGATGTAAGTGACCTAATTCAAGGCAACATCAGAGACTGACTCCCAGGACTTCTGTGAGATCTACTGATGAGAACTCTCCTGTGCTGGACTTTTGAAATCATCTTGCTCTGACCTGAGGCCAGTGGGGCTACTGATCAGAAACAAGAGCCAAGATGTAGTCTTGGTGCTTTCATTTGAGCTTTGAATCAAACTATGTCTAGAACCAGTCCTACCTCTATGTGTCAGTAAAGTAGACAGACATAGATGTCTGTCAATTTTTGTCAAGATTTTCAAACTTCCACTAGGCCCAATATATACAAGGGAATAGTCCATATTCACAGAGCTAGTGTGTGTCTGTTTATCTTACTGGGGTTTACATATTAAGGTGATGCTACATTTGCAAAATCACAATCAAAACATTGATATAAAGAAAAATGTCCTATATATTAGGTTTTAATGTTTTCTTTTTTTGTATATTCCAGACAAATACTGTCCAGTATAAATATAATGCAAGCCACATATGTGAGCCATATATGTGATTTTAAATTTTCTCACGTTATGTTTAAAAGGTAAAAAGAAACACATTAATTTATTTAACTCAAATGTCAAAATCCTAACATATAATCAATATAAAAACAATTTTTTAAAGATTTTATTTATTTGACAAGAGAGAGATATTGCAGAGATATAGGCAGAGAGGCAGGCAGAGAGAGAGAGAGAAGCAGGCTCCCTGCTGAGCAGAAAGCCCGATGTGGGGCTCGATCCCAGGACCCTGAGATCATGACCTGAGCCGAAGGCAGAGGCTTAACCCACTGAGCCACCCAGGTGCCCCATAAAAATTATTTTTAAATGTTAACTTTTTTTTTAGCCCTATTACTGAGAAATCTAGTTGTATATTTTATTATTTAGAGTCCATCTCAAGTCAAACTAAGACACATTTCAAGTGCTCAGTGGTCACATGTGGCCAGTGGCTACCATCGTGTAGCATCATTCTAGCACAAGTTAATTCATAGGAATGATCAATCTGTTCATAAACAGTGGGGAAAAGAAAAAAGCTTACTATAAACCAATCTGATAAGTTTGATGGGAAAGGATAGGTATCTGTGGGAAGTGTGATTATTCTTTTACCTCTTTAGGTTTCCTTAAATCTATTTTGGTCATTGTTTTTTTTCTGTATAAAGATTTAAAAATGTATTGGCATAAATTTGCCCATTGGTTAGAAAAATCAACAGAGCTGCTTTGGTTGAAGGTAACTGAAAACTCAGGTTCAACCAACCTGAAGGAGGGGGAAAAAAAATGCAACGGGATGTATAATTATAAAGTCCATGAGTAACATTAGTTCCACAAGATACAGGGACTCAACTATATTGTAATCTGGGTTGGTTTCACCTTCAGTAAGGCAGACAATTCTAGATTTATGTATACTTATTTCAAATTCAGGAGAAAAAAAAAGAGCAGCATTTCCTGGGTCAGTAAAAAAAACCCAGTTTGTTTCCTATTGGCCTAAATTGATTCACATGCCTCATTCCTGAAGCAATTTGGGAGGCTGAGGTACAAATTGGCAGATTGAGGTATTTTATCATCTTAGGCCATAGGTCAAATACTGGAGCTGGTGATAGAAACTGTCTCTCCTTGAATAAAATGTGGGCAATGGGTATTTTGTCAAAGAAAAATTGGAAGAAGAGATGCAAGACTGAAAAAAAGGCAGATTTCTACGCCATCCCATTTAACTGTCTTTGATGTTCTTTTATATCTGTGGTTACATTCATTTTCTCAATGACAGTATTGTGCATTTGGAATTCTCTCCATTTCTCTTACCTAAAATTACTAAGTTATAAGTATATTATTACAGTTTTTCAAGAATTGAGGTGAATCCATCACTTTTTTGGTCTTCTTTGTAGATAGTGTTTTTAACTCATGTGTTTTTTTTGTTGTTGTTGTTTTTTTAAGACTATTTATTTATTTATTTATTTATTTGACAGAGAGAGATCACAAGTAGACAGAGAGGCAGGCAAAGAGAGAGAGAGAGGGAAGCAGGCTCCCTGCTGAGCAGAGAGCCCGATGCGGGACACGATCCCAGGACCCTGAGATCATGACCTGAGCTGAAGGCAGCAGCTTAACCCACTGAGCCACCCAGGCGCCCTTTAACTCATGTTTTATTAATGCCTCCTTGTTGTGTTTGTTTTCCAGTAACTTCTGTATTGCTTGAATTTGTAGTAGTAATCAGGAAAGAATTTGGTGATTTGACTCCTGTGCTGAGCCATGTAATTATTTTCCACATGTTTATTGTATCATCCTAACATTACATGTGGCCCCTTTGCTTTATTGTCTCTGTTCTGAACAACTCATAATATTAATATGAGGAGACTGCCATGGCAAATTCTGGCTTTAGTTGTAAATTACTTATCTTCATGTGGAACTAAATGATTACATGTGGCTTTTATTTCCTTTGTTATCTTGGTTTTACTAACTTTTACAATAACTGTATATGATATTATAATCAGAATATAATAAATGCTACTTAAAAAATTTTAAGCATATCCTAAACAATATTTCTAATCATTCCATAATATTCTTACTTTGTACATAGTCTTTTCTATTAAGTCTACAATAAGTGGTTGTAAAAAAAGTACTGTTCTCTAAAACTTCCTTCTGAAAAAAATTAAAACTAAACCATATAAAAAACCCGATATTTTTTCCTATTCTTTTGTGTCTGTCTAGGTGCTTGGGAAGGGAATTTTTCTAAGGATTCTTTTCAATTTTTTTTTTTTCTGTAGTCTCTTGCCCAAAGTTGGGAATCAATGCATTCAATCATCTGAGGTCTTATCTAGCTTTTATTTTCTTGAATTCTCATGTTTATTTATTTTTGCTCTGTAACTGCAGTTTTCACATTTTGCTTGTATAGCTGATTTGGAAAAAAATCAGCCCTAACTGTGCTGAAACTAGTTCTCTAATATACAAGTCTCCCGCTGTGTTTTTTCCGTTAGTAAGCCAAACTGCCCATTTCCCAACTGACGTTTTTCTCTGAAACTTTCAATTAATGGGCTTTATTAAAGTAATTCTGACTTATACAAGCATAGCACTTTATAGATTTCTTATGTGACTTTCTTCTCATACTTAGATGTGGGAACTGTTTCCTTATTTATTAAGGAGAAGCTAAGACATATTTAATTTTATTTTAAATAATTTTTCTTCTGCTGCTGAGCATGAGGTATCATGTTCTATTCCTCTGCAGTAGTCTATAAAGGGGTGTTTGGCCCTCTACCCCTTGGGAAGAACCACTGCTTCTACATAGTTTGAATAAAACCCTGTAGGTGTAAAGTTATATTGATACACATATCTTCAATTATATAATATGAAGACACAAGCCTTAGTTTCACAGGAAAGTTATTTTGTTCTGTACAGTGAAAATACTAATTCTGGTGTCCTTACTGTCATCAAATACTAAACTGGCTTAATTTGAGTGAGGAAACATTATTTAATGTGAAGTAATATTTCATTTCTTAACATCTTTTTAGTTGACAAAGATTTTTGTACAGTCATGAACAATTAACAATAGATTAACATGAGGTTGTCATATTGGAGAGTTTTCATAATTACACAACTAAAAAGACTTGGCATTTTGTGCTGATTCATTCAATCCCCATTCCAGCATCTGCTTTGTGCCAGGTGCCCTCTTATGTTCTAGAAATTTTGCAGTGGGGGGGAAAAAAAGGGGGGGGGGGAGAAAGAAAGAAACACTTCATGTTTCCTGCCTTTGTGGGTCTTGGAGAAGAGTGAATGAGGATAATGAATGTATGCTTAAGCAAAGAATGATTTAATTAAATGTTCTCTAAAGAAAAAGTACATGGTACTAGAGAAAAAGTAACAGGGTTGCTAATGTGGAAGTGATCCTTTAGCTGAGACATGATTAGGAGTTGTCCAAGGCAATGAGAAGCAAGAGTGTTCCTGCCAGAAGGAACAACATGTGTGAAGGGCCTGAAGCAAGAAGGACCATAGCTTGATTGGGAAATAGAGAGATGGACCATGTTATTGAAATAGTTAAGTATCAAATAATAGAAGTGGTATGAGATAAAGAGCGAAGCTTCTGATGCTAAATGTTTTGGTTCAAAATCGTTCTCCACATTTGTATTTCTTTTTTTTTTTTTAATTTATTTTTTCAGCGTAACAGTATTCATTGTTTTTGCACAACACCCAGTGCTCCATGCAAAACGTGCCCTCCCTATTACCCACCACCTGTTCCCCCAACCTCCCACCCCTGACCCTTCAAAACCCTCAGGTTGTTTTTCAGAGTACATAGTCTCTTATGGTTCACCTCCCCTTCCAATTTTTTTTTTTTATAAACATATAATGTATTTTTATCCCCAGGGGTACAGGTCTGTGAATCGCCAGGTTTACACACTTCACAGCACTCACGATAGCACATACCCTCCCCAATGTCCATAACCCCCTCCCCCTCTCCCAACCCCACCTCCCCCCAGCAACCCCCAGTTTGTTTTGTGAGATTAAGAGTCATTTATGGTTTGTCTCCCTCCCAATCCCATCTTGTTTCATTTATTCTTCTCCTATCCCCCTAACCCCCCATGTTGCTTCTCCATGTCCTCATATCAGGGAGATCATATGATAGTTGTCTTTCTCCGATTGACTTATTTCACTAAGCATGATACCATCTAGTTCCATCCACGTCATTGCAAATGGCAAGATTTCATTTCTTTTGATGGCTGCATAGTATTCCATTGTGTATATATACCACCTTTTCTTTATCCATTCATCTGTTGATGGACATCTAGGTTCTTTCCATAGTTTGGCTATTGTAGACATTGCTGCTATAAACATTCGGGTACACGTGCCCCTTCGGATCACTATGTGTGTATTTTTAGGGTAAATACCCAGTAGTGCAATTGCTGGGTCATAGGGTAGTTCTATTTTCAACATTTTGAGGAACCTCCATGCTGTTTTCTAGAGTGGTTGCACCAGCTTGCATTCCCACCAACAGTGGAGGAGGGTTCCCCTTTCTCCGCATCCTCGCCAGCATCTGTCATTTCCTGACTTGTTAATTTTAGCCATTCTGACTGGTGTGAGGTGATATCTCCTTGTGGTTTTGATTTGTATTTCCCTGATGCCAAGTGACGTGGAGCACTTTTTCATATGTCTGTAGGATTCAACAGTACATTAAAAGGATTATTCACCACGATCAAGTGGGATTTATTCCAGGGCTGCAGGGTTGGTTCAACATCCGCAAATCAATCAATGTGATAGAACACATTAATAAAAGAAAGAGCAAGAACCATATGATACTCTCAATAGATGCTGAAAAAGCATTTGACAAAGTGCAGCATCCTTTCCTGATCAAAACTCTTCAAAGTGTAGGGATAGAGGGCACATACCTCAATATTATCAAAGCCATCTATGAAAAACCCACTGCAAATATCATTCTCAATGGAGAAAAACTGAAAGCTTTTCCGCTAAGGTCAGGAAAACGGCAGGGATGTCCATTATCACCACTGCTATTCAACATAGCACATTTGTATTTCTTAATGCCTGCTAATATCACAGCCCCTAAGAAATCATTAATCAGCGTACACATATAAATCTCATCTTCCCCCAAACACCTACTATCGTTTACCCAAGCATTCTAGAGTATTTCATCACCCTCTCCTCTGACCATGAGTGCTGTCCATCTCCCAGGGGGCAAAATCGTCCCCCAAATTCAGGCCAGACCCAGCACCAAATACAGAAGCCCTCTGATGCCTTATCCCTCTCCCCAGGCTTCCAATTGCCTTATCACTTTCTCAGTCTTTTATCCTACATAAATTGTTAAGCTCCAGGTGGTTTAATCTTTCCTTACTTACAGAAAAATGATGCGGTTTATAGCAAGAAAAATAATTAGCACATTTATCAGTAATAATTGATTCCTAGAAGCCAGAAGTCAATCCGGAAGTCTCCGCTTCCAGAGATTAGGATGTCACTGACAAATAGAAGCAAAAATGTAATTATTTTAAGATTAGGTCTCAAAACTCTCTTCCCACAAAATCCCTGGATGCACCAGGCCTAGTTCTTTGGCAACGCTGTGTACTGATTAACCATCCATGCCTCTTACTTACCTCTAGCCCTTTGTTCATTCTTCAGGAGAAAGCTTCCCTAGTAATCTGTTCTCAACTCTGTTCTTCCCCTCTGCTCTTTCTTTCGAACTGACCATACCATCTGGATTTACTTCATTGCACCTTAAACTAAACTCTCCACAGTCATTTTCCTGCATCTTCAAACCTCACTGCTCACACCTGAAAAAGCTTCTTTCCACTCATGTTTTCCACCAGCCTTCCACTTGATTTCTCCCTTCTCCTTTATACAAAAGTATTGAAAAGTCTATCTTTGCTAACTGTCTTCAATCCTTAACATATTATTTATTCCTAAATCATGATATCCTTATTCTTACCTACACCCCCTCCCCAACTCTTTAAAACTGCTGTCTCAAAATTCACCTGGTTCTCTTGTTCCACAATCAAGTAGAAATTTCTTAGGCCTTGACTTACTTCTCTCTGGGAGGCACTTGACTATCCTCTTCTAGCACCTTATTTTTTTTTTTTCCGACTTCCGTGACATGATACTATCCTGGGTTCTTTGATTTTTCTTGTCTTTTTAAGTAACTGATTAATCTTATAAAAATTTGTACTCATTTACTATACCTTGTAAATCAAATAACATCATATCAATATTCAAAATATCAACATTCAATGAATATCTAAATCATTGTTTACATTTTTTAATATCTGTTTCATTCTTAACTTTCTTATTTCTTTTTTCTTCAATTTGGTACACTTATTTCTAGCCTCAAGTATCTAACACTTATGAGATGTATTTTTCAGTCATCCTTTTTGCTCTTTAAGATTATGTTTCCGTTCTGACACATCCCACAGGCTGTGAAAACCAGTATATACACTCACATTTATAGTAAACACTCACTATTCTCAATAGTATTTTCTCTTTGGCTCAAGAGTTAGTTATAAAGATACTTTTTATGCTTCCTGGACAGTAGAAAGGATAACTATTTTTTGTGTATGTGCCTGAAATCTAATTTGATCTCAAACATTCTTTTGCTTTCTTCCTATTGCTTTAGGTACTTCTTTTCAAGTTGATTTGTAGCTTCTTCATCTTCTGATTTTCAAGTATTCCTTCTCTGAAGACTTTAGTACTTGGCATACTTTTGTCTATCTGTAGACTTGCCCCAAGCAATATACTCATTTCTGTAGCTTCAATAAATATTTTCAAATGAATGAGTCTTTGAAATGTTCAACATTGGGATGACTAAAAAAAAAATCCTAAACAAAGACAAGTTAACAACATAGCATTTTAGTTGTTGAATTGTTATTTATTCAAGATTTCAAATATTGAAATATAACATTAATTTTAGCCTTACTTTGATGACATACATATCTTTTTAAAAAACAGCCTAATAATTTCCTTAACTTTCAAAATATGCCACCCTAAGTAAAATGGCAAAATTAATATCCACATTTAATAAGCTTCTGTTGATAAGAAAAATTTGGCTATAACTGTTTGAAATAGTATTGTACCATTACTCCTAGCTACATAAATGAAGACTTTGATATTTTTATCAGCAGGCAATACAAAACTTTCAAAACCCAATGGTATTTTTTCTATCTTCTCATATTTTTGCCTGATCTACAAAGTGCAAAATCACGATAACTTTGAACTATGCTACACAGCTCAGGAATGAAAAGAACAAACTTGGCACATAAGCTAGATACTAGATAATTTCTCTCAAAATGTTGTCCAGGGAAATGTCACATCATCGGGGGTAATTTTAAGAAATACATATTCCTGGATGCCAATCTAGAACAAACACGACAAACATATCTGGGGATGGGGTCCACGATTCTACATTTTATAAACACAACAGTTATTCTCATGCATTTTTTAGAAGCACTGTCATAAATAAATTGTTATCTGGTGGAACAGTGTTTGTTTACAGTGTTTCAGAACATGCACTGTTAAGTCCTTGATTGCTTTATAGGAGCTCTTTCTATGTTGTAGCGATAAAATGCATACATTTACCACTAGAAGTAGATTTCTGTGGCTAAAGGTATAATGACAACTTTCTGCACAACATGGACTATTATAGGGAACTCCTGGCATTACAAGTGGCTTAATTCTGAGTGTTTAGAGTTTGCTTCAACGCTATACTGCAGTGCATCCCAAACTCCATGTGCAAAAAAATAGCTGTGGAACTCAGCAATCCGCAGATTTAAAAGGAGAAAACAGGGATGAGATTCTGCATTTCCAACAAGCTCCCAGGTGAGGTCACATTTGAATGACAAGGTGAACAACGAGCTCATGGTTAAAAAAAAAAAAAATTTAAATCTCACGTTTTCTAATATTATTGGCCTTCCTTTAAAAAACATTTAAGAATTCTTTCAATTTCACAGATCAAAAAATAGGATCTTTGACTAAAGGAAAAAATGGAAATTAGGTGTTTTTGAAGTTCTCGTTGATTTTGAAAATCTCAATTACAACATCTTACTTCTACCAAAGATGCCCTTTCTCTACTTGTGATAATAAAGTCCTTTAAGCACTAAGCAATGAATATTAGTGTATCACTAGGAGCAAATACTTTAGGAATGAGAACAAAGCACAGAATTCCTTTAGATAATTTTGCCTGGAATGAGTAATACTTTCTGATAGTGTAATTAGAATAAATGCATTGAAATAATAACTTTTTAACGACTCAAATAAAGATTAATATTTTTTTTAACAAATCCCAAAAAGCTATCTCAATGCCGAATAAGTATTACCCCTTCAGTATAAAAATGGAAGCTAAAAACAAATATTGAGCAGTTTGGGAGTTTGAATTTTATCCCAAAGGAACAAAAGTGGATAACATATGGGAACGTTCAGAGTTGAGGCTAGTGTAGGCTATTTGTGAGAGATGAAATCCCAGAGTTCCCAGCTACAGTAGCTGGGGCTTGGTTTGGAGTAACCAGAGGAACTGGCTATTATTCAGACTAATGACACTTTTAAAGGGTAAAGACCCAGAAAACCCAGTAATGCTGACTCATAAGCATACATTTGTTCTGGGCTTCTAAGGGAATTAGGCATGCAACTCCCATTAACATTAACAGAAGACAGAAGTTCTATATCTAATTTCCCTCTCAGCAGGCTGGAAACAAACCCCACAATTTGGAGGATTTGCAGCTTTAAGCAAGCTACATTGTGATCAAGAATTGCATATGATGAAATGGAAATGATGGAAAAAAAATGCCTTATCCTTAATTTTAAATGACCTTGTGTTTCACAAAGCATCTCAGGCACAAATTAAAATAAAGAACAGTTGTACTGCAGAGGAGTCTTTATTCTTAAACATGAGAGTTATAGCCCCAGTGCCCTGATCTATTAAAAGTGGTGAGTTCAGCTGCTTGAAATACCACTTTGAAAATCCGTTTTGTCCGAATTGTACAATCTCGTCAGTAAAAACGGCCCAATCTGAGTTTACAGTGTAGGGTGGAATATAATGATTAAAAGAAGAATTGCCATACTTCTTGAAAGGAAAAAGCCACATGTATATAAAAATACTAATGATTTGCTCCCAGTGTTGTTATTTTAAGTGACATCTGTGGGCCTATTTTTGTTGAGTTGCATCGTGATACAGAAGAGTTCCCCCCACTTTATGACATAGATGACAAGCATTACAGATCACGGGAGTTGATGGAAAATAGTGCTAAGGCAAAAGGCAGTATTATTCTATACAATCGCATGATTCAAGAAGCAAACAAACAAAAATCCACTGCAAAAAAAAAGTTTAAGACACTGGTTTCCTCGGGGCGCCTGGGTGGCTCCGTGGGTTAAAGCCTCTGCCTTCCGCTCGGGTCATGATCCCAGAGTCCTGGGATCAAGCGCCCCCTCAGGCTCTCTGCTCAGCAGGGAGCCTGCTTCCTCCTCTCTCTCTGCCTACCTCTCTGCCTACTTGTGTCTGCCAAATAAATAAATAAAAATCTTAAAAAAAAAAAACACTGGTTTCCTTAATTCCTTTTTTTTTAAAGCAAATAAACAAACAGAAGACAACTCACTAGTTTGAAGAACAGCATGGAATTTGGAGTTCAGCACCAACTACTTAAGGTTGAGGGACAAAGTGGCATAACTTACACCTTACAAATTTACTAAAATGTTTTTCTGAGCACAAAAAAAAAGTTTTGACATAAAATATTAAAATACAGGGGCACCTGGGTGGCTCAGTCGGTTAAGAGACCCATTCTTGGTTTTGGCTCAGGTCTTGATCTCCCAGACGTGGGATCGAGTGTCACGTTCAGTCTCCATGCTCAGTAGGCAGTCCGCTTCAGATTCTTTCTCTTTCTCCCCCTCCAGATCTCTCTTTTCCCCCCTCTCTCAAATAAATAAGTAAATAAAATCTTTTAAAAACATATTAAAATACAAAAAGGGGAGTTTCAAGAAATTAGAAGTAGAAGGTGTGAAGGACAGATTTTTGCCAAATTCAGGAGGCTTTTGTCACTCATGTCCATGGATTTCTTATCTCCTTTGCCACTTAATCATCACTCTTACAACACGTAGATATTCTTCATGTCTCGGCATGTGGACCCTCCCTTTTTTTGTGTGTTGCTTTTCATCCCTGAAGAAATGATACATAACCTTTGAGAAAGATGATGAACTGTGTGACTGCCGTTATTAGGAACAGATCAGGAGTGCTGCACGTGCTGATTCCATTCCTCCCACAGTCTAATAGGGCAAGTACTCTGACATGGTGTGTTTGGATTATAATTACAAACATTTCCCAAGTTGTTGTCTCTTCCTTCATTTTCTTTCTGCCTTAATATTATAACCCACCAAAAATATAGACTTAAACTTTTTTTTAAGATTTTATTTATTCATTTGACAGAGAGAGAGATCACAAATAGGCAGAGAGGCAGACAGAGAGAGAGGGAAGCAGGGTCCCCACTGAGCAGAGAGCCCGATGCGGGACTCGATCCCAGGACCCTGACATCATGACCTGAGCTGAAGGCAGAGGCATAACCCACTGAGCCACCTAGGCACCCCAGACTTAAACAATACCTTGATCAAGATATTGGCTTTCTCAGAAAGCTTCTCTTACTGGCCACATGCTAACAGCATAACATTTACTAATTAACTTGGCTCTTGTGTTATTTCTCAATGGGATCCTCTCTACACACCCCATGCTTCAGGTAAAACAGACTATTCTTGCAAAAAAATAATTTTCCATATGGTTTGCCTTCACCAGTGCTCCTCCTTTTGCCTTAATTATCCAAAGCCTTCCAGTGCCATGTTCTTGAGCTTGGTAAGACGTCTCTCAACTCTCCTAGCACTCAGTTGTGACTTTCATTTCATTTCAAAGCATTTTCCTCTTGTATTATTAATGTTGGTTAACTGCTTCATTCTTCCTGTTAGAGTCTAAGCTTACAGAAGGCAGAAATATATGCTAAGTATTAATATTCCCTGAAATTTCTAGCCCAAAGCCTGTTTGACACTCAATAAAGATGTTGCAAGGTAAATACATGAGGTGATCCACAACGTCTTTATGGGAATCCTTCTGCAGTGTAAACATACATCAAATCATCCCATTGTGCATTTCACATACAAAGATAATACAATTTTTTTTTAAAGATTTTATTTATTTATTTGACAGACAGAGGTCACAAGTAGGCAGAGAGGCAGGCAGAGAGACAGGAAGAAGCAGGTTCCCCGCTGAGCAGAGAGCCCAATGCGGGGCTCGATCCCAGAACCCTGAGATCATGACCTGAGCTGAAGGCAGAGGCTTAACCCACTGAGCCACCCAGGTGCCCCAAGATAATACAATTTTATCTGTCAATTATACTTCAGTAAAGTTGAAAAGATATAGTATCTTTTAAGTGTGCTTTTTAATTTTTAAATAAGTCTAAATATTTAAAAGTCATGTGTTAGAAAGTTTTGTGTGAAAATACAAGGGATTCATTTGGAAAATCATCACTGCTCTCAGTGTCTAGAAGAATGCCGGGCATAATGAAGACATACAATTAAAATGTATCAAATGAATGAATGAGCATATGATTAAGACCGCTTAATTCCCATTATTCTTTTTTTTAAATCTCACAATTTGTACTTTGTATTTCTAAATATATAATTCTGTCCAGTCTGATTGAAAAATCTAAGCTTTTTCCCAGATAGATACAAATTTAAATAGTCTGGGAAAATAAGGGATGAGAAAAATTTAGATAAAAAGTATTTTCATTCCTACACGGATGATCTGTTAGTATTATTCATAACATCAACAATGATTTTGATAACTATTGACCACCATTCCTGAATTTAATTTTTAATTGAAGTATTTTTATCAGGGTGCTCAGTAGAGAACATTAATTTTAAGGAACATGCAAAGAGATTTTTTAAATCTTCTTAGATGGCATAAGAACCCCAAATTACAAGATATATAGCTTTTTAAGGGGAAAAAATGCCTATTGTGTGAAATGTTTTTTGTAATACATCTGGAGATAAATGTCTGTGGGGTGGGGTGAAGTTCCCTACAGTTCCTAGCAGTGCACACAAGCTGGCACCTTGCCACTGGGACCCTGCAGATAGTCTTAAGAAGACCCATGGCTAGAAGCAGTCAAGACAGAAATTTTGTATTAGCCCTTTCATGCTTTGAAATGCAGCAGATTTATCAAAACCCTTAGATAGAGCCACAAAAGAACTTCATGTTATTTTACTAGAGTCACAGAAAAAGAACCTAAAAATAAAATTCCCTCACTATTCCTGGGGTCTGAGCACTTCATGTAGCTTTGTGATTTGACATCACACGAAATTCCAGGGAAGGCTGTGCAGGCAGGGAGGAAGCCGAGGTCAAGGAGCAGTGGGTTCCAAACCTGTGCTTGGCTTACTTTGATGATCTTATTTGTTATATCAAATGGAGCAGAAAAAAAAGGCTCTCCAAATGAGCATAAGAAGCTACTCTTGGTTTTAATTCATTCCCTTTGATTTCCCTCAGCCGCACAGATTAAAGATGGGTCTTTCTTTTCGCCTGGTGTGTCTCGCTGTGGACGCACTCTGAAAAAGAAAGAGCCAACTTTAAAGGATTCTTTGTCCAACATGGTCTCTTTAACTACGGAAACATCTTCCGGAATGAAGTGCCAAGGGTTTGATGGTAGCTCAACTAAAAATCACTTTCCGTCAATCAAATGCAAACCCAGGAACCTGCAGCACATTATGAAAACCAGAAAAAATAATAGAAAAGGGGGGGAAAGCTCCCCATTAAAAATTCAGTTTTGAACTACCTTACTCCATTCAGTTACATAAATATGAAGTGAAGTGCCAAATGGAAGAAATCATTAAAACAGCTCAACTGAAAGGAACAGGATCAGTATTGTTGTAAGAGGATGGCCTCCAGCTCCCAGGGCACAGATCTTCCATATAGGCTCATGGCAGTGAAGTCACAGCCCATCCACCTATCAACTGATAACAGCAAGACTGATGTTTCCAAATCAGCAGCCATTGTCAGAGCACAAGAGCAAACGTGTTCTAACCATATGTCTTAGTGGTACAATCACTCTGTGTACAAGTAGTGCATCTAACACCGTGTACATGGCACTAATACACCCTGAGAGCTGTGCTACAGACAGATAACACATTTCCCAGATCATTGGAGGCTCTAATTCTCCCCTTATGCCTCACAGCGCTTTCCAAGAAGTGTGTTATCTTGAAGTAACACACCCTTGGCTTGCGCCTTATTGCTTAATTATAATCCCGAAAACTTCAGATCAGAATAATTGCCATCCCAATTTGCCATTATCCATTGTAGGCTTTCTTAAATTAACCTAAGTGAGCATTTGAAAAATATGTTCAAAGTTTTATTGACCTTGGAGAGAGAGATTCCTTTACTCGTTCCCATAATTACATTATGAGCAGAAAATGCCTGGGGAGAGAAGCAGAGAATCAAGGAACTGGATATTTCTATGCTTTGTTTTTAATACAGCCCAGATTCATAACTTTACCTGCATTCCAGAGTGTACACTTTCCACTCTATCAGTGTGAAGCCATGAATGCATACTATTAGTACTCACTTAGCAAAAGCAGACTTCTCTTATCTTTCCCTGGCAGATCACAAGACTGAGTAAACTCCACAGATTGTATCTCCAAGAAGCACTTCTATCCTCATCCATACATACCATTCATTTGTACTAAGACAGGGTTGGTACACCCTACAGTAAGTGTAAAAGCCTTCCCCACCAACCACCAAAATGAGTAAAACATCTCTCAATGCCTGGGGTTCGTAGTGCTAAAGATCCATTTTGCCTATGTAAGAGCTTCCCAACTTGTTTCCCTGCTACAAGGCATCCTCTCTGCAACCCTTCCTATCCATCATTATCAGAATAATTTTTAGATACAGCTCTGTCATTTACATTCTGGAAAAATTTAAAAAAAAAAAAACCCTTCTGAGGCTGCCTATTCATTTTAGAATGAATATCCAAATTCTGAATCTAGAACTAAAAACTCTAAACCCTAAGACCTCAATCTATTCCCTCATTTGGCCGTCTAGTTCATACCCCTCCCTCATGTCATGATTAAACTAAACTCAAAAACTTGCTGTACTTACCCTGTGCTTTCCAACAGCCGTACTTTCCTTTTGTACTGTTTCCACTTGCGTGAATTTGTTCTCCACATTGCTCCGAGTTCACATTTCTTTTCCTTTTCTGTTGTTTAATCCAGTTTCATCTATTCCTAAGATTCTATCTTATTCACTCCCTACCTTCACATTGTCAGACACGGTATTGGATGTTCACATGAGAAAACAAGCTAAAAAAATCTAACACTGACCAGCTCATGGGAGAAGTGCTATGACAGACGCAGCCCTGGGCCCAAAGGTGCCCCGATGAGGTTACCTAACTCAGTCTGTGTAGTCAAGGGAAGCTTCCTGGAGGAGGAGGCCTTTGAGCCACGATAGGAGGAAGAGTATAAGTTTGGTTGGGGGAAGGAGCAGGAAGGTCATTTCAGGTAGAGGGGATGGTGATCACTGCTGGACCCAGATTCTCTCCATACTCAGTGCCCTTGGTCCTGCTCAGGAACTGTCCGTCTCTTACTTGGGCTCCTTCAACATTCTCCCTGCTTCCACTCTGGTTGCTACATAATTCCCAGAGAGTTTTTCATAGAAATTGAGTGTAATTACTTTCCGCTTTAGTCCCATGGATCTTTTCAATCTTCCCCTCCTCCCACTGGGCACATTCACTATTATTCCATCTGAATGGCATGCCTTTACCATTTTTTCATTAATTCTAAGTAGATCCTTCCTTGTACTCACAAAGCAGAATTAATTGATCCCACTTCTGTGATCTTATGCAAGCTGTACATCCTTTTATCATAACACTTTATTTTGGGTAGCCACATGGGACTATTTCCTTTAAGCACTTCCAGTGTATATCAGGTTGCCCTTTCCACTGTTGCCCGGCTCAGAAATGCTAGCAGCCACCTTTCAAGCTCTGCTAAGAAAAGCCAATTCAATGAGTTTTATTTTATTGATTTAATTTTATTGTGATATAGTAGCTAAAGAGATATAGTTATCACTTAAACTCTTCATGAGTTTAGGGAGAAATATGATCTGACTTGTAAGTTACTATATTGTAGGCACTGTATCCAACACATGACCATGATATCTCCAATTCTCTCCCTCTTCCTCTCTCTCTCTCTCTCACATCACCATCACCATCACTATCACCATCACCATCACCACCACCCCAACAACAACAACAACAAAGACAAAGTCTAAGCGAGCATTTTTTTCTACATATAAAGTGCAGAGATTATAAACCTACAGAGGCACAGCTTATAAGAGGTAAACCATGCACAAGCCCAGGTCTGTTGGTGTCCAAGGACTTTGCCTTTGCCTGAGAGTACACAGCACATTAAAGTTTGTGGGGTTTTGTGCTGTATTTTATCATGTCTTTGGGTTATTATGTCTTATTTTTCTTAAATTAGAAATTATCTAACAGACAGCACTTCTACCAAGCCGTCTATTGTAAAAAGGAGAATGAAGACTATCCTTTGGGTTCTTCAGTTGTATCATGAAATCCATCATCTTCTTTCTTATAAAATTTCTGAATACTTGAGGTATACTGGTTTTTATTGTAATATAGGATAGATTTTAATCCTCCTAATTTAACTTTGAATGGCAACTTGTCCCCAACTCGACAATCATGGTCTCTATTAGACTGGGTTACGCTAGCTCCTACACGAAGTAAGCTCTAAATTTCAAAGGCTTAAAAAATTAGAAATTTATCTCTTGCTAACATAGAAATAACATGAGTGTTCCTACTGCTAAGGAATTGGTGTATCTCTGCACCATAGAATCACTTAGGTTGAAAGATGATTAACTTATAGTGACCTAAATAATTGCCCATAAGATGTTCGAAATTTCTATGTATACATACATATATGGACATACATTTGTACATACATGTAATTTATTTTTCTAATGTTTCACATTTTATTTTTATTATAAACCAATTACTTATGAACAAAATGTGTTATAGACTATATTAATTGGGCCAAATTTATACAACATTTACTTAAAGTGCTCAAATGCATATTACATGCATAACACTGTTTTTATTTGTTTCCTGATTGTGCCATTTGTTAGATGTGAAACTGGAGGCATGGATCTACTTGAACATTCTTTCTTCATCTGCAAAATTGTGAAGACAGTACCTCCTTTTTAGTCTAGTGATGAGCATTACTTGACATAACATAGAGGCTAGAAGAGTCAATGTTCTATAATGGCTATTTGTTTTTCTTTTCGAATTATCAATACCATTATAATTTTAAAACCTCATGTTAAGGAAAGTATTAAAGGAACTTCATATCAGGAGAACTTAAGAGCCATTTAAAGGATGTAGTTACAACACACCTTAAATTGTCTGGGTAGTTTTCGTATTCTACAATAACAAGTACTAATCCTTGATATCATAACACTAAACCAGGAGTTCTGTTCAGCACTTTCCTACCTTGGTTCATTTAGCCCTTTTGAGGGCATTGTGAGGGGATATTATGCCCATTTTATAGATCTGAAAACCGAACTCCAGACTGATTTTTAAAAATTAGTAATAATTCTTATTTATAGAATAATCAAATTTTTAAATAATTATATACACTTATCAAATGATAAGGCATGAATTTACAACCATGGGTACCCTGATTTCAATGTTCTCTGTACTTTCTTATATTTGACTATAATTATACCTATTTCTATATTCCCTTCATGTATAATTCTGTATTTAGAAGTGCCAATTAACAAAAATTTCTCCAAGGGAAATTTGTATACCTACAAAATTCATAAATTGCAGTATCTTGGTGGGCAGGTTCTATTTCATATATTTTCATGTACTACAAACAATGCATATACTACAAAGTGACTCATAATATAGTTATAGAAGGATTATGTAAATGAAAACCAAATGAACAAGAATATTGTAAATTAGGGGCGCCTGGGTGGCTCAGTGGGTTAAAGCCTCTGCCTTTCTCTCAGGTCATGATCCCAGGGTCCTGGGATCGAGCCCCGCATCGGCTCTCTGCTCGGCAGGGAGCCTGCTTCCCCCTCCCTCTCTGCCTGCCTCTCTGCCTGCTTGTGATCTCTGTCTGTCAAATAAATAAATAAAAAATCTTTAAAAAAAATAATATTATAAATTAGTTATGGGGCAAGAGGTAAAGATAAAATCTTACATCTTTGTCCTTAATGTTTCATTATTTTCATTATTTTCTTAATAATTGTAACTGGTAGGGATAAATTCTTGATAGCCTGTATATATGTATTCAGATATACATAATCCTATATATATACACATATATATATATACACTCACACACATATATATATGTACATATACATATCTGAAGTCCTACTTCAGATATCATCATGCATAAAGATTTGGGCTACCTGGACCCACAGGATATATATATATATATACACACACACTCACACATATATATTTGTACATACATATGTACACACATATATATGTATATATACATACATATGTGTATATATACATATACATGTACATATATGTGTATGTATATATATTCTTTTACTAAAGAAGCTATCAAGTTTCCTGAATAAGAAATGTTGGAAAAAAGGAACAATAACAAATACTATAGTGCATACAAAATAATTTCTGATATCAGCTTCTGGTTTCTCCTAAAGATATAGTAACAACACTTGGTTTACTAAGGCCCAGTGAGGCGTTTTCCTCTACTTTGGGCAGATTTTTCCATTCAGTCCCACGCTGTTGTGTCCCTTTACTTCCACTATAATTGAGCCATATCTTAAACAAGAACCTTCTTAGTCCTTATAGAGTAGTTTCAGATTTGGCTATTCTACTTGCTCAAGGTTTGTTTCAAGTATCAAGTCCTGAGCACCATTTTCTTTTGAGGTTTGCTTCTGTTGATAAATTGCAAAACACCTGCTACTATCAACCCCAGGGGGGCGCCTGGCTCTCTACTGTGAGTACTCAAAGTTGAATCCATGTGTTTTTCCCTCCATTTGTTTGCATTCTGTTGTGTGATGTAGATATTCTCTATAGTTATGTGAGTGGAAACACCACTCTCTAATTCAGAGCAGAACAATAAATGAATTTCCATTCATTGGGCAGAAATGTGGGTCTTCATCAACATACTCCTTCCTTTCTGCTGGAGAGAGGTTTTAGTGCATTTTTGCTTGATGATGTGTTGCCTGAGGAATATTTAATCACATCAAGCTTCCTTGACTGGAACATCTCAGACCTTATGAGGGTCCAGTATTTGCTCTACTATTTAGTTCTGCTGATATTCTGCTGAGTATCAGCCTCTTACTAGGAAAGTTACAGGAACAACTTAGCAACGAATGATAGTGACCTTCATGGTAAGGTACTAGACTATACCCAAATGGGAAACATCTCCTTAAATACTCTTGATAACCCATAAAAATGAGCAGTTAAGTTTTAGCAAAACGAGACTTCAAAGACATAGCAAATTTATCATTTTGAACTTTTATTGTAATATATTCATCTGACATACTATAAGGAATATGTGAAAACTATTGCTGGCTTATTTTATAAAGGATAAATTTCAATCAATTTGACTTTATTTGTGAATATGTTTAAATTTCTCCTAGCTAGGTAAAATATAAATAAATTCTCATTAATTTAGCTATATTAGGAATCTTAATGAAGCACTGATCACTCATTTTTCTCATTTTTTGCTCATAAGCAAGCTATTGAGACTCTCAGGGTGCCATTGCTCCACAGTACCCATGCTTTGGATTTGGCCTACTTTGGTAAATATTCAAAATGTAAATTGTAAAAAATTACTTATTATTCTTTACAAGGAAGTGAAAACTAGATAAAGGTACAATATTTTTTGCCAATTATGGGGATGTGTTCATTAATTTTTTACTACTTGAGAGCATTTCTATCATTTTGTTTCTTTTCACATAAACTTAAAAAAAAAACACCATGTGGAAAGTTAGCTGAAATAGAACTGAAGAGCAGAGTTTATGAAATTATATGACTACGGGCAATATAGTCTTAGATAACATACAAGCAAATACAGCAAGAAATTTTTTTTAAACATATCTCTTTGTTCTACCACAAAGTCCCATCTCATTTTCAGAACTGTTTTAAAATTATTCTTCTATGAAAAATGTTTCCCTTTTTCTTAAAACCCAAATATTTTTATTGTCCTTACTACATCATGTTGCTTCTCAAATAAAAACCTGTACAAACTAAACAATATTCTATGGACTTTAGAGATGTAATGGTACATCTTCATTTGATGAGAAGACTGAAAAAAGTGATTGGTGTCTCCTGCCTCAGGGCTTGTCACTTATTGTTCCCTCTACCTGCAACATTCTTCCCTTCACTTCTGTATTGATCTTGACCTTGTCATTTTTGGATCTTGGCCCAAACATACTTAGAGAGGTCTGCTATGATCACACTATAAAACAGTAATATTCCCTATCCATCTCCTCAATTTCTCTATCCTGTGATCTTGTTTTTTTCTCTTATTTGCAGGTGACACGTGTGTACCTTTTTACTTATTTTCTGACTCCCTGTGCTAAATGGTTAACTCCATGAAAAACAAGATGTTTTTTTATATTTTTCTGCTGTATCCCCAGTGCCTAACACACATCCTGTCTGACAGTAGGACTGCAACAAATGTTTGTTAAAAATAATAACTGGATAAATAAATTAGTAAGTTTAACAAGTCATAATTGTGTATACCATGTTTAATAAGAATCCCTCAGAGTATAAGTTATTTGTTGTATTTTTACATTTACCTCCTTATTCTATATACACATATAGCCATGAATTACTTCTAATTTTTCTAACTTACTAAGTATATGACTCCAGTGTTAATACCTATATCTCAATATGGAACGCTTTTTCTACCATCCCCCATCCAATGCCAACTTCAGACACTGATCATTTTCCAAAGCTCAGATTAAAAGATATTCCCTTCATGAATCTATTTTCCAAAGCAGAGTTAATCAATTGTTTGCTCTCCATTGCTACTGCTATATTCCTGTTACAATTCTTTTTTTTTTCCATTTTATTTATTTTTTTCAGCGTAACAGTATTCATTGTTTTTGCACAACACCCAGTGCTCCATGCAAAACGTGCCCTCCCTATTACGCACCACCTGTTCCCCCAACCTCCCACCCCTGACCCTTCAAAACCCTCAGGTTGTTTTTCAGAGTCCATAGTCTCTTATGGTTCGCCTCCCCTTCCAATTTTTTTTTTTAATAAACATATAATGTATTTTTATTCCCAGGGGTACAGGTCTGTGAATCGCCAGGTTTACACACTTCACAGCACTCATGATAGCACATACCCTCCCCAATGTCCATAGCCCCCTCCCCCTCTCCCAATCCCACCTCCCCCCAGCAACCTCCAGTTTGTTTTGTGAGATTAAGAGTCATTTATGGTTTGTCTCCCTCCTGTTAACAATTCTTACTTAAGTCTTGTTGACCCCGTCCCAATTGGATACTAGAATTTAAACTCTTGGTTAGTAAAAATGTTCATTTATTTCTTAGTACCACGAGGTACTCAACACAATGCATTGCATTTTTAAGATATTTAAAATATTTTGTGGTAGAAAAAAAAGAGTAAATAAATGTAATTTAATGTTTTCAGTAAATGTTTATAACAACATTTAGGGTCAGAGAGGTTGTTGCTAAAATTACCATGAATTCTATTTTATTAATTTGATCTACACTTTAAAAACAAGAGGCCAATTGAAATTGACCAACATAGGTAGAATAAAAAATAAACCTGCAAAGTTGTATCTTCCCTCCAAAAAAAATTCTATCCATACACGAATTCAGGGGAAGCATGTTTATAGACAGAACGGTGCCTACTTGAAACAGGAAAAATATATCAGCTGCAGAAATTGACAGCCTGATGTTTCTGTCTCTGTAATAATTCACGTGTCTTAAAATGTAGAAACTATTATGTGTAGCCCTTAGTTTGGCATCACATGTGTTCAATAATATAGACCCTCAATATCTAGGCCAATGAATACATTTTGAG
This sequence comes from Meles meles, assembly GCF_922984935.1. Lineage (NCBI taxonomy): Eukaryota > Metazoa > Chordata > Mammalia > Carnivora > Mustelidae > Meles > Meles meles. Next base: position 122,934,001 of record NC_060069.1, read on the forward strand.
TGTATGTCTAGTCTCACATATATAGATCTCCTGGTGATAATGAGGAAACTTCAAGAAGGTAGCTGAAATGGTTTCCTTTTTATCCAAGCCTTCTCAGTTTCTAAAGATGCTTCCTGATGGGTGGACAGCCAACAAATATCAGCACTGCCAACATCCTGACACAGCATCAGATCCTGCTCTTTGTGGCCATTTCTTAACACTAGTGGGAAACAGCACATATTGACACCGAAATCTATTTAAAAGCGAGGTTCCTGACAACTAAACTTCAAGAAGGCAGAGCCTTTAAAAAATGCACACAGGCACATTTTGTTGACAGCAGGCATTATTGACTTTTCTTGCTGAACAATCCCAGGCCAAGGGCTCAGGAAAGGCACAAAGAGCCTTGGGGGAGGAAAGTCACTGGTTTTTCCTAGAAACTACCTACTGTCAGTACATTTGGCATTATTTGGGGCAGCAGGTGTTCCACAAGATAAAAAGAAAGATCATTTGAGAATTTTTTTCCTTTTTTTTTTTTTTTTTTTGACAATTCATTGATGGTGACACCTAGTTGCGATGAAAGTTCAGTTTACCTTGACAAGGTAGCTTTTTCTCCAGGCTATTAACCCAATCATTGGCCTGTGACAGATTAGGAAAAGGGAAAACAGAGAAATTTGACTTTCCCTATCTTGACTTTTTTTTTTCCCCCTGTACAACAAGCTATAGCTGGGTAGATAAAACCATGACTGCATTTCAATACAGCTTTCCAAAACCAATTACTATGCAAGTGTTTTACTTCTGTGGTGTTTTAAAAATCTGTCTCTTTTGACATCTCTAATCTACAGGAAGATTACACTTTGCATGATGCTGCTATGCTGTATTGCCTGAGGTGGATGACCTGACTCTGTGTAAGGTCCGTAGATTAAATGCGTGTAATTTTGTGTTATGGAGCTGGACATAATTTACCAACAGGAAGAAGTGGTAGTGTGCAATGTCACAATTTCACAACTTGAATTCTCATTCTGTGGTGATAATACAAGGCTGCTTTGTGTCTGGATTAGTAGCAAAAATGTGTCCCTGTCTGCAGAGAGGTCAAAGTAAAATTCATGAAAGATGCTAAAAGTAATAGAATGTCCAATGTTACTACTACAGGAAACAGTGGAGAACCATGGGCGCATTTGGCATTTACATGAATATTATGTGTTAAAAAATAAAACAGATGATGAGGGCACTTGGTTTAAGCAATGAATTAATTTTAAGTCAAAGCTGTCACCATCACAACTGAAGAAAAGAGAGAAAGACTATAATATGCTCTTGTTAAAAGTGGATTAACAGGGGGAAAAAAGGCAAGGAACCATATGTAACAAGTGAAATCGAGACAGATTAGATTTAAAGCCAAATTTGTGTTCATTTAATTGTGAATACATAATTAGAATAAAATAATTCACTACAAATTGTTTAATTTAAAATGCTGATAAATACTACAAATAACACAAAATCAAACATAGCCTGATATGCTGAATAATTAATTTCCTAATACTTTTTTTCTACCTTTTCGGGCTATATTGTCTTTGGTTATCTCTTCATATGACAATAATTTTGTAATGTCTGTTTCTATAGAGAGAATAGAAAAATAGAACAGTGTTTCCTCTTGCAGAGTTGATCAGAATTTGTTCTTTGGACTTGAAAATTTGGATGAGATTCTTCCAGGTTCACAGCCCATTGGTAATGACCTGCCTGGACTTGATCTAGCCTGGCAGGATGCATAAAACATAGAGCTTCCCACACAGTCCTTAGTGTTTGTCATACTGCTGCAAGGTTGTTCTTGAAGCACAGGGATCCTACATAATTCCCATTCTGAAAGGAAATGAATGAATAGTGTATTTTTAATTATTTATACTGCATTGTCAGGAATATTCTTCACAGGAAGTACCTCTGACCAAACAGCCATGGGTACCAAATTCTTCCTGAATTGTCTGATGGATTAGATGAATTTTTAATAGACCAGTTTTTTGGTTTCTGTGTCTGTGCTGGGAAAGCCGAAGAAGTAGCAGGATGTCCGGTTTCCCAAAGATCAGGTTGAGGAAACACAAAGGAAACCCAAAGGTCAGGTTGAGAAGCTGAACTTATTATGGTGGCAGTGGACTGGTCAGGAAGGTATTTGGTTTTTTTGAACAGCTTTACTGAAATGTAATTCACATACCACAGAGCACACCCATTTAAAGTCTACAGTTCACTGTTTTTTTATTATATTCAGCATTGTGAATCATCATCACAACTGAATTTTAAAACATTTCCATCACCCCACTCCACCCCAAAAAACTCATACCATTTAGTAGCCACTCCCATCTTCCCTACCTCCAGCCTATGACAATCCCTAATCTATTCTCCGTCTTTTGGGATTTGCTTATTCAGGACATTTTATATTAATGTATTATATAATACTGTTCTTTTGTGTCTGGTTTCTTTCAATCAGCATAATGTTTTCAAGGTTCATCCAGGTTGTAACATGTATTCATACATTGTTCTCTTTTGTTGTTGAATAATATTTCATTACATGGATATACTATCCATTTATATTATCCATTTATAGTTATTGGGCATTTGGGTGATGTCTAGGAAAAAAATTTTTTTCCTTTATTCTAAATACTCAGAATGTTTCATCTTTGATCACCAAATATGTGGGGGTCTTTCTCACACCAAGCAATTCTCTGCAACACCAGCTGGGTACTGTGCAATTCAGCTCAATTCTAACACTCACCAGAGTTAGTGTCAATCCCATAGGTTAAGTGTTAACAGCTTGCTGAGACCGCTTGTTCCCTGTCCACCCCCACTACTACTTCAGACAACTGCAAGTCCAGGTTGTCACATGTGCTTCATTTGGCTATAAAGTGGGGGTTCCCATGACTCCCCTCCTTAGGCTCAAAAAAATTTTTAGAGCAGGTCACAGAAGTCAAGAAAACAGCTGTTTACTGGCTTATCCTATGATAAAAGATACAATGAACAGCATGGGGAAAGGTTTGAAGTGTCCCAAACATAAGATCTTCTGTCTCCATGAAGTTAACAGTGAACCTATACCTCCCGCTCCAACACCTAGATAGGTCACTAACTCTGGAGCTCTCCAAACCCCATACTTTGTGGATTTTTATGGAGGGTTCGTTGTGTAGATGTGATGAATCAGTAGCTCAGTCTCCATCCCCGCTCTGCTTCCCTGAGGATGGGGATTGGGACCAAAATTTCCAAGCTTCTAATCATGGTCTGGTCTTTCTGGGGAATAGTCTCCTTCCAGGAGCCATCCAGGAGCCCACCCAGAGTCACTTTATTAGAACAAAAGACATTTCTATTACCCAGGAAATTCCAAGGGATTTAGGAGACCTAATAGCAAGAACCAGGATCAAAGACCAAATATCAGAGCAAAAGATGCTCCTTGTGCTCTTATCCCTTAGAAAATTATGAGTTTTAGGAACTCTATGTCAGTAACCAGAGGCAGAGACCAATATATATTTTCCATTTCACGGGTGCTTTCCACTTTTTGGTTATTTTGACTTTCTGTGGATGTGCATTTTCATTTCTCTTATGTGTTTATTGATTAAGAGAATTGTTATTTCATATGGAAACTCTATATTTAATATTTTGAGGCACTACCAGACACTTTTCCAAAGAGACATCAACATTTTTTATTTCCATCAGCTGTGTATAAGGATTCTGGCTTGTGTATAAGGATTCTGGCTTTTCCACATTTTCACTAACACTTGTTACTACCTGTCATTTTTATTACAATTATTCTGGAGGGTGATTTTATATATAATATATATAATATTTTTTCCAATCTTTCACTCACCTACTAATTTTCTCAAAGGTGTCTTCGATGAGCAGAAACTGTCATTTTGATAAAGTCCAGTTTATCAAGTATTTCTTCAATGATTATTACTTTTGGTGACCTAATAAATTATTGCAATTATATTGTTACATAAGATACATAATACAGGTATATATATGTGTATATGAATTTCACATATTATAAAAGTTGTACATGTGGTATATACCTATTAAATATATATTAAATATTATATATATGAATGCATTTTCTATTCATCCTATTTGGTACGCTGCATGCCTTTCTAAAGATTTGGACATTCATCTAGTATCATTTCCTGTTGCCCTTAGGAACTTTTCTTATAATTTATCTTAGTGAAGAGCCTAAATAATTTACTCTCTAGTCCTTTAAAGAAAACATTTGTCAACCCCTGCTCTAAAACTTGGTCTTCAGCTTTCCCAATACCAATAGACCTACTTTCCATTGTATTTCTTAGGTGGCTGAAATTCCTTTTGACTTTTTAGTCTTCCACTTACCCCAGCCTTCAGTGGGGTAGTGTATTGCATAAGATGATAACCTTCTTTAACTCAGAATGCGAAATGAATTTCTCTTCATTCCCCAGTTTTGCCCCAAACTTTGTGCACTACAGATGGCCCATGAAAAAGTTTAGAGTTGGAGGCAGGGTTGCTTTAGGATTGGAGCCTCTTGGGGTTTTAATCTAATCTTTAACACCTCATACCAGTATTTAAATCTTCTCCTAGGTTCACTTTTCCTTCTGACATTCTTCCAGGGATGACAACAGCCATGATTTTCCTCTCCCATCAGAAAGATTCATCTTTTTTTTAGAATTTAGTGCATTTTGGTTCCTTTGTATACTCAGATATTTTAAGGTTTTTTAAAAAAACTACATAATTTTATGGCTCATCTAGTCTGATCTTATTGTCAATGTGTGAACAGTAGTCTCTTGTGACTTGCTATATCCTTACCAAAAGCAGAAGTCCCCAAAGTTTTACTTTTAAAAGTATTGAATTACCATCCATTTAAAGTGAATAACATTGGGTTTTACAGTCCTTTAAATTCTTCTTAGACTAAAAATCTAGTTTTCACTTCTGCTCAATTTAGTCAAATTTTTATGCTAAAAACTATACATTGTTGTTCTAATTATATGAGAGGCATTTTTTTTTCTTTCAGTGCTTATTTTTCATGTTCTGTAACACAAGGACTCAACTGTAGTTTTCAACCCATTCATTTTATTCACATGCACATATACATACATGTTTTTATTTATGTGAATGATGTGGAGAAATTTTATTAAGGAAATGTGGAATCTTTATTTTGTGGTAATATTGACTCTTACTAGTTAAATATTAGCTATTTATAAATGAGAATTTGACATTAGCATTCACCACTGTAATTAACAAGTTACTAGTTCTGGCAAAAAAGGAAAAAAAAGTCTATTTGGGATACCTGGTAAGATGTAAATTCCTGAGGGATGCTAGCTGAATCAGAGCTTTCTTGTTTAGACACAGGATGCTGACTTAAATAGGAATACATAATTATCTTACTGTATTTAAATGTGGTGACAGAATAATGGCTCCCCCAGGATGTTCAGGTCTTAATCCTGAAATCTATGAATATGTTATCTTGCATGCCAAAAGGGACTTTGCAGAGAGGACAAAGTTTAAAGAATTTGAGATGGGGTGAGTATCCTGGATTATCCAAGTGGACCCAATCTAATTACATGGATCTTTAAACCTATCATAGCTGTCCGAGAGAGGGAGAAGTAACTGTCAAAGGATGGTCAAAGAGATGATTATGAGGAATGGCTAGAGATGCCACGTTCCTGACTTTGAAGACTAATGGAAGGATGCCACTAGCCAAGGAATGTGGATGGCCTCTAGAACCTGAAAAAAATCAAGGAAACAGATATCTCCTAGAGATGCCAGAAGAAAACACTCCCCTGCCAACACTCTGATTTTAGCTCATTGTGACTTGATGAACTTCTAACCTATAGAACTGCAAGGTAATAAATTTGTTTTAAGTCATTAAAGTCATGATAATTTTTCATATCAGCAGTAGGAAACTAATATATTAAAGAGGCATTTTAAAATAAACTACAAGTGTTGTAAAAATAAAGGTTGTTCATAATAGGAATGCTTCTCTAGCTGAAAAATCAGACAACATAAATGATCAGTAATAAGGGATTACTTAAATATAATGCAATAGTCAAATTACTGAACAATAAACAATCATTTAAAATGGTTATAAAATATATTTAAAAAAAAAACTAGGAGAATACTTGGTGCGCCTAGGTGACTCAGTCAGTTAAGCGGCTGACTTCAGCTCAGGTCATGATCCCAGGGTTCTGGAATCTAACTCCACATCGGGCTCCCTGCTCAGTGGAGAGCCTGCTTATCCCACTCCCTCTGCCTGTTGCTCTGCCTACTTGTGCTCTCTCTCCCTCTCTCTCTTTTTGTCAAATAAATAAATAAAATCTTAAAAAAAAAAACCTAGGAGAATACTTATTTTGTGAAATAAAAGGGTGTTGTGCAAAAACAATGAATACTGTTACGCTGAAAAAAATAAATAAAATAAAATAAAAACATCCAGATAAAAAAAAATACAAAATAAAAAAAAAATGAGTTCAGCTCATTGTGCTTAGTTTGACCATTTGGTTTTTTTTTCCTTCCATCACACTTTATGTATTTTTATGGATGTGTTGTTTCCCTGATGATTATAGAGGTAATATTTAAATTAGAGTGAAAAAAGAGAAAGCTGTGTAGTTGATAATTATTAAAAAGAAATTAACAAATAGAATCCAGATGTTTGCACCACATTTTAATCTATTTATCACCTACCAAACAAAATAATCAATTAAGTTGTACTGATGGTTGCATTTTCAGGGAAACAAGTGTTAGATTATTTCCTAATTCAATTCTGCGCTAATAGCATCAACTTGCTTGAAAAGATAGAATTTGATATTGGGTTATAGGAAGGGCAGGTTTAGATACATTGAATGATTACTCTCAGGATTTTCTCTCACTTTTCTGCTATCATAAGCCTTTGCTGTATTACTAAATCTAAATTCACACATCTTGTGAATTTAGTAAACTTGGAGGCAAATGCAGGACTTGCAATATATTTAACAGTATCTAAAAGGGTCATGTTTATATTATTTGCTCTAGAGAAGTTAAATAGCAGAATGTCTACGGCTTCTCCACCATAATGCTTCAGTTGTTAGAGGGATAAAAGTTTGTCAAATAATGAAAAAAACAATGTAGAACTTTTTAGCACATAACTTAAAACACATCTTAAAAAATGCATTTCTGAGAATGAGGATTATGGAATTTTAGCATTTTTTGCCATACTAACTCAACTTTGAAACTCTGACTTCAAACAGACTAGAATCCACTTGTGGCCAAAGAAAAATGTTTCATGTTTCCTTTTAATTACTGGCATTACAAAAGAACGTGATGAGAGAAAAATTAAATAGGTGCTTAATTGATATTACTTTAATGTTTGACTTCCCTTTTCCATCTTGGTCTCTCTAATAAACTAGCCCAAAAGAGCCATAACTAGTCCGATTATGTTAGACAAAATTCTGGTATTTTCTTATTACGTCATGGATTCTAGCATATACCTACTATTCAATACTCTTAGGGATCTAAGTATTTTTAAAGACTTTTTAAAATTCTCATTGTTATTCAAGAACTGACAATAGCCTAGATCAGGAGTTGACCAACTATGGTCTGCATGCCAAATCCAGCCATAAATAATTTTTTTGGAATACAGGCACCCTCAATCATTAACTCATTATTTATGGCTGTTTTTGGCCAGGATGATGGAGTTGAGAGTTGTGACTGAGAGTTTATAACCTGCAAAAACTTTAAAATATTTACTATTTGGACTTTTATAGAAAAAAAAATTTGCTAATCCCTGGTTTAGATGCAAAATAAACATAAATGTTGTAAAAGTCCCTTCCTAATAGACTCATCAATTTAAACAAATGAAGAGAGCTAAGTGAATAATGAGTGGAAAGTTTTCATTAGGAAAAGTCATTAAGTAGCTAGATGGTAAATAGTACTTAGTTTCAGAAATCATTGGATAATTGACTATTAATAGATTTTGCTGGAGTAATACTTAAATTATATGTTTAAGAAATGAGTTAAATAGTTTCAGTTAAAATCATGCTACAATGAGAATTAAAATCTGTCACTTGGTAAATATTTAATATCATGGTGATTATTTTTCTCTGTTAAGAGAGTTGTTTTCAAAAGCATGCACTACCATTTTCTACCCTGAGTAAATAAGTAGGTAATAAATAAGTATGTGTATGTAATGTTAATGTATATTGACTTATTTAAGAAGAAATCAAATATCCAAAGTCAGTTGCCCACATAAATGGTTTATTTTAGTACTTTTCTTTGGACCATATCCCTCTTTTTGTTCCCCAGTATTAGAATAAGATATGTTTAAGGTTTAATCTCAAAATAATATGATAATGAACCCATCAAAATTAATAGATGTCTATTTACTCACATAAAGCTTAGAAATATGACAAAATCCTTCTTGCTAACTTTTACACCAGTTCTCATACATTACAAACACCAATTTATTTTACATTACATTTAAAAACTTGTATACACTAACAAACAAGTAAAAACTTGTATACACTAAATATGTGTTCACTTCATTTTATTTTTCGAATACACTAACGCATATTAATATAATTTCATTTTACTGCTTCCCTATAGTAAGTTCCTATCTATCTATATTTCTTTAGAACTTGACTAGTTTAGTACGATCTTCCAGCTGATATCTACAAATTATATTACTTACCTCACTTATGAAGATATTAAGAAACATCAGTTTTAACATTGCTCTCAATGAAAATATGCTTGACAATTATGAATACACATTCATCTATTATTACAATTCAACTAATTTTTCATCCATTCAGAAGCCTGTGTAATTACTTTGAAATACCAGTGTAACAGTACAAAAAACACTGTTAATCATGTTTTACACCTGAAAATGCCTTTAGAAACAAAATTTGACCATGTTAAAATAAAAATCAGATGAATTTAAATTTCTAACTGTAGATGTGATACTTTTTAACCTTCTCTTATTTTGAAAGTACATGAATACATATTTTTTTGTTATGTGATGATTAATACACTAAATACAATTTTTTCTTTAAATAGCTATAGATATCTTTCTCTTTTCCCCAGTTTTGATTCTGAGTCTCATCTGTAAAACACAGAATGTAATACTTAGCCCAAAGTTTTTGAACATATTAAAATAATGTTTAAAGCAATTTATCAACTGCAAAGCAAGGAGAAAAAATTATTATTTGGCATTTTTATGACTATCATAGTTATATTTTGTCCATCATGGTAATGAGAATTTACAACACAAAAGTTGCTAAATTCTAATACTAGAATTTACAACATGGAATATAATACTAGAATTTATTAGGATTTAGTTTATCATTATGTATTATAATTGCTTTAATTGAAGAAGCTTTTTGTTCTAATTATAAAAATAAAGCATCAGCATGGAAGAGGATAAACAAATCTGCTAAATATCTATCATGTTAAGCATTATGTTTGGTGCATTATTCAAGAAATATAAATATCTTTGAGGCACCTGTGTAGCTCAGTTGGTTAATCATCTGACTCTTGGTTTCAGTTCAGGTCATGATCCCATGGGTTGTGAAACTGAGCCCTACGTCAGGCTCCCCAATGAGGGAAGAGTTTGCTTAAGTTTCTCTCTCTCTCTCTCTCTCCCCCTCTGCCTATCCTCCTAGCTACATGTGCTCTCTCTCTAAAAATAAATAATTAAAAATCTTAAATATATACACATATATGTATTTATCCTCATTTCTTATTAGCATATGACCATACAATTAATGCCATAGTAACCATTATATCTAATACCATGAATTCCTTGTCATGCAAGAACTCAAGTCCCATGAAAAATTTTCCTCCAAGTTCCAAATAGATATTTTGGAAATATCCAAGGAGTGTCTTTGTTAATATTTATAAATTAGCTTTCATCCTACCTAACATGGGAAAAATCATTGCCGTCTCTACTGAGCTAAGATTCTGCTGAGCAAAGGTTCTGCGCACCTTGGAAATCCACAATTGTAACTGTAATTTAAGCTGCAGATTTGCCAGTGCCAGCGGGGTGGAAAGCCATCCTTAGCCTTCCCTGACCATTAATGCACTTGACCCTTAGAGCACACAAGATTTAAAAAAAAAAAAAAAGTCTCTTATACAAGGGGTCTCAAACCTGGGAAAATTTCAGTTTACATGTAGGCCTTGTCAAACCAGATGATAGAATGGCACCAAAATGGCTCAGACCAGATTCAAGTGTGAGCCTTTTAACTGCAACTGGAACTGCTATATCCTTCTGACCTATTGACCTTCTAGCTTAGCCTAGCTCATTATAGGAGAGTTATTTCTTGTGATTGTGGAGGTCACAATCCATATCTTTTACCAACTGCTTGGCCCCACATCGGTCCACCAACTTGTGTATGTGTATCTTAATCAATTTTTGGGGTGAACGCCCTTTTCCTTCTTTTATAAGCATAAAGATACTCTGAGCCACCGTATAAATCATGAAAAAGAAAGAACTGATCTCTGCTTAAGAGGCTTGGGGAGAGTTTTAGGGAAGGAGTATTACTTAAGCAAATATACATGTATCTGTATCTCAAATCTCATTTATGTGTGCTTTTTCTGATTTTATTATTATTATAGACTTATTGCTAGGTATACTATAATGAATATTTTAAAGATAATGAAATTGAAGCTCAGAAAACTGTAAATCATGTGTTAATAGTTACATCATCTGAGAATTAAGAGTCTAACTAAGGCCTATGTAAGTTCAGTGCCTGTGTTTACTTTTATTACATTAGAAAATTAGAACATTATATGGGCCATTCATACATGTTACATGCACACCTACTTACAACATTAGGCACATATAATTATTATTACTAGATAATTTAGGGGGCGATGAGATTGTCTGCTCTCTTTTCCCTGATATTGCTGAGTGTTTGGGGAGAGAGAAGGAGAGAGAGAGAGAAAGTGTGTGTATCTATTTCCATAGCTCTGTGTGCTCATTGGCAGCAAGGTGAGATGAGAGAGGGAGAAGGTGCCAAGGAAGAGATGCTAATTCTTCGGGGAAGAGGAGACAGCATACAGAATGACATGAAGTGGCTCACTGCTATTCTTAGTGCCTCTGACCCTCTCCCCACAACCTAATTACATTATGTAGGAGTTCGAATTAATGCCTGAACACTTCTTCTCTGAAAGCTTGAACCTGAAAGCATGTTATCATGCTACATGCACCTAGCATCAACAATTGATTTTTTTAAAAAGGCGCCTGGCCTATTTTTAAATGCACGATGTGTACTATAATAAAATTTTTCCTGAAATACGAACTTTCCCTAAAATCAAATTCTTAAAAGAGCAAATAAAAAGACATGTGCAAATTCAAGGGCACTGTCAGGTTATCAGCAAGACTTGTACGAATGTCTCCATTGAATCCTCAGCAGCACAATACAAACTTGCACAGGGCTCACACGGTATCGTGATGTGCGGGACCCACATTATAATAGCTGCTAAGGAGGTATGTTACATGTGGGTCAGGGACAGTATTTGTCGTAATATTATGCCACATGTTTTTGAATAGTCAAGTGCTAGACTGACTCCACCTATCTAGGCTTTGACAGGCTCAGAATCCAGGCATTCCAGTGGATAATGTGATTCCCATGGACAAATAACATAAACACTCCTTCCTTTCAAATTTAAGCAAGGAGACTCCATCACTCAGAGAACCAGTGACCTCTGGGTCAAAATTGGCAACAGTGCTGTCAAACCTATTAACATATTGCCATCATTTTTTCCTTTCAAGAAGCTCGGTTGTAAAGAATACTCTTTCACCTTTGGACAGCTCTTTCTCCCAGTGGTCTTCAATCTTACAATTCCTACAATTACACATGCCCTCAGAAATATGAAAGGAAATTTATCTGTCCCCAAGATATTTTTCCTATGCATGCTTCTCCATTAAAAATAAAATGGAACATGAAAAAATAAAAAAACTAAAAATGGCTCCAAAACTATACTGATTTTTTATACCGATCAGGGAAAAAAAAAAAAAAAAACTGAAAAAAATCATGTCAATAGTCTAAAGAAATTATGTTTTTAATTTGTATATGATTTATCTGTTATCTGTTAAGGAGAAAGGTCCTTCCAAATTTTAAAAAAAATGCCACTTTCTTGTGAGTTTTTCTAATCTTTATTCCTTTATATTTTATGAGGAGAGGATACTGGGGACATAGTATATTTTAAAGCAGTAAATTCAAATCACCTAGGAACCTGTTGAAATGCTGTCTTGGTGTGAGGCTTGATAATTTGCATGATGTCACACTGTTGGTCCAAGGATCATACTTTAAGTAGTGAAGTTCTAATCAACAGTACAGAAATTGCATTTGCTCCAGACAAAGAATACCTGTCAGATCATAAATATATGTAATTGTGATATCTAGTTAACAAAGTAGTTCTTAATTAAGAAATACAAAACAGACCTGTACCCCTGGGGATAAAAATACATTATATATTTATTAAAAAAAAAATTTTGGAAGGGGAGGCGAACCATAAGAGACTATGGACTCTGAAAAACAACCTGAGGGTTTTGAAGGGTCAGGGGTGGGAGGTTGGGGGAACAGGTGGTGGGTAATGGGGAGGGCACGTTTTGCATGGAGCACTGGGTGTTGTGCAAAAAGAATGAATACTGTTATGCTGAAAAAATAAATAAAATGAAAAAAAAAAAAAAGAAATACAAAACATAAAATCTTACATTGGTGAACGATTTCATTATATCATGGATTCATGAAAAGAATAGTGAAAACTCTACCCTATTTAATTCATTTATTTAATAAATCCTTATATAATATGTATATAATTACATAATGCTTATATAATATAGTCCTGATGTAAATCTTACATAATAATTTATGTTTATGTGAGGCCTTCTTCCTCTTTAATATACTTTATGGTTATAAATCTCTTTTCTTCCTTATAATAACCCTATGCGGTTGGCACTATTTTTATCCTCGCTTTACCAGTGAGGAAACTAAGACATAGAGTGGTCAAGTGATTTATTAAACGTTAGTCTATTAACTGTAGTATCTCATGCTACATGTCACAAAAATATTTTTAGATTTTCTTTATAAGAGTGAAAATCCCACAATGCTAAAGTTTTCTTACATCCTTAACTAAAAAACTATCCAACTATATTCATATTCACATTCAAATATATTCATATTCAACTATTTTTGTTTAGTATTTAACATGTGCCTAGTAGTACTAGTTTTTTCCCTCTTAATTTTTTAAATAACCTTATGAGATATATAGTGTTATCACTAGTTTGCAGATAAAGTAGAAAAGACCGTGATGGGTACAGTGACGATGTAAGTTATGTCATTGACAGCACCACATTCATGTCTACAGAATTCATGCAGGCTTCTTTTTTGAATATATGTTATGTTCCCCCCTAAATAAAAATCTAATCTAATTCATTAGAATGCTAATGAATAGTATAAAAAATAATAGGTTTTCTCCTAGGAAAATAATAGGTTTTCTCCTTTTTCCTAGGAGAAAATAATTACATTATACATTTAATGTATAATGTAATTATACATTAAATATAATGTATAATTTAACATTTTGTATCTTACAAAATTTTATTAAGTTGCTATGTAAAATATTTTTAAATAACAAAGATATTTCAAATCATTAATAAAGTGGTTTGTAAATACCTCAACTACTTTTAAGTTTAACTAAATTAAACTATATGGAGTTAAATGGATGTTTTCTTTTTGGGGGCATTCTTTTGAACCCTCTTGATATTTAGTTACTGAAATCAGTAATATATAGCTGAATTCCTTACTAGTGATTTAATTATCAAAACTTTCTGAGAATCTTGAGGGTGAAGAGACACCAGGAAATAGCAACTAAAGAAAACATAACTGGTTGTAATAGAAATAAAATTATATTCATATACACACAACGTAAGAGGGGACAAAATCCTGGGAGGCCAGAGTCTTCAATGGAGCGGTCAGAATGGGGAGGTACAGCTGCTAGATGTCTTTTACACTGGGATGGTATTACTGGAGACAATCCAATCTGTAACTGTCAGTCAAACACATAACCTTCACACTCACCTTTTGCAAGTTATCAGGACCACATCCTCCTAATAATGGGCATGCTTGCCAGTGGATAGGTACCGGGAGTGACACCTGACTTAAAAGGTTAAGCCACATTCTAAAATAAATGTCTCATACTGACATTATAAACAATGAATGGTTTGGGGTGTTACTTTTCCCCTCTTATACTTTATTCCCCAACATAATAGCTAGAATTTGATCTTATTTATTTATTTCCTTTCCTCCTCTCTCCTCCCTGTCCTTGCTACTTCTTTTTCTTTTCCCTTTTCTTCTCTTTAACCTTCCCCAGGACCCAGGGCAGAGGGCAGGATTAGACCAAGACAGGAAGACACCCAAACAGACTCATAATTTTAGAGCTTCTGCAAACAGATGAACTGTGTGTATTTTCCCAACATTTTCTGGGTGGGTCTTAGGAATGATTGATTTTATCTATATATAAATTAAAACCCTTTTTATTTGGTGTATCCCTTATACAGTTTGTCTCCCTATGTCCTAGTATGGCTCCTACTATTGTTTATATTTTTAATATACATTCTTACCAATTTAATTTCCAATTGTGAATTTTCTGGTCATGAAATTTGTTCATTTACATACTGTGGTATTAATAATTTTCTTATCTAAGTGAATAAAATATTGTATTCAATGCATAGATTTAACCTTTCTTTTGTAGTACTTGCTACTGATCTATGTTCTCATCCATTGATTGTATTTGTTTTGATTCTTTTTTCAATATACAATCTTATATGATTTTATAGAATCAACTCATATCTTTGTGAATAATTCTCTCATTTCTAAGTTAACATAGAAAGGCAATTTAGGCTTGAAAAAATAACATTGATATTCGTTGTATTATGCAGAATGATGTGCCATGTATCAGTGAATTGCTTACCTCTACATACACACTTCATTGTTCTACTTTGTGAAACTAGAACAAGACTCTGCAAACATTTTTCTTTGCAAGCTGACAGTGCTAAGTGTCATCAATAGAAGGGAGGAGAGGGCCCTACAGGAGAAGTCTTCTCTGTCTTTCTTCTGTTGTGCTTCCTCTTCTTACTCCTATATCATAGATGCCAGCAGTCCATGTACCAGGAACCCAGTGGTTATCACCCTCCAGCAAATTTTTTACCAAGCACTGTCCCGGTTCCTGGTTTCAACAAGTGTTTGATTGACATTTTGCTATCCATTTTAACGATTAGAGATGGTCAGAAGTAGAGCTCTACATTGATTCATTGGCAGTTATTAACTGATTGGCTGGATGATCTGAGACTTAGAAGAAACAGGATTAGAATACTGGTAACAAGGAAGTCAAGAAAACATATGTGGATAGAAATCTCAGACGGAACACGATCTATGAAAATATGTGTGCCTATGTTGTGAATGCCTGCCAAAGGGCATTACCTCAGAGGGGCTCTTAGTAATCAGGTAGAAAATTATAAGCTCCATGGATGTCCGTCAGCTTCTTTCTCCAGCCATCCCAGCACTTGCTCAGTAAACACATGAAGAAAAGTGGCTTTGGGGCCATGAGCTCAACAACATAGATTTACCATTACCAAAACTGGCTAACACTAATATTCACTGCCTAATCCCTATAGGAGACACCAACCAAACCCCAGGATGACACCGTTAGGCAATGAGATATTTCTCTTTAAGTAGCAAGTTGTTAAAGATTTAAAGCTGTGAATGTAAGCAGGTTGGCAAATCTGGAGAAACAATTTCTAATACTTTCTGCCAGTGGTCATGTAGGTTGGTTTTATTTTCTGGTGGTCAATTAGGAAAAGGCCTCCTTTTCTAATGATCTAAGGATCTTCTTTCTAACAACATACAGAGGCAGATTTATGTGAAGCTAATGATGTTGAAACTTCACAGCCTCACACTGTCCTGAACCCTTTCTAAGATTGGGAGGGTCCTAATAAGGTATTAACATAGTCAAATGGTTTTGAAAATTTGAGAAAGAGACATTTTATATTCCTTATTCATTCCATCAGAAATGCCTACCATATAAAACTGTATCAACTAAGGTCTCACAAAACTGGTTCTGACCTGAAAGTATATTCTTATCAAAAGAAGAAGAATTAGAAGGAAAGAAAAAAAGAAAGAAAGAATAAAGAAAGAAAGAAAAGAATGGAAAGAAAGTGCCTGGGTGGCTTAGTTGGTTAAGCATCCCACTCTTGACTTTGGCTTAGTTCATGATCTCAAGGTTGTGAGATCAAACCCTGTGTTGGGCTACATGCTGGGTGTGGTGTCTGCTTGAGATTCTATCTCTCCCTCCTCCAAAAAAAAAAAAAGAGAGAGAGAGAGAGATAAAGATTCACTCAGAAACTCCTCAATGCAATTATGTTTAGTAATCATTTTAATCCACACTTGAGAAAGCTGCAGGGCTTTCTGAAAATATTAAATGTAGTTTTCTTTTATTTAACTTATTTTTATATTACTTCTACTATATGAACATTCATTCTTTTTTTCTTTTTTATTTTTTTAAAGATTTTATTTATTTATTTGACAGAGAGAAATCACAAGACAGGCAGGCAGAGAGAGAGGAAGGGAAGCAGGCTCTCCGCTGAGCAGAGAGCCCGATGCGGGACTCAATCGCAGCACCCTGAGATCATGACCTGAGCTGAAGGCAGTGGCTTAACCCACTGAGCCACCCAGGCGCCCTGAGCATTCATTCTTTGATTTATGTGACCCCCTTCCTAAAATTCACTGAGACTGATCCTACATGGGCTAAGTTAAAAAAAAAATCAATATATAAGGGATAACCCGATACCTTGAATTTATATGAAGATTAATCCTTTTCTATGAAGACATAGATATAGGATTTCTCTAAAACTCCAGAATGTTAACAGCATCAGTATTCACGGAAGCACATATGATGATAGCATAATGATGTTTTGACTTCTGTTGAAGAATGACATTAACTACATCCATAAAAACAGAATTAATTTACCACAAATGACTTTCCATGAATACCATGGAAAATCAATCTTGCCATTCTAAATGCCTAGAGAATCTGAAAGTTTTATGGAATGTCAGGCACTACTAATATTGTAAAATAATGTTAATGCTAGCATACAATTTTATAAAATGTTTGATCACATTGTCTTATAAATATTCATAAAAATATCTCCTGAGTTTGCCAAAATATCAGTGGCTTCTTGTTATTTTCAGCAGGTAACATGAAGCTAAGTTGGAAGTGCCAATGCAGTCAGAACTACACTTTGGGAAGAGCAAGTGAAAAGAGTTTCTTTTGGAGGAAGTTTCCTCCATTTTGTACAGGTCTAGAACCCAGAAGAGTACTCGCTCTTCCCTTAATTCATGTAGACTTCTCAGGCTTCAGACTGGCTTTGTGAACTCTTTCTTTTTTCTTTTTTCTTCTAGATGGCACTGAATTTTTTTTAGCTAATTGTGCTGGTATAATAATAATAATAACAACAACAGCAACAACAACAACGTATCTTTTTGAGTTAGTGTTTTCATTTTCTTTGGGCAAATATCCAGAGGTGGAATTATTGAATCATATGGTATTTCTATTTTTAATTTTTTGAGGAACGGCCACGGAGAGGGGATGGACAAAATAGGTAAAAGGGATTGAGAGATATAGATCTCCACTTGTGGCATGAATAAGTCACAGAATAAAAAGCACAGCATAGAGGATATAGTCAATGGTATTGTAATAGTGTTCTATGGTGGCTAATGGTAGCTACACTTGTAGTAAGCATAGCATAATGTATAGACTTGTGGAATCATTGTGTCATCCACCTAAAACTAATGTAACATTATATCAACTATATTCAAAATAACAACAACAACAACAATAATAATAATAAGATCAGAGGGAAAGAATGTAATTTACACTGGAACCTATAGCTTTTCAGAAATGGCTTCGGTTACAACTATAATATCAGACAAGTAACAGGCAATGTTCCCATTTTTTAAAAAGATTTTATTTATTTATCTGACAGACAGAGATCACAAGTAAGCAGAGAGGCAGGCAGAGAGAGAGGGGGAGAAGCAGGCTCCCTGCTGAGCAGAGAGCCTGATGCAGGGGCAAGATCCCAGAACCCTGGGATCATGACCTAAGCCAAAGGCAGAGGCTTTAACCCACTGAGCCACCCAGGCGCCCCCAATGTTCCCATTTTTAAAAAAGCATGGATTGTATCCTATAATGTAAGTGGGTGGAAAAAATCTTGAAAGATTGAGAGTTAATTTTTAAATCAAACACTTATATTTAATGTGTTTCTCTCTGTGTAGTCTGGTTGTATTCAGTATTATATTTGTTTCTATTATTTGCAATATTCAGGTAGATTTTGTCAACTACCTTAAAATTATCATTCTTATATAATAAATCTATAAATGAATGATATGAAGAGATTAAACAATCCATGAAGAAAAAAAAATCTGTGTTTTCTAGTATATGCCTTCAAAACATGTAACAAATTATCATGAAGACACATATTTTTCAAAATATGTCCATATTATTTCTAAAGTTTAGTGGAAGTATTTGGTTCTTACAATTCCTTTTTGGTCAAAAATTGTAGCTTTGAAAAGAAAAACTTAAGATCATTAAAAAAAAAAAAGAGTGAGTTACATATTAAGCCAGTGCCTCTGCTAGATATGAAATCTGAAGTTTGGGGAATCTCCCCAGACTAAAACCTAGTAATAATTTATATTAAATTACCACAAAATAAATAATAGAAAAGTATAGCATATTATAGGATAAGAACAGTTATATTGAAAAGGATCAAATGAAAATATAATTATCTCCCAGTGAACACACACATACACAAAAGAAATATAAATCCATATCACCTGCCAGATCATTTTTCCTTTTTATGAAACAGGAAATTTAACACACACAATTTATTTTACCTGTTGAAGTAATGTAAATGAAGGTGGGTTTAGCCCTATGATAACTGCATTCCTCTTTAGATTTACCAAATGGAAACTAGGCAACCATTGGGTATATATTCTATCAAATAAAGCTGACATTCAATCAAAATCTTATAAAATATCATGTGTCATAGGAAGAAAAACAAAATGCACCAACTGTAACAGCTGAATAATAAATTATGAGAGTTGGAATGTTTTAGCTTTCCTGAAATAGGAAGGAAATATATGTGTAGTTTTAGTATTTGTGGCAAGCTATGTGACTTAATCACTCTAAGAAGTAGTTTCTATATCTGTAAGATGGATTTATCAATATCATCTACCTCATAGGATTATTGTAAAAATATATAAAATAAAAATTATAAAAAACTTAGTGGAATTTAATACACATTTACAAACATTGTTATTGCTTGATAAGTTACTTTGCTCCGAACAAAGCTAGTTCTTTCTGTCCCCACATCCATGATCTTTTTGTGAATACTATTGGCCAGGATAAAAATGTTAAAGATACATCTGATTTTGTTCTATTTAAAGCCAGGTAATAAAAAAAAAACCTGAGTCTAATTAGGATATTTCTACTATAAGAACTATCTAGAATTGAAATAATCTGTCTTCTTTATTAATCCACATTTTTTGTTATAAACACTACCTATGTACTCTCCAGTTATTGAAATATACTGAAGAAATTAAGAGTTAATAATTCAAAAAAGCCTGTCCTGTATGAGGCCAATCCTAACAGATGTGTTTGTCAATTTAGTACAAAAATTACTATTGAGCACTTACTATCTACAGGCACTCTGTGAGGCATCACATAACAACATTCCAAAAATTTTATAACACACTATATTGGTGAGTGTGTGGGAAATAGGTCACCCTCATTCATTACTAAAGATAAATTGATAAAACCTCATGGAGACCAATTTGACTATATTCATGGAAAATTAAATGAAAATACTTTTTGAAAGAGCAATCAGAATTTTTTTTTTTTTCCTACAGATATTGCAGGATAGTGGTATTATTTGGAATAGCAGACATGGAGCATACTAAATATAGATCAGTAAGGGAGATGATATGTAAATTATATTACAACCATGCAATTGAATATAAAACATCTATAGAAGGAAGAAGAAGAAGGAGGAAGAGGAGGAGGAGAAGAAATGTACATTGTGTGTAGTAATAAGAAAATGTAGAAATAAGAAAGATTCATTGCTAATTAGTGTGATATTGTGAAAATAAATAAATAAAAATACACAAAAGTTCATATTTACATTTGCCAATAAATTCCAAAAAATAAATTTTGAATAATACATAAGATGTAAAAAGAATGATATCAAATGGGAAGGGAAGTAGGAACTAGATCAATGAAAGATTGGCTTTTCCCTATATGCCCTTTCTATATTTTCTGCATTTGGAATAAGGTGAATATTTTACCTTTCAAAATAAATTAAAAAATTGACTGCTCTGGCTTTTCCTAGCTGTTGCTGAGGAATAAACTGTAAGTGAGTAAAGTAGAAAGCAGAGAGACCAGTTGGGATGCTATTGCAATGGTCCAAATAACAAATGGTAGAGTTGATTCTGGATGTATTTCAAAGAAAATCAGAAAGGAGTTGGATATTATTAGATGTGGGTTTAAAAAAGGGAAGAGGTAGGAGAAGGAGTTAATGTGGCAGTGTAGTAGGGGGACCTTGGGCTTTCCTCATCCTTTGAACACACCTAGATCAAAGCAAATCATTTGAACAATTAGAAAATCATCTGAGGATTAAGGTGACAATCTGCACAATTGGAGGGAGACAACATGGTGGATGCAGAGTTCAGAGATGTTAACTGGGAGACAGAAAAGCCACAGTGCTGCAGAGGGGAGGGAAGCCTTTCAGCAGAGAGAGGTTAAGGAGAGAGGGAGTGAGTAGAAGAGAGAGAAGTGCATAGGGTTCATGCAAGATGCTGTGGTGTGGGGATCTCATTGTTTGCATTGGGAGAGAACTGTTTCCCTTCCTGGAGCACATTTGGAAGAGGGTATATTGCCTCTCCAAGAACAAAAGACCCACTAGGTGCCATCGAGCAGCCATTCAACAGCAGAGCACAGAGGCACATGGAGAGGACAAATAACCCGGTAGGAGCTTTATGCTGTGCTTCTACATAGACTCTGGACTTTGACACACACTTTTCTGTAACAGAATGGTGCCAGGCGCAGCACACTGTGAAGCTCTCCTCTCATAGAGGGATGCCTTGCGAAGTACTTTAAGATTTGGAGTTTTTAATCTCAGCCACTTACCAGAGATAAAACATAGGAGAACTGTGGTTCCAGGCATTCTGATAGCCTGGGTACAGGCAGGTTGAGGGGGGGGGGGATCTGACCAAAAGCCTGGGATACAGGAGCAGAGATTGTACGATTTTCTGTGAGGACCTTCTGAACAACAGTGTCTCTGATTTCCCCTCCCATGGGATGAGAAGGCAGAGTGACATCATCTTTCATGACCAGCTCCACCCCACTGCCCCACCTCACCACTCCCCACCAGCATGGTAGGACTTCAGAAAGAAACCCAGTCCCTCCAGTGGAGGCTTGAGTCACTTACACCAAACCCTACTACACTGTGTCACAGGGGCATCTTTATAAGAGCAGGTCTAACCATGAGCCAGCACAGTGGGCCTCTCCCTCAGAAGAACAACACAGGCCCTCCCATGTTATCAAGTCTATTGATCATAGAGTGCTCCAAAGTGTTAGTTTCAGTTCTGGTAGAAATAGGACCGGGATTTCCTTTTTATTTTTTTCCCTAATATTTTATTTTATTTATTTTTTATTTATACTTTGGAATCTGGCTTATAGTTTTTACTTTGTCTGTTTGCTTGTCTTTTTGTTCTTTTCCCTTTTCTCTTCTCTTGGATCACAATTTTTTTCTTTCTAATCAGGCTTACCTTAAACAACAAATTAAAGCACACCTATTTAAAGTTCCAAACACTCCCACTGCAAGCAAGGAAGAACTCAGCAAGAAAGAGCAACCAAAACACACAACAGAGTGCACACAATACACACCAGAAACACTTCCCAGAACTCCAGGCCCTGGACAGTGTAGGACCTATTCTTAATATTACTATTACCCTCATGAGTATAATATGCAAAACAGAGAAATTAAGACATAATGACAAGACAGAGGAATTCTCCCCCCCCCAAAAAAAAAACTAAAGAAGAAATCATAGCCAGAGATTTGCTTAAAACTGATATAAGGAATATATCTGAACAAGAATTTAGAACAAGTCATAAGAATACTAACTGGGCTTGAAAGATGCAGAAAAGACACAAGAGAAACTCTTGCTGAAGAGAAAAAATACCTAAACACTAGTCAGGGTGCAATAAAAATGTTATAACTGAGACAGAAAACCAACTGGATGTAATCACTATGAGGATAGAAGAAATAAAGCAATGAGTAGGTGATACAAAAGATAAACTTATGGAATATAATTAAGCTGAAAAGAAGAGAGAAAGAAAACTATTAAATCATAAATATAGACTTAGGGATCTCAGCAATTCCATAAAGTGCAATAAAATTCGTATCACAGGAGTTCCAGAAGAAGAAGAGTGGGGAAAAAGGGCAGAATGTTTAATTGAATAAATTATAGCTGAGAATTTCCCTAATCTGGGGCAGGAAACAGGTATTCAAGTCCAAGAGGTACTGAGAATTCCCCTCAAAATCAACATAAGTCAATATCAAGATATATCATGGTGAAACTAGCAAAATACAAAGATGGAGAGAGAATTCTGAAAGCAGCAGAAGACAAAAGGTCCTTAACCTATAAGGGTAGGCACATAAGGTTAGCAACAAATCTGTCCACAGAAATTTGGCACGCCAAAAGACAGGGACATGAAATAGTCAACGTGCTAAGCAGAAAAAATGTGCAGACAAGAATAAGGGCTGTTATTCAGAATACAAGGAGAGATCAAGAGTTTCCAAGACAAGCAAAAACTAAAGGAGTTTGTGAACACTAAAACATCTCTGTAAGAAATATTCAAGGCAACCACTTGAGCAGGAAAGAGAAAAAAGAGCAACAAACACTAAAAAGGAACAGGGACAATCTATAGGAACAGTGACTTTACAGGTAACACACTGGCACTAAATTCATACCTATCAATAATTCCTCTAAATGGAAATGGACTAAATGGTCCAATTAAAAGACATAGGGTATTAGAATGGATTTTTTTTTAAAAGATCCATCAATATGAAATCTTGCCATTTGAAACAACATGGATGAAAGAGCCCAAGTTTCCATCAACAGATGAATGGATAAAGAAGCAATGGTGTTATATATACAATGGAATATTACCCATTCATCAAAAAGAATGAACTCTTGCCATTTGAAATGACATGGATGGAACCAGAATGTATTATGATAAGTGGAAATAAGTTAGAGAAAGACAAATATATGATTTCACTCATATATGGAATTTAAGAAACAGATGAACATAGGGGAAGGGAAGGAAAAATAAAATAAGAAAACAAAAAAAAAGAAAGGCGAACCACAAGAGATTCTATAGTTAAGAGAACAAACAGTGTTGCTGGAGGGAAGTGAATGGGGATGAGGTAAATGGGTGATAGGCATTAATGAGGGCATTTGTTGGGATGACCACTGGGCATTATATGTAAGGGATGAATCACTAAATTCTACCCTGAAACCAATACTACACAGTATGTTAACTAACTTGAATTTAAATTTATAAAAAAAGAGAGAGAAGTAAGACAAAATGAATGATATCACAGAAGATCACTGGAGTAACAAAATTGTAAGAAAAATGACAAGAAGTTTGTTTTTTGTACATGTGAGGCTAAGAATTTTTTTAAAAAATGAAAATATGGACTAGGTATTTACCCCAAAGATATAAATGCCGTGATCCGAAGGGGCACCAGCATCCCAATGTTTACAGCAGCAATGTCCACAATAGCCAGCTATGGAAAGACCCAGATGTCCATTGACTGATGAATGAATAAAGAAGATACAATTGAATATTACTCAGCCATCAAAAAAAATGAAATCTGGCCATTTGCAACAATATGGATGGAACTAGAGGGTATTATGCTAAGCGAAATAAATCAACCACAGTAAGACAATTATCAAATGATTTTACTTACAAAACAGAGGAGAATGGGGGAGGGAGGGAAAAATAAAACAAGGTAAAATCAGAGAGGGAGACAAACCATAAGAGACTCTTAATCATAGGAAACAAACAGCATTGCTGCAGAGTGGGTTGGTAACTGGGTGATGGACATTATAGAGGGCACATGATGTCATGAATACTGGGTATAATATAAGAAAGATGAATCACTGAACTCTACCTCTGAAACGAATACACTGTATATTAATTAATTGAATTTAAATTTAAATTTGAATTTGAATTTAAATTTAAATTTGAATTTAAATTGAATTTAAATTTTAAAAAATGAAAAGTTGACATCAATGTGCAGAAAGAATTAGATAAAATGGAGACTAAACATAGAACAACTGAAGATTATTTTATTCAGTGGACCCTTAACTAGAGTGGTAGAAACTGCAATGGAAAGGAAATAGTTAAATGAAAGAAAAATACATTTCAAGATATTATGGAATTACCTATCCATTTATATGTTTATTTATTGTACTTTTTGCTTACTTGTTTTCACATATTTTGAGGAAAATATTATATGCTTCCACAGTTTGAATTTGTGTCAGGGATGTCTTTCGTTGGTTGATTTGGTGTTCTAATCTAATTTCCCATTTGAAATTATGTAAAGGTTCAAAATAATAGGTTATTTTCTTAAAAAGATAAAACTGTGGCCTGGGCGCCGTGGTGTCTCAGTCAGCTAAGTGTCTGCCTTTGACTCAGGTCATGATCCCAGAGCCCTGGGATTGAGTCCAGCATCTTGGCTCTCTGCTCAGCAAGGATTCTGTTTTCCCTCTCCCTCTGCCTGCCATTCCCCCTGCTTGTGCTCTCTCTCACTCTCTCTGCCAAATAAATAAATAAAATATATATATTTTTTAATTTAAAAACTTTGTGAACTAGAAATCCTTTAGATATTTGTCAATAGATGTTATTTATTAAAACCACATTTTAATAAAATTTGGTACACCAAATCTTGGAAAATTATCTGGAAATATTTATTTGCAGGATAAGAGCAGATTTAAGGTTCTTAAAAGGAAAGCATGATAGGTGAAATTTAAATGCTGGAGGTAAGAAAGAAAGCTGTTCATAAAACTACCAAAGTCCCTGTCACCTCTGCAGGAAATGGCTGGGGAAAATAATCTGAATCTGCTTCAATTTATTGAAAAATCTAATGGGTAATTAAGGTTTCCAAATTCCAACTAATAGAATGGCATTACTAAAAGTGTTGGCACGATATGATGCATTACTATTAATTTTAAGGTATAATGTAAATAATTCGTTAAAATATAAAGTGCAAAAGCTTGTGAATACTTGATAAAAAGAGTGAATTTTTACATAATTTACTTACAAATTGAAGCTAACACTTCAGTAGAATTTCCTAGCTGAAGTTTTCAAATGGCATATTTCCAATTCCCCATTCTATCCACCAAGTCTTTTGTTTAGCTTAAGGCCAAGTCAGTCACCTTTTATCATAATCCTTGCATTATTGTTTCTTTTAAAATAGGGAACTCATCAATAGTTAGGTTTCTATCAAATGTGGAAAAACAAGATGAAAGTAGAGAGTGATAAAAACTCAAGAAAAATGAGCTCAGCATATTTTTTATTTCAATATACATGTACTGAAGCATCTTCACTCATTTGTATTGCCTATTTGGTTCCCAAAGTCACTTGAAATTGTCTATACCTTTTCAAGTCAAGAGATAGAAGCAGCTAAAAGAATGCCCCATGGCTAGACATTAATGCATGAGGGTGAGAGTATCAAGAAGGCAAAAGTAAATGCAGCTCTCTAGCTTTTAAACCACCATCATAGCCAAAATATGCAAAACAAGCCAACTGTGACCCAAGATTATGTAGGACTTCCAACGAAGGTCCCAGTGAGAAGGAGAACCTGAACACTCCTTCTTATAGAATCTAAAGCTTTTGGCACATCCAGAATCAAAATGACCTACAACCAGTTACGCAGCTTGCATTAGTCATGGTCCTCTGGAGAAACAGAACAAATGGGATGTACATTTATATACAGAAAGAGATGTATTATAAGGAACTGGCTAATAAGATTACAGAAGCTGGCAAGTCCAAAATCTGCAGGGTGTGCCCGCAGTCTAGAAATCCAGGAAGAGCTGATGTTGTAGTTCAAATCCAAAGGCTGGCTGCTGGGAGAACTTCCTTTTGCTTAGGGTAGGTCAGTCTTTGTTCTAGTTAGAACTTCAACTGTTTGGATGTGACCCACCTCCATTATGAAGACCAATTTCCTTTAAATGTCCAAAGTCCACTAATTTGAATGATAAGCTCATCCCAAAAAACCTCCACCAAAAAATACAGAATAATATTTGACCACATATCTGGGCACCATGGCCCAGCCAAGTTGATGCATAAATTTAGCCATCACATATTTCAACTTAAGGAATTCTTTATCAGTCAAAATTTATGCTCTAATAAAAATTCACACATTTTCTTTGTGTAGAATTCACTTAATTTTATTTTCTTTCTTTTACTTCCTATTTTTTAGAGAGCGGGGAGGGTGGGACAGAGGGGGAGAAAGAAAGAAAATCTTCAGCGGGCTCCATGCCTAGAACAGAGCCCAACATGCGGCTCAATCTCACAACACTGAGATCATGACCTGAGCTGAAATCGAGTTGGACACTTAACCAACAGAACCACCCAGGTTGCCCCCCATTTTTATCATCGTTTTTATAGGACACTGTGAAAAAAAATCCTGCATAGAAAACTGTCGACCATTCAGAAATAGTTAATTTGGACCTCCCCTGAAAACTTGAAGAAATATAGACATTTGTTCATTTATTTAGCTGACTTTGATTCATGGCATTAAGTGCTTAGTGAGGTATAAAAGATTCAAAATAAATCAATTTATGCATTTATTGTTGCCAGTAATATTTATCTTTCTGAGAATGTCCAAGAAAATTAGTTATAAATTGTATCTACATCTACATATCTACTTACAATAATAGTTATAGTATGTTTTCCTGGCCCAGTTACTAATGTGAAAGATTTTCCCGTGGTTTGAAATGAACATTTGTAGACACCAAATCAATTTTCTTGTGTGTTTTTGTTTTGTAGTGTTAGCATTTCCACCAGTGGCTGTTGTGTGTTAAAGCTTAACCATGTTTACAAATACCGTCTTACAATGTTATGCTATGTGGCAATCATTAGTTGTGATTATCTTTAGTTTATGTCACTTGATCAAAACTGTTACTTTTTAATATAAATCCAATATTATTTGGATCTAGTGGGCTTCTTGCTTCCAATTTTTAGAAGTTCGAGATGTGCTGCAAGATTTTGTGTCCAGTTACTTTGGGTTATAGTATGAAATGCTCCAAAACACCAATATTATTTAGAATAGCAATATTACTGAAAAGGATGTTATCATTCTTTTCATTTTTAGAAATGACTGATATTTCTTTTTTTTAAGATTTTTTTTTTAAAGATTTTATTTATTTATTTGACAGACAGAGATCACAAGTAGGCAGAGAGGCAGGCAGAGAGAGAGGAAGGGAAGCAGACTCCCTGCTGAGCAGAGAGCCAGATGTGAGACTCAATCCCAGGACCCTGGGATCATGACCTGAGCCAAAGGCAGAGGCTTTAATCCACTGAGCCACCAAGGTGCCCCTAGAAATGGCTGATATTTCTTAAAGATTATTATGTATTAGATCTTATGGCAAATTCCATTAACTTTGTGGATAGTAAAACCACATCACCAATAATTAAAAAATTATTCAGTAATGAAAGGACATTAAATGAGTTAACTTTTGCAGGCTAGTGCAAAGGGGATCTCCAAAAGTACTTCAAAGTGTTATTTAATAAGCCCACCAGGACGTAATGTATAACTATTAGCAGTCATCTAAAAAAAGAATAAGAGAAAGGAAGGAAAGAAGGAAAAGAAAGAAACTTCTATTGCCAATTGTTACTTTTGTATGGATGTACTAGCATAAAAGGATTTTAAGAAATTAAATCACTCACCTATTTTTAAATATGTTTTTCTATATATTTGCCTCCTTTTAAGATTGTTTCGCTATGAGCAATTTTATAGGATATTATGGATTTATTAGCATCACATAAAGATCTTTGGGAGCATGTTAATACAAGTTTTGAGTCTCCAGCATACGATCTTTTGAAACAAGAACTGCTCTCTTTAATATAATAATAAACTTTCTCTAGTTTTTTACTTTAAAAATTAAATTTCTAATCAATTAAAACTGAGTTCCTTTTTGTATCTATTTAGCTCCTCCATGTTAGAATATTTATCAAAAAATTATTATTTGTCATTATCAATTCAGATCTTCATTATTATATAAATATTTTGTGGCCTGAGAAGATACAGAGAAAATTTAGAAATATATACTTATCCAATTTAGTTGGCTCAGTTATATTCAAAAGGAATAAAAATGACACTTCACTTGAAAAATCTTATTTCTCTTTTTGGTGTGTCCTAAGTCTCTTCAAAGTGAAAGAAAAAATAACTATTGTCTGTGAAAGTAATGTTAAAACTCAGCATATTCCAAAATAATAAACTAACAAAGTGAAACCAAATACTAAATGAACTTCAAATAAAAATTATTTTCATATTTTATTGTTCAATTTAGTGGGTATTTTTTTTTAAGATTTTTTATTTATTTATTTGACAGACAGAGATCACAAGTAGGCAGAGAGGCAGGCAAAGAGAGAGAGGAGGAAGCAGGCTGTACACAGCAGAGAGCCTGATGCGGGGCCCGATCCCAGAACCTTGGGATCATGACCTGAGCCGAAGACAGAGGCTTTAACCCACTGAGCCACCCAGGCGCCCCAATTTAGTGGGTATTTTAAACTGATTTTCAAACTACATATCTGATTATATATTTGTCTCCTAGTATAAAATTCCCTTTTTGGTAAATTTTTCTTTGACTCAATTATTTAGCCCATAATTATATCTTTGCATGTAACTACTTAAGGCAGTGACTAGATTAACATATTTGGATAGCTTTAATATCTGTCATCTTTTGTATCAATGAGCAGCCCAGTTTATTCAGATTAATTAGTATATATTTTTTCTCTTGAAAACTGTACATAATAATTTTGTTTTTTTAATTTATCAAGAATTTATTAGTAGCTTGTATTACAAGGATTTTCAAAGTGCCTTTAAAAAGTGACACTCCTGATGTCAAAATGCTCATTGTTTATAGTGCCTGAGCTCTGCTTAATTAGGGATTCTCCATGTGAATCATTCATGTTGTTCATCCAATGAGGCCAATGAGAACTAAATAATGACATTGAGATTAAAAGTGTAGTGTATTTTGTCATATGCACAGTTTTAATTGAAGGTTCAAGGTCATATGAATAACCAATTTGACTAATTTATCTTATATAAGTATGGGAGAAACTAAATATGCATCAAATGCATACGGATAAAGGAATGATATTCATTGTAATGCATGTTAAAATTCTTGAGTCACAACTTTTCCCATGAAAATGTACCTTCAAACATAGGAAGAAACCATTAGAAAATAAGAATCAATGTCTCAAACATTTTAAAGTATATTGTATGTAATGTGTCTTTTATATGAAGCAGAACATATATTTTAGATAAAGTAAAAATGTATTTATAGCAAAAAATATAATTTCACTTGATGATTCAAATTACATTTAATGTTTTCAAAAACAACAAATAATGTTGATTAAAGAAAATAAAAGGTGTGTGTGTGTGTGTGTGTGTGTGTGTGTGGACAGGTGGATGATGAGCAGGTAGACAGGTAGAGACATACATGGAGAAACAGATGTTTCAGAAATACAAGTAAAAAGTACTCTAGAAATTGAAAGTTGGGATAAAGATGAGTATTTCAATATATTGACACAACTAACATATTAACATTTAAAGAAAATGAAATGATAAATAATACACTATCATACCCACTTCTTGGCAAACAAAATAAGAATAACACAATATCATCAAAAACTTTTACCAGACTTCCAAAAACAAATATTTTTGTAGACAATAGAGTTCATTGATTACAGGTTGTTGTAACCTTGATATTGAAGTTTGATAAAGGAATTAAATGAAAAATAATTTAATAAACAAGTTTGCAAAAACTTCAAGTATAATTAGTCAATGAAATATTTCAAGGTATTAAAATATAATTAATCATGTCAAACAGAATTTATTCTAAAAGTGCAAGATTGGTTTAAGATAACCAAAAAATTTAATAAAATTTATCTTATTTTGTTTTGTGAGATTAAGAGTCATTTATGGTTTGTCTCCCTCCCAATCCCATCTTGTTTCATGTATTCTTCTCCTATCCCCCTACCCCCCCATGTTGCTTCTCCATGTCCTCATATCAGGGAGATCATATGATAGTTGTCTTTCTCCGATTGACTTATTTCACTAAGCATGATACGCTCTAGTTCCATCCACGTCGTCGCAAATGGCAAGATTTCATTTCTTTTGATGGCTGCATAGTATTCCATTGTGTATATATACCACATCTTCTTGATCCATTCATCTGTTGATGGACATCTTGCTGGGGGGAGGTGGGATTGGGAGAGGGGGAGGGGGCTATGGACATTGGGGAGGGGAGGCGAACCATAAGAGACTATGGACTCTGAAAAACAACCTGAGGGTTTTGAAGGGTCAGGGGTGGGAGGTTGGGGGAACAGGTGGTGGGTGATGGGGAGGGCACGTTTTGCATGGAGCACTGGGTGTTGTGCAAAAAGAATGAATACTGTTACGCTGAAAAAAAATAAATAAACAGTTATGTTTCCTGTTAACTAAAAAAAAAAAAAAAAAAAAAAAATTTATCTTATTTTGGAAAAGAAGAAAAAATTATATATCGAAATTAAATACAGAAACAACAGTAACTTTCTTGACTGTCTACACCTATGTACGATAAAATGTTTTAAGATATCAAAATGATGCAAGAATTCCCTTAGCCTATAAATTCTGTTTCACAAAAACCCACAGCAAATATGCACTTAATATAATTCTAAACTTGAGTAACATTTCTTTAAGATTGGGACTAAAACAAAAATATCTATCATATGTATTACTATTTAACTTAAAACTAAATGTCTGACCAAAGTAATAATTCAACAAGAAATAGGTAACAAAAATACCATAAGAGAGAAGCTGATACAAAATATTTTATACAGAACATACACAGAAACAATATTTAAGCTAATATAAATTTCAGAAAGGTAGCCAGATAGAAGATTAAGAAAAACAATAATTTTCCTCTTTAATAGAAGGAGTCAAGGGGCACCCAGGTGGCTCAGTTGGTTAAGAAACTATCTTCAGCTCAGATCATGATCCCAGGGTCCTAGGATGGAGCCTCACATCAGGATCCTTGCTCTGTGGAGAGCCTGCTTCTCCCTCTCCCTCTGCCTACCACTCTGCCTGCTTGTGCTCTCTCTCTGTCAAATAAATAAATGAAATTTATTTAAAAAAAAGAGTCGGGGATGCCTGGGTAGCTCAGTTGGTTAAGCCGCTGCCTTCGGCTCAGGTCATGATCCTGGGGTCCTGGGATCGAGTCCCGCATCGGGCTCCTTGCTCGGCAGGGAGCCTGCTTCCTCCTCTCTCTCTGCCTGCCTCTCTGCCTACTTGTGTGTACTCTCTCTCTGACAAAAATTAAAATCTTAAAAAAATAATAATAAATTTTAAAAAAGTCAAATAGGAGATGTAATAAACAAGAAGTTATCATTGGATATAACTTAAAATCAACACAAAAAATAAAATAAACATAAGATTGACATAGCCCCACTATCCAGAACGTTTAAAAATATTTTTATAGAGCACAAAAAAGATTTGTATAAATGACATATGAACATTATTAGTGGATTGAAAATTGGAAGATTAAAAATATATAATTGGGAGGCCAATTAATAAATTGTATTTATTCTAATAAAAAGTACTGTACGGTTTTAGAGAATTTTGATGGTGTAGTTATAAAATGTATATAAGAATCATTTAGGGGTGTCTCGGTGGCTCAGTTGGTTGAGCATTCAGCTCTTGATTTTGCCTCAGGTCATCCTCTCAGGGTCATGAGATCAAGCCCTGCATCAGGCTTTGCATTGAACACGGAGCCTTCTTAAGATTCTCTTTCCCTCTCCTCTGCCCCTTTCCTGCTCTCTGCCTTGTGTTCTCTCTCTGTCTTCCAAAAAAAAGAAAAGAAGAGAAGAGAAAAAAGAAAAGGAAAGGAAAGAAAAGAGAAAAGAAATCCCTTTAATGGCTAAGATAAGTTTTAGAATATTAAAAAAAAAAAAGCTGACCTGTGTCTTACTTAATCAATATGAAAAAAAATCAAAGTTATTACAGTAGTAGGTATAGGCAGAAGAATAGATAAATAGACTTTTGGAACAGAGAGTAGAACCTGTGATAATAGGATATATATGGATGGTATATTATAGAAACAGTATCAAAAATCAGGGGCGCCTGGGTGGTTCAGTGGGTTAAGCCTCTGCCTTCAGCTCAGGTCATGATCTCAGGGTCCTGGAATTGAGCCCCGCATCGCATTGGGCTCTCTGCTCAGCAGGGAGTCTGCTCCCCCCGCCATGCCTCTGCCTACTTGTGATCTCTGTTAAATAAATAAAATCTTTGTAAAAAAAGAAATAGTATCAAAAATCAGAATGAAATCTACTAAATGGGAGAAGATATTTGCAAATGACATATGCAAAATATATAAAGGATTTAAACAAGTCAACACCCAAAAAACAAATAATCCAATTTAAAAATGGGCAGAAGGGGCACCTGAATAACTCAGTGGGTTAAGCCATTGCCTTCTGCTCAGGTCATGATCTCAGGGTCCTGGGATAGAGCTCTGCATCCAGCTCTCTGCTCAGTGTGGAGCCTCCCACTCTCTCTCTGCCTGCCTCTCTGCCTATTTGTGATCTCTCTATCAAATAAATAAATAAAATCTTTAAAATAAATAAATAAATTAATTAATTAATTAAAATGGGCAGAAGACATAAACAGACATTTCTCCAAAGAAACAAACAGATGGCCAATAGACACATGACAAGATGCTGAACATCATTGATCATCAGGGAAATGCATATCAAAACTGCAACGAGATATCACCTCACCCCTGTCAGAATGACTAAAATAAAAAAAAAAAAACATTAAAAAATAGTGTTGGTTAGAATGTGAAGATAAAAGAATTTTCAGGTACTGCTGGTGAGAATGCAACTGATATAACCACTATGGAAAACAGTACAGAAGTTCTTTAAAAAATTAAAAATAGAACTACCCTATGACCCAGTAATTGCACTACTGGGTATTTACCAAAAAAATATACAAAAACAGTGATTCAAAGGGATACATGTTCCGTTATGCTTATTGCAGCATTACTTACAATAGCCAAATTATGGAAGCAGCCAAAGTGCCTATCAATAGATGAATGGCTAAAAAGATGGAATATAATTCAGACATTAAAAAAGCATGAATAATTGCCACTTGGAAACATATAGATGGAGCTAGAGTACAATGCTAAGCAAACTAACTCCGCCAAAGAAAAACAAATATTATATGATTTCACTCATATGTGGAATTTAAGAAACAAAGCAAATGAGCAAAGGGGGAAAAAATTAACTGAGAGACAGAAACCAAGAAACTGACTCTTAACTACAGAGATGGGGGTAGGAAAATGGATTAAATAGGTGGTGGGGATTAAAGAGTACATTTATCATAATGAGCATTGAGTATTGTATAGAATTGCTGTATCACTATATTGTATACCTAAAAGTAATGTAACACTGTATCTTAACGGCACTGGAATTAAAATAAAAACTTAAATCAAAATACAAAAGATAAATCATCTAATACAAAGTTGTAGAAAATTGGTTTGTTTTATGGGCGAAAAATAAAAGTTATATCATATACAAAAAGAAAACTGTAAGTGGGTTAAAGACTTAATCATAAAATACAATTTTAAAAATTTATTTGTAAGAGGCACCTGGGTGGCTGAGCTGATTGATTGACTGCCTGACTCTTGGTTTCAGCTCATGTCATGAAGTTATGGGTCATGGATTGCACCCTACACTGGGCTCCCAGCTCAGTGGGGAGTCAACTTGAAAGAGTCTCTCCTACTGTCCCTCTCCCCATGCTTGTCCTCTCTGTCTCTCTCAAGATAAATAAGTAATCTTTTAAAAATTGAGAAAATATGTGAACAGTGCTTATGACATTTGTATAAAAGCATTTTTTTTAAAGAAAAAAATGGTAGGGAGGGAGAGGAGGGAGAGAGAGAGAGAGACAAAGGGAAAGAAGAGAAGAGGAAGAAGAAGAAATAGGAAAGAAGAGGAGGAAGGAGGGGGAATAGGAGGAGGAGGGAAACAGAAGACAAGGAGGAAAAAAGGAAGGAAGGAAGAAGGAGGACAGAAGAACAAACTAAGCCCAAAGTTAGCAGAAGGAAAAAAAAAATTACAAAGATTAGAGTGGAAATAAATGAAATAGAGAGTAGAAAAACAGTAGGAAAGAACAACAAAACTAAGAGCTGTTTTTTGGTTTTTGTTTTTGTTTTTGTTTTTGTTTTGAGAAGAAAAACAAAATTCACAAAACTTTAGCTGGACTAAGAAAAAAAGACTCAAGTAAAATAAAAAATGAACTAGAAGACATTGCAGTTGATACCACAGAAATATAAAGAATTGTATGAGAACACTATAAATAACTAAATGCCAACAAATGTGATAACCTAGAAGAAATGGATAAATTCCTAGAAACATACAACCTACAAAAACTGAATCCCGGAGAACTAGAAAATCAGAACAGACCAATAACTAGTATTGACTCAGAATGAAAAATCTCTCAAAAAAGAAAAGTCCAGGATCAGATGGCTTCACTGGTGAAGTCTTCCAAACATTTAAAGAATTAATACCAATCCTTCTCAAATGCTTCCAAAAAATTAGAGAGGAAGGAATACAACCAAACTAATTTAATGAGGTCAGCATTATTCTCACACCAAAGATAGATAAGGAAGATATAAGAAAAGAAAATCACAGGCCAATATCCTTGACGAACAGAGATGCAAAAATATTTAACAAAATACCAGCAAACCAAATTCAAATGTACATTTAAAAAGTAATATGCATGATTAAGTAGGATTTACCACTGGAATGCAGGAATGGCTCAACATATGCAAATCAATAAACATGATAAACCACATTAATGGCAGATAGATGAAGATTAAAATCATATAATATCAATAAGTACAGAACAATCATTTAACAAAATTTACAATCTTTCCCTAGTTAAAAACCCTCAAAGGGAACATAGCTCTACTTAAAAAGGCCATCTATGACAACGCATAGTTGACATCATATTCAATGATGAAAAGATGAAAGTCTTTCTTCCAAGATCAAAAACAAGACAAATATGTCCACTCTCACCATTTCTATTCAACATAGTACTAGAAGTCCTAGCCAAACAATTAGGCAAGAAAAAGAAATAAAAGGCATTCAAACTGAAAAGAAAGAAGTAAAATCATCTCTGTTTGCTGATGACATGATCTTGTATATAGAAAATCCTACCACTAAAAAACTATCAGACCTATTAAACAAATTAAGTAAATAAAATTAATATACATATATCATTTGTATTTTTATACACTAACAAGAACTATTGGAAAGAGAAACTAAGAAAATAATACCATTTACAATAGTATCAAAAATAATAAATACCTAGGAATAAATTTAACCATGGAGGTAAAATACATGTATACTGGAAACTATAAGGCATTGATGAAAGAAATTGAAGAAAACACAAATGAGTGAAAAAATATTGTGTTCACAGATTGAAAGAATTACTACATTGAAGTACTGATACTACCCAAAGTAATCTATAGATTCAATGCAATATCTATTAAAATTCTGAGAGGAATATTTTATATATTCAAATACTATTTATTACAACATAGATGAAATTGGAGGACATTATGCTAAGTCAAATACTCCAGACAGAAAGAAATATTCTGTTGTTTTATTCACACATGAAATCCACAAAAAAAGTTGAATTTACAGAAAGAGAGTAGAGTAGTGATTGCCAGGGGCTAGGTCATGGGGGAAAATGGTGAAATTTTGGTCAGAGTACAAATGTTCCTTTATACAATGAATATGTTCTGAAGATCTAATGTCCTGGATTGTGACTATCATTAATAATTTAAAATGACAGGAAGAAGAAAAGCAAAAGAATCTCAAAGCCACAAGTGAAAATATTAATGGATTTCACTACTGCAGTATGAAAGGTTCTTGTTCAACAAAAGATAATATAGAAAAATTAATTATAAATATATTTAATATTCACAAATATTTATATAATGGAAAATTTTTTGAGAAGCAACAAAAGAAAGAAATCTAATAAAAATGGGAATTCACACACAAAAAGGGACACCTAAAAAGTATTAGATATATGAAAGACAGTAGATATATGAAAAGATTCTCAACATCATGTCTAAGCAAAAAAGGAAATTTTTTAAATGCTTCTTTTTACAATCAGGTGGGCAAAATTTTAAAGTGAATTATTTCCATTGGCTGATGATAATACCCCATTACACACTACAGTGGTGATAGAAACTGGTCAAATGTTCTAGAGTAATTTGGAACATGAATTGGATATGAAGAAACACTATAGCCCAGTAAGTCTGCCCCCATGTTAGACTTTAAATTTTTGTCTCTGCCTTTATTAAGTAGACATAGAGAGGAGGAGTTTTGCTGCATAATTTTAATAGTGAAGAATTGTAAGTAGGATGGAGAAGTAGCTAGATAAATGTGGAACTTTCATATATAACAATATATAAGATAGTAAAATAGAATAATCTATCTCTTTTCATCAGTCTGTAGAAATATAAAAAGCCTAATAGGAACAAGAAAAGGATATTTAACATTTATGTAAATTAAACACTCAGGGATTGGAGATGTATGGGAGGATAATATGATTAGGGAAGAGAAATATGAGTTCAAAAGTAAAACAAAAACACAAAAGGAGTGATGTATAGTTGACAGTGTATCATAAACTGTTCCTCATTAATCCCTCTAGAAATATATTGCTCATTTTCTAGTTAGTACCTTATATGTGGAGTATTTCATATAATGTCATGTGACTTTTTAAAAAATACATTATAGATAGCTTTCTCTATCTGAACATAGAGAACCATAGCATTATTTTGAGGTGGTATTTGTAATAAACTATATAGATGAATCAAAATTGATTTAGTAAATCCCCTAATGGTAAACATTTAAATTATCTTGAATTTCTTCCTATTTAAAATAATTGTACCGTGAAAATTTTTTTAAAGATTTAAAAAAATTTAAAAAATAAGATTTATTTATTTGATAGAGAGAGAAGGAACATAAGCAGGGGTAGTGGGAGAAGGAGAAGCAGGCTTCCTGCTGAGCGGGGAGCCCAATGTGGGATTTGATTCCAGGACTCTGTGATCATGACTGAGCCAAAGGCAGATGCTTAATGACTGAGGCACCCAGGCACTCATACTATGAATATTTTATAATATTTTTGCAAAATTATAAAACATAGCTATACTTTGTCTACTTACATGATTTTAACAGTGGAATAAATGCCTAAACACTGATTGCTGAATTAAAGATCATGTGAATTTTAATTTTGGAAGATATTTCCAAACTTTCCCTTTGGTTTTACATTAAACTCAGAAAGACCTTTCCATATGAAATTTTTAAGCAAAACACTATTTTTGACACATTTATGGTTTCTTTTTTATATTTAAATCTCTGAACCATCTGGAATTTATCTTAGCATAAAAAGAAAAATAGGGATATAGTTTTACTGGGTTAGCCAGGTGCCCCAATACTAGATACTAAAGAAAGCAATATTTTCCCACATTTACTATAAGCCATATCTTCCTATGGATTTCAGTCTCTCATTGATTATCCTTTCCCTTAACAACACAAACTTACTACTAAAGTTTTAAGTTGTGTTTTTAAATGTGATTGTTCTAATTGCCTCTCCTAAATATTTTTAGGAATTTCCCTTGATATTTTCTAATAGGTGTTTTTCCAGATGAATATAATGTAACTTTATCACAACTGGAAAAAAAATCATTAGTATTTTTATATGGATCCTATTCCATTAATTACTATGAGAAATTAAAACTCTAAAAATACTAAAATATTTTTACTTAAGAACAAGACATATGCTAAATATATTTTCTTTTATATCCAGAAACAGTTCTAAAATTTCTTCATATAAACATTCTGAATTTCTTATCAAGTTTATTGCTATGTATTTTATCTATAAATTACTTCAGTATATGACATTATTCTGACATATTACTAAATTGTTGTTTAAATCACAAAACAAACCTCTTTGACATTGGCTGTAGTAACTTCTTACTAGATAATATTTCCTGAGGCAAGAGAAACAAAATCAAAAACAAACTATTGGGACTTCATCAAAATAAAAAGCTTCTGCACAGCAAAAGAAACAATCAACAAAACCTATGAAATGGGGGAAGATATTTGCAAATGACATATCCAATAAGAGATTGTTATCCAAAATAGATAAAGAACTTATAAAATTCAACACCCAAAAAACAATGCAATTAAAAAATGGGCAGAAGACATGAACAGACATTTTTCCAAAGAAGACATACATATGGCTAACAGACACATGAAAAGAGGCTCATTATCACTGATTGTCAGGGAAATACAAATCAAACCTACAAGGAGACATCACCTTCCACCAGTCAGAATGGTTAACATCAACAACATAGGAAACAACAGAAGTTGTTGAGGATGCAGAGAAAGGGGAAACTTCTTTCTCCATTGGTGGGAATGCAAATTGGTGAAGCCACTCTGGAAAATAATACAAAGGTTCCTCAAAAACTTAAAAATAGTACTACCCTATGACCCAGCAATTGTACTACCAGGTATTTACCAAAAGGACACAAAGTAATTCAAAGGGATACATGCACCCTGAGGTTTATAACAGCATTATCAACAATAGTCAAATTATGGAAAGAGCCCAAGTGTCCATCGACTGATGAATGGATAAAGAACAGGTGGTGTATATGTATACAATGGAATATTACTCAGCCATAAAGAAGAATGAGCTCTTGCCATTTTGCAACAAAGTGGTTGGAGATAAAGAGTATCATGTTATGTGAAATAAGTCAGTCAGAGAAAGATAAATATCATATGATTTCACTCATATGTGGAATTTAAGAAACAAAACAAATGAACATAGGGGGGGAAAAAAGGGAAAGCCAACCAAGAAAAAGACTCTTAACTATAGAGAACAAACTGAGGGTTACTAGAAGGGAGGTTGGAGGGGGGATGGGTGAAATAGGTGATGGGGATTAAGGAGTGCCTTTGTGATGAGTACCAACTGTTGTATATAAGTGATGAATCTCTAAATTCTACACCTGAAGTTAAATGATCCACCTTATTTTAACTAACTGGAGTTAAGATTAAAACTTGGAGAAAAAACTAAAATCACAAAGCTAACAATTTTTGTATATTAATTTTGAGAACAAGTAGCTTAGCAAACACCATTTCTTTCCAATTTTCCAATCATGAATTATAACATATGCAATAAGAATAATAATTTTGCATTCTCCTCATTCAAGTATGTATTATATCTTTCTGTTGACATTTTTATTGACAAGAATTTTTTTTTTTAAGATTTTATTTATTTATTTGACAGAGAGAGAGATTACAAGTAGGCAGAGAGGCAGACAGAGAGAGAGGAGGAAGCAGGCTCCCTGCGGAGCAGAGAGCCCGATGCGGGGCTCGATCCCAGGACCCCGAGATCATGACCTGAGCTGAAGGCAGCGGCTTAATCCACTGAGCCACCCAGGCGCCCCTGACAAGAATTTTTAAAACAATGTTAAATAATAATGGTAATAGTGTTTGCTATACAACAAATGACTACAAGCTTTCATGACTTAAAAACAACTACGACAGGGGGGGTCTGGGTGGCTCAGTGGGTTAAAGCCTCTGCCTTCGCCTCAGATCATGATCCCAGGGTCCTGGGATCGAGCCCTGCATTGGGCTCTCTGCTCCACGGGGAGCCTGCTTCCTTTCCTCTCTCTCTGCCTGCCTCTCTGCCTACTTGTGATTTCTGTCTGTCAAATAAATAAATTTAAAAAAAAAAAACTACGACAAACAAAACAAAACAAAACCACTTCTTAATTTCTCTCACAATCCTGTGAAATCCTGGAAAGCTCTGCTCCTCTTATTTGAGGTTGCTCATGTAGTAGTCCTCAGATAGCAGCTGGAGCAAGAGTTGGGACACTGTCACAGCAAGGGT
The DNA here is from genome assembly GCF_922984935.1 of Meles meles. NCBI lineage: Eukaryota > Metazoa > Chordata > Mammalia > Carnivora > Mustelidae > Meles > Meles meles. The sequence continues at coordinate 122,974,295 of NC_060069.1, forward strand.
TCTCCTATTTTCATGTGTTCTCAAGGCCTTTTTGCTGATCATAGTCTTCCAAAATATTCTCTTCTGCACTATAATTAGGCTGCTTAAATGGATGTTCAGATCTCTTCAAAAGCATAAAAGTGAAAGAGAGAGCAAGATCTTCTTAAGTCTTGAGCTTGGAACTAGGTCAGAATTACTTCTGCCACCTTTTATTGGCTAAATAGTCACAGAGACAACCCAGATTTAAGGGATAAAGAAAAAAGTTTCAGCTCTCAATGGAGAATTAAATAATATGCAGTCATTTTTAATTTCTCACAGTATTCCTTTGGCCCACAAATTATTTATAGTGCTCTTTCATGTAAAGTACACTAACACCCTTCCAGGATTCAAAGAGATTTCATCCTAAGTTCTAGGTTCAAGAAATCATCTAAATCAGGTCCAAATGTGGTTTAATTTCCTTAGAAGTAATAACCCTTAACTAAAAATCTTAGAATTAAGAAAATTTTATCTGCATATACTCAGCACTCAATAAGATAACTTAAACGTACACTTTCATTCAAAAATTGGGCAAAAAAAGGCACATAGTAGTCACTGTCCATGATAATTCTGAAATTTAAGTAGGAACGTGTAACCAATCCCTTGATGAGAGCCTAACTTTACTCCTTGGAAGTGGTCCTGTTGCTAACAGTTCTAAACTCTGGACTCTTGGCTTTAATCCTATGAGTTATCCTTTCTTTTTATAAGAAACAGCCCACGTAAGCAACTGGGTAGCTTAGTTTTTCAGTCTGATTCCTGCTCATAGGAAATTTTTGGTTCAAATGCCTCTTTTGTTTTTGTCCCCTTCAGAGCTTATGATTATAATTCCCTTGAAAATTATCCAGGTTTCCTGTGTATCACATGAAAGCTACTCCAGGAAATCAAAGTGTCTTTTCAATTCAGGCCCCTCTTTACCTTGGACTGAGAATCAAAGGACTATGGAATAATACCTTTAAGAACCTTAGAATACTATGGTCTAGCAAAGAGGGTCTATGAGGCAACATCCTAAATGCTTCTGATACCTAAACAGAGAATCTTACAGCTGTAAGCTTCAGTATCTTGATCCTGAAGTCATAGATATATGTTTTGTTTTGTTTTTCAGTGTCATGGATTTGATCTTTACTCTGAGGCTCTCTTACACCAAGAGTCTTTTGGTATCCAGAGAATCTGGGAATAAGAAACAGTTTCATTTTCCAAAAAGCAAACCCTAGGTTTAAAATATTTATTTTAGGTCTGCTTGAAATCTGCTTTTTCTTTATCATACCTAGACAAATGAAATACTTTTTCACTACTGGCATTCTACCTGGAAATCTCCTTATCCCAGGCCACAGATAGGTATGTATGCATAAGTCAATTCTCATTATTTGCAGTAGTTATGTTTAATAAAATCCCCATGAATACTGAATTAGCAAATACTGAATCATTGCCTCTAGAGGAAATACAGGGTCAGGTTCCTATAAGCCTTTAGTCACATTTCCATCAGCAAATCAGTCCATAACTTTGATATATATATGTAACTATTTAAGTACACTCTAATATACTTTGTAATGCATTAACATTGACCTTGCAGCCAACAGTTCTATAGTTCATTTCTGAACTAAGTTTATCTCCTATACACTTGTTCCATAAGGCATATTACATACTCCTTGCACTTAGGGACACTAGACAGGATGGGAATACTATGCTTCAGACCATATAAAAATAGTAAAATCACCAAAAAAAGCAAAAAAATGTGAAAATTGTAGTACTAAGTAGATGACAAATAGGACACCTGTTTATAATATGAGATCTGAAACAAGAAGACATAATGTTGCCTTGTTCAACTTCAGCTGGGACCATGCTTGCCCTGGGTGACTCAAAATTTCACTACTCTGGGTAGGTCATAAGTGACTGCAAAAGTGTCATGCTGTTTTATATGCAATATAGTAAAGCATAGGTCTAATTTTTCATATTACATTGGGAGAACCCGATGCCAAACTCTGTAGAACTTGTATCGCGGATCGCCTTTTCCCAGTTTCCAATGACAATTGTTTCTTTGTCCCTTCCAGCCTTTACTAACAGTCTCCTTGAGACCCTTCTGACTTCCTCTCATGACCAGGGTCCAAAGCCAATACAACATGTGTTTTTTGTTACAAGAACAACTTCTAAGTACTTTCTATCTCAGCTGGGTTTTTGTTTGTTTGTTTGTTTGTTTGTTTTAATTTATTTGACAGAGAGAAATCACAACTAGGCAGAGAGGCAGGCAGAGAGAGAGGAGGAAGCAGGCTCCCTGCAGAGCAGAGAGCCCAATGCGGGGCTCGATCCCAGCACTCTGGGATCATGACCTGAGCCAAAGGCAGAGGCTTTTCCCACTGAGCTACCCAGGCGCCCCTACCTCAGCTGTTTTTTAAGGGAAACGATAGAAGTAGATTGTAACAATCTACTTCAAATCATTAAGGTTAAAACAAAGATTATTTCTATATCTTTCTGTATCTTTCATATCTGTGGGTTGCCATGGATCAGCTGGGCAGCTCATCTGCTGGTCTTGCCTCAGGTCTCTCCTGCAATTGTCAGATGGCAACAGTGAGGACTGGAGTCATTTGGAGGCGTGACTGGGTTGTTGCCCCATGCCATCTCAAAGCCTTTCCTTCAAGTTTTTACACTTATTATCTTTATGTGATTTCTTAAGCAGGGTAATTGTATTCTCACATGACTGCCCTTTGCAGCCCAAAAAGTACAAAGCAGAAGTTGTCAAGCCTTTTTTTCAGCTTCATATTGGAAATAGAATACTGTCACCTCACAGTCTTCTATTAATTGAACAGTCACAGAGCTAGCCCAGAAAAAAAGAAATAAACTTTACCTCTTAATGGAGGAGTGAAAAAGGTGTATGGTCATCTTTAATTCAACAAAAAGAATATCCCTGCTTTATTTCTTACTTCAGTTAAAATTTTTGCATTTCAGCATTAAGCAAGATGCTTTCTTTGTTTTGAGTTTAAAAGGTCTTTTTTTTTCTTTTAATCATGTTTAGAGTTATTTGAAAAAAATTATCACATATTTCATATAATATTAATATCTATTAAGGTAAGAATTTCTTTTCTCTTTTGATGTAATAGTATGGTAAATTTATAAATGGATGCCCTTAATCTGAACCATCCTTGCATTTCTAGAGTAAAACTCTTAAGATTAATAAATAAAATTCTTCAGTATATTATGTATTTTTAAATTATTTACTTAAGAATTCTACATCAGTAATTGAATGTGAGGTCATTCATCCTTTAATTGTGCAGTAGGTATGTGTGATCTTTCTCGAGTTTTGGTAGCACTGTAATTCTAGCTTTGTGCAAAGTATTTTGGAAGACATCCTTTTTTTCCCCTCTAATCTCAAAGAATTTAAATTACATCCTGATTATTCCTGAGGATTGTGAAAGAGATCATCTGTGAGCCCATCTGGGCCTGCCTAGTAGTTTTTACATACTTAACTGTCAAAAATTTTTTATTTCATTCCATAGTTTTGCTCTATTGACTTTTATTTTTTTTAATTGCACTGGACTTATTTGCTCAATTTTTTGAAAATATAAATATAAACATTAAAAAGTCTATTAAAATCTTTATAGGAATGAACAAAATTCTTCCAATCTTTGTCTTAATAAATCTACCCATACTAAATTAAAATTTTATATATTTTGGCATTCTCCCAATTTTTATTAAATTAAGGAGCAGTTTATCTATAGGAGAATTTCATCATTTGTAATTTTATAAGGTAAAAATCTGGAATATGAAATTTTATCCTGGAAAAATCTTTCAGGAATGTTTCACTAGAAACCCAATATATTATTTCTCAATAAATCCAAGAGAACCAAAATTTCCTCAAGCTTTGGAAGAAATTTCTTTTTCTTTGAGTACAAGAAGAAATACTGGCTTATGTTTGAAGCCATACTGTATGAAAAATAAGTACATTTAAATCCTAGAATCATAAATACATGCAGTGGACCAAGATGCTCATATTAAGAAAGGTAGGAGGGAGGTGTGGTTAACAAAAAAATTATTCTAACCAACACATGCTCACGCGGAGGCATATTCATGAATAACAATGGAGAAATGGAAACTGGAAACCTTCAAGTACTCAGACTTACAAGAAAGTTTTAGCCTACGATCCAAAGAGAAGGCTGCTTGTTCTGGATATTTTTTTCTCATTTTGGCTCAAATTCCATGCATTTGGCACATATCCTTCATAGTTTAGGATCTGAGGTTATGGATATTTCTTTGTTTCATTGAAGACCACATTTTTTCTCTGTTACTTTTGTTTGTTTTCTGTGAGTTTAAGGAGACAAAAATCAAATTAAAATGCTTAATTCCTTCACATTTAAAGTAAAGTTAATCATTCAATTTTATTATTTTTATTTTAGTAGTACCTAATATTTTATTTTATCAGAAGGTATAATGTATTGGTAAACTCAATCTATTGAATTATAATAGTCCCTTATTGTCCTAATCATTAATTTTCTTTTTTTTTCAAGATTTTATTTATTTATTTGACTGACAGAGATCACAAGTAGTCAGAGAGGCAGGCAGAGAGAGAGGAGGAAGCAGGCTCCCTGCTGAGCAGAGAGCCTGATGGGGGGCTCAATCCCAGGACCCTGGGATCATGACCTGAGCCTAAGGCAGAGGCTTTAACCCACTGAGCCACCCAGGCTCCCCTAATCATTAATTTTCTAACTGACTTTTTCATATGATTTTTAAAGTCAATTTGTATCAGCATAGAATATCTGCAATTTAATGAAATTTTGGCTCTTAAAATGTTGGTATATCAAAATGATGAATAAAGTAAATTTCAACTTTATTGTTTTATTTCAAAAATATTAACAATATTTAAAGCATTTAATGCAATACTTGCAAAAACAAGCATGATGATTTAACGACATTAATTAAACAGGAAAAACATGAGAAACCCAGAGTTCAAATACGTACATCTGTTCTCAAGTCAATAATCATGCCAAAATCTATTGCTAGTTTTATTTAAATTACTACAGTACATACTCTTCCTTCTGTCATGTGCAGTCACCCTAACTTAGTTTTCCAATTAATTTCTATATTTACTTATGTTTATAATGAGGACAAGGATTTGAATATAAATGAGGAGGATTTTTAAAAATATTTCCTTAAAAGTAAATTTATTTTTTATATAACATTTTTCCTTATTTTCTTAGAATGCTTTTCTTTATTCATTCAATTCTTTATGTGTAAATGAGAACTTAGCTTGGGCCAAAATCTGTGCTCATTTGCTGTAAATACAATGTAGAGAAAGATGATACAGTCTGTTCCTGTAAGGAAATTAAAATATAGTAAGAAAGTTATAATAAGCTAAATTTAGAAATGTAATAGAGTTTGATAACTGCTATAATAGAGAAAGTACAGTTTCTAAGATATACAGAAAGAGCTTACCTAGAGTTGGGGGGACAGAGAAAATAAAAAATAAGGAAGAGTTTGTAAATAGATCATCTTTGTATAAAGGAGCTATATTAGTTTTCTTTGTATACTTCTAACTTTGCCTTCCTGGGCAAATCTTGTACTTTAATTGTGAAGTCTGAGTAACTGTGAATTTACTAAGTAGTAAACTCTCTGTTTCTATTTTTCCTATTTGTTTTGTACATTAAAACAATTGTTTCTTCACCAAATGAACTTAATGTAAAGAGATAAATCACTGGAATTAGCCAAAGCTGAATGAAGAAACCACAATATTATTAAATAATAAAATCACTGTTTCTCCAAACGGGATCCCAATTTCAAGGTCCATGTCTATACTAATGGAATACCACTAAGTTTTGTTTTGTTTAGTTTTAATATTGAAAAAAAAAACTGATGTATGTTTTAATAATAAGACTTTATAGACTAAAGCCAATTTCTGGCTTTTTATTTCTGGACCTTCTGCAAAATTAGTTCTGGAGTTTTGATTAATGGAAAAGGAAAACATTAATTCAATTTTTTAAAAATCTAGGGAGAGGTAATTTCAAAATATAAGGTCTTTATGGTAAAACAGTAAATGAAATAATAAATGATAAAATAATAACTCTTAATTTATATTCTAATTCAGTTTAACAATCAGATTAACATTTTTAGACTTGCCTTGATTGGAAAAACAATAATCTGTATAGACCTAGGTATTAGAAATAATATAACATTTTATTTTCTTTAAATCATACATTGTTTTTATAAAAACAACTCTTTTCTAGTTCTCCATTAGGAGAAAGGATTTAAAGCCAAGTTGCTTATCTCATATATGTGCACTAGGCTGATTTCATTATTTGTGTCTTTTAGCATTTTCTAGATAGTCTGTTGCTAGGTAAATAGTTCTTGCTACTGACATAAAGTTGTTACTAAGTAAATGATTTTGATTCTAAATTGCAGAAATCAAATAGAATAATATATATTCACCAAAATGCTCAACATACCTCAAATATATCTCAAAACCTATGATATCTATCTATGATAAAAATGTGTTTTCTCCGGAAAATTTGGACATACCGGGTGCCTGGGTGGCTCAGTGGTTTGGGCCGCTGCCTTCGGCTTGGGTCATGATCTCAGGGTCAGGGTCCTGGGATCGAGTCCCGCGTTGGGCTCTCTGCTCGGCAGGGAGCCTGCTTCCCTCACTCTCTCTGCCTGCCTCTCTGCCTACTTGTGATCTCTCTCTGTCAAATAAATAAATAAGAAATCTTAAAAAAAGAAAAAATTAAAAAAAAAAAATTTGGACATACCACAATGGCCTCACCAGCACAAAACTCTGCCTAGTCTGGATGACTGGCCCAATGACATCAACACTAATCTTAATTTTTATTCTATGTACTAATCTATTTTACTATATTGTTTTGAAAATCGAATGAGAAGGCACATTTAACATTATTTTTCAGAGTCAAAAGTACATAGCCCCCTCCCCCCAGCAACCCCCAGTTTGTTTTGTGAGATTAAGAGTCATTTATGGTTTGTCTCCCTCCCAATCCCATCTTGTTTCATTTATTCTTCTCCTATCCCCCTACCCCCCCATGTTGCTTCTCCATGTCCTCATATCACAGAGATCATATGATAGTTGTCTTTCTCCGATTGACTTATTTCACTAAGCATGATACGCTCTAGTTCCATCCACGTCGTCGCAAATGGCAAGATTTCATTTCTTTTGATGGCTGCATAGTATTCCATTGTGTATATATACCACATCTTCTTGATCCATTCATCTGTTGATGGACATCTAGGTTCTTTCCATAGTCTGGCTATTGTAGACATTGCTGCTATAAACATTCGGGTACACGTGCCCCTTCGGATCACTATGTTTGTATCTTTAGGGTAAATACCCAGTAGTGCAATTGCTGGGTCATAGGGTAGTTCTATTTTCAACATTTTGAGGAACCTCCATGCTGTTTTCCAGAGTGGTTGGACCAGCTTGCATTCCCACCAACAGTGGAGGAGGGTTCCCCGGGCTATGGACATTGGGGAGGGGAGGCGAACCATAAGAGACTATGGACTCTGAAAAACAACCTGAGGGTTTTGAAGGGTCAGGGGTGGGAGGTTGGGGGAACAGGTGGTGGGTGATGGGGAGGGCACGTTTTGCATGGAGCACTGGGTGTTGTGCAAAAAGAATGAATACTGTTACGCTGAAAAAAAAAATAAAATAAAATAAAAATAGAATAGGCAAATTCAAAAAAAAAAAAGTACATAGCAATTTTATTAAAAAATTTCAACTCAGAATAATATATTAAATATTTTTCCAATTATTGATTTTCAACTATGATTGATAAATTTATTTTTTTCTCACTTTTGAATTCCTATAGTTATTTAAATTTTAGTCCAGTTTAAAATTTCAATTTCAGACTCAATTTAAGGCTTGCAATGACCCATGGCTGCTTTGATATAGATGGACTGATCATGATACCACTCTGACCCACATCTACTTTTTCCCCTTAAGACTATATGTCCCAGGGGCACTGGGAAGTATAATTGAGCCTGGGTGATTCTGTTGGTTAATCATCTGATTCTTGGTTTTGGTCCAGGTCATAACTCGGTGTCCTGAGCTCAGGGTCATGAGCTCAAGCCCTGCTAAGGGCTCCATGCTCAGCACAGAGTCTGCTTGAGAGCATTTCTCCCTTCCCTCCCCAAATGCCCCTCCCACTGCTTGGCATCCTCTTTATCTCTCTCTCTCTAAAATAAGTAAATAAAATCTCAAAATTTTTTAAAAAAACTATACTTTCCAGAACTGCAGGATTATTTTTTACCTTCTGTACTGGTCATTACTATTTCTTGAACTCTGATATGTGCATTAATACTCTCTGTGAAGGTCAGGCAACCAAAAGCAGATGGTTGTCTCATTTGGGAGTTATGTGGACCCTTAGGCAATCCCAAATGGGACTCAACCTCCTTGACGCCACTCAGTTGTGTGTTAAATGCTAGGTTACTTTTACCCTACCTAGTACTGTATTGTGGAGCATAGTTATGGGGACTCAAGTTGGATGTCTTGGGTGTGTTCCTTGATCCTGAGGAAAGTCTCACATGCTGGCCTCAGCAAATGGTGAGAATGTGGGCTGCTCCACAGCATGTCTGACTCTTGGCCCTGCTACCCTCTCTAATTCTTTTCTCTCCTGCTCACATAGCACAGTCTGATCTTTAGGACTTTGCCTAATTAGATACCCAACTGGGGAATGGATGTAAGTCTATAGTTTTGAAAGAGATCCTCATCATTTCTCTTAGAGTTTCTCTTTCATTTGGCTAGAGGAAGGTTCTAAGCAGAAGGGAGTAGATATGGGTCTTATAAGTGAAGCGATAGACATGGATTGCATCTCTCAAAGGTAGCTAATTGATTCTTCATGTGTCAAGTAACACATCAAGGGACAGCCATGGGTCAATAAAAATACCAGGATCTGGGGACAAAATAAGTAAAAGTAGACATGGTTACTATCACAAAATCAATAGTATGGGTGAATGGATGGCAAATACTGACCAAATTATATACTAAAGACAAAATTATACCTAGGTCATTTTATTTCTTCTAATGGCAATTTTACTAAACAGCACCATTAAATAAATAACTTAATTATATCAACAACATGGATAAATCTAATGAATACAACTTTGAGGAAAAAATAAAGCCAGATGGAAAAAATATGAACAGAGAAAACTAACTATGGCACAAGAATTAAGATGGTATTTTCCTTTGAAGGATGGTGGGAGGATTGAGAAGGGGCCAAGGGGACATCTGAGATGCTGATGATGTTCTAATTTTGGCTGGTTGTAATTTTATGGATATATTTCTCATATTATGTCAAATTTCTCTTTGCTTCATGCGTTATTCAATATGCATGTTTGCATATGGGGAGGCACTATGGACTAAATTGTGCTACCCCCTAAATTCATATATTGAAACAATAAATCCAATGGAACTATATTTGGAGAACGCCTACAAGGAGATAATTAAGATTAAATTAGTTTATAAGGGTAAGGCCCTAATCCAATAGGATTAGTGGTATTATAAAAAGAGGAAAAGAGAGAACTTTCTCTCTCTTTCTCTCATTCTATAAGCACACAGTGAAGAAAGGTCATTTGAATACGCAATGAGATGTCAGCCACCTATAAAACAAGAGAAAAGACCTCAGATTGAAATTTACCTTGGTGGCACCTTGTTCTTGGGCTTTCCAGCCTCTAAAACAGGAAGAAAAAAAAAAAAAGCCTGTTGTTTAAGCCACCCACTTCTAGGATTTCATTATAACAGACAAAGCTGACTGAGACAGAAGGTGATCATGAGTTTGGTTTTGCACATATTAAGTTCAGGCTGGCTTTAAACTAAGAAAAGTTGTCTAGGAGAAAGTTCAAGGAACAACTCTAGAACTCAGAGATGTTTATGTCTACAAATCTGTTTAAAAATATGTTTGTGAGTTAACTTTGACAATGTGGTAATGGAAGAGATGGGTTTAAATAAGATTACAAGGGAAATATTATGAAGTGAGAAATCTCCTAAGAAGCCAGCCTTCAGAAATGCTAACATTTAAAGTTGGGTAGAGGCTGAAACTAGATAAGAGATGAAGAAGGACCTGCCAGAAAGTTAAACAGACTAAAAAGTGCTGGTTATGTTAAGAAAGATAAAATATGTGACCTAATCAAAAGCTAATTGAGCACAGAGCAATAGCAAGGTGTCAGATTAGAATGGGCCAAGAAGTGGTTGGAAGTGAGGAAATGGAGATAGCATATAGAGACAAATATTCTTAGAAAGAAAATTTAAATATTTAGGAGATTAGCAAGAAAGAGCAAAGTAAAGAAATGAATATAATTTGAGAAGCAGGGCAGTGGGGTTGGGGGGTAGGAAAGGAAAAAAATGAAACAAGATTGGGAGGGAGACAAACCATAAGAGACTCTTAATCTCAGGAAACAAACTGAGGGTTCCTGGGGTGGGGGAGGAGGGATGGGGTGGTTGGATTATGGACATTGGGGATGGTATGTGCTATGGTGAGCACTGTGAAATGTGTAAGCCTATGATTTACAGACCTGTATCCCTGGGGGCAAATAATACACATATGTTAATAAAAATAACTTTTTAAAAGAACCCAATATATTTTATACATTAGAATATTCAGAGAAAGAAAGTATAATCTTTAGTGTGAATTTCCTGCAACAAAGTTGAGATGCCAGATACAAGTGCAAGCAGCACTCATAGATAAGGGTCAGAAGCAGGAAGAAGCACAGGATATTAATAGAAAGAAGTCATTTTTTTTATGGTTCTTATCATGAAATTGAAGGAGGGTCCCTCTAACAGATTCTCTTTTTCAGTGAATCATAGGAGAATCATAAACATGGAGGAGGAAAGACGGGAAGATCAGAAATTTTGGTAGAGTGGAAAAGGTTTGAAAAGGGCATTATTTAAATAGGAGAATATATGTTTTCAAAGACACACAGCAAGATTTCTGAGCAGTGTTGGAAGACCCATATAAGGCCAGGAACCATGAATTTATAGTGAAACCAGAAGACCCAATTTGGCGATTTCTTGTCATATTGCTTGACTACTTCGGTTCAGGTGCAGAGAAATTAGGTGGCTAGTTTCTTCCAGAGTTAGGATTTTGCCAAAAGGATGCAACTAAAACAGAATCAAGAAAGCTGGTGATGCTGGAAAAAGAATTCTTTGAGCAATAACTAATTAATATAAGCTGAATCACAAGAAAATAAAAAAGGAAAAGGCCAATGTATTAGGATAAAAAAGAGAAGTCAACGGATTAGAGTTTGACTGTAATAAAAATTTAACACAAATATTTAGATAAACAAATTCTGAGAGAATTTTGTGGCCAGAATTAAATGCTGAAGATACCTGGAGAGATAGACTAAGAGGTTGAAAGGGAATAAATGTGGATAACTCTAGAGGTAAGAAGGTCAAGAACTACATGAGAAGATGGATAAAGCGCTTGAGTGCTGAAGTGACCTGGGAAGATGGCAAACTTCTTTTCTTAATGAGGTCTGTTAAGTACATGTCAAATTTTTTGAAAGATTAGTATTGTCTGGAAGTCATCAAATGACAACAGAAAGTGAGTAAGTGATGTATATATTAAAGACTTAACCAAGTTTTTATGTTTAGTTTTACAAAAGAGTTAATAATGATCTGGATGGGTGGAACAACAAGGAGTAGGAATAAGCCCAATCTCACATCATGCACTTGAAGTTTGAAAAATAGTCACTTCTTGAAAATCTTCTGCAAGATTTTTCATAACAGAGGGAGTTTCACTTAAAACAAGGATATTAAGAAAATACTCATAGAAGAGTTTGTAAGTTGAAGGGAGATTGCTAATTATGAAACTTGATTCTACTGGGTACAGTAGAAGGATTTGTATAGTGGGCAATAAGCTGGGTGTGGGGCTGGGTTGGACATGATGAATATTTTAGGTTATGGTGTTTTAGAGAACCCATGATAGGAGGATTGCATGTTTTTGTTAACTGATGAAACAGAAATAGAGAAAATGTATGAATTTAGTCTTAAAAGTTGCTTGAAGGAATATAGACACAAAACCTAAAAATGGGTAAACATGTCATCTGAAATGATGAAGAACATGAGAGCCACATTCCTTGGCTAGAATGCTCACTGTTAAACCCAGAATTCAGATTCACATTCTGAGTGGGCTGAATTATTAATGGTGAATTCAAATGTTATCACCAGCATCAGTATCCGTAACATAGCTGCCATAAAAAAGAATGAGATCTTGCCATTAACAACAACATAGATGGACCTAGAGGGTATTATACTAAGTGAGTATAGTATAGTATATACTCACTAGGTATTATACATAATACCTAGAGGGTATTGTACTAAGTAAATAAGTCAGACTGAGAAAGACAAATACCATATGATTTAACTCAGATGTGGAATCTAAAAAAAAAAAAAGAAAGAAAAACAAAAAACAAAACAACACAAAATAAATGAATAGACAAACAAAAAACAGAAACGGAAAAAAAAATAAAATAAAATAAAAAAATAAAAAAAAACCAGAAACAGACCTACAAAAACAGAGAACAAACTGATGGTTGCCAGAGGAAAGGAGGAAGGCAGAATGAACAAAATGGGTGAAGGGGGCATGGGAAGTACAGATTTCCAGTAATGGAATGATAAGTCATAGGAATAATAGGCACAATATAGGAAATAGTTAATACTATTTAGTTAATACTAAATTAATTATTAATTTAATAGTTAACTATTAGTTAATATTTAATAGTTAATAGTTATAATTATATTAATATTAATATATTAATTAATTATAATTTTAATTAATTAATATAATTAATATTATATAATATTGTATATAATATATAATAATATTATATATTATATAATTTATATATAATATAATAATTATATAATTATATAATTATATCAATATAATTATATAAAATAATATAATTAATTATAATTAATTAATAATTAATTATGATATAAATATAAATATAAAATGATTAATTATAATTAATTAATATTAATATAATTATATTGATATTAATAGTTATGATTATAGTTTTATAATAAATAATTATAATAATAGTTAATAGTTATAATTATATTAATATAATTATTTATATTTAATTATTATATTAATATTAATAGTTAATAGTTAACTATTTAGTTAATACTATTTAGTTAATACTAAACAACTAGTGTTGCATGGTGACAGGGGGTAGCTACGCTTGTGATGAGTATAGAATAAGGTATAGAGATGTTGAATCACTGTTATACATCTAACACTAATGTAACATTGTGTGTCAACTATACTCAGATAAAAAAATTAAATATAAGTAAATGAGTAATACAGCACATGTTATGTACCATGGTGATGTTCAAAGTATATTATAAATATTAACTTAACCCTCTCTACAATTCAAGAAGGTAGTACCTATCACCATTACCATTTTATGGGACAAAACTGGGAAAAGAAGAGATTGTTACTTTTCTGAGATCCCAGAGCTAGTAGATGGTCAAGCTGGAATTTAAAAGCTGGCAATATTGTTATAGCTGTTCTAAGATAGAAGAGAATTTCATATAGTTAAATGTTGGTTTTAAGAAGTTAGTATAGGGGTGTCTGGATGGCTCAGTGAATTAAGCCTCTGCCTTCAGCTCAGGTCATGATCTCAGGGTCCTGGGATCAAGGCCCACATTGGGTTCCCTGCTTGGCGGGGAGCCTGCTTCCCCTCCCCGCTTCTGCCTGCCTCTCTGTCTACTTGTGATCTCTGTCTGTCAAATAAATAAAATCTTTAAAAAAAAAAGAAGTTAGTATAAAAGATGAGTTTGTAGAGGCTGAAAATAGAGGGCATATATAACGGAGCGAGGATGCATAGTTACAACCATTAAGTATCTCCTTTCTCCTTCTTTTTATTTATTTTTTTTAACTAACATATACTGCATTTTTCGTTTCGGGGGTACAGGTCTATGATTCATCAGTCTTACATAATACACAGCACTCACCATGGCACATACCCTTCCCAATGTCCATCACCCAGATACCCTATCCCTCCCACCTAACTCCCATCCAGAAACCCTCAGTTTTTAATCTCAGAAAACAAACAAAAATCTCCATCTTTTTAAAAAAGAACTTCAATTATATTCCAGTAGGTGATTTTATTTCCCAGGTTTCCTTTTCTGAGCCATGACCATATGATTTTGTTTCTCAAGGAGTAGAATGTGGACTAAGACATTGGCTTTGAGTTGGAAGTTGACTCAGTTGGAAGTAAGAGCCCTTTATCTTCTCATCTGGCTCCTCCTTCTGGCCTTAAATGTAGCATAATAGCTAGAACTCCAGTAGCCACATTGGACCAGAGGTGGCCTTGAACAATGACATGGAAAAACAGGATCCTGGATCTGCAATATCTTGGAGCTGCCAGACTGTCCTACACTTCCTAACTCTAGAACTATTTTAGACGAAAACACAAATGTATTTCTTGTTTTAGCCATTATTTTAGTATTTTTCTGTTAAATCCAGTTGATCATCATCTAACAAAGAAAACATGGTGTCCAGAAACCAGTGAAAGAGACTATCTTAAAAGTGAAGGAAATGCTAGGTAACTTCTTAGAGATGCAGTAAGTTGTTAACTGAAATGTGCTTGTTGATTAATTAGAGTAGGCCGTTGAAGAACTTAACAAAAGAAACTTCATGACGATGGAGTTTAAAGATAATAGCAAATTGAGAAGAAATAGAAAAGTAGAAAAGGGAGACAGTTCAAGTATATAATGTAGTAGAAGCTTGTCTCTGAAGAGTATTACTACGATAGAGACAGCAAATGGAGGGAACATAGCACTCAAAAATATCAATGTTTTTTGGTTTGTTGGTTTTGTTTTCTAGATAATAAAGAAATATATTAGAACATGTTTAACTTACATTCTGCCTTAAAATGCTGTGTATTGAGAAACAGGAGTCAAGATGGCGGAGAAGTAGCAGCCTGAGACTACATCAGGTAGCAGGAGATCAGCTCGATAGCTTATCTAAACATTGCAAACACCTACAAATCCAACGGGAGAGCGAAGAGAAGAAGAACAGCAACTCTAGAAACAGAAAATCAACCACTTTCTGAAAGGTAGGACTGGCGGAGAAGTGAATCTAAAACGACGGGAAGATAGACCGCGGGGGGAGGGGCCGGCTCCCGGCAAGCGGTGGAGGAACGGAGCACAAAATCAGGACTTTTAAAAGTCTGTTCCACTGAGGGACATTGCTCCAGAGGCTAAACCAGGGTGAAGCCCACGCGGGGTCAGCGTGGCCCCAGGCCCCACAGGGTCACAGAAGGATCGGGGGTGTCAGAGTGTCGGAGAGCTCGCAGGTATTAGAACGGAGAAGCCGGCTTCAGAGACAGAGCCGAGGACTGAACTCTCAGCTCGGGGTTACCTTGAACTGGTCGCGGGCTGGGTGAGCTCGGAGCGCAGCGAGAGGCTGGGGATACGGGAGTGATTGGGTGCTGTCCTCTGGGGGCGCACTGAGGAGTGGGGCCCCAGGCTCTCAGCTCCTCCGGGCCAGAGACTGGGAGGCCGCCATTTTCATTCCCGTCCTCCGGAACTCTACGGAAACCGTTCAGGGAACAGAAGCTCCCAAAAGGGAACCCGAGCCGATTACTTAGTCCGGCCGCCGGTAAGGGCAGTGCAATCCCGCCTCGGGCAAAGACACTTGAGAGTCACTACAACAGGCCCCTCCCCCAGAAGATCAACAAAATATCCAGCCAGGACGAAGTTCATCTATCAAGGAGAAAGCAGGTTCAATTCCTAAGACAGCAGAGCAATTCCAGAGGAGGAGAAAGCAAAGCACGGAACTCATGGCTTTCTCCCCATGATTCTTTAGTCTTGCAGCTACTTCAATTTTTTTTTTCTTTTTTCAATTTTTTTTTCTTTTTTCTTTTTTCTTCTGGTAAATTTTTTAAAACTTTTACCCTTTTCTTTTTTAAGTTTTTGACTAGTTCATCTAAATATATATATTTTTTCTTTCTTTTTTATATTTTTTTATTTGTTTTATTTTTTAAAATTTTTTCTTTTTTTTTCTTTTTTTTCAGAACCTGTTTTTATCCCCTTTCTCCCCCCCACAATTTGGGGTCTCTTCTGATTTGGTTACAGCGCATTTTTCTGGGGTCTTTGCCACCGTTTTAGTAGTTTATTTGCTCCTTCATATCCTCTTATCTGGACAAAATGACAAGGCGGAAAAAATCAGCACAAACAAAAGAACAAGAGACAATACCGAAGGCTAGGGACCTAATCAACACAGACATTGGTAATATGTCAGATCAAGAGTTCAGAATGACAATTCTGAACATCCTAGCCGGGCTCGAAAAAGGCATGGAAGATATTAGAGAAACCCTCTCTGGAGATATTAAAGCCCTTCCTGGAGAAATTAAAGAACTAAAATCTAACCAAGTTGAAATCAAAAAAGCTATTAATGAGGTGCAATCAAAAATGGAGGCTCTCACTGCTGGGATAAATGAGGCAGAAGAAAGAATTAGTGATATAGAAGACCAAATGACAGAGAATAAGGAAGCCGAGCAAAAGAGGGACAAACAGCTACTGGACCATGAGGGGAGAATTTGAGAGATAAGTGACACCATAAGATGAAACAACATTAGAATAATTGGGATTCCAGAAGAAGAA
Source organism: Meles meles (assembly GCF_922984935.1). Classification (NCBI taxonomy): domain Eukaryota; kingdom Metazoa; phylum Chordata; class Mammalia; order Carnivora; family Mustelidae; genus Meles; species Meles meles. The sequence goes on from NC_060069.1 coordinate 122,990,913, forward strand.
GAAACAGAGAGGGGAGCAGTAGGTCTATTGGAGAGAATCATTGGAGAGAATTTTCCTAATATGGCAAAGGGAACAAGCATCAAAATCCAGGAGATGCAGAGAACCCCCCTCAAAGTCAACAAGAATAGGTCCACACCCTGTCACCTAATAGTAAAATTTACAAGTCTTAGTGACAAAGAGAAAATCCTGAAAGCAGCCCGAGAAAAGAAGTCTGTAACATACAATGGTAAAAATATTAGATTGGTGACAGACTTATCCACAGAGACCTGGCAGGCCAGAAAGAGCTGGCATGATATATTCAGAGCACTAAACGAGAAAAACATGCAGCCAAGAATACTCTATCCAGCTAGGCTATCATTGAAAATAGAAGGAGAGATCAAAAGCTTCCAGGACAAACAAAAACTGAAAGAATTTGCAAACACCAAACCAGCTCTCCAGGAAATATTGAAAGGGGTCCTCTAAGCCAAGAGAGAGCCTAAAAGTAGTAGATCAGAAAGGTACAGAGACAATATACAGTAACAGTCACCTTACAGGCTAATAATGGCACTAAATTCATATCTCTCAATAGTTACCCTGAATGTTAATGGGCTAAATGCCCCAATCAAAAGACACAGGGTATCAGAATGGATAAAAAAACAAAACCCATCAGTATGTTGCCTACAAGAAACTCATTTTAGACGCGAAGACACCTCCAGATTTAAAGTGAGGGGGTGGAAAACAATTTACCATGCTAATGGGCATCAGAAGAAAGCTGGGGTGGCAATCCTTATATCAGATCAATTAGATTTTAAGCCAAAGACTATAATAAGAGATGAGGAAGGACACTATATCCTACTCAAAGGGTCTGTCCAACAAGAAGAGCTAACAATTTTAAATATCTATGCCCCTAACGTGGGAGCAGCCAACTATATCAACCAATTAATAACAAAATCAAAGAAACACATCAATAATAATACAATAATAGTAGGGGACTTTAACACTCCCCTCACTGAAATGGACAGATCATCCAAGCCAAAGATCAACAAGGAAATAAAGGCCTTAAATGACACACTGGACCAGATGGACATCACAGATATATTCAGAACATTTCATCCCAAAGCAACAGAATACACATTCTTCTCTAGTGCACATGGAACCTTCTCCAGAATAGATCACATCCTGGGTCACAAATCAGGTCTCAACCGGTATCAAAAGATTAGGATTATTCCCTGCATATTTTCAGACCACAATGCTCTGAAGCTAGAACTCAATCACAAGAGGAAAGCTGGAAAGAACCCAAATACATGGAGACTAAACAGCATCCTTCTAAAGAATGAATGGTTTAACCAGGAAATTAAAGAAGAATTGAAAAAATTCATGGAAACAAATGATAATGAAAACACAACAGTTCAAAATCTGTGGGACACAGCAAAGGCAGTCCTGAGAGGAAAATATATAGCGGTACAAGCCTTTCTCAAGAAACAAGAAAGGTCTCAAGTACACAATCTAACCCTACACGTAAAGGAGCTGGAGAAAGAACAAGAAAGAAACCCTAAACCCAGCAGGAGAAGAGAAATCATAAAGATCAGAGCAGAAATCAATGAAATAGAAACAAAAAAAAACAATAGAAAAAAATCAATGAAACTAGGAGCTGGTTCTTTGAAAGAATCAATAAGATTGATAAACCCCTGGCCAGACTCATCAAAAAGAGAAGAGAAAGGACCCAAATCAATAAAATCATGAATGAAAGAGGAGAGATCACAACTAACACCAAAGAAATACAGACAATTATAAGAACATACTATGAGCAACTCTACGCCAACAAATTGGACAATCTGGAAGAAATGGATGCATTCCTAGAGACATATAAACTACCACAACTGAACCAGGAAGAAATAGAAAACCTGAACAGGCCCATAACCAGTAAGGAGATTGAAACAGTCATTAAAAATCTCCAAACAAACAAAAGCCCAGGGCCAGACGGCTTCCCAGGGGAATTCTACCAAACATTTAAAGAAGAACTAATTCCTATTCTCCTGAAACTGTTCCAAAAAATAGAAATGGAAGGAAAACTTCCAAACTCATTTTATGAGGCCAGCATCACCTTGATCCCAAAACCAGACAAGGATCCCACCAAAAAAGAGAACTACAGACCAATATCCTTGATGAACACAGACGCAAAAATTCTCGCCAAAATACTAGCCAATAGGATTCAACAGTACATTAAAAGGATTATTCACCACGATCAAGTGGGATTTATTCCAGGGCTGCAGGGTTGGTTCAACATCCGCAAATCAATCAATGTGATAGAACACATTAATAAAAGAAAGAACAAGAACCATATGATACTCTCAATAGATGCTGAAAAAGCATTTGACAAAGTACAGCATCCCTTCCTGATCAAAACTCTTCAAAGTGTAGGGATAGAGGGCACATACCTCAATATTATCAAAGCCATCTATGAAAAACCCACCGCAAATATCATTCTCAATGGAGAAGAACTGAAAGCTTTTCTGCTAAGGTCAGGAAAAGGGCAGGGATGTCCATTATCACCACTGCTATTCAACATAGTACTAGAAGTCCTAGCCTCAGCAATCAGACAACAAAAAGAAATTAAAGGCATCCAAATTGGTAAAGAAGAAGTCAAACTATCACTCTTCGCAGATGATATGATACTATATGTGGAAAACCCAAAAGACTCCACTCCAAAACTGCTAGAACTTGTACAGGAATTCAGTAAAGTGTCAGGATATAAAATCAATGCACAGAAATCAGTTGCATTTCTGTACACCAACAACAAGACTGAAGAAAGAGAAATTAAGGAGTCAATCCCATTTACAATTGTACCCAAAACTATAAGATACCTAGGAATAAACCTAACCAAAGAGACTAAGAATCTATACACAGAAAATTATAAAGTACTCATGAAAGAAATTGAGGAAGACACAAAAAAATGGAAAAATGTTCCATGCTCCTGGATTGGAAGAATAAATATTGTGAAAATGTCTATGCTACCTAAAGCAATCTACACATTTAATGCAATCCCTATAAAAATATCATCCATTTTTTTCAAAGAAATGGAACAAATAATCCTAAAATTTATATGGAACCAGAAAAGACCTCGAATAGCCAAAGGAATATTGAAAAAGAAAGCCAAAGTTGGTGGCATCACAATTCCGGACTTCAAGCTCTATTACAAAGCTGTCATCATCAAGACAGCATGGTACTGGCACAAAAACAGACACATAGATCAGTGGAACAGAATAGAGAGCCCAGAAATCGACCCTCAACTCTATGGTCAACTAATCTTTGACAAAGCAGGAAAGAATGTCCAATGGAAAAAAGACAGCCTCTTCAATAAATGGTGCTGGGAAAATTGGACAGCCACATGCAGAAAAATGAAATTGGACCACTTCCTTACACCACACACAAAAATAGACTCCAAATGGATGAAGGACCTCAATGTGAGAAAGGAATCCATCAAAATCCTTGAGGAGAATGCAGGCAGCAACCTCTTCGACCTCAGCCGCAGCAATATCTTCCTAGGAACAACGGCAAAGGCAAGGGAAGCAAGGGCGAAAATGAACTATTGGGATTTCATCAAGATCAAAAGCTTTTGCACAGCAAAGGAAACAGCTAACAAAACCAAAAGACAACTGACAGAATGGGAGAAGATATTTGCAAACGACATATCAGATGAAGGGCTAGTATCCAAAATCTATAAGGAACTTAGCAAACTCAACACCCAAAGAACAAACAATCCAATCAAGAAATGGGCAGAGGACATGAACAGACATTTCTGCAAAGAAGACATCCAGATGGCCAACAGACACATGAAAAAGTGCTCCACGTCACTTGGCATCAGGGAAATACAAATCAAAACCACAATGAAATATCACCTCACACCAGTCAGAATGGCTAAAATTAACAAGTCAGGAAATGACAGATGCTGGAGAGGATGTGGAGAAAGTGGAACCCTCCTCCACTGTTGGTGGGAATGCAAGCTGGTGCAACCACTCTGGAAAACAGCATGGAGGTTCCTCAAAATGTTGAAAATAGAACTACCTTATGACCCAGCAATTGGACTACTGGGTATTTACCGTAAAGATACAAACATAGTGATCCGAAGGGGCACGTGTACCCGAATATTTATAGCAGCAATGTCTACAATAGCCAAACTATGGAAAGAACCTAGGTGTCCATCAACAGATGAATGGATAAAGAAGATGTGGTATATATACACAATGGAATACTATGCAGCCATCAAAAGAAATGAAATCTTGCCATTTGCGATGACGTGGATGGAACTAGAGCGTATCATGCTTAGTGAAATAAGTCAATCGGAGAAAGACAACTATCATATGATCTCCCTGATATGAGGACATGGAGAAGCAACATGGGGGGTTAGGGGGATAGGAGAAGAATAAATGAAACAAGATGGGATTGGGAGGGAGACAAACCATAAATGACTCTTAATCTCACAAAACAAACTGGGGGTTGCTGGGGGGAGGTGGGATTGGGAGAGGGGGAGGTGGCTATGGACATTGGGGAGGGGAGGCGAACCATAAGAGACTATGGACTCTGAAAAACAACCTGAGGGTTTTGAAGGGTCAGGGGTGGGAGGTTGGGGCAACCTGAGGGTTTTGAAGGGTCAGGGGTGGGAGGTTGGGGAACAGGTGGTGGGTAATGGGGGGGGCACGTTTTGCATGGAGCACTGGGTGTTGTGCAAAAAGAATGAATACTGTTATGCTGAAAAAATAAATAAAATGGGAAAAAAAATGCTGTGTATTTTCTTTTTGGAAAGGGGGAATTCTTTCTATCTACCTACCTATCTATTCACCCAGAGAGAGAAGCATGTCTTAAGTGGTGTGAATTTTTACTTATGTGTGATGCTATAAGTGAAATTTCTAAATAAAGTAAATCAACTTAAGGCAGTTATAAAATAAATACATCATGGGGATTTAATGTATAGCTTAGGGAACATAATTAACAATATTGCCATAACATTGTATGGTGACAGATGGTAACTAGACTTATCACGGGAATCATTTCATAGTGTATAAAATTTCAAACCACTCTGATACACACCTGAAACTAATAGGAAATTTTATGTCAGTAATGCTTCAATAAAAAATCAATTTAAGGATTTCTCAAATGAAATAAACACAAAAATTAAACAGAGATAACACCCACGCCTTATAGCACAGAATATAAAGTAAGTTTACACATGCAAAGCCTTACTTTATAAACTCTTGATAGTTATTGCTAATTATATCAGAATATATATTTAGCTTTATGATCAGACTCATTTTAAACTTTCACTTGACTTCCAGCTTTGAAATGAGAGTCATCCTAAGAGAATATTTTAGTAGTGATATATCTGAAATTGAAACTGAGACCTTCATGGTGAATTTGAGAAGGAAGATTTCAGGAAGATTTCTATGGCAAATTGTTTATGTGCCAATAAATTCTGTAATAGACTTTTCACTGGTCTGCTGAAGTTTCATCTAAGAAAAATAGCATAGGAATGAACTTATCTCATGTTCTGTTCCCTATCAAAACAGTAATCATATATATTATGTATATATATGTGTGTATATATATGTGTGTATATGTGTATGTATATGTATATATACATATACATTTATATATTTTTTTAAACCTATAATTTATACCATTGGGTTCTCAGAACATCCTTATACCTAAGGCCCTGGAAAAGTATAAAACCCTTACTGAAGAGAGACAAGAAATCTACACATTAAGCTTTCTGCAGAATTAAATGTATATATATGTATTTTGAAATTATGTGAAAAATAAATGAAGCATTCATTATACAGTAAGGCACCAGTGGGTGCATCCAGAAGGTGATGACAAACAGAAACATGATTTTCCATACTTAAACATTATGACTTTAAAGTATGAAATAGTTTTGGAGGAAGTCACTTTTCCTTATCTCTGATTCTACCACTTTCAACCAATAAACCCTTCAGTAAAGTTGCTGGAGGCTCCCCTAGCCTGTAGTGTCACCCATGAACTATCTTATTATACTCACTAAATAAAATTAAAGTGGACAAAGACTACATCAACAGTGTTTTGCAAATTGAGACATAATTTCAACTTTTCTGATATCCACATACACTTTCACTTTCAAATAAGATTACTCCAAAAATAATGTTTCAGTATGAAGAAATATTTTATGTGAAATTTTGCATCATGGATTTTTCCAAAAAGCATTTTCACCTAAACTCTAAATCTATTACACGAAAGTAGAAATTTCTCTTTTTTTACTTTGCTAAAATTATTATTATCTTAAAATTACATCCTATTATCACCAACATGTAAGAAGTGGTCACATTAGATTTCTAAATAGATATGTATTTATATTAATTGATTTATTTACATTTTTGTTACTTATCATTTACAATCAGAATAAAAGCTATTTGAAGACAGGAATTCTTTCTACTATTTAAATCCTTTGTACCTAGAACAGTGCACATCTGATGCTTTTTGACCTTGTTCCCTTCACTAAACAATGTCTCAAACATCATTCAGTCCCATAGAAAATACTTTAACCTGACCATGTAGCATTTTATTGTATGATACACCACACTTTATTAGACTATCTACCTAATAATAGATATCTAGGTTGTTCACATTATTTTTTTTTAATTCTTATATTTTTTTATTTTTAATAGATTTATTTTTTTATTTTTTTATGAACCATTTTAATTTATTTATTTTTTCAGCGTAACAGTATTCATTGTTTTTGCACAACACCCAGTGCTCCATGCAAAACGTGCCCTCCCTATTACCCACCACCTGTTCCCCCAACCTCCCACCCCTGACCCTTCAAAACCCTCAGGTTGTTTTTCAGAGTCCATAGTCTCTTATGGTTCGCCTCTCCTTCCAAATTTTTTTTTTTTAATAAACATATAATGTATTTTTATCCCCAGGGGTACAGGTCTGTGAATCGCCAGGTTTACACACTTCACAGCACTCACGATAGCACATACCCTACCCAATGTCCATAACCCCCTCCCCCTCTCCCAATCCCACCTCCCCCCAGCAACCCCCAGTTTGTTCTGTGAGATCAAGAGTCATTTATGGTTTGTCTCCCTCCCAATCCCATCTTGTTTCACTTATTCTTCTCCTATCCCCCTAACCCCGCATGTTGCTTCTCCATGTCCTCATATCAGGGAGATCATATGATAGTTGTCTTTCTCCGATTGACTTATTTCACTAAGCATGATACCCTCTAGTTCCATCCATGTTGTCGCAAATGGCAAGATTTCATTTCTTTTGATGGCTGCATAGTATTCCATTGTGTATATATACCACATCTTCTTTATCCATTCATCTGTTGATGGACACCTAGGTTCTTTCCATAGTTTGGCTATTGTAGACATTGCTGCTATAAATATTCGGGTACACGTGCCCCTTCAGATCACTATGTTTGTATCTTTAGGGTAAATTCACATTATTTTGATAAGACAAACAATGCTACAATGAATCTACTTATTGTATACATACACACACACATACACACAAATATATATTGGTTGTTGTTGTTGTTGTTGTTGTTGACATGTCTGGATATTACTGTTAGACAAATTCCTAGTGGACACTTGCTGAATTGAAGGGCACATGTATTTTTATGTTGATCTATTTTGTCAAATTACACTCTCAAGAGATTTTTCCAATTTAAAGTCTCTGCAACAATGTATGAGAATGAAAGTTTTCTTTCTTTGTTTTTTTAAGATTTTATTTATTCGTCAGAGAGAGAAAGAGAGAACCCAAGCAGAGGGAGCAGAAGACAGAGCAGGCAAGGGAAAAGCAGGTTCCTGGCTGAGCAAGGAGCCGGATACAGGATTCTATACCAGGACCCCAGGATCATGACCTGAGCTGAAGGCAGATGCTTAACAGACTGAACCATTCAGGCATCCTGAGAATGAATGTTTTCAATGATTCTCATCAATATCGTATGGGCAAACTGGTGTTATTTTAATATTATTCTTATCATGACTGAGTTTGAGCAGACTTTTACACATAAAAGAAGCAGTGTATTTTCTGTTACTAAATTGCCCTTTACACATAATTTTTTCAGGAGCTTGTTAGTTTATGCACACTGTTAAAAAAGTGAAAAAATAGCTCGTGTGTTTTATGTTGACTAGATTTCAATCTTTTTCTATACTCCCACAATTTTAACTTTTGCACACTCATGTTGGTCACTTTTTTCTTTTCTAACTGTTCAAGTTTCTGTGTTTAGAGGCTATTCCACTTCAAACCATAAGAAGTACCGGGACACCTGGGTGGCTCAGTTGGTTAAGTAGCTGCCTTCGGCTCAGGTCATGATCCTAGCGTCCTGGGATCGAGTCCCACATCGGGCTCCTTGCTTGGCAGGGAGCCTGCTTCTCCCTCTGCCTCTGCCTGTCAGTCTGTCTGCCTGTGCTCGCTTGCTCGCTCTCTCTCTCTCTCTCTCTCTGACAAAAAAAAAAAAGAAGTACCATATATTTTCCTTTATGGTTTCATATTTTTTTACTATAATTGTGGGTCATCTGAAATTACTCCCAGCAGGAGATGATGTTAGAATTCAAGTTTCCTTTCTCCCCCCCATACAGGTAGCCCCTATTCCTAATTCTATTTATTGAATGACACTTCTTTTCCAATCAGTGTGAAATTCCATTTTCACTGTGAACTAAACAATTAGGTTCAATACTTGGATTCTCTTTTTGTTCTATTTTATTTTTGGTGTCTACATATGTTAAGATGACCATAGTTACAAACTATTTTTCAGTTTCTCATAAAGTTGGTCCCCTCCCATTAAACTTGTTAAAACATTTTCCCAATGATATTTGCAATTCTGAACTTAAGAAACAACCAGACTTACCAATATTTTATTGGAATATATTTAAATATATAGGTTAATTTAGATATAATCAACATCATTATAACTTTAAAACATTCTGCAAGAATAAAATATGCCGTTCTATAAAATTACTTTTTATTCCTCCATATTATTTTAATTTTAAATTTCGTCCCTCACTTAAGTATATATTGACTTTTTATTTTTTATTTTTTGCTTTTATATGTGAGACCATTTGTTCTATTATATGTTTGAATTGCTTCTCATTGGTAGATGACGTTACTGATTTCTCTATATTAATTTTCTATTCAATAAACTTACTGTATTCTGCAATCTCAGTTTTTCAGTTGTTTCATATATTTTCTTTTCTCTTTTTTCATTTTTTCATGTTAAAAATGAAGATATCTTAAGGATATTTTAAAATACATTTTAAAAGATGAGTCAAATTTCAGTACATTTATGGTATACATATATCAGTTTTAATTTTATTATATTCAATTATATAAGTATTTCTTCTCTTTTTGACATATCTTTTCATGTCCATTTGGACCTTATATAATGCCTATTAATTCTCCAAATATTCATAGTATGACACAGTTAATAAATCACTAAAAATAGGTATAGAACTCCAAACATTTGAGAATTGGCTAAAAACTTATTTCATTACACTCCTTGTAAGCCTAATATATATTACCCTCTTAAATGCTTTAAATACTTAAAATGCAGATAAAATCATCATGTACAATTAGATTATAAATAAATGATTACAAAATTACTAATACACAGGATTACATTGATGTCTTCATTTTTTTTATTTTTATTATTTTTTTCTTGCAATTATAATTTTTCTTACCTAACCTAGAGAGTTAGAGTTACCTACTCAGAGTAGGTGAGGTAGCACCTAAAAAATTATGGATGACGTATCTCAGAGATATTACAATTTTAGTTCCTGACTACCACAATACAACAAATATTATGATAAAACAAATTTCACAATAAAGTGATGGAAATGAATTTCTTGTTTCCCAGTGCATATATGTTATGAATATATTATAATGCAGCATATTAAGTCTGCAATATTATGTCCAAAAATGTACATACTTTAATTTAAAAATACTTTATTACTAAAAAATGCTAACCACATCTAGGCCTTCAGCAAGTCATAGTCATTATGCTGTTGGAAGGTCTTCTTTGTGTTGATGGCTGCTGACTGATCAGGATTGCTGAGGGTTGCAGTGGCGGTGGAAATTTCTTAAAATACTACAACAATGAAGTTTCTGCATCAGTTGATTTCCTTTCCCCAAAGAGTTTTCTGTAACACGGTCTGCTGTTTGGTGGCATTTTACTTATAGTAGAACTTCTTTCGTGATTGGAGTTAATCCTCTCAAACTCTGCCATTGCTTTATCAACTAGGTATATATAATATTCTAAACGTTTGTTGTCATTTCAACAATCTTCACAGCATCTTCACCAGGATAGATTCCATCTCAAGAAACCACTTTTTTTGTTGATCCATAAGAAGCAACTGTTCATCTGTTCCAGTTTTATAATGAGATTGTGTAAATTCAGTCACATCTTTAGGTTCCACTTCTAATTCTAGTTCTCTTGCTATTTCCACCACATCTGCAGTGACTTCTTCCACCAGAAGTTGTGAACCCAAATCATCCATGAGGACAGAATCAACTTCTTCCAACTCCTGTTAAATTAAATATTTTTACATCTTCCCATGAATCATGAATGCTCTTAATAGCATCTAGAATGATGAATCCTTTCAGGTAGGTTTTCAATTTACTTTGCCCAGAAACATGGAAGGAATAACTATCTATGGCAACCATAGCCTTAGAAAATGTATTTCTTAACATAGTAAGACTTGAAACTTGAAATCACTCCTTGATCTATGAGCTACAGAATGTATGTTGTGTTAGTAAGCATTAAAACATTAATCTTGTACATATCCATCAGAGCTCTTGGGTGACTGGATACATTATCAATAAGCAGCAATACTTTTAAATGAATCTTTTTTTTCTGAGCAGTAGGTCTCAAGAGCAGGCTTAAAATATTCAGTAAACCATGTTGTAAACAGAGAAAAGGTCATCTAGGATTATTGTTCTATCTATAGAACACAATAAGACTAGATTTAGCATAATTCTTAAGGACCCTAGAACTTTCAAAATGGTAAATGAACATTGGCTTCAATTGAAATTCACCAGCTGCACAAGCCCTAACTAGAGAATCAGCTTGTCCTTTGAAACTCTGAAGCCAGGCATTGACTTCTCCCATCCAGCTACGACAGCCCTAAGTGGCACCTTCTTCCAATATAAGACTGTTTTATGCACACTGAAAACCTGTTGTTTAGTGCACCCACCCTCACTAATGATCTTTAGGTCTTCTGGATAACTTGCTGCAGCTTCTACATCAGTATTTGGCACATCACCTTGCACTTTCACGTTATGGAAATGGCTTCTTTCCTTCAACTTCTAGAGTCAACCTCTCCTAGCTTCAAACTTTTCTTCTGTATCTTTCTCACTTCTCTCAGCCTTCATAGAATTAAAGGGAGTTAGGGCCTTGCTTTAAGCTAGGCTTTAGTTTAAGAAAATGTCATAGTTGGTCTGATCACCTATCTAGGCTAACATTTTCATCATCTCATCTATAAGACTATTTCACTTTCTTATGATTTATGTGTTTAATGGAGTAGCACTTTTTTTAATATTTTTTATTTATTTATCTGACAGATAGATCACAAGTAGGCAGAGAGGCAGGAAGAGAGAGAGAAGGAAGCAGGCTGCCCACAGAGCAGAGAGCCCTAAGATCCCAGGACCCTGGGATCCTGAGCCGAAGACAGAGGCTTTAACCCACTGAGCCACCCAGGCACCCTGGAGTAGCACTTTTAAGTTCCTTCAAGAACTTTCCTTTTGTACTCATAACTTGGCTAACTGCTGGACATAAAAAGCATAGCTTTTAGCCTATCACAGCTTTCAACATGTCTTCCTCCCTTACCTTACTCATGTCTAGCTTTTGATTTAAACTGGAAGACAGGAGACTTTTCCTTTCACTTGAAGACATACAGGCCATTGTAGTGCTGTTTACTGGCCTGATTTCAGTATTATTTTGTCTCACGGAAAAAGGAGGCTCAAGGATAAGGAGAGAGATGGAGGAATAGCCAGTTTTTGGACCAGTCATTTATCAGTTAAGTTCACTGTCTTATGTAGGTGCAGTTTGCGGTATTTGAAAACAATTAAAATAGTAACATCAAAAAGCACTGATCACAGATCACTTAACATAATAATGAGTAAGTTTGAGACATTGTGAGAATTACCAAAATGTGACACAAAGACATGAAATGAGCAAATATTGTTGAAAAGATAGCACAAATTGGTTACTTGATGCAGGGTTGCCATAAATTTTTCAATTTGTAAGAACTTTTTCAATTTGTAAAAAAAAAAATATATATATATATATATATAAAAAATCTGTGAAGCACAATAAAATGAGATATGCCTATATTTACCAAAATTCCTACTAATATTCCTAGAGTTAATGGATTAATTCAATTAATACTTGATTCAGGGTATGAATGCAGAAGTTTTTATCTAATTATTCTCCTATTCTATATTTAGGCTGTTTCTAGTATTACTCTGTTGCTTAAAAAATGTATTAAGTTCTATTAAAAACTAGAATGGATTTGTAAAAATTAGACATGCTCCCATACTTTTTATTTTCCTTTTTTCCCTTAATTTTATTTTCCATATATTATTGTCTGTATTAACTGTGAAGCACAATAAAGAGCAGTTAAAAAAAAAAGTATGCCTATACATAACCAAGGATGCAAGATTTGTTTGTGATTTCCATGATGATTCTATCCAGTCTGGTACCCACTTGGACAGTCCTTTTGATAGACTAAATAAGATAGACTAAATAAGAACTATCTAAATGTTTGAATTTATTAACCTGACTTACATTTTTGTGACTTTCATCTTATTTCTGTCTGGAGTTTGATTTGCAGCAACTGAATACAAACTTTTATCAATTCCTTTACCAAACCCAGATTTTTGCCCTCTGATCAATCATTTTAAGTGTGTTAAGAACTATGGTATTAACACACTTATGGATTTGTTTTGGTACATTGTTCAAGAAATAACTTCATTATTCTGAATCCATAAAAGTATTAGGTGGTAATTTCTTCTAAAATTCAATGTTAACATCTTGCCTTTTATATTTTAGTCTTTAGTGATACTTGAATTATTTTGCATATTTATGATGTAAGGTAGGAATCTAATTTTATTTTTCCCATATGGACAGCCATTATACAGGAACATTTATTAACAAGTTTATTACTTAACAACTAATCTGTTTAGCATCTCTATCATCTGCTAAGTTTTCATAAATATATTGATCTATTCTTATGCATATCCCTGAAATAATACTAAACTAAATATTACTAAATTAATAAACACTAATAGTAATCACAGCTAAAGTACTTTCTTTAGAACTAGAACTTAAAATATTGATAGGCACACCTGGGTGGCTCAGTGGATTAAGCAACTGACTTCAGCTCAGGTCATGGTTTTGGGGTCCTGGGATCCAGCACTGCGCCATACTCCAAGCTCGGTGGGAAGTCTGCTTATCCCTTTTCCTCTCCCTCTGCCCCTGCCCCCACTCACACATGCACATCCATGTTCTATTTCTCTCTCTCTCAAATAAAGTCTTGTAAAAAATAAATAATAAAATATTGATATTTCATAAATGATACCCTTACAACATCTTATTTTTCTTCAAAATTTTTAGATGTTGACCCTAATTCTTTGATATAAATTTAAGTTGATCAATTCCTATAAAATCCTCAAATTAAGTTGAATTTCTAGATCCATGTCTTCAAAACTAGTATCTATATGAAATGCTTCTAATGTTTCATCATTTTGTATGATGTTTTCTTAGATATTTTAATGAAATTAAGGTCCCCTTTATTTCTAATTTGCTAGAGACATATAGTATAAATTTTCTCCATGATTTCACTTTTTTTTCTTTCAGCCTATTGGTTCATATTTTAGTTTTGTATCTTTTATTTCATGAATTCTTGTTCTATTTCATGGGTGTTATTCCTTCAGTCACCACTTTGAGCTCTAAACATTTTTATTCTAATGATTTTTTCAAATTGTTCATTTTGTAATCCTTTCTAGAGTGAATTCATACTTTTATGATTGGTTTTTACTCATTTTTATAAGGTTTATTCACTTGCTTTAGAATTATGCTGGTGTGTTCATCTTGACTAGTATAATTTTAGCTTTTCTATAACCTGGTTAAAATTGCATTTTACTGTAAATGAAGAAAAAAAAAACAGAAACTAAACAACTGAATGGTTTGTTTTTCCCACATAAGGTGTACAGAGACAAGATGTCATTACTGGTATAAAGCCCAAGGATGTCATCAAAAAAGCTGGTTCTATCTGTCTTCATGCTCTGTCATCCATAATGTGCAGGTTCATCGTGATGGTCTCAATACAACAGCTGCACCCTGAGATATCATGCTACATTTTCACAGACAGATAATAGCGATGGCCCAAGGATTTTCCTTTAACAAGATTATGTTTGGTCCAAAAAGTCCTCATCCAAAACTAATACCTCCATATCAGTGAGTAGAAAGGTATCATAATCTAGCTTTTAAAGGAGTCTGAGAATTAAAATATTTTTATTTATATAACTAGTAAAAAGAAAGCTAAGTAGGAAAGATTGAGAGTGACTGTTGAAGAATCCAGCCTATAATCTCTCTTTTTTTCTCTTTTCTGTGGTTCCTTGTTTCACTGACTGGATTCATTGCCTTACTCATATGAAGCATTATTCTCTCCCATTACCCTGTTTTACCCACATAGACATATTTCTAGACCCACAGTTCAGTAGGTTGTGGTTCAGCCCTCTTAATCAGTTATCTTGTCTATTTTTTATTAAGGGAGAAAGTTTTTATATTTTGAGGACTTGATATTATAATATGTATAATTTTTTTATATTTTATCTATCCTTTTAATGGGTTTGGAGTGATGAGAAGAGTTATTGAAACATGTTCTTATTGTTTCAGCTTGACTAAAAGCACACTTCATTTTTTGAGATAATTCAGTCTTATATAATACATTAAAAAACAATATACCCTTTATCCAGCTTTCCCTTATGTTAATAACATAAAAATTCTTAGCGTAATTATCACAAATAATAAACTTATCCTGAGGAAATACCATTAAATGACAGAATTCCTTCCTTCCTTTCTTCCTTCCTCTCTCTCTCTCTCTCTCTCTTAAGAAAAGAGAGAGAGAAAGACAAGGGGGCAGAAGGAAAAGGAAAGAGGAAAACCTTAAGCAGGCTCCATGCCTAGCATGGAGCCCAATGTGAGGCTCAACCTCACCATTCAGAGATCATGATCCGAGCCCATATCAAGAGTTGGATACTTGACTAAGCCACACAGGCACCCCAAACTATAGAATTTCTTTGAATTCCAACTTTTCCTCACTAATGTCCTTTTTTCATTCCAGGATTTAGCTCAAGCTTTCCTTGTCTTTTTTATTTTATTTTATTTTTTTAGGTTTTATTCATTTGACAGACAGATCACAAGTAGACAGAGAGGAGGAAGAAGGCTCCCCGCCGAGCAGGGAGCCCGATGCGGGGCTCTATCCCAGGACCCTGAGATCATGACCTGAGCCGAAGGCAGAGGCCTAAACCACCAAGCCACCAGGCGCCCCCAAGCTTTCCTTGTCTTTGACAAGGATGCTTGTCAATTATTTTGTAGAATGGTTCTTGGATTGGGCTTGCCCAGTATTTTCTCATTTTTAAATTAAAGTCATGCATTAGTAGGAAAAAAAACCACAAAGGTGATGTGCTCCCTTCAGTGCAATGTTTCTTGACACACAATGTCCATAGGCATTAGTGGTATTCGTAGTCACGTTAACCTTAATCACACAAGTAATGTAGTATCTTCCAGAATTATTCCCTATAAAGTTACTATTTCATCCCTTACTAATAACTGAATATTTAGGGAGAAATACTTCTAGACTATACAAATACCATTTTTTTTTCTGTTTAATTTCTGCCCTGTAATTTTAACAGCGATCAGTGGATCTTGTCTCCAGTAATTATGGTGTTCTAGTGGTGATTTTCTATTTCCCTTATTCTATCTACATTTATTAATTGAAATTCTTTATCAAGAAGAGCTATCCCTACTCCCCATTTGTTTATTCAGTTACTTATATCTGTCGTGATTCTTTTTTCTTTATTTGAGGTTTAATTCAAGACAATAGTTACTCTGTTGCACAAGGTGTTTCCATTTTGGCCATTGAGAGCTTTTCTATATGGGATCCTGTACCCTCTTCTCTCTCTCTTTCTCTCTAGCACTTCCTTTCTACAACCACAAAAGGCTGCAGTTTCAACTTACACTTTTCCTGCCTCAGTCCTGGAGTCCTTTTAGGTCTCCAAGCAACCTGGTGTAATTTCACTGGAGAAAGGCATTTAGATACCAGGTTATAGGTTCTAAATATGCCAATTTTTACTTGGGTGTCACTGCTTCTACTCCCCATTAATGGCTCGAGCTAGAAAATATATTTCTGTAGATTAATCCATGCGCATGGACACTCACACATACACAAGTACACACCTGTAGTTATATATGTATCTATTTGTGTGTGTGTGTGTGTATTTTTAAAGTCTGTATTAATTGCTCTGACTACAGTCCAGCACCATAAAGTTTACTACAGCCATCTCTATCTTTTCAATTTTTTCTCAGACAATGAAAAATCTGGCTCTCATTATCTACTGCTTGTTTTAATCTTATTATATAGTTATAGTAGTTTCAGATTTGCCAACATATATCCTTGTGAGAAACAAATTTACCAGTTGGAATACAGTCTTTGTGTACAACATCCGGTAACCTTGGAGTATTCACTCAAAACAATTCCAAAGATAGGGGCGCCTGGGTGGCTCTGTGGGTGAAAGCCTCTGCCTTCGGCTTAGGTCATGATCCCAGGGTCCAGGGATCGAGCCCTGCATCAGGTTCTCTGCTCAGCGGGGAGCCTGCTTCCTCCTCTCTCTCTGCCTGCCTCTCTGCCTACTTGTGATCTCTGTCTGTCCAATAAATAAATAAAATCTTAAAAAAAAAAAAACAATTCCAAAGTTACGTGTCAACTTCTTTCTTCCCCATTCCCTTCAGTATGATTATGTAATGCATTTTTAATACAGTTAGACTCATTTGTGGCAATTTGTAATCCACCACCACCCCCATATCATGGTGGTTTGTCTCTTTTGAAATTTATTCAACACAATCTATTCTTTATGATATGAAATTCATATTTTTGACAAATTCAGACTTTTGACAAATGCATAGAATTAAGTACCCCAAACCATAATATCATACAGAACAGTTATAATACTCCCAAACTCCTTCTCTTCATAGGAACTCATTGCCCCAACCCTCATCCTCAAGCAACCTTTTGTCTGTTGTCCACATCTATAGTTTTGCCTCTACCACAGTGTCAGCTAAATGAAATCATAAAGTATGTAGTCTGTGGGTTTGGCAAAGTGCATTTAAGATTTATTTGCATTGTTTTATTAAATCAATATTGTATTTCTTTATATTCTGAGTAGTATTCTACTGTAAAGATGGAGCACAATTTCTTTATCCATATATTGACTGAATGACATCTGGGTTGTACCCATTATTTGGAAGATATAAATAAAGGTATTATATTCATATACAAATTTCTGTGTGAACATAACTTTTCATGTAACTTATGCATATACCCAGAAGAGGGTTGGCTGGATATATGATAGTTCTAGGTTTAAATATGTAAGAAGCTACAAAACTATTTTTTCCAAAATAGCTATACCATTAGCTTTCCCTTCAGCATTATAGTGGGGTTCTAGGTGCTTCATATCTTAGCCAGACATGAGTATTACCAGCTTCCCTTTTTGTTGTTGTTACTTTAGTTTTAGCAATATCAACAAATGTGTAGTGATATACCATGAGTTTGGACTTTGATCTGCTCTTCACTGGCTTTATGACCTTGAGTAGGTTATGTAATCTCTCTTTCAGTCTTTTGAATTGTCAAGAATGATTAGTAATAGTGCCAACCTCATAGACTTTTACAAATTAAATGAGATAAACATAAAATCGTTAATATTGTCTGATACCTATGCCCCCCAAAATTAATTCTTCACCTTCCTTTTTTCCTCTTAATGTCTTTACACTTACTTTCTAAGTCATTAAGTTTGCCAAACATTTAACTGAACAAAGCTAGCATTTTCAGGTAAATAAAATGAATTTGTGCCTAAACTCATAGATTTTTGTACACTTCGCTATGTTTGAAATTGTTGTGTCCTTTTGCTTAACATCACTATCATTGAGAGCATCTCTGACTCTTTCTAAAATATTATCTTGTTTTGCCTCTGACTCAAATTCTAAGTTCCATCCAAGTCCAACTCTATATCTCCTATTGCTGACATATTTCAAGCTGAGATTGTTCTTTTCTCTAAAATATTCTTATTGATTTTCAAAATTACTGAAAACAATTTCAGAATTATTTTGAGAACTTTTTCAAAATTGATACATTTACTCCTTATTCCTTATGGTTGTCTCTGGTGATCAGTGTAGAATTTCTTTGTTTTTTAATAACCACTTGCTATAATGCCCCTTCCCTTACTTCCCTTTCAAACAGTTTTCAAACCATGATTAGGATGTGAAAGTCTTAATAAACACTATTGCATTCTAATTATTTTCATGTCTAAACATAAGATGCTGTGACCTTTTTTCCTCAAAACTCTTTTATGCTAGCTTTAGCAATTCTGGGAGATATAAATTTAAGCTGCTTTTTAAAAGTCCCAAATGACCGGGAAATTATTTTTGACTTTCCATGTGAGTTTGAAATGTATTAATAAAAATACTAAGAGGTCCCTTAGTATTTTCTGGTGGCCTCTAATTCTGATATTGAGAAAGTTAAGGGGAAGAAAATGGCTAGTATTCTCTTTAATCTCTTGGAGCAACCCACAAAGCTACAGAGTAATTTTACTTTTTCTTTAAGAAAGATATATTTAAGGACAAACAAGAGAGTAGGTCCCTTGATTGAATGGTTTTTTGAAGAAGCCAAATCACTTAATTACTAAACAGAAGTTCTTATAAATTGTCAGCAAACAAAACTATTCTTGAGTAAAGTTTTTAACCCACTGAGCCACCCAGGCATCCTCTTGAGTAAAGTTTTTTTTTTTTTTTCCTTTTTTTTTTCCCTTTTTATTAATTTTTTCAGCGTAACAGTATTCATTCTTTTTGCACAACACCCAGTGCTCCATGCAAAACGTGCCCTCCCCATCACCCACCACCTGTTCCCCCAACCTCCCACCCCTGACCCTTCAAAACCCTCAGGTTGTTTTTCAGAGTCCATAGTCTCTTATGGTTCGCCTCCCCTCCCCAATGTCCATAGCCCGCTCCCCCTCTCCCAATCCCACCTCCCCCCAGCAACCCCCAGTTTGTTTTGTGAGATTAAGAGTCATTTTTGGTTTGTCTCCCTCCCAATCCCATCTTGTTTCATTTATTCTTCTCCTATCCCCCTACCCCCCCATGTTGCTTCTTGTAAAGTTTTTAAAATAATCTTTAAAAATGACCCATCCTTCATGATTTAAATATAAAATTGTATGGTTGCTAGGACTCCACAAATTAATCTGGAAGAAGAAAGTTGGTCTTTATTGAGATGGGAAAGACTTGTGAAGAAACAAGTTTGGGATTAGAGCAGAGATGTAAGAATAGAGATAAGGAATTTGGTTTGTAATGAGTTAAGTTTAAAATCACTTTTACCATTGGAGACACTAAGTACTTTGGAGTTATAATATCTGATCAGGATGTTCAAGTTCAAGAATTATCATCCTATATTGTAGTACTGAAAGCCACTCTGTGAAATGAGTAAAGAAAGAAAAGAGGTACAAGGACTGAATCTTGGGGCACTATTCTATTCCAGTCCAGAGTACTGATGTGGACAGGAACAAGGATACTGAGAAGGAGAGGAAGAAAAGTAGGAGTATGTGGTGTGATGAATCCAAGCAAGTATGAGTTTCAGGGAAGAAAGATTAATAAGTTTATTAAAGAAGTACCACTGAAAATTCAACTTAATTGAAGATCAAGAATTGTAGTTAGCAGGGTGCCAATGTGGCTCAGTCAGTTAAATGACTTGACTCTTGATTTCAACTCAGGTCATGATCTCAACTTGGGTCATAATCTCAGGTCATAAGATTGAGGCCTACATTGACACCATGCTCAGCACAGAGTCTGCTTGAGATCCCCTCTCCTTCTGCCCCTCATCCCTGATCCTGGAATAAATAAATAAATAAATAAAATCTTTAAAAAATTGTATTAAGCAGTACTAAGGACTCTACTGACGTAGACAGTAGTGACTTTAGTATAGTAGAATAGGTGAAATCATGATTAGATTTGGTATATAAAAGAACTTAAGAGACATATTTAGAGCCATCATTACTTTTCTGAGTTGGTAAATGGGTAAGTAAAATGGGCAGTAGTCGTAAATGGAGAAAAATTAGTTTCCTTTTTTAGGATAATAAAAATACATTATTTTCTTTGCTAACAGGACAAAAATTAGGGAAGGGGAGAATTGGTCATTTAGGGGACAATTGGTAGATAATTTTCCTTTTGTAGCTAAAAGAAGATAGAATTAAGTATAAAAAAGGAAGAGGCCTTGGGTCACAGAACAGAACACTCAGAACTCAATGCTTTTTTGAGAGTGAGATGGCCAAGGAGAGAAAAAGGTATCAAATAGTTGTCTAGGAGAGGAGAAAAGATAATGGATTTTGGACAGCATTAAAGGTTCATTTGAGGTTTAAAGTGAGGCTTATCAGCACACTAGTTTTTCTCAAGCCACATTCACCTGCAGAGATACAACTTTGGAGTAGACAAAGAATTAAATTTAACAAGGATTGGGGTTTTACCAGAAAATTATAAAAAAAAAAAAGAAGAAGAAGAAGAAGATGTGACAAGAGATGAGGGTATATGTAATCATTTTTATAATGATACGTTATAAAATTTAAGCCAGTTTAGAAAGACTTCAATGTGGTAAAAGATAATTAAATGTTTTTAAGAACGGTAGATTGTGTCCCCAAAATACTGCTGGAGTAAGAGCACTAAAGAAAATGAGTGGAATGTTGGAAATTGAGATTTTAGGTGTTTAATGATGAATAGATCTATATTCTGGCCATGCTTTAGAGAGGGAAGGGGCAGGCAGAATGAAGAAATCACAGGATTGAGAAATTTGAATACCATGAGTTTTAACAGGAGTACTGAAGGTATGAAAGTAAGTGAGGATCCAAATGAGACTGACACCACATTCAGAAAATGACTGGAAAATAAAAAAAGGGTGAGATAGTTGAGGATATGGCTAGATGATATGACACTGAAACTTGGGGTGGGGGTTAGGAATTAAAGAGAAGGAACCATTTGGAAACCCCAATGAGAATCAAAAGTGAGACTCTATTTCAAAAATAGTGATATAAGAAGACACAGTAACTTGAGGGATGCAGTGTCCTCTGAAGAGACCTAGATTTCAACCATTTAGATTACCAGGAAGGGAATGATCAGAGAAGAGCTGAGTATGTTGTTTAAGAAATGTTCTGAAGACTGACCATACTGTAGGGCTCAGAGAAGAATTTCAGTATTTGGGTAGAGGTAAGGAAGAGGGCTGAAAAAGTCAGGGTACACAGGAGGAGTATGTTGGCCAAGGGTGATGATGACCAGAGTTATGGATTTTTCTCACTGACTGACTGAAAAAGCAAATGAGATGAATCCTTACAGTATCAAAACAATGCAGTGAGATAATATGTTTGTTACATGTACAATAAAACCCCAATTTTTCCTAAGATTTATTTATTTATTTGAGAGTGTGTGTGCATGAGTGGGGTGGGTGGGGCAGAGGGAGAGGGAGAGATAGTCTCAAGCAGACTCCTCGCTGAGCATGGATCCCCACCAAGGGCTTGAGCTCACAACACTGAGATCATGATCTGAGCCCAAACCAAGAGTTGGACACTTAACCCCCTGCACCACCCGGCACCCTTCCACCATATATTTTTAAAAACAAATGCAAAATATGTATAGACAAAATATGGAACAATATATTACAATCTTCTAAGAATTATTTTTAAGAATGAAACAATGTTGGATTTCTATAGTGTATGTTTGGTTATTGTCTGGTTATTCTCTGAATTTTAATAAGCATTCACTACTTCTACAATCAAAATTTATAAAACTGTAACAGGGCCACATAACATCAAAGTGTGTATATTCTGATGCCAGTTATGGTTTTAAAAATGTGGGAGAATACAAGGATAGCAGTAACAAATTTGGAATGATATACCAAATTAATAGCAGTATCTCTCCAGACTGGCATCACAAAACAGATATTACACTTGCTAACATTTGAATTTTTTAATACAGTCATTTTTAATGAGAAAAAAGGAGAGAAACAGAGACAGAGAAAAAAAAAGGAGTCCTGCTTACACATCTCAAACATTTCTATCAGAAATCTGAGCAAACATTTTTCACTCAAACATATGTGTTAACTACCAAAGCATGCCAAGTGTATTCCTCTTAGGCATCAGGAAGTGGTAGTTTTCAAGACACTCAACCCTTATTTATCTTCTGGACTATCACTATTCGATAGACATACAAGTGAGCCACATATGTAATTTTAAATTTTCTAATACAAATACTAAAAAAAAAAAAAAAGAAACTAGTAAGAGTAACATTAATAATATTTTATTTAACATCATATATCTAAAATATAATCATTTCAACATATAGTCAATATAAATATTATTAATGAGTCATCTTATAGTTTCTGTACTATCTTCCTCGAAATTTGATGTATGGTACCCTTAAAGAACATTTCCATTTGGATACTAAATTTTCATCAAATATATTTGATCTTCATTTAGCGTTGCTAAACATACAGTTTAACAATACATTTATAGGAGTCAAGATGGCGGGGAAGTAGGAGGAGGCACCATTTCAACCTGTACCCTAAAGTGAGCTGATTACCTACCAAAGAACTCCGACCACCCATGAAATCAGCCTGAGATCAGAATTATACACGTCTGGATCTCTATTGGAGCAGAAGACGCCAGTGGCAGGTAAAGCAGACTGGGAGCATCGGACTGATATCGGAAGATAAACAAAAGGGGGAGGGAGCCACCAGAGGTGACAGATTGGAAAGTAACACCCCAACACGAGAGTGCTCTGCGTCTGGGGACCAGCATTAACTTGGAGTCTGGTTGAAAGCACTCAAAAAACAAACAGCAAAGGATCGCGGGGGGGTAATAGTGGGAACCTGGGCAGTTAGGGTCAGGGACCTAAGTCCCCAGACCCAGGACAGCCTCCCCTGGCACGGAGCCAGAGAGAGTGCGGCGGAGAAATCAGGTGTCCGTCCCTGAGCCGCCAGTGCGCCTGAATGCCAGCGCACCTGAGAACGAGTGGGGTCTGGCTCCCGTGAGGGGCTGGGAGCCTGGCCAGACGGCAATCCTGAAACGCGCGCGTCCCACACCCTCCCTTGGGATAGGTGCTCATAGGTGCTAGCCTGGAGCTCTGCCATCCAGAAAAACCAGACATTCCCAGCCCGGGACAGCGGGAAAATCTCAGTGTGCGATCTCTGCTCAGAACCTCTCTGGCGGTCTGGAGCTGCCTAGACAGCCACCGCTGCCCTGGTTTTGGGTACAATGAGGAGATCCTGCATCCCCAGGGACAGTGACTCAGAACTGACTCTGCCAGCAGCTTTTGCAAAACAGTCTGAGGCTTCTCTCTGAGAGGGAGGTTGGGGTGCTGTTTGCTCTCCTCTAAACCTCCAAAAACCATCAAAAGCTGTCAAGGCGAGAGAAAGCAGATGAAAGAACATAAAAACCCCCAGAGAACAAAAGGCTGAAAAAAATGGTTTCCTGAAAAAAAAAGAGCTCACCCCCTTGAGGGGAGCGGGAGGACCTAACTCAGGGAACATCATTGTCTGAAAACCCACGTGGCAGACCCCTCCCCCAGAAAACCAACCAGGAAGGAAGGAAAAAAAAAAAAAGACTACAAGAGAACAACCACCACTACTTCATAAATACAACTTTTATTTTTAACTCTTTACCAATATTCTGGTTCTTTTTTTTATACATACAGATAATTTTTTAACCTATTTACCATCACACTGAGATGTCCAGTACATCAAATTCTTTAATAACCTTCTAACCTGAACTTTTTGATACATACACCCGTGTTTTTCATTTGTTTTTCTATTTTTTTAATTCTTTTTTAATTTTAACTTAGTTTAGTCTAGTTTATTCTTTTTTAATTTTTATTTTCTACTATACATATAGAGTTAAACTTCAAGGTAATCCCCTTTCCCCAATCAATGCTACCCCTAAAGGCAAACCAGTTTCTAATCCCCCTGTAACTTAGGAAAGTTGAGTCCCTTAACAAAAACATCAAGATACCTTCAGGAAGAATCAAAATAACCTTCCTCACCCACACTGAGAATCTATAACCACTCTCCCAATTTTTCCTTCTGTCAGTGTTTCTGTGAATTTGTGTTTGTCCTGATAATATATAAATCTTATACTTCGGGTTCTTTCTGATGAGGTTCTTCCCTTTTTTTTTTGCTTATATATACATATTTTTTTCTCTTGTCATATACTTTTATCACTCTTTTTGTTTGTCTGTTTTTGTTTGTATACTCCACAAATCTTACCTTGTGGCCCATTTGGGCTGAGCCTTCTCTTTTATCTTCCCTTTTTTTCCTATCTCTCTCTCTCTTTTTTTTTTTCCTTTTTTCTTTCCCCTTTTTTTTTCTTTCTTCTTCTCTATTTCTTTTTCTTTTCTTTTTTCTCTCATTTGGGTGGGGAATCCTGATTGCACAGAAGCATTCCAGGGTGAACATTGACTGCACCACAATCGATAAGTCCAGCTGCATCTGTTTAGTCATCTCTTACCAAAATGACTAGGAGGAGGAATACCCAACAGAAGAAAAATACAGAGGATGGGCCTTCTGCAACAGAGCTAATGGCTATCGACATAGACAATATGTCAGAAAAGGAATTCAGACTAACAATTATCCAGGCAATAGCTAGGTTGGAGAAAGCCATGGATGACCAAACAGAATTGATTAGGGCAGAACTGAAAGCCACCAGGGATGATGTCCAAAATGCTCTCAATGAGTTCCAATCCAATCTAAATTCTCTAAAAGCTAGGGTAACTGAGACAGAAGATAGAATTAGTGATCTGGAGGACAAACAGATAGAGAGAAAGGATCAGGAGGAAGCCTGGAACAAATAGCTCAGAAGCCACGAAAACAGAATCAGGGAAATAAACGATGCCATGAAACGTTCCAACGTCAGAATTATTGGAATCCCTGAAGGGGAAGAAAAAGAAAGAAGTCTAGAAGATATAGTGGAAGAAGTTGTCTATGAAAATTTTCCCAACCTCACAAATGGAAACAACGTTCATGTACTAGAGGCAGAAAGATTTCCTCCCAAGATTTTAGATTCTCGAAAGTCCTCACGGCACCTTATAGTTAGAATGGGGAATTATGTTTCAAGAGAGACCCTCTTAAAAGCATCTAGGACAAAGAAGCTTCTTACATACAGAGGAAAGCCCATTAGAATAACGTCAGACCTTTCCACAGAGACCTGGCAAGCCAGGAAGGGCTGGCAAAATATATTCAGAGTACTAAATGAGAAGAACATGCAACCAATAATACTCTATCCAGCAAGACTGACATTTAAAATGGATGGAGAGATAAAGAGTTTCCAAGACCGGCAAGGCTTAAAAGACTATGCAACCACCAAGCCGACACTGCACGAAATATTAAGGGGGGTCCTATAAAAGAGAAAAAATCCTAAGAATATCATTGAACAGAAATATAGAAACAATCTACAGACAGAAAGACTTCAAAGGCAACATGATGTCAATAAAAACCTATCTCTCAATAATCACTCTCAATGTGAATGGCCTAAATGCGCCCATAAAATGACACAGGGTTGCAGATTGGATAAAACAACAGGACCCATCCATATGTTGTCTACAAGAGACCCATTTTGAACCTAAGGATACACCCAGACTGAAAGTGAAGGGATGGAGAAGCATCTTTCATGCCAATGGGCCTCAAAAGAAGGCCAGGGTAGCGATTCTCATATCAGATAAATTAGATTTTAAACTAAAGACTGTAGTCAGAGATACAGAAGGACACTACATAATTATTAAAGGGACTGTCCGCCAAGACGATCTAACAATTGTGAATATCTATGCCCCCAATATGGGAGCACCCAATTACATAAGAAAACTATTAATCAAGATAAAGAGTCATATTGATATGAATACAATAATAGTAGGAGATCTTAATACACCTCTCTCAGAAATAGACAGATCATCGAAGCAGAAAATTAATAAAGAAATAAGAGCATTGAATGAAACATTGGACCAGATGGACCTCATAGACATATACAGAACATTCCACCCTACAACAACAGAATACCCATTCTTCTCAAATGCACATGGAACCTTCTCCAGAATAGACCACATACTGGGTCACAAAGCAGGACTCAACCGATACCAAAAGACTGACATTATTCCCTGCATATTCTCCGATCACAATGCTTTGAAACTGGAGCTCAATCACAAGGAAAAGTTCAGAAGGAACTCAAACACCTGGAAGCTAAAAACCACCTTGCTTAAGAATGCTTGGATCAACCAGGAGATCAAAGATGAACTTAAACAATTCATGGAAACCAATGAGAATGAAGACACCTCGGTCCAAAACCTATGGGATACAGCAAAGGCGGTTCTAAGGGGGAAATACATAGCCATCCAAGCCTCCCTCAAAAACATTGAAAAATCCAGAATACACCAGCTGTCTCTACACCTTAAAGAACTGGAGAATCAACAACAAATCAAACCAACTCCACATGCAAGAAGGGAAATAATCAAGATTAGAGCAGAGATCAATGAGGTAGAAACGAGAGATACAGTAGAATGTATCAATGAAACTAGAAGCTGGTTTTTTGAAAGAATCAATAAGATTGATAAACCATTGGCCACACTAATCCAAAACAAAAGAGAGAAAGCCCAAATTAATAGAATTATGAATGAAAAGGGAGAGATCACAACTAACACCAAGGAAATAGAAACAATCATCAGAAATTATTACCAACAGTTATATGCCAATAAGCTAAGCAACCTAGATGAAATGGATGCATTCCTGGAAAGCTACAAACTCCCAAAACTGAACCAGGAAGAAATTGACAACCTGAATAGACCAATATCTAGTAATGAGATTGAAGCAGTGATCAAAAACCTCCCAAAAAACAAGAGCCCAGGACCTGACGGATTCCCTGGGGAATTCTACCAAACGTTCAAAGAAGAAATAACACCAATTCTCCTGAAGCTGTTCCAAAAAATTGAAGCAGAAGGAAAACTTCCAGACTCTTTTTATGAAGCCAGCATTACCCTGATCCCCAAACCAGGCAAAGACCCTACCAAAAAGGAGAATTTCAGACCAATATCACTGATGAATATGGATGCAAAGATTCTCAACAAGATCCTAGCAAACAGGATCCAGCAGCACATTAAAAAGATTATCCACCATGACCAGGTGGGATTCATCCCTGGGTTGCAAGGTTGGTTCAACATTCACAAATCAATCAGTGTGATAGAACAAATCAATAAGAGAAGAGAGAAGAACCACATGGTCCTCTCAATTGATGCAGAAAAAGCATTTGACAAAATCCAGCATCCGTTCCTGATGAAAACGCTTCAAAGTATAGGGATAGAGGGAACATTCCTGAACTTCATAAAATCTATCTATGAAAGACGCACAGCAAATATCATCCTCAATGGGAAAAAGCTTGCAGCCTTCCCGTTGAGATCAGGAACACGACAAGGATGCCCACTCTCACCACTCTCATTCAACATAGTATTAGAAGTTCTAGCAACGGCAATCAGACAACAAAGAGAAATAAAAGGTATCCAAATTGGCAAGGAAGAAGTCAAACTCTCTCTCTTCGCAGATGACATGATTCTTTATATGGAAAACCCCAAAGACTCCACCCCCAAACTACTAGAACTCATACAGCAATTCAGTAACGTGGCAGGATACAAAGTCAATGTACAGAAATCAGTGGCTTTCTTATACACTAACAATGAAAATACAGAAAGGGAAATTAGAGAATCGATTCCATTTACTATAGCACCAAGAACCATAAGATACCTGGGCATAAACCTAACCAAAGAAGTAAAGGACCTGTACTCGAGGAACTACAGAACACTCATGAAAGAAACTGAAGAAGACACAAAAAGATGGAAGACTGTTCCATGCTCTTGGATTGGAAGAATAAACATTGTTAAAATGTCTATACTGCCTAGAGCAATCTATACTTTTAATGCCATTCCGATCAAAATTCCACCAATATTTTTCAAAGAGCTGGAGCAAATAATCCTAAAATTCGTATGGAGTCAGAAGAGACCCCGAATTGCTAAGGAAATGTTGAAAAACAAAAACAAAACTGGCGGCATCACGTTACCCAATTTCAAGCTTTACTACAAAGCTGTGATCACCAAGACAGCGTGGTACTGGCATAAAAACAGACACATAGACCAGTGGAACAGAGTGAAGAGCCCAGATATGGACCCTCAACTCTATGGTCAAATAATCTTCGACAAAACAGGAAAAAATATACAGTGGAAAAAAGACAGTCTCTTCAATAAATGGTGCTGGGAAAACTGGACAGCGATATGTAGAAGAATGAAACTTGACCATTCTCTTACACCGTACACAAAGATAAACTCGAAATGGATAAAAGACCTCAACGTGAGACAGGAATCTATCAGAATCCTAGAGGAGAACATAGGCAGTAACCTCTTCGATATCAGCCACAGCAACTTCTTTCAAGATATGTCTCCAAAGGCCAAGGAAACAAAAGCAAAAATGAACTTTTGGGACTTCATCAAGATCAAAACCTTCTGCACAGCAAAGGAAACAGTCAACAAAACAAAGAGGCAACCCACGGAATGGGAGAAGATATTTGCAAATGACAGTACAGACAAAAGGTTGATATCCAGGATCTATAAAGAACTTCTCAAACTCAACACACACAAAACAGATAATCATATCAAAAAATGGGCAGAAGATATGAACAGACACTTCTCCAACGAAGACATACAATGGCTATCAGACACATGAAAATATGTTCATCATCACTAGCCATCAGGGAGATTCAAATTAAAACAACATTGAGATATCACCTAACACCAGTTAGAATGGCCAAAATTAGCAAGACAGGAAACAACGTGTGTTGGAGAGGATGTGGAGAAAGGGGAACCCTCTTACACTGTTGGTGGGAATGCAAGTTAGTGCAGCCACTTTGGAGAACAGTGTGGAGATTCCTGAAGAAATTAAGAATAGAGCTTCCCTATGACCCTGCAATTGCACTGCTGGGTATTTACCCCAAAGATACAGATGTAGTGAAAAGAAGGGCCATCTGTACCCCAATGTTTATTGCAGCAATGGCTACGGTCGCCAAACTGTGGAAAGAACCAAGATGCCCTTCAACGGATGAATGGATAAGGAAGATGTGGTCCATATACACAATGGAGTATTATGCCTCCATCAGAAAGGGTGAATACCCAACTTTTGTAGCAACATGGACGGGACTGGAAGAAATTATGCTGAGCAAAATAAGCAGAGAGAGTCAAGTATCATATGGTCTCACTTATTTGTGGAGCATAACAAAGAACATGGAGGACATGGGGAGATGGAGAGGAGAGGGAGTTGAGGGAAACTGGAAGGGGAGATGAACCATGAGAGACTATGGACTCTGAAAAACAACCAGAGGGTTTTGAAGGGGCGGGGGGGCGGGAGGTTGAGGAACCAGGTGGTGGGTAATAGGGAGGGCACGTACTGCATGGAGCACTGGGTGTGATGCCAAAACAATGAACACTGTTATGCTGTAAATAAACAAATAAAAAAAAGAGGCTAATAGAGGCTAAATTACTTGCTGATGATCCTATAGTTTGTAATGTGAAAACTACATCCAGGTCCTATATAAGAAATTCTCCAATTCTCTGGTTCTTTCCGTGTGTGTTGGAGGGCAGGGAAGGGGAAAAGGCTGTGGCTTCTGGGAAGGGACTGGAAAAGTAAATTTTAATGGAAGTCAAATTGACGAGTTTTCCTAGAAAAGGGAAGAAGCCAATTAAAGAGTTTTAAAGAAGAGGACTTGCTGTTGTTTTCTTTTCCTTTTTTTTCTTTTCCTTTTTTAAGACACTATTTGACAATGAATTTACATGGATTGTTTTAGGAGAAAAAGGAGGATGTGGAGGAAAAGGAAGAGGAGAACAAGAGAGGAAAAGTGGCGAAAGAGGAGGATCTGAAAGAGAAGAAAGGAAATAGCACTTTATTGCAATAAAATGTAATAACTTGAATATTGATTTTTGAAGAAGGACTGCCAATCCAGCTGACACGGAAGCAAAACAGCTGACAGAACCTCATGGAGAGATGGAGACAAGAGGGAAATAGAGAGTCTGGTCCACCAGCCTGCCCCAAACTTCATTCCATTCTCATGAAATGTTCTCCCTTATTCTTGCCTGAAATGTCAGGCACCCAACTCCCCATCTTCTCCTTTGGTGATTCATTTTCTTTATCTATATTAAGCTAGAAATAGGTAAAATATCATTTAAGAAGTTAACAAAATTAATTTTATAAGCATTTATAAATTAAAAAGCAGCAAATTTAAGAAAAAAAATACCTGCTTCACCCACTGCTTTATCCTTTCAATTTTTTCTTTAAAGCTATTGACAGTAAAACTCAACACTCAAGACTAAGGCCAAACAACTATTACTACTTCGTATATTGTAAATGGAAAGGGAAGAAAAAAATCTATTGGGGGTTTTCTTGTTTGGGGATTTTTTTTAAAGATTTTCTTTAATTATTTAAGAGAGAGCACAAGCAGGGGTAGTGAGAGAAGGAGAAGCAGACTCCCCACTGAGCAAAGAGCCAGACATGGGGCCTGATTCCAGGAATCTGAGATCATGACCTGAGCTGAAGGCAGATGCTTAACAGACTGAGCCACCAGGCATCCTTATCAAGGGTTTTCTTTATGATATGTCCTGTCTTCACTTCAGAGACAAATGTCACTTGCCAGAAAAGCTCTCTCAAACCAAACTATCAAGAGGAGGAGTTAGCAAACTAAGCACCAGGTGCCAAATCTGATCTGCTACACATTTTTGTAAAGTTTTATTGGAACATAGATGAACCCATTTATTATACTGTGTATAGCTGCCTTCATGTTACTCTGCATTGGAAAGCCATAGGGAAAAATGGTTATGTATATTATCAAGGTTTCGATATTATTGTGAAATTATTCTCCAGATATGTCATACCACTTTATATCAACTGGTTTGCTGCAGCAGCTCTTTTTCCAGTACCAAGTCAGAGGCTGGAAAATAGGCACTTGAACTCACTCAAAGGAACAGATTGTTAAGGGAGATTTAAATTATCAGAGACCTTGCCTTACCAAAGCTTACCTAAATTATTTTTTTTTAAATACAGGTTGTCAAGGGCAAAGACAAAGTAAAAAGAAGACCTGGACATTCCAGAATGTTCCTATACTCTTCTACACTCAATATGTGGTCTCTGTTATACAAGAATAACATGTGAGGTTTGTAAGAGACATTTTGTAAGGTATCACATCTATACGCCAGAGTTGTAATAAGTGACACCACTGTCTCTAGTAATAACCCTTACACAGTGAAGAAGATTTAAGTTATGAAATACCATTGTCTTATACCCAGGAAGTTGTATAGCTTTTTTGGCATTCTCTAGTGAACCATGCAATATGATTTCATAGATTATTTACTATAAGTACTGATTAAACAGGGTATTTTGCTAAAGGCATTCTACAAATAAGGACTACTCCTCATAGCAAAGGAAATTCCATCTGATAAGAAGATTAAATCAAGTCATCTGACCCTTTTCTCCCCAGGCTTGGGAGGGCATCACCTTCCCCAAGAATTAGTGGATCACAAATCTCAGGCAAGCTGCTTTAAATCCTTTTCCCCAGCACTTAAAAGGAATATTTGGTGAATGAGTGACTAAAACAAATATAAATAGAGTCTTTATAAACCCCCTCCAAATTTGTCCCAATTCTGAAACACAAAGATCTATCAATTAGAAAAATAAACAGGTGTTCCTTTAATGTATTTTGATATCATTTTATATGGCTAGAGCATATCTGCCACCTAATACACACACGCACGTGCGCGCGCACACACACACACACACACACACACACACACAAAACTACTTTTGGAAGAGTAATGATAAAAAGAGAAGCAGGGAGGAAGCAAGCGTCTCTTATTAAAGAGAAACAGAAAAATAAAAACTATGGAGTCAGAAATGTATAGTACACTGGATCCTGGGCAAATGGTTTCTCCAAGACAAGTTTCAGAGAAAGGAAAAGATGTGCTCGTAATACCTGTGAGAATAGTGGTTTTATGTATTTCAATTTTGTGACATGTCAAATAACTATAAATCTTAATAAATATTTCATGATTGAAGTATTTAAAAAGATTTTTAAATGGTTCTGTAAATATCATGTAAAACATATGAAAGAAAACAATCTAAATACTGAGAGCCATTGAGAAACATATCTCAGTGATGCTGACTTTTTTTTTAATTTATGGAAGGAAACTAAAACATACAAAAGTAAAATTAAAAGTCCAGAGGGGGCAGTCAGGAACACAAATGATAATACAGAATTACTGATGTGAAAAACAACTCAAGATAATTTCCCAGAATTCAGAGAAAAAAAAAATCATGGTGCAATGAAATGTAAGATACTAAAAACAAAGAACAGGACTCCAACACATAATTAACTAGTGGTAATAAAAAAAAAAAAGATAACACAACAGATTAAAAAAAGCAATTTTCAAAGTTATAGAAGACAAATAGATTAACAGAGTACTATGTATACATATTGGAAAAGCTTATTGCATTCTAAAAACACTTGCTGGCAACATTTTCAAATTAAGATGACAGAAAAAAATTCATTACAAATCAAGGCAGAGAGAAAGTGCTCTTAAAAATATCAAATATCAGAGTAACCTAAATTACTAATTACCAGGAAATTTATGTGAAATTTTTAAGAGAAACAGAAGAACCAAACAAAAAATTGTCACCTATCAAAATATGGGATACAAATTGTTTTAAAATACTGAAAAATAGGAAAATCTATTCAATTACTTTAGAATTCTATAACAAAACTGTCAAAACAGAATAAGAAAAGTTTACACAGGTCATATTGACAGAATAAATATATAGATGATGACCATGTATAAACATAAACTCTGATCTAAAGCCTGCACTTAGCAGCCCAAGAAATCATTATCTGCAGTAACCAGCATAGAAAGCATGCCCACTATTAATATATCAGACTTGTAAGACATCAGACCACTAACTCTAGTCACAATCCAGGAAGCCAAACAATAATGCCTGAAACCATTGGTCCAAAATGTCTAGGACATGATTAAATAAGTAACAGCTTCACTAACTTTTGTTCCCACTTCTACTTCCAACTAAGGGCCAGAGAAAGCCAAATGTGCGCTCTTAACCAATTACATACATGACCCTTCTTCTAGTAAGCCTGCCCATAGCTTTCCTGTGCCAACTACTTCCATGTAGGGCATACCTGAACCCTTCTCTTTTTTTCTGCTACAAAGCTTTCCCTCTAGGGGTGCACGGGTGGCTTGGTTGGTTAAGCTTCTGGCTCTTGATTCAGCTCTGGTCGTGATCTCAGGGTCATGAGATCAAGCCCCACATTGGGCTCCAAGCTGGTTGTGGAGCTTGCTTAAGATTCTCTCTCTTCCTCTCTTCCTCTCCCTTTGCCCATCTCCCCTACTCACACTTTCTTTCTCAAAAAATAAAATAAAATAAAATAAATTTTAAAAAGCTTTCTCACTGTTGTTCTGGCCTTTAAATGTCTGCAAATACAAGTAGTGGTGACTGACTCCCTTGCTATAAAAAGCTCTGAATAAATAGCCTCCATTTATTCTCATTTGGTTGGTTTTCATTTATTTCTATAATACTTTTGCATATAGATATAAAATTATAGTCAGTTTTTAAAAATCTGAATGTGGTAGGGTATAATCGCAACATATGATGACCAAGTAGGATTTATTGATAATGTCAGGATCATTTAATAACAAGCCAACTGAAAGCCTATGTTTGGAATACACATACAAATCCAAAAAAAAAAAAAAGGCACTCAATAGAACAATGAGCAATGCCTATGAAAGATAAATCATAAATTAGGAAATCCAGAAGGTCAATAAATATGCAAATATGTTTAAGGAAGCTAGATATAAGAGGGGTAAAAATTTAAAATACAGTACAAGGAGATCATCTTATTAGTATAAACCACATTATTTGTATAAGTCAAGAATTAAAAAGTCTGAAAATTATGTAGTGCTGGTAAGACTATGGAACAGTGGAAACCTTCATGCATTACTTGTGAGGATATAAAATAGTAAAATTACCTTAAGGAGCAATTTAGTAATATTCAGTAAATTTTAAAATGTTTTTTTTTTGTATTTATTTTTTTTAATTTATTTTCATTTTATTTATTTTTTTCAGTGTAACAGTATTCATTCTTTTTGCACAACACCCAGTGCTCCATGCAAAACGTGCCCTCCCCATTACCCACCACCTGTTCCCCCAACCTCCCACCCCTGACCCTTCAAAACCCTCAGGTTGCCCCAACCTCCCACCCCTGACCCTTCAAAACCCTCAGGTTGTTTTTCAGAGTACATAGTCTCTTATGGTTCGCCTCCCCTCCCCAATGTCCATAGCCCGCTGTTTTAACACTATGACCCCATACTGTTCAATGTGGCTACTGAGTACTTGAAATGTGGCTACTCCAAGTTCTGATGTGCTGTTAAATGTTAAATTCAACAGATTTGAAAGACAGATATATATGTGTATGCACACACATTTATATACTCCACACTAATATCTGTCATATTAATTTAAGGTTTATCAACCTTGATACTATTAACATTTTAGACTGGATTAACTCTTTGTCAGAGGTTATCCTTTGCATTGTATGATTTTTAGCTGCATCCCTGGTCTCTAGCTTGTCATAACCTAGAACCCTTAAAACATCCCCCCAGTTAAGACAATCAAAAGAGTCTGCAGAGGCACCCAAGTGGCTCAGTTAAGCATCTGACTCTTGATTTCAACGCAGACCATGATTTCAGGGCGTGGGATGGAGTCCACCCTGGGGCTCCGTGCTCAGAATGGAGTCTGCTGGAGCTTCTCTCTCCCTCTTCCTCTGCCCTCAGAGGCAACTCAATCCTGGTTGAGAACAAGTCTTAATTACATGTTGAAATAGTAAACTTTTAGATATATGGTGTCAAATAAAATATACTATCAAAATGAATTTTACCTATTTCTTTTTACTTTCTAATGTAGTTACAAGAAAACTTTAAATTATATATGACTCACATTATGTCTTTATTGGACAGCATTGTTGCAATGATCAATTCCATTCTAAGACACTCAGAGAGTGTTTCCCAAATGCTTAATGTGCATAAAACTTGTCTGAGAACCTTACAGAATTCAAATTATGATTTAGTGTATTTGAGATAGGGTGAGATTTTGCATTCCTAATAAGACCAAAGTTACACTAATGCTGCAAATCCATGGATCAAATATTTCACAGCATGAATTTTCAAAATTTCTACAAGTGCAAAATAGAACATGAAAAAGAATATGCATGGTGACAATACTTAATAATACTGTATGGCATGTTTGAAAGTTGCTAAGAGAATAAATCTTAAAAATCTTTATCACAAGAAAGAAAAATTTTGTAACTACGTATAGGGACAGATGTTAACTAGACTTACTGCAGTGGCCATCTTGTAATATGTACAAATATTGAATCATTATGTTGTATATCTTAAACTTAAACTTTATACATAAATAACACCTGTTAAATTTTTTTAAAATTTTATTTATTTGACAGACAGAGATCTCAACTAGTTGGAGAGGCAGGCAGAGAGAGAGAGAGGAGGAAGCAGGCTCCCTACTGAGCAGAGAGCCTGATGTGGGGCTCGATCCCAGGACCCTGGGACCATGACCTGAGCCGATGGCAGAGGCTTAACCCACTG
Organism: Meles meles; assembly: GCF_922984935.1. Taxonomy (NCBI): domain Eukaryota; kingdom Metazoa; phylum Chordata; class Mammalia; order Carnivora; family Mustelidae; genus Meles; species Meles meles. The sequence goes on from NC_060069.1 coordinate 123,026,962, forward strand.
AGCCACCCAGGTGCCCCCCTCCGTTAAATTTTTTTAAGTAATGTCAATGCATATATATATATGCACTGATGTGCAGTGTCATAATAAAAATGTTAATTAACTATTCAACTAAAAAATAATAAATTGTAATAAATTCACACTTTGCAGTTATACAATATATATCTATATGTGTGTGTGTACAATATACGTATGTATACACACACACAAAGCACTTGAAATGAAATGACCTATCTATAAAGTATTATAGAATAAATCTTAAAATATATTCCAGATCAAAAATTATACATTTCAAAATGTTATATATATTGTGATAAAACATAAACAAAGTTTGGGGTGCCTGGGTAGTTCAGTGGGTTACAAGCCTCTGCCTTCAGCTCAGGTCATGATCCCAGGGCCCTGGGATCCAGCCCCACATAGGGCTCTCTGCTCCGTGGGGAGTCTGCTTTCTCCTCTCTCTCTGACTGTTTGTGATCTCTGTCTGTCAAATAAATAAATAAAATCTTAAAAAAAACAAACATAAACAAAGTTTTAAAACATCTAGAAAAATAGATTTTTAGTTCTATATATATTTAAGAAATTTTTAAATAGTAGAAAAGTAACTTACAGCAAATTTATGACAGTGATTGCTCCTGGGGAGTACAAGATAGGATTGAGATCTTGGCTGGTTATTAATATCAAAATGTTTTACTTCTTTAACATATGAAGTAAATGTAACCAAAGAAGATTTGATAAAGCTGGATAGTGGTTAAAAACTTTCACCAACATATTGTCAGTCTTTCTCTATAGGTTTGAAATATTTCATAATTAAAAATAAACAAATAGGGGCGCCTGGGTGGCTCAGTGGATTAAGCCTCTGCCTTCGGCTCAGGTCATGATCCCAGGGTCCTGGGATCGAGCCCCACATCAGGCTCTCTGCTCCGCAGGGAGCCTGCTTCCTCCTCTCTCCCTGCCTGCCTCTCTGCCTACTTGTGATTTCTCTCTGTCAAATAAATAAAATATTAAAAAATAAAAAATAAAATAAACAAATAAAAAAACAAACAAATACACAAATAAATAAAAGAATAATGTAAGAATTCTAGCAACAAATATTGAAATAGAAAATATCCTTTTTTTACAAATATTTTAGTGGATTTAAAAACTTAATGGAAATTTTTTGCTTCTGAAAAAAACTATGTATCTCACAGAAATATGTATTTCTTCTGAACTTGTAATGCCACAAATGATACCAATATGTGGACAAGAGTACAACAGCAAAATTGTGTGCTATACCCCTCATCTAGAGTAGAAACAACAAAGCAAGTTTAATTTTTGATTTTTGAAATATTTGTTTTAAGTTGATTATAAAAGGAACTCATATTCATTAAAGATTTGGAAAAGATTAAAAATGTCCTCGTTTCCTAAACATTCTTTAATAACTATTTTCTAGTAATAATCACTTCATTATTATTGGCATTTATTTAATCACTCCATCTTTCTCATATATATGAAATAGATTTTGCAGAAATATGAAGGCATATATATATGCATAATTTCAATGTTTTACAAGGTGGAATCATATATAAACTGCATATAATGTCTTACAATCCAAGTGCATTTTCACTTAAATCAAAAATGTTGTATTCCCTCTTTTCATTGGTCTTTCATTGAAAAGGTCCTGTTTAAAATTTAAATACAGTAGTTTAGCTATCTCTTCTTTGTTCAACTTTATTCTTCTAACCCATGCTCAGGATCACTATCCATGCTTAAGTGTTTTCAACAAGACATTTTCCTGAAGAAAGTAGTTCTATTCCTGAAATGAATGTAGATGCAATATTAGAAATAACAATTTTTTCACTAGGAAAGATATCACATGTATGAGTCATAATGTATTTAAACAGTTCTATAAATGAACTTCTAAATTTTCCCCCAATCCTTATTATGAAGAAACACAAAGCTCACTTCTTTCTCTAACTCTATGTAGTCATGATGATTTCTTGGGGGGGGGAGGGGGTTATGGACATTGAGTAGGGTATGTGCTATGGTGAGTGCTGTGAAGTGTGTAAACCTGGCAATTCACAGACCTGTACCCCTGGGGATAAAAATACATTATATGTTTATAAAAAAAAAAATTGGAAGGGGAGGCGAACCATAAGAGACTATGGACTCTGAAAAACAACCTGAGGGTTTTGAAGGGTCAGGGGTGGGAGGTTGGGGGAACAGGTGGTGGGTAATAGGGAGGGCACGTATTGCATGGAGCAATGGGTGTTGTGCAAAAACAATGAATATGCTGAAAAAATAAATTAAAGAAAAAAAATTTTTGAATAAAGATGATCATAGGGCAAACAGTTATGTATATTATCTCCCCCAACAGTTACATATATTATTAAGTTTTGATATTACTGTCAAGTTATCATCCAGATGTGTCATTCCACTTTACATCAGTTGGTTTGAACAAAATGAGACAATTCATAGGATCTACTTTCTACCTACAAACTATACGATGATTTGTTCTCATGTCTAGCCCTTTCCATTTAAGGAGAAAAGCATTAATGAAATGCAATTAATATCTTTTTCTATTATGTCTCAGATAATCTCTTTTTTTCAAACATAGTGAATTATAAACAATGAATTCTGGAACACTGAAAAGAAATTTTAAAAAAAGAAGACTTACATTTTTGAAATCTGGTTTCATCTATACAAGATTTGTCAGAAATTTCTTGGTCTCTCTGGCATGACACATGTTATTTCTTATTTTACTGGTGTCTTAACAGAAGCTGGGGAGAAACAGGGTTGGATAACCACTGTTTATGCATTTTCCCCATAAGTTTGATGCAGTTTTATGTTCAAATTAGAAAATACTGGTTAAAGAACTCTTTTGAAGAAATCTTGAAAGTGGACATTGTTATAATTAAGAACAAGATAAATAACTGCCAATACATTAGAAAAGTAAAAAGCAACTAAGTCATAGCCCTAAAAAGAAAAAAAAAAAGGAAAGAAGTAAAAAGAAACTACAATAAGGTATAAAGTTTAGAAAACAAGCTGAAAGTTACAAAATTAAACATGTAAATTATGTGAAGAAAAGTCAGTTGAACTCCTTAGTTTAACTTAATTCCATAAATATTTGTTAAATACACAATATGTGTCAGGTACTACATCCTAAGGAGTTAGTGGTAAACAAGATTAACACAGGATCTCCACTCCTGAAATTTAGTCTAGTGGAAAGCATATTAAACAAGTAATTACAAAGTGATGTGTGTCACCAAAAGAGAAGTTCAGGATGAATAAAGCACATGTCAAGGGTCTTCTAAATGGGTTGGACAAGGCCATGAACACATTATCACATACATAAGTTTTTCCTCATCATCACTGACCAGCTATATATCAGCCAACATCACATTTAATACTGAAATACTAGAAAGAAGCACTGTTAACATAAGAAATAAGACAAGGATGACTGCTGTCATCAATAACAGTTTTATGTATGTTCTCACCAAGACAAAAGGTACAAAGAACAATTCAAACTTACAGGAAAGAAGCAAACTGATGAACTGTTACTTATTTCAGAGAATTAAAAGAAGATGAAGAACTTCAACAGCATTATTCAATATCAACACTGTTTTAAGGCATGCACTCTACGCCAAGGACTAGGTTTAAAAAAAAAATAGCAGTTTTCAGTATAGTAAGTGAAAACAGACAAGAAACGATTATTTTGTAATGGGTTAAAAGCAGTACAGAGAGTTAACACAGTTTTATAATAAGAGGAGAGCCAACTAACCCCTTCATAAATGCATCAGGAAAAGGCTTTCCAGAGATTTCAGTATTAAATAGAGTCCTGTAGGATAAAAATGTATAGATGGGAAGGTATTTCTGGACAGCAAAATTTTCTATTTAAAAGCGTAGGATGTGAGGCCAGCAAAATTAAAGCAAAAATAAACTATTGTGAATAAATCAAAATAAAAAGTTTCTACACATTGAGTGAAAAAAAATCAACAAAATTAAAAGGAAACCTACTGAATAGGAGAGGATATTTGCAAATGACATTTCAGATAAAGGGTTAGTATCCAAAATATAAAAGAACTGATACAACTCAATACCTAAAAAGCAATCCAGTGGGCAATGGGCAGAAGACATGAAGAGACATTTCTCCAAAGAAGACCTACAACTGGGCAACAGACACATGAAAAGATGCTCAACATTACTCATCATCAGAGAAATGCATATTAAAACTACAATGGATCACCTCACACCTGTCAGAAAGGCTAAAATAGAAAACATAAGAAACAAGTGCTGGCAAAGATGTAGAGAAAGGGGAACTCTTGTGCACTATTGGTAGGAATGCAAACTGGTGCAACCATTGTAGAAAACAGTATGGAAGTTCCTCAAAAAAATAAAAATTGAACTATACTATGACCTAGTAATTGAACTACTGGGTCATTTGCCTAAAAATACAAAAATATGGATTCAAAGGAAGATATGCACCCCTATGTTTACTGCAACACTATTTGCAATAGCAAGATTATGGAAGCACCCAAAATGTCCATCAGCAGATGAATGGATAAAGATGTGGTATATATATATATGCAATGGAGAATTATTCTGCCATAAAAAGACTGAAGCCTTGTCATTTGCAACAATACAGATAGAGCTAGAGAGTATAATGCTAAGTGAAATAAGTCAGTGAGAGGAAGGCAAATACCATATGATCTCACTCATACGTGGAATTTAAAATACAAAACAAATAACCACAGGAAAAGAAAAATAGAAAGACAGAGACAAACCAAGAAACAGATTCTTAACTATTGAGAACAAATTGATGATTACCAGAGAAGAGTGAGTCAGGGGATGAAGGAAATCAGGGATGGGAATTAAAAAGTACCACTGGTCTATGTGTCTGTTTTTGTGCCAGTACCATGCTGTCTTGATGATGACAGCTTTGTAATAGAGCTTGAAGTCCGGAATTGTGATGCCACCAACTTTGACTTTGTTCTTCAATATTCCTTTGGCTATTCGAGGTCTTTTCTGGTTCCATATAAATTTTAGGATTATTTGTTCCATTTCTTTGAAAAAAATGGATGGTATTTTGATAGGGATTGCATTAAATGTGTAGATTGCTTTAGGTAGCATAGACATTTTCACAATATTTATTCTTCCAATCCAGGAGCATGGAACATTTTTCCATTTTTTTGTGTCTTCCTCAATTTCTTTCATGAGTACTTTATAATTTTCTGTGTATAGATTCTTAGTCTCTTTGGTTAGGTTTATTCCTAGGTATCTTATAGTTTTGGGTACAATTGTGAATGGGATTGACTCCTTAATTTCTCTTTCTTCAGTCTTGTTGTTGGTGTACAGAAATGCAACTGATTTCTGTGCATTGATTTTATATCCTGACACTTTACTGAATTCCTGTACAAGTTCTAGCAGTTTTGGAGTGGAATCTTTTGGGTTTTCCACATATAGTATCATATCATCTGCAAAGAGTGATAGTTTGACTTCTTCTTTACCAATTTGGATGCCTTTAATTTCTTTTTGTTGTCTGATTGCTGAGGCTAGGACTTCTAATACTATGTTGAATAGCAGTGGTGATAATGGACATCCCTGCCGTGTTCCTGACCTTAATGGAAAAGCTTTCAGTTTTTCTCCATTGAGAATGATATTTGCGGTGGGTTTTTCATAGATGGCTTTGATAATATTGAGGTATGTGCCCTCTATCCCTACACTTTGAAGAGTTTTGATCAGGAAGGGATGCTGTACTTTGTCAAATGCTTTTTCAGCATCTAGAGAGCCCAGAAATCGACCCTCAACTCTATGGTCAACTAATCTTCGACAAAGCAGGAAAGAATGTCCAATGGAAAAAAGACAGCCTCTTCAATAAATGGTGCTGGGAAAATTGGACAGCCACATGCAGAAAAATGAAATTGGACTACTTCCTTACACCACACACGAAAATAGACTCCAAATGGATGAAGGACCTCAATGTGAGAAAGGAATCCATCAAAATCCTTGAGGAGAACGCAGGCAGCAACCTCTTCGACCTCAGCCGCAGCAACATCTTCCTAGGAACAACGGCAAAGGCAAGGGAAGCAAGGGCGAAAATGAACTATTGGGATTTCATCAAGATCAAAAGCTTTTGCACAGCAAAGGAAACAGTTAACAAAACCAAAAGACAGCTGACAGAATGGGAGAAGATATTTGCAAACGACATATCAGATAAAGGGCTAGTATCCAAAATCTATAAGGAACTTAGCAAACTCAACACCCAAAGAACAAACAATCCAATCAAGAAATGGGCAGAGGACATGAACAGACATTTCTGCAAAGACATCCAGATGGCCAACAGACACATGAAAAAGTGCTCCACGTCACTCGGCATCAGGGAAATACAAATCAAAACCACAATGAGATATCACCTCACACCAGTCAGAATGGCTAAAATTAACAAGTCAGGAAATGACAGATGCTGGAGAGGATGTGGAGAAAGGGGAACCCTCCTCCACTGTTGGTGGGAATGCAAGCTGGTGCAACCACTCTGGAAAACAGCATGGAGGTTCCTCAAAAGGTTGAAAATAGAACTACCCTATGACCCAGCAATTGCACTACTGGGTATTTACCCTAAAGATACAAACATAGTGATCCGAAGGGGCACGTGTACCCGAATGTTTATAGCAGCAATGTCTACAATAGCCAGACTATGGAAAGAACCTAGATGTCCATCAACAGATGAATGGATCAAGAAGATGTGGTATATATACACAATGGAATACTATGCAGCCATCAAAAGAAATGAAATCTTGCCATTTGCGACGACGTGGATGGAACTAGAGCGTATCATGCTTAGTGAAATAAGTCAATCGGAGAAAGACAACTATCATATGATCTCCCTGATATGAGGACATGGAGAAGCAACATGGGGGGGTAGGGGGATAGGAGAAGAATAAATGAAACAAGATGGGATTGGGAGGGAGACAAACCATAAATGACTCTTAATCTCACAAAACAAACTGGGGGTTGCTGGGGGGAGGTGGGATTGGGAGAGGGGGTGCGGGCTATGGACATTGGGGAGGGGAGGCGAACCATAAGAGACTATGGACTCTGAAAAACAACCTGAGGGTTTTGAAGGGTCAGGGGTGGGAGGTTGGGGGAACAGGTGGTGGGTGATGGGGAGGGCACGTTTTGCATGGAGCACTGGGTGTTGTGCAAAAAGAATGAATACTGTTACGCTGAAAAAAAAATAAATAAAAAGGGAAAAAAAAAAAAAGTACACAACATAACGGGAAAAAAAAAAGAACTAGAATAAAATGATAAACAAAATAGTGTAGGGTATAATAGAGACCTTGGCACATTCTGTGCATTTTAAAGCAATTAGTATAGCTGTAGCATCCAGGAGGAAACTGGAGAAGAACAAGAAATAAGTGTTGAGAGGCTACCATAGTTCAATTATAAAAGAAATTTAGACTTTGCCAAGAAAACACTGGGCAATGATGAAAGAATTCTAGGCAGTGGAATGGCATTATCAAATTTGTGTCTTACAAATGTATTCAAAAGTTAGAAATGCACGTTTAGGAGTTATTGCAGTAATCCAGGTGACAAACAGTTGTGATCACAACTAGGACAGGGGTTGGGGTTGGAGAAAAAAAAAGCTGGATTCTAGGAACAAAAAGGCCATAGAACTCATGGACCTAAGAGAGGGGCAGGCAATGCAAAAAAAAAACAACAAAAAACAGTCAAACATGCCTCCATGATGAATGGTGGTACATTCATTGAAACAGGAATACTAGGGGCAAAGGATTATAAATATAATGATCCAAATTATAAATGTAAAGATAATAATTCTGGTTTCATCATGTTGAGTTTGAGATGCCTGTGCATTATTCAGTTGGAACTGTCCAGTATAGAATCAGAAGATGTTGGTGGAACAGAATTTTAAGTCATCAGTGCATGCAAGAGATACTAATTCTAGTCCTTGGGGATTGAGATGATCACTTAAGGTGAGTAGATAAGACAATCCTTCTCTTCCCACTACCAGTAGACCCAGTGGAACAAAAACATTTTTGAAACATTTTTATTAACCCATTTTGGATGTATAGATAGAAGTGATGAACAGGTAAATTTATAGACTACAATTTAAATATTGGCACAGAGCCTATAAATACTGGCACAGATGACAGGTAGAGTTATTTGTACTAGTTAGTTCTTCTCTGCCGAGATTTGTTAACTAAGGTTGAATAAATCTCTGGATTTCAGAGTGTGGGATCTTAGCATAGAAGGATTTTCCTTAGGAACACATAATAGAAAGAGATTCACATAACTAGAGAAAAAATTCCTCTCTATGTACATTCTTACCTGTTGAACATGATCTGAATTTTCTTTAGAGATAGGGAAACAGATTAGCATGAATTGGCTCAAGGATACTGTCATTATCATGTTTTATGAGGAACAAGAATAACAATAAGCTAGATACTGTTCTGGACAAGATGAGGTATTTCTGATTTATGGCCAATTGTGATTAATTCATGTAACAATGATTATACGTGGCTACTTTAAGCCAGGCTTTTGGTTAAAAACCTGGGATTCAGTTTTGTCATCTAGGAGATCATAGTCTATTATTTAACTAGAAAATAGACTTAAGAGTATTAGTTCCCCTTAACTAGGTGTTTCATCAGCTAAAATATACAGTCACACTTGGTTATTACTAACAATTTTTATAAGCATGATAGGAAATCAATCTCTAGTTTCAAAGAACTAAGAGGTCAATTGCTTTCAAAGAAACAAAAAGTTAATTTAATCAATATTTTTCTCATTTTGAAACTGTCTGGAAAAATTTGAACAGTATCTTTGGCCCCTTTGACCCTTTTACTATGGTGCTATTCTTCATAGGCCTTGTTTTGGGAGGTCGTGATTGACTTTGTTGTGGTTTTCCAGGAAGTGGCTGGTGATTTTTACTACATATAAACTCAAGCCAGGAGACCCCTGGAGGCAACCGGTGGTAACTAAGTACCTTAGTGAATACACAACCTGAGAGAGTAGATGTGGTAGATTCTTTGGAAGGAGGCAGTAAGGAAGGTGGAGTGGAAGAGAAAGAGGAGGAAGATGATGAAGAGGAGGAGGAGGATGTAGAGGAGGAAGAGGACTGTGGCTGAAAAGTACTACTTTTCTTAACATAAAGCAGCCAGTCAATAGCGTGGGGTCGTTGGCTTACAACTTTGTTTTCAGGTGCTACTGTTGGCCATTTGTTATTTAGCTCCTGTGTGATTTCAGGTTCAGATGGAGAGAAAATATGTATCTTCTCCATTTCTTCAAGGTTGTCTTCAGGGGCTTCATCGGACTGATTTTCTTTCACAGGGGATGGGAGACAAGATGAGAGAGAAGTCTCTGGTAGGGAAAGGAGAAAAACTAATTTCACTTCCATTTCTCCCTCAGAACCAAGTTCAGGTGTTGGTATGACAAACAGCGTTGCACCTCGAGGATCCTTCCTTCCTGTAAGATGGTTACACTGAGATTTTATGCAGGAAGCACAAGCTAAACAAACTACATAATTTGATGAAAGACGGGGACCAGGATGAGGATTTGGCCTTCCCCTCATCCTTCGAAAGAGAATCTGCCTACAGAGATCCCTCTGGATTCTAGTCTTGGAAAGAGAATTGACAATTTTATTTAGGACATCATCAGGAACAGTTCCACCTTTAACAATGCAGGGATAAATATAATTTAAACTCCATGAGATTTCTTTATTTGACTCTGTCTTTGCACGAAGATCAAAGCTGCTTTTACTCTGGAATCTGGAGCCCAATGTTGAAGCAGCTATATTTCTGATAAAGTGTTTGGAGCTTGATAATGATGGACCTAAGACATTTGGTTTAGAATGGGGTGAAGATAAATCTGTGGCTTTCTGTTTGTCATTTGGTGACGAAGTGCTCTGAAACTTGGAGTGACAAACTGGTGAGCTCAAGGTCCTAAAGTCATGATTAAGTGTAAGCACTGTCTGAGATTTGAGTGAGAACAATGGCAAACTCTGAGTCTGGCAGACAGAATGTGCTGAAGGTGATTTTCTTGGTTTTGAGTGGGACAATGGTAAACTCAGAACACAGGAACTAGAATTCAGTGCAGGTGCTGTCTGAGATCTTGAGTCAGGTAATGGTGAGCTCAGAGCCATTTGATTGGATTCCGATGAACGTGATGACTGAAGCAAGTCATTTATTTGAGGTGTAGAGTTGAGTGATGGTGAGCTCAAAGATCTTTGATTGCGCTCTAACAAAGATGTCCAAAGGCTATCCAATGAAGATGCTTTCTGTGGCTTGGATTGTGGTAATGTTGGGCTAAGCACTCTTTGATTAGATCCCAAAGATGACGATGTCCAGAGGACGTCTAGGGAAGGTGGTTCTTGATGTTTGGAGGGGAATAATGATGAACTTGAGACTCCTTGATTAGACTTCTGTGAAGATGATGTCTGGCAAAAGTCTGGTGAAGATGTAGTCTGAGGTTTGGGGAGGGGTAATTGTGAGCTCAAATTTGTTTGGGTGGACTCCATAGATGAAGATGTCTTATTAAGTTCAAGTGAAGATATTGTCTGAAGTTTATGGTGTATCACAGGTGAGCTCAGGGCTCTCCGATTAGGCCACAGTGAAGTTCTCTGGTGGAGGTCTAGTGAAGGTGTGGCCTGACATTTGGGTTGGGATACTGGTGCTTTCAGAGCCTTGTTATTGAAGCCCTGTGAAATTGTGTCCTGAGACTTGACAGATGACAATACTGAGCAGCTCTGCGCCATCTGCTTAGAGCTAATTGGAGGTGCTGCAAGATGATTACTATGGGACTGCAGTCTGACCACAGGCTGGTTCTTAGATTGATTTAGTTTTTCACCTGAGTACTGATGTGTTAATGAGTTGGTTGTGGCCAGTTGGTAAGAGTGTTCTAATGGCACCAAGTGTTGATCATAATATGCCAATGGTACCATCTTGTGCTAGTGATAGAGGTCTTTTTGAAAGCAGCTGGCTTGTGGGATATTTGCAAGTCTTTTAGATGGATTCATTGGACAATGAATATTTTAAAATAAATAGTCCTTGGTAGTTTCTTCCTTCTATCTTGTTTCCTCACTGTTAATTGCCAAATATCATAGAGTGTCTCAAATTTCAGATATAGATGAAGTTGGAAAAATTATGGCTATTTGAGATTCTCTGCTTTCTTCTCTTTCATTTCCTAGAGGTATTTTTTTTCCTTTTGAGGAAATACCTGTTAATAAAATAGTGAAGAGAGTTCAGAAGAGATGTTGATAAGGATATTAATTTTCACAAACAATTTGTTGTAGTCACTAAGGCATGGGCTTTATGTTAAATCCAAGCCATTTACTCTGTGTGTAACTTTATTGTTTAAATTTTATTTATTTATTTGAAAGAGAGAGAGTGTGAGTGAGAGAGCATGAGTAGGGGGAGAAGCAGACTCTCTGTTCAGGAAGCCCAACATGGGGCTCAATCTCAGGATCCTGGGATCATGACCTGAGCTGAAGTCAGATGCTTAACCAAGCCACTCAGGTGCCCCTGTGTGTAACTTTTGAATCCAGTTTTCTAAACCCCATTTATCTGTAAAATAGATAAATACTTAATTGATTGAGCTAAAAACTAACTAAATATAATTGCCCAGGATATAATAAAAGGTAATGGCCATTTCTGGTACTCTTTTAATACCAGCTTTAGTAAAACAAACAGAAAAACAAAAAAAGAAACAAAACTTGTTAAGTTTGTTGCAGGAAATAAGAGAATCTTAAAGGAAAGTGAAAAGGAAGTTCTTCCGAAATGTTGGTTTTCAATTTAGATTCAGTTGCCTATCATTATTTTTAGCTTATTTCCAAAAGTCCATAATTCTCATTGAACGTCTATAGCATACTTTTATTCTTGTTCTTATATGTCACCATAGACTATTACCTTTTAAAACTAATGTCTTTGGTCATATGCTTTCTTTCTTTCTATTCTGGGTCTCTCTATTCACTCTCTCATTTCTCTCTAGGCCTTTACTAAAATTATTTTCTTTTCCTCTCACCTCACTGTAGTCCTCAGTGTTATATCACCCAGTTCTCTTCTCTTTATTTTATTCCTATGTAATCATACTATGTTTAGGATTTAAAAATGAACTATAGAAAGAAGCCTCACAAAAAACAGAAACATATAGCTGGCCCAAGGTGATGCAAGCTCGGAAAAGATAGATGTGCTGCTTTTTAAAAGACAACACATTTGGGGCACCTGGGTGGCTCAGTTGGTTAAGTGTCTTCCTTTCGCTCAGGTCATGATCCCAGGGTCCTGGGATTGAGCTCCACATCAGGCTTCCAGCTCAGCAGGGAGTCTGCTTCTCCCTTTGTCCCTCACTCCTCTCTCACTTTCTCTCTCTCTCAAATAAATAAATAAAATCTCCCCCCCCAACCAAAAAACACATAATATAAGATGACAATATTTTAGTGCATTTTCATGGACTGGTGTCTGTCCTTTTGGTTTTTAGGCTAAGACACATAATATGACAAAAAACTGGAAGTGATTCCAACAGACCTTGGGATCTGCCAATTAAGTCATTGGTCCTAAGGCTCTTGCAGGATGGGAGCTATCAGTTTTGGTCTCATGACCCTTCCAAATGCTTCTGTGACTTAACAATCCAATTTCTGATGGACAAATTTATTGTTAATATATGCCAACTTATCCAATTTGTTAACTATCAATTCTATTATTACTAGAAGGTCTTCCCTTATTTCAAGGTATCTTTTCAAATATTTACTCCATTTAAAAATATATCTTATTGATATCATAATTCATTTGTTTTCAAGTCTTGAGTCAGTCTTTGTGGAATTTTCCAAGTACCAAGAAAATTATTTACACACCAATGAGTTCCTAATCTTTTGTCTCTAGTGCTGGTTTTCTCTTTAGCTTCAAAATTGTATTTCCAACTAATCATCAGACTTCTCTATCCCAAAGTCCCAAAGACAATTCAAATATAAAGTGCATAAAACTCAATAAAGTTATTTCTCCTTCTAGAGAAATCTTTTTCTGTATCTTTAATCTCAGTGCCTAAAGCCTAATTATCTAATTTGGAATCTTTGAAATCATCCTGGACAGCTTCAACCTCTAAAACCATTTAGATACCAATACTGGCTGAGTTTACCTCTTCCACATCTGAATTTACCTTTTCTTATCCAATGCCACTATTTCAGTTTATACTGTAGGCATTTCTCATTTAGACAAATATATAATTAATGTTTATATCTTGCCCTCCTGACCTCACTCCCTCTCTTCCATCTCATCTTCCAGACGTTTGAAAAGAAATTCTTGCTGGTGAGACACAGCTGCTGCTCACCCAGGGAATTCTTTCATTTTGTCTTTGTATGCATGCATAATAAGCACTGAAGTTATTTGTGATTGCTGGGTTTTGTGTGATGTGATTCAACACCAATTTTTTAAAGAGGAGAAAATGGTACACTCCACTGTGTATTGTCTGACACCCTAACAAGCTTCTGGATGGTAATATAGAATAACTTCATGACATTGAGGTATGTGAAAATTTCTTAGACAGTATCAAGTAAGCACTAAAAATTGACAAATTAAAACCAAGAACTCCCAATCACCGAAATACACCATATTTATAAGGAGTAAAGGCAGTTCTAAGAATGTGAAAACATATTTACAATATATAATCTGAAAAAATATGGATATGGATATTATCATGGAAATATTACATATATAACATATGCATGTTGCTTAGAAAAAAATGCATTTGGAATCATGGAAAAATACATGGGCAAGCACTTCGTAAATGAGGATATCCAAAGGCTAACACATATATGAAAAAAAGCTTAGCCTCATTAGAAACCCATGAAATGCATATTTAAAAAACAGAGATATCATAATACATTATCAGGATATGACTAAAACAAAATAAAATAAAATGAAATAAAAACAGACAAAGCCAAGAATTGGTGACTATGTAAATTAATTAGCATATTATACACACATACATTTACTATATTTTGCTCCTAGGTATAATCCAACAGGCATATAATAAATGAATATTTGCACCAAATACATGCACTAGGATGTTCAGTGGAACATTATTCATAATATCTCCAAACTAAAATTAACTGTCAATTAATAGCAGAATATATAAATAAGTTATGATATATTGATATAATGAAATACCAAACAATAATGAACCTAACAAAAGTCTAGCACCATGAAACTACATGGATGCATCTCACATACAAAATGTTGAATGAAAGTAATAATATACACAAAAAATACTTCATAATTTTACAAAAGAAAATACAAAATAAGGCCATATTTACTATGATCTTAAAAGTCAAGCTAATACACTTGAGGAGGTAGAGATTAGGAGGAAACAAAAACTTCTAGGGTGGTGGTAATACTCTGTTTCCTGACCTGGAAGATGATTGTATGGGTGAACTCATTTTGTGATAATTGAGCTCTAACACTTACACTATGTGTATTTTTGTATGTTTCTTAACTTCAATAGAAAGTTAAAAAATACATAACTTGATGTTAATATGAAAAGACACATCTGAAACAAAATTGCACTGAAAGGTGAAACATTAAAGAATGAACCAAGATCTGGTGCACAGATGTAATGAAAACTTGAAAAAAAAAAAAAGAAGAATGTAATGTGGAAATCCTACTATCATATGTAGAGGAATAAAGAAATTCAAAACAAATGGAACTAACAAAAACCTATTTAAGACAAGAAACAGAGAAAACTAACATTTCTGAAAGTTTTCCACTTTAAGACTTACTCACAAATGGCACTCCCATTTCAAAGAATGTGTTTTGCTAAAGCATATAAATATTAAAAGTACTCAGGAAATTTGAGTGTAGCTATAACTACAGAAGAAAATGAATACCACTTAAGAAAAAAATTAACCCACATATAGTCTTTGTGCCCAAATTCTTTTTATAGATGAGTTCTTTCAAACTTGAAATGAAGAGATTTACATACTTATACAAACCTTTTCAGAATATGATAAATAGAAATTGTCTAAATTTGTTCTATGAAACTGCTGTACAGGATTCTGATATTAAGCCATGACAAAAATAGTTCAAAGTTAAAAGAAAAATAATAAAATGACACTCGTTTCATATGTAAAATTCCTAAATAGAATAAAACTTTTAACACTATAATAAAATAACAATCAACTATCACTAATTTGATCTTATTCTGTCAATGTAATGATTTATTAGTAAACATTATCATTTGTCATGTTCGTAATTCAGAATAAATCTTAATAGATGCTCAAAAAAAAAGTCACGTTATAAAATCTAAC
Source organism: Meles meles (assembly GCF_922984935.1). Taxonomy (NCBI): domain Eukaryota; kingdom Metazoa; phylum Chordata; class Mammalia; order Carnivora; family Mustelidae; genus Meles; species Meles meles. The sequence continues at coordinate 123,042,242 of NC_060069.1, forward strand.
ATTCACTCCTCATAAAACCCAGTAAACTACTAGGAAAAAAAACTAGTTGTTTAGTGAAAACAAACCTCAATCCGAAAGTAAAGTGAAGTCATTCAGTTGATATTGAAATATGAGCTAATCCCACCATAGGCTGATAATAGACAAGCATATCCGTCATGTAGTCACTACTATGATTTAATATTGTTTGGGAAGGTCTGGCCAATGTAATAATGAAGAAAAAAGAAAAAAAAAAGAAATATAACTATCGAAAAGACATAAGTTAAATTATCTCCCTATGCATATTATGTGATGAAAAACCCAATTTAGACTAAAGAAAACCTGATAGAATCAGTAATATATTAAAATTCAGAAAGTTCAGTGAAATCACTTTACTAAGTCAATGTATATGAATCAAGAATTTTATAAATATCAACATTTGGCAGGTTATATAATCATCATAGATACTTTATATATAATTTTCTCTAACATTTCAATAAAAATATAAATATCCTATTAAAAAAGGAGCAATTGGGGTGCCTGGCTGGCTCAGTGGGTTAAGCCTCTGCCTTCGGCTCAGGTTATGATCTCAGGGTCGTGGGATCGAGCCCCGCATCGGGCTCTCTGCTGGGCAGGGAGCCTGCTTCCTCCTCTCTCTCTTCCTGCCTCTCTGCCTACTTGTGATCTCTTGTCTCTCTGTGTCAAATAAATAAATAAAATCTTTTAAAAAAATGAGCAATTACTTAAAAATTTTACAGAGAAGAAATACAAATGCCTAGTAGTCAAAGAAGTCCAACAATTTACTGTGTCCGCTTCTTTTGTATCTTTCAATTCTTTTTCCAATGCACAGATGTTCCTTGCTTCTTCATTCTACTTTCTTTTTCAAAACATATTTCTAATAAGCAGAAAAATTATAATTGAAAATTGCAGTAAGTTTTTCATTAATGGACAGAAATAAGCAGGAAATCAGTAAGATTTTGTACTTAAGATTTTAAAAACACTATCAATTAACTTGACCTAATTGAGAACATTTCACTCCAAAAACATTCTTCTCAAGTGTACATGGAATAGTCACCAAAACATTATAGGCAATACAACAAATTTCAATAAATTCAAACAAGTTTGAATTATACATAGTATGTTCTTGGATTTTACAATGAAATTAATTATAAATCAGTAACAAAAATATCTGAAAGTGTAACCAAACATTTAGTATAAATAATACACTTCTAAATAACCCATGGATCAAAGACAAAAAGAAAGGAATTATTTTGCAATAAATGAAAATAAAACTAGAATGCATAAAAGTGTGTAGGATGTTGCTAAAGCCTAACTTAGGAGGGGGGAGATATCTGCAGCATTAAATATCTGTATTAGAAAAGAAGAAAACTCAAACCAAGGACATTAGGTTGCTTATTAAACAAGGAGAAAAATAGCATACTAAGCCAAAATGAAGCAGAAAAAAATGATAGAATTAGAAGAAGGAAATTAATAATACAGAAACCAGAAAATCAAGGATGCCAAAATCTGATTGAGATCAATAAAACTGAAAACATTTAGTCAGACATGTCCAGAAGAAAACAAAGAGAAACAGAAAAATAAAAATATCAGGAACAAAAGGTGGTATCACTACCAACTCTATAGATATTGAAAAGTAAGGTAAAACCATTAATATTATGCCAATATATTAGACAACTCAGATGAAAGAGACATATTTCTTGAAAGACACAAACTGCTAAAACTTGCTCAAAAATAAATTTTAAAAAATTACAGATCTGGGGTGCCTGGGTGACTCAGTCCGTTAAGCATCTGCCTTCGGCTCAGATCATGATCCCAGAGTCCTGGGATTGAGCCCCATATTGGACTCTCTGCTCTATGGGAAGCCTGCTTCTCCCTCCCCTACTGCTTCTGCTTGTGTTTCCCCTCTCTTTCTCCCATCAAATAAATAAATAAAAATCTTAAAAAAAAAAAGAAAACCTACAGATCTCTAGATGTGCCTGGGTGGATCAATCAGTTAAGCAGCTGCCTTCTGCTCAGGTCATGATCTTAGCGTCCTGTGATCACTTCCACATCAGGCTCCCCACTGAGAGAGGAGCCTGCTTCTGCTTCTCCCTCTCTCTCTGCATCTCTCCCTGCTTCTGCTCTGTCACTCTCTCAAATAAATAAATGAAATCTTTAAAAAAAAAAAAAAACAAACTACAGATCTCTGTATCTATGAAATAAATTGAATTTGAGTGTAAAACCTTCCCACAAAGAGGGGCACCTGGGTGGCTCATTTGGTTATGCACCAGACTCTTGATTTCGGCTCAGGTCATGATCACAGGGTCGTGAGATTGAGCTCTGTGTCAGTTTCCATGCTGGTTGTAGAGCTTGCTTGGGATTCTCTCTCTCCCTCTGCCTCTGCTGCTCCCCCCAAAACAACAAAAACAAACAAAAAAACCTTCCCACAAAGAAAAAACCCAGACTCTGATGGCTCCATTGGTGTGTTGTACCAAATATTTAAGGAAGAAACAATACCAATTCTGCACATAATCTCCTAGAAAATTAAAATGGAAGAATTTCTTCATAACTCTTCCCATGAATCAAGTATTATCTTGATACTAAAAAACAAACAAAAGCATTACTAGATTAAAACATAAAAACAAACTTAAAGACCTGTCTCCTCAGATAGATGCATAAATCCCAAAGTTATAGCAAGTCAGATCCAACAACATATAAAAAGGATAATACTTTCCCCCAAGTCCATGAACCCAATCTTAATCGTGAGAAAATGTCAAACAGGCCCAAATTAAGAAAACTTCTATAAAATATTTCACCACTACTCCTTGAAAGTATCAGTCACAAAAAAGCAAGGAGCAATAGAGAAGCTGTCACAGACTGAAAAAAAAACTAAGCATAATGACTAAATGCATTGTGGTATCTTGGATGAGATCTTGGATCAGTGAAAAGACATTAATGGAAAAATCCATGAAATTCTATTAAATCTGTAGTTTAGTATTAGTATATAATAGTATTTTACCAATGTTAATGTTTTTGTTTTGATAAATATACAATGGTTGTGTAACATGTTAATATTAGAAAAATCTCAGTGAAGAGTTGGAATGCAAAGGAGCTAAAATAGACAGAACAGCTTTGAAAAAATAAAACTGGAAGACCAACATTACCTGACATCAAGACTTATTAAAGAACAATAACTGGGGCCCCTGGGTGGTTCAGTTGGTTAAGCATCTGACTCTTGATTTTGGCACAGGTCATGATCTCAGGGTAAGGAGATAGAGTCCTGAGTTCCTGGGCTCTGCACTGGGTCGGAGTCTGCTTAAGAGTCTCACTCTTAATCTCACAAAACAAACTGGGGGTTGCTGGGGGGAGGTGGGATTGGGAGAGGGGGAGCGGGCTATGGACATTGGGGAGGGGAGGCGAACCATAAGAGACTATGGACTCTGAAAAACAACCTGAGGGTTTTGAAGGGTCAGGGGTGGGAGGTTGGGGGAACAGGTGGTGGGTAATGGGGAGGGCACGTTTTGCATGGAGCACTGGGTGTTGTGCAAAAAGAATGAATACTGTTACGCTGAAAAAATAAATAAAATGGAAAAAAAAAAAAAAAAGAGTCTCTCTTCCTCTCCATTTGCCCCTCCCCCGGCTCTTTCTCTCTTACTCTGTCTCATATAAACAGATAAGTCTTAAAAAAAAAAAAAAAGGCAACAACAGTCAAAATGGTCTCTTTAGGCATAAAGAAACTCAAGTAAATCAATGGAACAAAATAGAAGTTCAGAATTACACCCACACATATATGGACAGCTGATTTTTTTTTAGAATGTGCAAAAACAGTTCAGTGGAGAATAATCCTTTCAAATGCTGCTGTAACCATTGGATATACATCTACAAAAAAATGTGAAGTTTGACCCATACCTCAAATTATATACAAAAATCAATTCATAATGGCATTACAGATCTAACATAATACCTAAATCTACAAAATTCTGAAAGAAAATAGAGAAAATCTTTGTGACTTTGAATTGGGTATAGATTTTTAGATGTGACACCAAAAGCACAACCAATAAAAGACAAATGAATAAGTTGAACTTCAACAAAATTAAAAAGTTTCTGCTCTTCATAAGCTACTTTTGGGAAAATGAATAGATAAATTATAAACTTAGGGAAAATACGTGCAAATCATGTATCTGACAAAGGACATGTTATCAAGAGTATATAGATAACTCTCAAAATACAATAACAATGTAAGTGATCCAATTTAAAAAATGGGCAAAATATTTGGACAGCTCTCCGAAGATGATATATGAATAGGAAATAAACACAAGAAAAGACACTCAACATCATTAGTCATTAAGAAATGCAATTTGAAACCACAAGAGATATGACTAAATACCTATGAGAGCTGCTAAAATTTTTTAAAGTTCTACTAAGTGTTGACAAGAATGTGGAAGAAATAGAACTCTGATACACTGCTAGTGAGAATTCAAAATAGCCCAAGAAGTTTGGAAAATAGGTTGACCATTTCTTAGAAAGCTAAATAACACATGCATCTTATGATCCAGCCACCCCACTCCTAGTATTTACCCAAGAGGAAAGAAAGCACACACCCATACAAAGACCTGCAGAGATATGTTCACTGCAGCTTTAGTTTAATAGTCCAAAACTGAAAATAATCTCATGTCCATCAGCAGATGAATGAATCAATAATTTGTAGTAGTTCCATATAATGGAATACTACTACTACGAATTTCAGGAATCCCATCCTCAGTTGAGAATTTAACAGCAAAATTATTACAAATCGATAGGCCAAAAAAAAAAAGACCTAATGTAAAACAAAGGGGAGTCTCATAAACCAACCTCATTTAGCATCTCAAATGTGAGACCTCTGAAAAAAGACAGTACAATGAGGTAAATGCTTTGTGTTCTCAGTAAACCATCAAAATATAAATAGGCGCATCCTCCAAAGCAAGCGTTCTTCAAAAGAAACCAGGGGCCTCTAAGGAACCCATACAACAAAAATATAAATGCACAGATGCCTTAAAAAATGGTGAAGACTGGTTTAGCATTTTATATCCAGCATTCTTATTGTATATATAGATTAATTTTCCAGCAATGTCACATTGAGTTAATAGTCAGAATATGCAATATCTAATTTTTTTCTTTTAAATTTTAGTCTGGAGTAACCTACCATTATTTGTTTTAAGGTTTGGTTTGCTTAAACCAAATAGTCTCCTGCCTGCCAAACAACACCTAAAATACCCTTAGGCCTATATTAGTTTTGTAATTCAAAAGATCTGAATTTAGAGAATTTCTTAGAAGTTAATTTTTTTTTTTTTAAGATTTTATTTATTTATTTGACAGAGAGAAATCACAAGAGAGGCAGGCAGAGAGAGAGGAAGGGAAGCAGGCTCTCCACTAAGCAGAGAGTCCGATGCGGGACTCGATCCCAGGATCCTGAGATCATGACCTGAGCCGAAGGCAGCGGCTTAACCCACTGAGCCACCCAGGCGCCCAGAAGTTAATTCTTTTTTTTTTTTTTTTTTTTTTTTTTTTTAGATTTTATTTATTTATTTGACAGAGAGAGATCACAAGTAGGCAGAGAGGCAGGCAGAGAGAGTGAGAGGGAAGCAGGCTCCCTGCCGAGCAGAGAGCCTGACGTGGGACTCGATCCCAGGACCCTGAGATCATGACCCGAGCCAAAGGCAGCGGCTTAAACCACTGAGCCACCCAGGCGCCCCAGAAGTTAATTCTTAATGTGCTAGTCATTGATCATTCTAAGAGGATAATCCTTTTTTGGGAGCCAAACGCATAAGATGCACTGGCTCAGGTATACAGACTTCAGAAGGAACCTCTGCAATCCTAGGCTTATCTCTAGCCTGACATGAGTACTTGACACGAATACCTGACATTTCTACTTTGCTGAGCTCAGACATTCAGCTCTCATCTTTTCCAAATATAAACCCAGGAGAAATCTCTCAGATTTATACTCCAGGGTTACATTCTCTGAATGTTATACCTGCATATACATGCATTGTCATCTATATATATTCCTGATTATAAACGTGCCTCTCCCCAAGAGAAGTTGCATGAAAACTAAAAATATGGCTCTTTCAATAATTCTTAGAAAAGAAACTTGAGCTACTCTCATGCTAGATAATCTTGTAGGCTATATCCTATTTACATTCTTTGTGAGGAAAAGTAATACTGAAAGGACTATGTTCTATGGACAGAAAAATTATAATTCCTGGGCTGCCATTTCCAGAAAGAGCTCTACAATTCTCTATTCAAAGTAAGAGCATTGAGAAAATTCTGCCTTTTCCACCTGCAATCAAGTTGTTATCCAAATATCAGGAGTTGTTATTGGAGTGGACTTCAAGCAACCCTGCCATGAATTCTGCAGAAATCTATCCATCGCCATGCAGCTGATTTCAATGCTGTCTATCTTCTCTATTCTCTCCTAGACAAGTTCAAGAACCATGGACTTGGTATATAAAGAGCTAAATCAGCCCATTCTAGACACATTTTACAAAATATGCTTTGTAAAAATCCATTAATTCTTCTGCTTGTGATTGTTTAATTTCAGGAAAATTAATTGTTTAAATATTCTAATGAGAAATGTAATATGTATCTATCATTGAAAACTTGAGAAGAATATGGGAACCCTCCTCCACTGTTGGTGGGAATGCAAGCTGGTGCAACCATTCTGGAAAACAGCATGGAGGTTCCTCAAAATGTTGAAAATAGAACTACCCTATGACCCAGCAATTGCACTACTGGGTATTTACCCTAAAGATACAAACATAGTGATCCGAAGGGGCACGTGTACCCGAATGTTTATAGCAGCAATGTCTACAATAGCCAGACTATGGAAAGAACCTAGATGTCCATCAACAAATGAATGGATAAAGAAGATGTGGTATATATACACAATGGAATACTATGCAGCCATCAAAAGAAATGATCTATAAAAATAATACATAATCCCATTATCCAGAGTTATTATGTGTATATCATTCCAATGTTTCTACATACCTGCATTTTTATACAAATATGAGGTGCTTATCATTTTCTTTTTTGTTTGGGTAGTGAAATAACAGATATTTTCATGTCTTTAAAGATTCTTCTCAAATACAATCTTTTTTTTTTTTTCTGTCCCCCATGTCTTCATCTTTTTTTTTCACTTTTTATTTCATTTTATTTATTTTTTCAGTGTAACAGTATTCATTCTTTTTGCACAACACCCAGTGCTCCATGCAAAACGTGCCCTCCCCATTACCCACCACCTGTTCCCCCAACCTCCTACCCCTGACCCTTCAACAATCTTAATTCATGTCCATAAGTATATCATTGTATTTCCATTATTTAAAAGTGAGGCTTTCAAGATCATTATCCTAACCAATATTTTTTTACATCTCTGCTTTTAGACTATTTTCTAGAATTAGTAGTTTAGGATAAAATTTTGTATTTTCAGACTTTAAAATATTTTGGTAAATTTTCCTCCAGGAAATTTGTAAAAATAAATAAAAATGCATTCCCATCACTAATAGATAAGTGACATTTAGCTACTTCATAAACTTTGGCTCCAGAACATTTAAGATATTTTTCTATTTGCTGGCCTTTATGCCATAGTCACTTGTTTTAATATCCATATTTTAAATATCAGTTAAATTTTGACTATATTTTTTTTATTGTTAAGTCCATGGCCCCTTTATTTACCCATGATTCAGTGTGTTCATCTTTGTGTTATTGAGTATAAGGGTTCTTTATATTATATATAAGGGTTATATTAAGTATAAGCGTTCTTTATATTAAATTAAATTATAATTAATATATTTATATGTATAATGTATTATAATGTCGACTTTTATCACAAATACTGCAAATATTTCCCTTACACTGTCTGCTATAAAAAATTTATATTGTCTCTGATCCACCCAATATAATTTCATTCAAGATTTATATAAAAGTTTTTACTTGTGACATGTGTGAGAACATAAACAGAAGTTCCAACAAAGTTAGTATGTACAACAAATCCACAAGATGTTGAACACTAAAGTAAATAGGGATGCTTATGATATCAAATTAATTATGAAGATCATCAAGTTGTTTAACATAAAAGCACAATTTAAAAGTTTTGAGGTTCTTTCCATGTTATTTTCAAATAACAGAAGCATGTGTATTTATGTGTTTGTGTGCTGTCAAATCAAGAATGTTTTACACTTTCATAATCATGTTCTTAAGAGATGCGTGAACTTCTCTATCAGATGAGAAGTCCAGTAAGGCTTCAAAGAAGAAGAGACATATGAATTGGATTTTTGAAAAATCATTTCACCATTGATAATCAAGGGAAGGTCATCTTATGAAAAGACAAAAATATGAAAGAACTTAAAACATACAGAGACGATGAGAAATTCACTGCACTCCTGGAAAGATGAGGATGGAAGCAGATGAAGAGGGGTCCTGTATATAGTTCTAAAAAATATACCTCTTATCCTGGGGGTGACTGATGAGCAGGGGGAAACAATCAAATGAGAAGTGAGACCATTAAGATAAACATGCAAAAAGAATGAATACTGTTACGCTGAAAAAATAAATAAAATGGAAAAAAAAAAGATAAACATGAATAATCAGACTGTTAACTCTCTATCAGGAACCAAGTAGCACAGCGTCTTGCTAATTGGCTACTTGTTGCTAATACAAAGTTTATTGACATCAGTATGTTTTATTAGAAGGGTATCTTTTAAAAAATCAAGTGTGTAATTTGGTATTAAGTTCATGGCATTACCGACCTATCGATTTTATTTTTAAAACCAATATAGCCTTTGAGATTAAGGATTTGAGATATCTCTTCAAAGCCAATAAATCATCTATAAATCAACTGCTCTATAACATAATATTTCTAACAAAATGATTAAATGGGACTACATGTTGGAATACACTATATTCTCTGGGCTAAAATTTACATAAACATTTCTTCTTTTTTAATGTAGCTACAGTTTAATATTATATTAGACAATCCAAATATCTTGCCTGTACCAAAAATTCAAATGATTCAAATGCTATCAATGATAATGAAACAATGGGTCAAGTTTTCATAAGATCAAACGTTTGTGCACGCAACTTTCTTCCTGGAAATGGTCACAAGGTTTAAAACAGCAGTGACCAGCAGTGACAATATCATAAGGGAAATGTGATATACAGGTCTCTCAGAAAGCAGCTGTGCAAACAAAGAGAAGGACCTTATGGAAAACCACGACACATTAAGAACCTGTTGATTACATTGCATGTCTAATTCAAGATATTTTCCTTATAAAATCAAGGACATAGCCCCCAGTGGAAAATTTGGTAGGTTATACATTGCCTTCATATTGCTTGATTTCTGTTTTTCACTTAATAGAACACCCTTGCTGTCTGAATCTAAAGTGATTAGATTTCAGTAATGCAGATTTTGTTTCAAATGCATTAAACTAGTTAATGCATATACATAACATTTTTATATCTTCATATATTTGACAATAGCTTAATGCTAATTATTTTAAGATAAGAATGAAATAGGATATTTTAAAATATCGTATTTGGCAAATAACTAGCAATTTAATCTTTTCCAAATTTGAGAGATTAGTTTTCTCATCATGACAACATATCAAAATATAGTCATGATGACAGGTAACATTTAATACTCTGTAATTTACTGCATATAAGTACTGCATAACCTTTTCCTTATTGGAAAATAAGCTTATAGAACTTTTTGAAATAAACTATATTAATGTCTTCACCTACATTTTCACTAGTTTAGATCATTTTTAAAAAGGTTCTCCATTTAGGATGTCTGGGTGTCTCAGTTGGTTAAGCGACTGCCTTCGATTCAGGTCATGATCCTGGAGTCCCGGGATGGAGCCCCACAGTGGGCTCCCTGCTCAGGGAGTCTGCTCTCCCACTGACTTCTTTCGTGTTCTTTCTCTCTCTCTCTCTCTGGCTCTCTCCCTCAAATAAATAAATAAATAAATAAAAATCTTAAAAAAAAAAAGTTCTCCATTTAAAAATGAATCTAATTGTTTTATGCCCTTGATTTTATGATTAAAATATTTTTGTCTGAGTTCCAGTGCTGCTCTTTTTTCAGTATTTCTTCAAATAATCCCAGAGGAAAACAAACTCATTATAAACAAATATAAATCAACTTTCATTCACTTATTTACTAAGTTAATATCTTGTTTTAAAATATACAAATTTGGGGGCGCCTGCGTGGCTCAGTGGTTTAAAGCCTCTGCCTTCAGCTCAGGTCATGATCCCAAGGTCCTGGGATTGAACCACACATCGGGCTCTCTGCTTAGTGGGGAGCCTGCTTCCTCCTCTCTCTCTCTCTCTGCCTGCCTCTCTACCTAAGTGTGATCTCTGTCCATCAAATAAATAAATAAAATCTTAAAAAATAAAATAAAATATACAAATTTTAAAATTCTTCCTATAGGAGACGATGCTGCCATATTTTCTCTTAAAAGCATATCTGTGAGGGGCGCCTGGGTGGCTCAGTGGGTTAAAACCTCTGCCTTCGGCTCAGGTCGTGATCCCGGGGTCCTGGGATAGAGCCCCACGTCGGGCTCTCTGCTCAGCGGGGAGCCTGCTTCCCTTCCTCTGGCTCTGCCTGCCTCTCTGCCTGCTTGTGATCTCTGTCTGTCAAATGAATAAAATCTTTAAAAAAAAAAAAAAGCACTATCTGTGACACTATAAAACAAATTTTGTTATATATTTTTCCTAAAACATTATCCTGAAAGTATAAACAAAATATGAGAATTTCTATTTAGACCTTTGATATCACAAACATCTCAGGTCAAGATGATTCCATTACTCCTTTACTATTTTTCTATTCCTTTATTTCCCAAATATTTCTATTCATAGAAAACTGGGGAGTGGCAAATGAAGTAATATCTAAATGATTATGGTGAAATTAATAACAGACTGCATTTGCTCAGTTCTTGCTATATGCATTAACTCTTTTATTGCTCTACAACAACCCTTTTCAGACCATATTACTATTAACTCCATTTTTGTGAAGAATAGTGCCCTGGCCCAGTGCATCACACACTAGAGTTGACCTCATGATTGTTCTCTTCAAAGGTGGCTAAGAAAATATCCTTTCTGTCTTTCTCTCTGCATATAGAAGGGCATTTGATTTCTGTTTCTCTACCTTTAAAAGATAAATAACCTTCAGAATCATGATCTCCTCTCTCTGCCTCTCCCTTGACTGCTGCCAGCATCTGTTTTCAGTCATCCTCTACATACCTTCCAAGACTTTTCTCTTCATCTTCTTGACCTTTTCCTCCGACCCACATCTATGCACCTCTTTTCTCAATTTGCACTCATTTTTCCTAACTCCTATTTCTAAACCCTTCTTCTATTTCCCATCAAGCTTATTGTTTTTATATGCTTCCTCACTTATAATACTATCAAAAATTGCTATGTCAACAATTTTAAGCATTTGAGGTAAAATCCAGATGTTTATATTGAACAACAGTGCCAAACAGCAGATATTTAATATAAACAGTATGTTTACAAATCCTCTCGTACTGAATAGAATATTTTTAACTCGTATAACTAGCCACGTATTGAATGTGTATAAGAAATGAAAAGCATTAAAAATTATTAAATTTTAAAAATCACTCATTATTTTTACAACTTCTTTAAGATAGATTTAAGTGTGCAATTTGTATTTTAGCATATTTTTTTAAAAAGCAAACTTTTATGTATTTCTTTTTCTTTTCATACCAGTTGAAGAATTGGTTATGAAAGCAATTAGATTAGACTATAAGTTTGTTTGTGTTATAAAAAAATTGTAGCAAAAAATCTCAATTTTTTTAATTAACTAGTCATAATATATGATTATTGATTGTACCCAGGTTTCTGTGTATGAAGAAATATAACAAGACTCTTAAAGAACTCATTGTAATCAGGAAAAAGATTATGTAACAGGGTTAAAAAATTTTTATATTTTTGATAAGACAATTTAAAAAAATCTTGGTCACTCAGTATAATACTAGATGCATCCATGTTGTCACAAACACCATATGATTTCACTAATATGTGGAGTCTAAAAACAAAACAAACAAACGGGAAACAAACAGACTTAAATACAGAGAATAAACTGGTGGTTGCCACAAGGAAGGTAGCCAGAGGGATGAACAAAATAGATGAAGGGGATTAAGAGGTACAAACCTTCAATTATAAAAGAAATTGTCACAGAAGTGAAAAGTACAGCATAGGGAATGTAGTTAATGATACTGTAATAATACATGGTCGTAAATGGTGAGTACATTTATTGTGGTGAGCACTGAGTTAATATACAGATTGCAGAATCAGTATGATGTACACCTGAAACTAACATAATATTGTATGTCAATTATATTTCAATTATTTTTTTTTAAAGTCTAGGTCAAGTATACCAAAATTATAGTTGCAACCGTGATGTTTTCTAGCTCTATAATCTTGGATAAATTATCTAAATTCTGTAAGCCTTAGTAAAATAAAGAAAATAGTTGTGTTTATCTCATATAGAATATCTAGTGAAGTATATATGATTAATAACTTGTAATTTTTATTATTATAAAATAATTCCCACTGCCTCATTATATAATGGAAACTCAAGTTATGTAAATAACTCTCCTATAAGCTATTACATTTGATGTGTATTTGGGTGTTCTTGCCTGTGGGAACCCGTGGTGTTTCCATTAGTTATGTAATTATAAGGAAATAAAACACTGTATGTGTGTGTGAATACTCAAAAGATCTCAGAAGCCAAATGCAAATTAACAGGATCTGAGTGAGTGTGTGCGTGCATGCACACGCATGCACATAATGTGTATATCCTATAAATAGGAGATATGTATATCTTAATCTAGCATGGCAAGTGTGTAAGAGATATCTGGGTTTCAACCTTCTAATTCTGGTGTTCATTTTTCTGTCTAACTATTTGTTAAATTTTCCCAAAAACTATATAATTTTTTAAAACCTCACAAATTATGAAAAACAAAAAAAAAAGTTTGCCTACTAAGCCTTGTTCCTACTTTTAAGTAAGATGGTCTTTTTAAAACTGACATTACTAGGGGCACCTGGGTGGCTCAGTGGGTTAAGGCCTCTGCCTTCGGCTCGGGTCATGGTCCCAGGGTGCTGGGATCGAGCCCCGCATCGGGCTCTCTGCTCAGTGAGGAGCCTGCTTTCTCCTCTCCCTCCCTCTCTCTCTGCCTGCCTCTCTGCCTACTCGTGATCTCTGTCTGTCAAATGAATAAATAAAATCTTTAAAAAAAAATTAAAAAAACTGACATTACTATATTTTATAAAGATGATAACCAAGAAACTAAATTCTGGTTGTAGAAAACTCTTATGTAAAAACATAGCTGCATACCAGCATTTCATTCTGATTGGTGTACCTGAAGCATACATTTGGAAAAAATATAAAGTCCACATACAGATAATCAGTTCTCAACACAGAAAAAGAAGAACTTACATCTAAATCAAAGCTATTTTATCTAGATGTAGCATGATAACTCACTAAGTATAAGACAATTCTATTTAATTAGGGAGCAAAATTGTGTTTCTCCATCTAAAAGGTTATATTCTAATTTATATCAGACTTTTAAAATGTATAGGAATGTTCAACAAAATATCATATTATTGAAACTAAAGAATTTGACAAGAAAACACTTCTACTATTTAAGGATTTAACCCAGCTTATAATCAATCATGGAAATGCACCATGAAAATTTTTAATTGTTTATTTTTTCTGATATGACAGATGAAGGAATAAATAATCCCAAAATCAGCTAATGTAGGAAACTAAGAAATAAATTCCATTTAATCCCCAAGTTTTCTTATTGTTTTTCCCACAGTAATAAAATATATCACTCTGCAGAAGTTAAATTATTTAAGTGGAAATGTAGATTAGGCAAGTTTCAGATACATCTAAGTCTTACAAACCCAAACCATCAATAACAACAAACTTTAATCAGTTTCTTAGCAATAGATAAAAAAATTAAGCAGGGATATCTTTCAAAAGAAAAACAGGTTTACACCTTTCTGATATTGTGTGATTAGTTAACAGAAGTTCCTTTTGCTAATATAACATACTGTTCTTCCCTAATGGACTCATAAACTTCTCTAGGCAACACCTAGTTAAATTGGGCATATATTAAATTGTACTATCCTCTTAATTCACCTTTGAACTCTTGGAACAAGTTATTAAATGAGGCAGCCAAAGTTCCCTTTTGCACCTGCAAATAACAACTGAATCTACAATTAAGGATCATTTCCTCTTTTTTGAAATTCAAATAGTGGCATTAAAACAGAATGTAATATTTTTATCTGCATCTGGTCAGGCTATTTCCTGGCATTTGAGATGAGGTAACAGGATGACTATATAAAAATGTTACATAAAGATGCTGAGATAATCCCTAGGTGACTTCAGAATAGCAGGCAACTTCTAGACATTAGAGTATATGGTATTAAAAACAGACCACACATCTCTAAAGACACTTTAGAAGGATTTTTAGTTTGTACATGAAAACAACAACAAAAAATTCAAAATTAAATCAAATGCTAATATTTAAATTGGATCAAACACATTTTTAAAATATATTTTACTAGAATGCTTGAAGTCCATTATGCAGAAAGATCTAAAATATTTAATGCAGTTTACCCTTTCCCAAACAGATGTATACACTTTCCTTATGCCCACTGCCATACACATGTTCCCAGAGCAGTTCCCAGGTCTTATCTGCCAGAGTTCAGACTTTTCAAAAGCCTCTCCCACACAACTCCTCTTTGAAACCTGAAGATTGTTTAATCGCTGTATTAATCTATTTTGTGTTACTAACTATTCCATTTTTATTGCTACTGAACTCTTCGAGCTTATCTGAAAAGTATCTGATCCTTAACTCTAATAGTTTTCCAAATTTTATCATTTTACTGAAAGTGTTCTTTGTCACTACATTTCCTGCATTCCCATTTCCCTGAATTTGAAATCCAAAATGTGGTAAAGTATTAACAATATACTAAATTTGCAATACTGCTATACATTTTATGGCATAAAACATATTTTATACCTTTCACAAATTTTAGAGATAGGAGAAATCTCAACTGTTTACTTCAAACATGTCATCTATGGATGAGGAAACTGAACTCACAGAGACTAAATGACTCCTAAGATCATCTAGCTAGTTAATGAAACCAGGATTTCCCAACACTGTCCTAAATCATAGTTACCCTGTTATCTCTCCAAACTGTCCCAATTTGGACAACAAATCATAAGGCCACTCTACTTAATGTAAACTAGAGGTCAACCTTCAGTTTAAGTTTTTCTCATCTCACCCTAAACTAAATTTTTTAAGCACTGGATCCTGGTGCACATGCAATTATTGGTAGTGCTAACTCTGCTTTGTAAAAGTACTAAACTAAATCAACCTGTAAAAAATGTAAGAACTATTACAGAACAATGTGTGCTACCAAATTATTTTTTTAACTCTAAGTTTATTCTATAGACCTCAAAATAAGTTAAAAAATAATAAATCAGTGTAGAAACACAGGGGCACAGTTCCAAAGTGTCTGTATTCAATTTATTGGTAAGACATCATGTTACTCAACAGATACACAGTAATAGTGGTTTCGGCATGGCAATGGAAAGAAAGTCAAAGAAAAGTGGGACATGTAAGATTCTTAGAAACTGGAAGAGGTTGAAGGATAGAGAGGGTGGCTATTAGAAAAGATTTCATGAGATCGATGCCATATTTGTACAAGGCCTTGAAAGGGGCACAATTTCAAAGCCCAGAACACTGGAGAGGAAGTCAGAGCAAGGGGGAAAGCACAAACACTGCTTAGGGAATATGAAATCATTTGAGGCAGGTGGAGAAAGAAATGAGGGTTATGGGAGTTGTGAGATGGGAGTCTGGGGGCAATACAAAGGAATGTGGGTGTATGGACAATCATTTTATGTAAACTAGTAGGTGGGGGAAGGTGGTAAAAGTTTCAGAGAAATTGACAATAAATACATCTTTGAGATAATCTGATAAGTTTATAGATTTACAGTAGAAATTATTCTAGACAATTGCTGAAACTCTAGCTGTGAAGTAGAGAGAGACATGCTATGCCAGAATCAATAAGAACATGAATACAGAAATTAGTTAGATCTGGGTTTGAAATAGGCTCTGCCATTCAATGAGAGTTTTGGTTTTGTTTTTTGTTTTGTTTTGTTTAAGATTTTATCCACTTACTTGACAGAAAGAGATCACAAGCAGTAAGAGAGGCAGGCAGAGAGAGAGGGGAAAGCAGGCTCCCTGCTGAGCAGAGAGTCCGATGTGGGGCTCAGTCCCAGGACACTGGGATCATGACCTGACCCGAAGGCAGAGGCTTAACCCACTGAGCCACCCATGCGCCCCTCACTGAGCGTTTTGAATACTTTTCTTATTCTTTACAAATTCCTTTCTAGATTCCACCTTTGTAATCTAAGAAGATTAATAGGGAAGTCAATGTTATGACGATAAGTGAAAGTCAACGTATTTAGCTCGGGACCTAGAAAATAATAAGGACTTAATAACTGTTAAATGTTATTAAAAAACATTATTAAAGAAGCAAATAATGATGGTAGCCCATTTTTAACACTCATCTAAGATAAATAAGTAATAAATCAATGCTTTATAATAATAATTGAACTTGATTTTGTTTTTATGTTAAGATTCTTAAAACACTTCAGGATTTCTGGTATTAGGAAATTATTTTGACTTAGAAGAAATTGCAAATTTGTAATTTTGCTAATATAATATATAGTCTGTATACAATATGAATAAGATTAAAGGTGTTTAAGAACAGTTTTATAATAATATTATGATAGAAGAATTCCTTCTTGGCCCATAATCATGAAGGTATTGCACAATTTTCTAGTTCCTGCTAAACTCCAGTTGAACTTGAAATATAGTAGCTTCCATTTAACTGAAGGCAGTATGCCATGAATTCTGAAACATCTGCCACTAATTGAGCAAGACCATTAATGGGATTTGAATTTGTTCTCTGTTAATGGTCCTCCAATGAGATAAATTCTTAGGTACCCTCAAAGCAGGCTGTGCTCTTGGAAGAGATAAATAGATAGCAGGCAGAGACTGTGCTGCCATTAACGTTATATTACTTAGACACCAAATAGAAAAATGGAAAATTAAACTAGTGTGAAAAAACTAAACTTTTCATTTACTTACAATTTCAAAAGAGAATATTTATGGCCTGATAATAAAAAGGCACCAATCAATTTTTACTCTAATTATTACATTTATTAAACCAAACAGTAGATTTCAAATAAATAAGGACTAGTTAGTGTTTTACTTTCAAGCACATTGGACTTCATTACAACCTAGAGTAAATTTTTTCCTGATCATAAACACTAAGAATTTTGACTGGAAGACAGTGTTACTCATGCTTTTGTATTAAAAATTCTAGAAACACACACATACACACAATTACAAACAGATCTGCTCCCAAATTTTAAATACTGATGGTATGCCAAGAACTCTAGTTTGTTTTCTTGTTGCTGCAGTGCAATAGGTAACTACCCAGCAAACTGACACCTCAAAATTCATGTGTTGTCAGGACCATATGAGGATTTTCCTTCTTCCTGAATGATCAGATAACATTTGCAGGAGATAGAGTTCATCAGCTTCAAACAGCCCAATGTTGTTTTAATTATTTTAATTGTGAACTTATGTAGTATTTCTTTCCTTTTAAAAGTTTGTACATTTTTGTATTTTATAATTAAATTTAGATTTTGTTTAAATTTCATGAGAGGATTATGTTTAATGAAAAAGCCATTTTGTTAACATGATATAACTCAACCATCAGTTTGACTATGAAATGTGGCCAGAAGTGCTTTTTGGATCAAAAGATGGTTTTTAAGGGGAAAAAAAAGTTCATTTATACCCTTTTTCAATTCATATCGGCTTCTCTGAATCCTAAAGTTATCCTGCTGGTATGTCACTCGACCTCTCTATTTTGGAATCTCCCTTAATGATCTTGACTTTTTAAATTTCATTTAATCCAGCATTTCAGTGCAGAATAACCGATTAACCTTTCATTCTTTTAAATGTTACCACTTAAAATTCAGAAGATATTTGACATCTAGTAATGCATATTATGCAAAGCGATAAAGTGTTTACAAGGTTTAAATATAATGTGTTCCACCTTGCTCTTTGGGGTAAAGTGATTCAGATTATAAGAACCATTGTGCAGTAAACACCATTGTCTTTTTTCTTTTCTCTTTCATTTCCTTCTTTTTTTTTTCTATTTGCTTCTCCCTCCTTTTCTCTCTTTCACTCTTTCCTTGATGTATATATCACATGCGTACTAAAATTTACCACAAAAAATCTTCTATTAGCTACAAGTTTTGAGGTGTTCTGCTGATTCAGACCTACAATTTTTAAGAACCAGATTTTTTTCAGTTAGTGCTTTGGGTAAGAGAATATCCACAATAATTTACTATGAACGCTTGCCACATGATAAAGAAATTTCAACTGTGTCTATACAGTACTGTATGTGCTTTGACAGTCCTCAGGATATTTTTTAAAGCTGCAAGCAACAGAAAATCCAACTTCTCTGGTTAACAAATGAAAGAATATTTCATAGAGCATTAAATTCAGAGGGGTAATGGATTCTGAGTGGGGGTAACATCTACTTCTCTATAAACTTACGAATTGGCTCATTCTCCCTGTATTGGCTTATCCTCATTTTTAGTTGCTAGATAATTTTATGTTACATATTCTTAGCATCTCATCTGGGCATACATGAAAATATTCAGAGACAGTCAAGACAACCTTTTTCTCTTCTGTCTCTTTCTTGAGAATTGTTACATTCTTCCAAAAGCCTATCAGTGAACTTCATCTCTCATCTCATCAGCTAGTATCAAATCACTTGTCCATTACTAAATGAACTGCTGGCAAGAAAGCTGGGATTACTAAAATCGATTTAAATATTCAATTTGGAACCCCTGGAGTTGAAAAAAAATAGGTTGGGCACTTAGCCAGAGAAAGGAGAGATGGATACCTCACCAATATTGGGATTATTCAACAGAAGTGGGAAGTGAGGTAGGATGGATACTATAGGCAAACAACAGAACTTACTTGGAATTCTACTTTCTGAAGTGATCCCTCCTTCCCATTAACCTCCATGGGCCCTGATATGTGCTACAGCCAAACCTAAGATGGGGACTCAAGAACTCTGACAGTCCTTTTCCTCTTAGGTGGAGTTCTGTGACACTGAATTCACCTTTAAAGATTGAACTGAGACGATCATCAGTCAGCTTTGGGGTTTCTTTGACAATATAAAAATTCATAAATATTTTAGCAGGTTTTGGTCTTCCCCTAATTCCATGACCTAATATTTGTGTTCAGAGTGATTGTCATAGTTTTGAATCTTTAAATTTCTGTGCCCTGTCAGACCCAAGCTTGTGAGAGGGCTCCTCTCCCTGAGTCTGTGCCTTCAAGGAAATGTAAAAAGCAGCTTTGAGGAGACCGTCACCTATCACCTGTTTTTGCCTTACAACTCTTTTTTTCCACAGTAACCCTGACGGTTCTTTTTTCAAAGAAGAGAATATGTTTGGTAGAAACTTGGTAATTTAGGACTTGTTTTCCTCCAGCTAATGTTATCTCCATCTTTACCTACCCCAACTTCAGCTTGGAGAATTCAGTTTTCCTTTCTTACAGGTTATGCTGTAGTACAAAGAAAAAATTAAATTTAATTAAAAATTAAATCATTACATTTTATTGGTAAGATTCAAGACAGTTTATTTTTTTACTTTATTGATTTTTTGCCCCAAATGAGTTTACACATATTTTGAAAACTTTTATTCTTTATATATTAAATTTCAGAGAGATAATAGATAGGTCTCATATTTTCTCTTCCCTCCTATAGGTATTATATATGTAATTTAATTAATTTGAGTTAAACAGAAATCAACTGACAGATGAAATTAGACAAATTACTAAACCTTGGATAAATATTTTTCTTGGTAATAAAAATCCTTTCCTAAAGCCATCTTCTGAATTTGAAAATTGAGAAAATATTAAATGGTTGGGGTCAATAGTGTGATTTTTTTTAAGGTATATGTTTTGTAAATGACCATAGCTTTATTTTTCAGCGAAAATAAGAGAAAGTAATCCATAAAAAATTAGATGGCATCTCAATTGTATAAAAAATAAGCTATTTTTAATAAAAACACAAAAATTTTAGAGAAGCT
Organism: Meles meles; assembly: GCF_922984935.1. NCBI lineage: Eukaryota > Metazoa > Chordata > Mammalia > Carnivora > Mustelidae > Meles > Meles meles. Next base: position 123,062,466 of record NC_060069.1, read on the forward strand.
ATAAGTGTTGTATTATAATTAAAGTATCCTATAAAAACAGCATACTTTTAGAGGAAGAGACACCAACACATCATAGAGAAATGACTAGAGACCTTAACTATAAAAACTTTAAAGATATTTTATATGAATTATATGAATTATAGTATGTATTGTCCCTCCTGAATCATCTAATCAATACATAATTGCTTTATTTTTCTAAAAGCATGCTACATACTTATTTGCTTCACTTCAGGAACATTTTTTTAGTACTTTATCTTTCCCAGAACACCAACTGATTTTCATTTTTCTTGTTAGTAGAAATCATATGTCTACAACTCATCAAGCATTTCTGGGGCCTATTCCTAAAATTTGTGTAGAGTTTCCTAACTTTATTCAAAAACTTCAGACTTCATATTATGAGTTGGAACAATTCATTAAAAGTTTGTTGCATCTGCTATTATCTTGGAATTTTATGTATTATATTCTTGAATAAATTCTACTAATTCCTTTAGCACAATCATTTATTTTTCTCAAATTATTTTGGTAAAGTGTCTCTTTAAATAATTTTTCTAAAATTTGAAGTCCTAGCTTTATTATCTCCTACTATTCAGTATTACTGAAATTCTAAATAGACTTCTAAATAAAGTCATTGCTCTATTTAGAAATAAAGCTCTTCTTTTTCTGGAAGCATTTGGATTTTCACTGAACCCTTGGAAGTGTGAAATGTCACTATTATATGGCTAAGGTATGTCTGTGTGGGGGAGAGTGAGTATGATTGTATGTATGTGGGTTATTTCCCTCCTTTCAAGTCACTGCTATTTTGTTTCTTAGGTTGCTCCTTTCCATTAGATTGGTTCTTCTAAAAATTGGAAAATTCTCTTATATTTAGTCTCCTCAATGGCTTTATTCTGTCTTTCTGAAATCTGAAATTCTTACTAGTTTAATATTGGAGCCTCTATATTCCCACCTCTATTCTCCTTTTCAATGTCTTTGTCCCTCCTCTATATGCTGGTATATTTTCTCAAATTTATTCATTTCTCTTCTTGATAATTAATAGATATTTTAGCCCTTCTATGAAATGTGGCTCTTCTGCAATATCCTTTTTTTTTTTTTTTTACTTAATTTTTAGGAGCACTATCTTGTTATAGGAGAGATATATATTATACATACGTATCGCAGCCCTTTCTTGTTTGTACATACAATATCCTCTTGAACTTTTCTTACAGGAATAGTTAGCTCTAGTTAGAAGGTTCAGTGCTGAGCAGAAAGGAGTCCCTCTAATTCTTTACTGCAAAATTAGTCTGGCATATAAAATAGAATACAAGATGTCAAACTGCCACCTGTGGTATAAAAATTTTTAGAAAATGCACCTAGGAAGGAAGGAGTTTTTAGAAGCTTAATTAGAAGAATGTTGAGCTCTAAAGAGTTTGATGAATTTAAAAACCTTCCATAAAGACCTACTATAACATTACAAGCTTTAGCCCAGCTGTCCCATCTGAAACCAAAAGGGGAAAAAAACATTATCTTGTTCAGAGAGCCAGCTATAGGGGCGCCTGGGTAACTCAGTTGTTAAGCATCTTCCTTTGGCTCAGGTCATGATCCCAGAGTCCTGGGATGGGCCTGCATCGGTGCCCCCATCAGGCCCCACATTAGGCCCCCTGCTCAGCAGGAAGCCTGCTTCTCCCTCTCTCACTCCTCCTGCTTGTGTGTCATCTTTTGCTGTCTCTCTCTCTGTGTCAAATAAATAAAATCTTTAAAAAAAAAAAGGTGGGGGGGGAGATCCAGCCAGCTATTTAGCAAGACTGAATATCAGATAATTTTTAGGTTTGCAAATTAGTTATCTGCCTGAGATTAAAGTTAGTGTAGACCAAGTTACAGAAATAAAAAGTATAGCAGGAAATAATATTAGGAAAGGGAAGAGCCAGTAAAATAGGAAAAGGAACCCTCACCTGGTGTTTCCCAGGCACTTCCTATTGGCTTCCTCTAACATGTCCTGCAGGGCACTGCCTGCTTAAGAAAGTAAATAACATCAAAATGAAGACTCACCTCTAAAGATGGAGCTTAGAGGCCCATCTCCCTGTCTTACTCCCCAGACTCATTGTAGAAATACACAGAAGCTAAGACATGAGGATAAGCAAAGTGCCGAAGCTCATGCTTCAAACTTTCTAGGTGATGACTAAATTTGAGGAGCATATTTGGACAGAGCTCTAGTACTGGTTATCAACCACTGGCTCATGGAAAAAAAGAATGCAAATAAAGAACCTACTGAGACTGTTAAAAGAACTGTTAGCAACGGAACCCCAAATCTAAAATGCAGGGCCTATATCTGCAAACCTTTAACAGATGTTCTCACACAAATGGAAGTAGAGAGTACCACACTTACAACTACAAAAGAGCTAATTATTTTATAAATTGCTTAAATGCATACAAATATTACAGAACTCCCCCTTTCACCATGTTTTGCTTTCCACAGTTACCTTTGGTCAACCAGTCTAGGAGCAGATGATCCTCCTTCTGACACATCGCCAGAAGGTCAATAGCCTAATGCTATGTCACAATGCCTGTCTTAACATCATTCACCTCAATCCATTTCATTGAGTAGGCGTTTATCATATCACATCCTCACAAAAAAAGGGTGAGTACAACACAAGAAGACATTTTGAGAGAGAGACCACATTTATGTAAATTTTACTATAGCATATTCTTATAATTGTGCTATTTTATTATTATTGTTGTTAATTCCTACTGTACCTAAGTTAAAAATTAAATTTTATCATAGGTATGTATATATAAAGGAAAAACCATAGCATATATAGGGTTTGATACTATCTGTGGTTTCAGGCATCCTTTGGGGGTCTTGAAATGTATTTCCCCATAGATAAGGGGGGAAGGTGTTGTTAGACAATCATGTACCAGCTAATCTAGAAAAATGCAGATAAGAAAATGGAAACAAGCTAGGAACATCTAAGCTAATCATTTTGTTTTAGAGATGAGGCTGCTAAGTCTCATTTGATTATGTTCTTTGCCAAATGTAATATAGCTCCTTGGTGGTATATGCAGCCTTCAAAACTTGTTTGTCTGATTTCCAATGTGGTTTTATACTATTTCCAATAAATCCGCCATCTACCCCTCTTTACCTATGTGGACCAGTGTATAATGAACTAAGAATGACTTTGGGATCTTGTTACAGTGCAAAATCTGGTCCACAAAGTCTGGAGAAGGGTCTGAGAATCTGCATTTTCATCTAGCCCTCAGTTACTATTGATGCTGCTGTCCCTGGACCACATATTAAGTAGCAATACCATGGCATGTTCATTCTTCCTAGTATTTCCACAGACACTAGTACTTTTGACATAGACACTTAGAGAGTTGTTTTAACTCTGCCCACTACAGCAACATTTAGTACATTTATGATATCTAATAAATATACAGTGATCTTAATTCAAAAAAACGCATAAGCAAGTTTTAAAATATTCATGATTTTCTAGGTTCTGCATAAATACCAAGAAACATTTTAGTAATTCTTTTGTGTTTGTTTTATAGGAAAGAACTCTTTCACTTAAAAATAGGTGTCTGTTATGTGAAAACATTTAGAGTGTTTATGAAACTTAAGCTCATTAATTCTTGGTTCCCTTGCAGCAACTAACAAGTTGCCCACACACTGTGTGTCCAGAATAAATGAGTATTTAGTGAACGCATCACTTACTTCTCAAGATTTCGGCTTCTTCATGGAGTAAAATCAAGACTGTTAAATTTGCTTAAATATATGCTGGCTAATTAAACATAATAATAATTTAAAAATTGACTTTATTAAAAAATTAAATAAATAGATAAATTTGCTTACCACCCTATTATAACAAGGGGAATGAAAGTCTGAAGACTGGAGACATAGGTGGGAGTTCTACCAAGTAATCTTGTTGGAAAAGCAAACTCTTTGAGCATCTAAATAATAATCTGTAAAACAATAATGATTTGAGTATCAAATGTCATAAGGAATATGTCAGTGTATGTTAAAAATTAAAGCGTTATACAAATACTTATTACATTACTACTACAACTTCCACTGTTAATACTACTACTGGTACTAGCATTACTGCTATTTTGTAGCAATTATGTAACTATGTCTGTCACTTAGATCACTTAACTCAAATAACATTATTATAAAAAGATATTTTTTACAGTCAAGTTTGTATATTATTATAAAAAGAACAAGAAAACTGAACTGAAGAAATAGAGTCAATTCCAGTTTATATTTAGGATAGGATAATGTGATATAAATGAACAAATCTAATTCCAAAAATTAAAAATTAAAGATTCAAAATATAACATGTTAATTATATCTATTTATTTTCAGTACTTATTTAGTTTTGGAACCATCTGAACATTTGGAAAGAAAGAAGAGCGTATCTTGGTTTAGTTTTAATCCATTGTAACGCAAAAAAGAAAAAAGAAGCATTGATTAGTCAGAATATTAAATGCCATAGAGAGCTAATTACATTTGATTTAAACAGTATTTACAAAGTATTTTGGAAAACAAACTTTGTCATGTGTGTTTTAATACAGTTATTGCTAATCTGCAGAAAATGTTATTTTTATTTTGCTTATGTGGTATATAACTTTTCTTAGTTATGATTCTGAAAATAACTAGAGTAACATATCTGAAATCAAATGTTAATGATGCGCCTCTCTGTACAAAGATTTTTATAAAAACTTTCTGCTGTCTCTTCAGAGTTATTCTTAAAAAATTAAATCTAATAAGCATTTGCAACTCGACAATCTGCGTTTGTGTCAACCTCTTTTATTTTTTTAAGATTTTTGATTTATTTATTTGACAGAGACACAGAGAGAGAGAGGGAACACAAGCAGGGGGAGTGGGGGAGGGAGAAGGAGGCTTCCTGCCAAGCAAGGAACGCAATGTGGGGCTCCATTCCAGGACCCCAGGATCATGACCTGAGCTAAAGGCAGACGCTTAATGATTGAGTCACCCACGTGCCCTATGTCTTTTTAGGTATTCATTCTTTAAGCTGGAAACATTTTCAAATCTCCAACTCTTACATAACTTGTTCCTTAAAAAGTTACATCATTACACTTCTTTGAGGATTTTCACATGCAGAAGAAAAGTTTTGTTAAAGATTATGGCTGGAAATAAGTAATATTTAAATATTTAAATAAATATAAATAAATAGTAAATATTTAAAATAATGAAGGTATAACTCATAAACTGGTAAACATAACTTTTTCATACACTAAATCCAGGAAGCCATGGTCTAATAATTGCATGTTCCTTAATTGAGAAGAGTTCAAATATAAATATCAACACTTGATAAGTGACTTTTAAAGACATTGGCATCTATCCATGTAAAGCCAATGGCAGAAATTTGCATACTTTGAGATAATGATACTAAGTAAATGATGGAAGTTCTCCTAGTGATGTTCTGACACACCATTATATTGCTATTCTTTAAAGCACTTATCATGGGGCACCTGGGTGGCTCAGAGGGTTAGGCCTCTGCCTTCAGCTGGGCTCATTATCTCAGGGTCCTGGGATCAAGTCATGCATTGGGCTCTTTGCTCAGTGGGGAGCCTGCTTCTCCCTCTCTCTCTGCCTGTCTCACTGTCTACTTGTGATCTCTCTCTATCCATCAAATAAATAAATAAAATCTTTTAAAAAACAAAAATAAACCATAAGAGACTATGTACTCTGAAAAACAACCTGAGGGTTTTGAAGGGTCAGGGGTGGGAGGTTGGGGCAACCTGAGGGTTTTGAAGGGTCAGGGGTGGGAGGTTGGGGGAACAGGTGGTGGGTAATGGGGAGGGCACGTTTTGCATGGAGCACTGGGTGTTGTGCAAAAAGAATGAATACTGTTACACTGAAAAAAATAAATAAAATGAAAATTAAAAAAAAAATAAAGCACTTATCACTAAAGTTAGAATTTTTAGTTTAGTTTTTTTTTTTAACTGTATCCCTGAAGTACAATGTCCTTTTTGAGTTGTCCTTAGATGCCTTCAGGAAGAGTAAAATATTAACTTTGTACAAGATCATATTATATCAGACAGGAAAGTCTTCTCCCTATTAGAAAACCTTAACTAGGGTTCACCATGGTTATTCCTATAGAATATGCCACATGAACACGTAGTCCAAAATGTTACGGCAATTTAGACAGAAAAAGATATTTCAGAGAATAACCTTCTTGTAAGGATCATGAACTCAGCAAACAGACATTTATTTAACTAAACATGAAGGTCAATCTATAGAAAAAGTTATGCCTAGAACTAACTTTGGAAGTAGGGACAAGTAAGAGCTGAAAATCTCTGCATAACAGATGAGTAAGAATTTAAAGGAAGAGGGAAGCAAATATATCAGAGTTGAAATGAGGACAGAAGAGCCATCACAATGGTGACAGTAGCCAGGCCCATGTACATTAGTAAAGCCAATGAGAAGTTCCCCATATTAAATAGCCAAAAGGATGTCAACAACAAAGATTTTAATATATGATTTTAAGTTTCCTTATTTGTTTTTTACCTGTGACTTATGTGTGTAATATTTTTCCCTGAGAAGGAATACAAATTCTCTAAAATAAATAAAATTCTAATACATGCAAAATTCATTTTATAGTTAATTTGGCTAAGGGAATAGTGGATAGGCAGAATATAAGCAATACAGTAAAAATTCCAAGATAGTAGCAAAAGAAACAAGAATTTAGTGGAGGTGGAAAATAAAAATGACAAAGAAACCCTTAAAAATGTTTGTAGGATGGTCCACAGGGAAATGAAAATTCCTCTTAAGTTTATGTGGAATATAAGTGTTATGCTCATCTAACTAAATTTTGAGTTCAACCCCATTTCAAATTTTGAGAAATATAAAGTCCCTCCTGGAATTAACTTAACATTCTATTGTGACAGAGAAATGGAAATCCACAAATATAAATCTCTCCAACACTGTCTGTGCTGTAAATAAATAAAAAAAAAAATAAATGGCATTCAGATTGCAAGGGAAATGGGAAAACTGTCTTTACACACCAAAGATATCCTGTATATGGAAATCCTGAGGAATTCATAATAAACCTAGTAAACTAATAAGTTTAGTAAGTATATAGGATATAATATCAATATAAAAATCAACTCTATTTCCATAGTATAGCAATGATCAGAAAATGAAATCAAACAATTCCATTAGCAATAACATCATAAAAGAATAAAGCATGTAGAGATCAATTCAATAGGAAATGGGTAAAAATTGTACACTGAGAAGTATAAAGCATTGAAAAATACAAGACCAAAATAAATGAGGACACATTTTGGGGTGCCTGTGTGGTTCAGTTGGTTAAGCGACTGCCTTTGGCTCAGGTTAGGATCCTGGAGTGCCAGGATCAAGTCCCATTTCGGGCTCTCAGCTCAGCACAGTGTCTGCTTCTTCCTCTGCATCTCTCTCTGACTCTTTCCACTCTCGTGCACTCTCTCATTTTCTCTCTCTCATATAAATAAATAAAATCTTTAAAAAAAAAGAACCTGCATCTAATTAAAAAAAATCAGGAAACATTTTATGTTCATGGATTGAAAGATTCAGTATCTATTCTCTTCAGGATGGCAATTCCCTCCAATTGACCTATCAGTTCAATGCAGTCCCTATAAAAAAACACTTCTTTCTTAGAGGAGAGATCACAACTAACACCAAAGAAATACAGACAATTATAAGAACATACTATGAGCAACTCTATGCCAACAAATTTGACAATCTGGAAGAAATGGATGCATTCCTAGAGACATATAAACTACCACAACTGAACCAGGAAGAAACAGAAAGCCTGAACAGACCCATAACCAGTAAGGAGATTGAAACAGTCATCAAAAATCTCCAAACAAACAAAAGCCCAGGGCCAGACGGCTTCCCAGGGGAATTCTACCAAACATTTAAAGAAGAGCTAATTCCTATTCTCCCGAAACTTTTCCAAAAAATAGAAATGGAAAGAAAACTTCCAAACTCATTTTATGAGGCCAGCATCACCTTGATCCCAAAACCAGCCAAGGATCCCATCAAAAAAGAGAACTACAGACCAATATCCTTGATGAACACAGATGCAAAAATTCTCACCAAAATACTAGCCAATAGGATCCAAGAGTACATTAAAAGGATTATTCACCATGACCAAGTGGGATTTATTCCAGGGCTGCAAGGTTGGTTCAACATCTGCAAATCAATCAATGTGATACAACACATTAACAAAAGAAATAACAAGAACCATATGATACTCTCAATAGATGCTGAAAAAGCATTTGACAAAGTACAGGATCCCTTCCTGATCAAAGCTCTTCAAAATGGAAGGATAGAGGGCACATACCTCAATATTATCAAAGCCATCTATGAAAAACCCACCGCAAATATCATTCTCAATGGAGAAAAACTGAAAGCTTTTCCACTAAGGTCAGGAACATGGCAGGGATGTCCATTATCACCACTGCTATTCAACATAGTACTAGAAGTCCTAGCCTCAGCAATCAGACAACAAAAGGAAATTAAAGGCATCCAAATTGGCAAAGAAGAAGTCAAACTATCACTCTTCGCAGATGATATGATACTATATGTGGAAAACCCAAAAGACTCCACTCCAAAACTGCTAGAACTTGTACAGGAATTCAGTAAATTGTCAGGATATAAAATCAATGCACAGAAATCAGTTGCATTTCTCTACACCAACAACCAGACAGAAGAAAGAGAAATTAAGGAGTCAATCCCATTTACAATTGCACCCAAGACTATAAGATACCTAGGAATAAACCTAACCAAAGAGGCTAAGAATCTATATGCAGAAAACTATAAACTACTCATGAAAGAAATTGAGGAAGACACAAAGAAATGGAAAAATGTTCCATATTCCTGGATTGGAAGAATAAATATTGTGAAAACGTCTATGCTATCTAAAGCAATCTACACATTTAATGCAATCCCTATCAAAATACCATCCATTTTTTTCAAATAAATGGAACAAATAATCCTAAAATTTATATGGAACCAGAAAAGACCTCGAATAGCCAAAGGAATATTGAAAAAGAAAGCCAAAGTTGGTGGCATCACAATTCCGGACTTCAAGCTCTATTACAAAGCTGTCATCATCAAGACAGCATGGTACTGGCACAAAAACAGACACATAGATCAATGGAACAGAATAGAGAGCCCAGAAATAGACCCTCAAATCTATGGTCAACTAACCTTTGACAAATCAGGAAAGAATGTCCAGTGGAAAAAAGACAGCCTCTTCAATAAATGGTGCTGGGAAAACTGGACAGCCACATGCAGAAAAATGAAATTGGACCATTTCCTTATACCACACACAAAATAGACTCAAAATGGATGAAGGACCTCAATGTGAGAAAGGAATCCATCAAAATCCTTGAGGAGAACACAGGCAGCAACCTCTTCGACCTCAGCTGCAGCAACATCTTCCTAGGAACATCGCCAAAGGCAAGGGAAGCAAGGGCAAAAATGAACTATTGGGACTTCATCAAGATCAAAAGCTTTTGCACAGCAAAGGAAACAGTTAACTAAACCAAAAGACAACTGACAGAATGGGAGAAGATTTTTGCAAACGACATATCCAATAAAGGGCTAGTGTCCAAAATCTATAAGGAACTTAGCAAACTCAACACCCAAAGAACAAACAATCCAATAAAGAAATGGGCAGAAGACATGAACAGACATTTCTGCAAAGAAGACATCCAGATGGCCAACAGACACATGAAAAAGTGCTCCACATCACTCGGCATCAGGGAAATGCAAATCAAAAGCACAATGAGATATCACCTCACACCAGTCAGAATGGCTAAAATTAACAAGTCAGGAAATGACAGATGCTGGCGAGGATGCGGAGAAAGGGGAACACTCCTACACTGTTTATGGGAATGCAAGCTGGTGCAACCACTCTGGAAAACAGCATGGAAGTTCCTTAAAATGTTGAAAATAGAACTACCCTATGACCCAGCAATTGCACTACTGGGTATTTACCCTGAAGATACAAATGTAGTGATCCGAAGGGGCACGTGCATCCGAATGTTTATAGCAGCAATGTCCACAATAGCCAAACTATGGAAAGAACCTAGATGTCCATCAACAGATGAATGGATAAAGAAGAGGTGGTATATATATATATACAATGGAATACTATGCAGCCATCAAAGGAAATGAAATCTTGCCATTTGCGACAACGTGGATGGAACTATGCTTAGTGAAATAAGTCAATCGGAGAAAGACAACTATCATATGATCTCCCTGATATGAGGACGTGGAGATGCAACAGGGGGGCTTGGGGGGAAGGAGAAGAATAAATGAAACAAGATGGGATTGGGAGGGAGACAAACCATAAATGACTCTTAATCTCACAAAACAAACTGAGGGTTGCTGGGGGGAGGGGGGGTTGGGAGAGGGGAAGTGGGGTTATGGAAATTGGGAAGGGTATGTGCTATGGTGAGTGCTGTGAAGTGTGTAAACCTGGCGATTCACAGACCAGTACCCCTGGGGCTAATAATACATTATATGTTCATAAAAAAATAAATAATTAATTAATTAATTTAAAAAAAACTTCTTTCTTATTTCCCACTGTAAATTTAAAGTAAACATCTATAGAAAGAGATTCTCTCAGTGAAATCTGGACTACTTCTACAGCAACTAGAGTTGACTTTGCTGCCTTCTCTCCTCAAAGATTATTCTAACAAAAATATTCTCACTTAACATGTCCAGAGTATAAGGAGTCAAATGGATATATAAAACTATTTTATTACTATTATTTCTCACAACTGAGAAATCATGAATACTCTAGAATAACACGTCTACTACACAAGCTTATGCATGCCTCATGCACTACGATTTGGGAAGACAAGACAGTCTTCCCAGCACTGAGTGCCTATTATAATCTACAAGTATATCACCTTGACTAGTCAGATAATAGCACAGTTTAAAGTTATCCAGGAGGAAGATTGCAGAACAAAGATAGGGAGGAAGCAGGGGTAGTAGGGAAAAAAAAACAAAAACAAAAGAAAGGAGTAAAATTTTAAAACAATCATTAAGCTAGTAAGGGTAAAACTCACTTAAAAGATATATCCCATTAAGATGTTAATTGTGGATACTACCTTCTGCATTCTGGGGGAAAAGTTCACCCTCTATGTAAGTAAACTTTTCTATGAGCGGCATGTAAAACATAATGTTTTTAGGGGACAGCAAACAAAGAGGGCCAGGTACAAGAGAGCACTGAAACTTGGTCAGGTTTTCTTCATATCATAGGCGCCTAAGATCCCTTACCTATAAAATGGGATTCTCCTCTGCTGTAAGGACCTACTCTGCTACCAGGGTCCATTCATCTCCTCCTTGCTGCTGAATGTAGTTCCCTGATCTGCCACAAAACTTCTTTTTTTTTTTTTTTTTTTTTTTTTTTTTTTTCCCCTTTTTATTTATTTATTTTTTTTTCAGCGTAACAGTATTCATTCTTTTTGCACAACACCCAGTGCTCCATGCAAAACGTGCCCTCCCCATCACCCACCACCTGTTCCCCCAACCTCCCACCCCTGACCCTTCAAAACCCTCAGGTTGTTTTTCAGAGTCCATAGTCTCTTATGGTTCGCCTCCCCTCCCCAATGTCCATAGCCCGCACCCCCTCTCCCAATCCCACCTCCCCCCAGCAACCCCCAGTTTGTTTTGTGAGATTAAGAGTCATTTATGGTTTGTCTCCCTCCCAATCCCATCTTGTTTCATTTATTCTTCTCCTATCCCCCTACCCCCCCATGTTGCTTCTCCATGTCCTCATATCAGGGAGATCATATGATAGTTGTCTTTCTCCGATTGACTTATTTCACTAAGCATGATACGCTCTAGTTCCATCCACGTCGTCGCAAATGGCAAGATTTCATTTCTTTTGATGGCTGCATAGTATTCCATTGTGTATATATACCACATCTTCTTGATCCATTCATCTGTTGATGGACATCTAGGTTCTTTCCATAGTCTGGCTATTGTAGACATTGCTGCTATAAACATTCGGGTACACGTGCCCCTTCGGATCACTATGTTTGTATCTTTAGGGTAAATACCCAGTAGTGCAATTGCTGGGTCATAGGGTAGTTCTATTTTCAACATTTTGAGGAACCTCCATGCTGTTTTCCACAGTGGTTGCACCAGCTTGCATTCCCACCAACAGTGGAGGAGGGTTCCCCTTTCTCCACATCCTCTCCAGCATCTGTCATTTCCTGACTTGTTAATTTTAGCCATTCTGACTGGTGTGAGGTGATATCTCATTGTGGTTTTGATTTGTATTTCCCTGATGCCGAGTGACGTGGAGCACTTTTTCATGTGTCTGTTGGCCATCTGGATGTCTTCTTTGCAGAAATGTCTGTTCATGTCCTCTGCCCATTTCTTGATTGGATTGTTTGTTCTTTGGGTGTTGAGTTTGCTAAGTTCCTTATAGATTTTGGATACTAGCCCTTTATCTGATATGTCGTTTGCGAATATCTTCTCCCATTCTGTCAGCTGTCTTTTGGTTTTGTTAACTGTTTCCTTTGCTGTGCAAAAGCTTTTGATCTTGATGAAATCCCAATAGTTCATTTTCGCCCTTGCTTCCCTTGCCTTTGCCGTTGTTCCTAGGAAGATGTTGCTGCGGCTGAGGTCGAAGAGGTTGCTGCCTGCGTTCTCCTCAAGGATTTTGATGGATTCCTTTCTCACATTGAGGTCCTTCATCCATTTGGAGTCTATTTTCGTGTGTGGTGTAAGGAAGTAGTCCAATTTCATTTTTCTGCATGTGGCTGTCCAATTTTCCCAGCACCATTTATTGAAGAGGCTGTCTTTTTTCCATTGGACATTCTTTCCTGCTTTGTCGAAGATTAGTTGACCATAGAGTTGAGGGTCGATTTCTGGGCTCTCTATTCTGTTCCACTGGTCTATGTGTCTGTCAAAGTTGGTGGCATCACAATTCCGGACTTCAAGCTCTATTACAAAGCTGTCATCATCAAGACAGCATGGTACTGCCACAAAACTTCTGAAGTCTGTGCCATGAGATGAAAGAATCTTCTAATTTCCTGAAACCTAAATATTCCTTTATTACAACTTGTTAAAAGGTCAAATCAGCAAGAAGGAGACAGAGGGTACCTGTCAATCTCTCTTTCTCCTGATCTTTAACACAGAGAGGAACTTTCTATAACCTGTCTATATCAACATCAATCATGTTGTTATGTTTGTATTTTTTGTGAATATCATAGTATCTACTGCATAGGGACAATGAATGAAAAAGTAAATATATGAAGGTGTTCATCAATCTATCACTGTATCGATAGCTTTGTTAGGATTGCTCAGCCTGGGGCACAAAACCAAAAATCTAAATATAACACATAAAAATCCCTAAAAACTGTTTTTTTTTAAAGCTGTGAGATGCACCCCTGCATGTATTCAATGTTAGAGAATATCACAGATACTCCTCAAGGCTCTTTACGTGTTGGAAGGATGAGAGGCTAAATGGATTATCTCAAAATAAAATTTCCTTGTTTAATAGCTATTTTTTTTAGAAAAGTAAAACATTAGTGTGAAATCCTATTTTTATTTCCAATGCAAGAATCAAGAGAGAAAATATGATCATAAAAGGAAAATATTATAAGAAATAAGTCTATGCCAATGTTTTTTAAAGGTGATACCATTTATTTCTATAAAAGAGAAACATAAGGAGGTGAGATAAGGAACCCCTGCTCACCATCACTTCTTGTAATTTGTTAAAGCATTGCGTTTTCCATTTTGTTCTCACTAGAAGAATGAAAATAAACACATATCACCTGAGAATTTTCCAAATTAATAAGACTGTTCTGTCAGGAAAGGTGAGAATATAGTCATAGTTTCCTCCTTTTATCTGATAAAATTTTGTAATAAACTACAGAATACCCTAAAACAGAAAACTAAGATATTACCCACAATTATTTTAGACCATTAGTATTAGACCTGAGTTTAATTATCTAATTTCTGGGATTCTTCTATGGCTGATATATTGAAGATTAAAGAGAAAATTGCTTTCTAAATGTTTGAGTTTGTCTAACCAGTAATTATTAAGTATCTACTTGAGTATGAGGCGATAAGTGCTAGATGCAAATAATAAGCAGTAAACCAGACAGACCTGATCCCCTGCCGTCATAGAGTTTATGCTCTAAACTGGTTAGAACATACCTGGCTCTACTATTCAGAACTAAATCCAAATACATACATTTCTGTCCTAGTGGTGCAAAGATAGATGGAACTTGAGTTGTATTATTTTTTTTATTTTTGTTGTTTTCAAATTTACTTTAAATGGATGTAAGTCATTATAAATGCTACTTATAGAAAAAAGACCTTATTAAAACTATTTGTCAAAACTTGTACAGATGATCTCTGACTTACAATGTTCGACTTAAAACTGCTGACTTTACAATGGTGCAAAAGTGATATGCATTCAGGAGAATATACTGAATATACTTCCGATTTTGAAATTTTGGTCTTTTCCTATGCTAGTGATATGCAATAAGATATTCTCCCAGTAATGCAGGGTCAGACCAGCAGCAGGCTATAGCTCTCAGTCAGCCACACAATCACAAGGGTGAACATCCAATATACTTACACCCATTCTGTATCCAGACTACCACCGGGTTTTTCACTTTCAGTACAGTATCAATAAGTTACAAGAGATTTCCAACACTATTTATAAAATAGGCTTTATGTTAATGATTTTGCCCAAATGTAGTCTCCTTAAAACGTTCCGAGCACGCTAAAGCAGGCTAGATTGAGTTAAATAAGTTAGGTATATTAAATTCATTTTCAACTTATAATATTTTCACCTTACAAAGGGTTTACTGGTACACAACACCATCATAAGTTGGAAAAGATATTTAATTTGAAAGGAACATAGGTCAGAAATGCTAACTTTTCAAATGTGTACCGGCAAGACCCTACAGAGGCTATTAGCCTCCTCGGATGCCTTTCTTGCCTGCATTCATTCAACAATGAGGAAAAAAGCAAATAAAGAACAATAGTAGACCAAATATTTGCCATGTCTTAGATACACAAAAAAATAAAAAATTAAAAAATAAATTAACAAATAAAATCTAAAAATTTTCTGCAAAAGATTAACAATTGTTTTTGGGGGAAAAATATTTACATTGTTCTTTCTGACATAGTGGCTAAGCTAATAATATTTTTAGATGTTTAAATTTTTCTAGGGCTGTATTCATGTTTTGGTTGTGTTTTTTTTTTTAATTTTTTCTTTATTTCTTATTTTTTTATAAACATATAATGTATTTTTATCCCCAGGGGTACAGGTCTGTGAATCGCCAGGTTTACACACTTCACAGCACTCACGATAGCACATACCCTCCTCAATGTCCATAACCCCCCTCCCCGTCTCCCAACCCACCCTCCCCCCAGCAACCCTCAGTTTGTTTTGTGAGATTAAGAGTCATTTATGGTTTGTCTCCCTCCCAATCCCATCTTGTTTCATTTATTCTTCTCCTAACCCCTAGTCCCCATGCTGCATCTCCACGTCCTCATATCAGGGAGATCATATGATAGTTGTCTTTCTCTGATTGACTTATTTCACTAAGCATGATACCCTCTAGTTCCATCCACGTTGTTGCAAATGGCAAGATTTCATTTCTTTTGATGGCTGCATAGTATTCCATTGTGTATATATACCACATCTTCTTGATCCATTCATCTGTTGATGGACATCTAGGTTCTTTCCATAGCTTGGCTATTGTAGACATTGCTGCTATAAACATTTGGGTGCACGTACCCCTTCGGATCACTACGTTTGTATCTTTAGGGTAAATACCCAATAGTGCAATTGCTGGGTCATAGGGTAGTTGTATTTTCAACATTTTGAGGAACCTCCAAGCTGTTTTCCAGAGTAGTTGCACCAGCTTGCATTTGTGGTTTGGTTTTGATTTGTTCTATTTTATTTTGTTTTTGTAGGATGGCTATTAGGTCATGAATGTGGAAAAAATCTTTATTTTTCTTCCTTAGTTAAAAAAAAAAAAAAAACCTCACTAAAGCCATAAAAGAAAGGGCAATTGGGGCACCTGGTTGGCTCAGTCAGTTGAGTGTCTGACTCTTGATTTTGGCTCAGGTCATGGACTCAGGGTCACAAGACTGAGCCCTACATCAATCTCCATGCTCAGCATGGAGTCTGTTGGGAGTTTCTCTCTCTCTCTCCTTCCACCACTCTCTTCCTCTGCCCCTCCCCCACTCTCTCCCTGCCTTCCTTCTCAAAATAAATAAAATCTAAAAAAAAAAAAAAAGAAAAAGAGGCTACTAAATTGACATTGTCTTAGAGAAGAGGAGCAGATAATTGGCTTGGTGTGTGTTTGTTAGTTTTTGAGAAAGATAACCATCCAAAACATTCATGTTTCAGTTTAAGAAAAAAAAATTTTAAGACATTTCAATTGGACAAATAAAGATACACAAAAAGTAAAAAGGAGGGGAAAAAGATGACACAAGAAAAGGGAAATAAAAGAAAAATAAAATAGACTAACATAGAGGAAGACAGAAAAATGTGTGCTCTGTCCTTCGAAGAACCCATGTTGCCAAATATGCAGATACAAATAGACATAAAGTTCCTTATAAATATGTCAAAAGCTAACCCATGGAGAGCCATGTGGAATAGACAAACATACATACATCGACACATACTCAAACATACAAAGAGATATTAAGAAAAAACTCTAAAAACTAATACAGAGGCACATATGCTGTCAGGTACAGAGAGAAACAGACTATTTTGCTAATTGAGGAATTAAACAGCTCTTGAATTCTTACTGTGATGCTATTATACCTATGTTTTAACTTCTGCTGAAATAATTACTACATTTTTTCTAAGAAAAATATACAGACCCTTTAAATAAAATTGTTTCTAGGACGGTTTCTGTTAAAAGTTGTCCTCATAAGCAAGCTTACAACACTGCTAGGGGCAAATCCAGATGGCTTTTCAGAGTGGTATACGTTGGTGGAGTTTTCTTGACAGGAGGAAAGTGCTGTGTCTCTGTAAAAAAAAAAAATAATTTTGAAGTACTGAAAATATGAAATAAAATCATAAAAACTAAAGAGAAGCTTTAATTGTAGCAAGACAACTGTTGCTTATATGGAAGCAGTGCTGCCTTGTGGAATGAAGGTACTAGACAGACTTACAGCAAGGCTCCCTACATACATATAATCTTCAAGCTGAAAGAAGGAATCAGGACATGGCCACGGTGACTTTGAGTACAATCACAAAAAAGGGTTTTTTTCTCTTTAAGGATATAAGTTATGGAAAAATAAAAACAGTATACAAACTGATCTAATACTCAGGAAGAAAGTGAAAAAAGGAGCTAAGACTCTCTCACAAGAGTGGGGAGAAAAGGACACAATGAATAAGATAGTTCCAAATGTACAAATTTCCCCTGCATATGTTCTCTTTAAATATATTTCCTTATGTTTACATTTTAGTTTTAATAACAATTTTTAAAGACAACCATATTTTTTGGATATGAATTTTTGTGTCAGATATTTCATTTATGACTTTTTGCTCTCCCCCACTCCTATTATATGAGATAGCTCCCATATAAACCACCAAGAGATCATTTCAGTTTGGAATAAACAAATATTTCTTACATTGGTCCATACCAAGTCATATTGTATTCTTCTTTTTTTTTTTTAAAGATTTATTTATTTGACAGACAGAAATCACAAGTAGGCAAAGACTCAGGCAGAGAGAAAGGAGGAAGCAGGCTCCCCATGGAGCAGAGAGCCCAATGTGGGGCTCGATCCCAGGACCCTGGGACCATGACCTGAGCTGAAGGCAGAGGCTTTAACCCACTGAGCCACCCAGGTGCCCTTTATTGTATTCTTCTTAACTCATCCTCTCCTATCTGTCATATACTCACATGTCATAACCCAAGTAACATAGTTTTCTATACAGAGTCCTTAGTCTGAGCACTAAATGCAACTTAAATATTCACCTGGCTTCTCCAGAATTTTCTACTTCACTCTCCCTCTAAAGTATCTTACATAAGTTCATAAAAGAATCTACTCATGATTAAACATTTTTTTGGCTACAGAATTTTATGGAGGGCACCTGGGTGGCTCAGTGGGTTAAAGCCTCTGCCTTCAGCTCAGGTCATGGTCCCAGGGTCCTGGGATCGAGCCCCGCATCAGGCTCTCTGCTCAGCAGGGAGCCTGCTTCCTCCTCTCTCTGCCTGCCTCTCTGCCTACTTGTAATCTCTGTCTGTGAAATAAATAAATAAATAAAATCTTCAAAAAAAAAAAAAAAAGAAAAAGAATTTTATGGATATTTATCTCCATTTGTTTCATAATAATGAAAATAGAGTTTATTATTATATATACTATAATCAGTGAACATTCAACTTTTATAAATCTCATTTCAAATGTTTTTCCAAAGAAATGCCTAGTGCTTTAACTTCTGTGCAGAAGTAGTATATAGTTTGAATGTCACAGAACAATTCTGAGTCATTAGTCATTGTTGCCTCAAAAGCAACACTGAGGGAGATTATGATGCTTTGTGTAGGTTAATTGGCAATCGAGGACAATTAAATATGCCTACCTGTGAGAATGGCAGAGGGGCAGCACTAGCAAGGCAGATCAGCCATTCAGTCTTAATTGAAAGTGATAGTCAGACATAAGATAAATCAGTATAGTATTAAGCTAACCATCTACTGACCAACAACCACATTTTTTGGATCTGAAACCATCACAACTAGTTAGAGATAGTGAGATATAGCTCCACAGAAGTGCCTAATTCAGATCGATAAACCATTGGCCACACTAATCCAAAACAAAAGAGAGAAAGCCCAAATTAATAAAATTATGAATGAAAAGGGAGAGATCACAACTAACACCAAGGAAATAGAAACAATCATCAGAAATTATTACCAACAGTTATATGCCAATAAGCTAAGCAACCTAGATGAAATGGATACATTCCTGGAAAACTATAAACTCCCAAAATTGAACCAGGAAGAAATTGACAACATGAATAGATTGATATCTAGTAACGAGATTGAAGCAGTGATCAAAAACCTCCCAAAAAACAAGAGCCCAGGACCTGACGGATGCCCTGGGGAATTCTACCAAACTTTCAAAGAAGAAATAACACCAATTCTCCTGAAGCTGTTTCAAAAAATTGAAGCAGAAGGAAACTTCCTGACTCTTTTTATGAAGCCAGCATTACCCTGATCCCCAACCCAGGCAAAGACCCTACAAAAAAGGAGAATTTCAGACCAATATCACTGATGAATATGGATGCTAAGATTCTCAACAAGATCCTAGCAAACAGGATCCAGCAGCACATTAAAAAGATTATCCACCATGACCAGGTGGGATTCATCTCTGGGTCACAAGGATGGTTCAACAATCGCAAATCAATCAATGTGATAGAACAAATCAATAAGAGAAGAGAGAAGAACCACATGGTCCTCTCAATTGATGCAGAAAAAGTATTTGGCAAAATCCAGCATTCATTCCTGATTGAAACGCTTCAAAGTATAGGGATAGAGGGAACATTCCTGAACTTCATAAAATCTATCTAAGAAAGACCCACAGCAAATATCATCCTCAATGGGAAAAAGCTTGCAGCCTTCCCATTGAGATCAGGAACATGACAAGGATGCCCACTCTCACCACTCTTGTTCAACATAGTATTAGAAGTCCTAGCAACGGCAATCAGACAACAAAGAGAAATAAAATGAATCCAGATTGGCAGTGAAGAAGTCAAACTCTTTCCCTTCGCAGTTGACATTATTCTTTATATGGAAAACCCCAAAGACTCCACCCCCAAACTACTAGAACTCATACAGCAATTCAGTAACGTGGCAGGATACAAAGTCAATGTACAGAAATCAGTGGCTTTCTTATACACTAACAATGAAAATACAGAAAGGGAAATTAGAGAATCGATTCCATTTACTATAGCACCAAGAACCATAAGATACCTGGGAATAAACCTACCAAAGAGGTAAAGGATCTGTATTCAAGGAACTACAGAACACGCATGAAAGAAATTGAAGAAGACACAAAAAGATGTAAGACCATTCCATGCTCTTGGATAGGAAGAATAAAACATTGTTAAAATGTCTATACTGCCCAGAGCAATCTATACTTTTAATGCCACTCTGATCAAAATTCCACTGGTATTTTTCAAAGAGCTGGAGCAAATAATCCTAAAATTTGTATGGAATCAGAAGAGACCCCAAATTGCTAAGGAAATGTTGAAAAACAAAAACAAAACTGGCAGCATCACATTACCTGATTTCAAGCTTTACTACAAAGCTGTGATCACCAAAACAGCATGGTACTGGCATAAAAACAGACACACAGACCAGTGGAACAGAGTAGAGAGCCCAGATATGGACCCTCAACTCTATGGTCAAATAATCTTCGACAAAACAGGAAAAAATATACAGTGGAAAAAAGACAGTCTCTTCAATAAATGGTGCTGGGAAAACTGGACAGCTATATGTAGAAGAATGAAACTCGACCATTCTCTTACACTGTACACAAAGATAAACTCGAAATGGATAAAAAACCTCAACGTGAGACAGGAATTTATCAGAATCCTAGAGGAGAACATAGGCAGTAACCTCTTCGATATCAGCCACAGCAACTTCTTTCAAGATATGTCTCCAAAGGCAAAGGAAACAAAAGCAAAAATGAACTTTTGGGACTTCATCAAGATCAAAAGCTTCTGCACAGCAAAGGAAACAGTCAACAAAACAAAGAGGCAACCCATGGAATGAGAAGATATTTGCAAATGACAGTACAGACAAAAGGTCGATATCCAGGATCTACAAAGAACTCCTCAAACTCAACACACACAAAACAGATAATCATATCAAAAAAATGGGCAGAAGATATGAACAGACACTTCTCCAATGAAGACATATAAGTGGCTATCAGACACATGAAAAAATTCTCATCATCACTAGCCTTCAGGGAGATTCAAATTAAAACCACATTGAGATACCACCTTATACCAGTTAGAATGGCCAAAATTAGCAAGACAGGAAACAACATGTGTTGGAGAGGATGTGGAGAAAGGGGAACCCTCTTACACTGTTGGTGGGAATGCAAGTTGGTGCAGCCACTTTGGAGAACATTGTGGAGATTCCTGAAGAAATTAAAAATAGAGCTTCCCTATGACCCTGCAATTGCACTTCTGGGTATTTACCCCAAAGATACAGATGTAGTGAAAAGAAGAGCTATCTGTACCCCAATGTTTATAGCAGCAATGGCCACAGTCGCCAAACTGTGGAAAGAACCAAGATGCCCTTCAACGGATGAATGGATAAGGAAGATGTGGTCCATATACACGATGGAGTATTATGCCTCCATCAGAAAGGATGAATATCCAACTTTTGTATCAACATGGACGGGACTGGAAGAGATTATGCTGAGCGAAATAAGTCAAGCAGAGAGAGTCAAGTATCATATGGTCTCACTTATTTGTGGAGCATAACAAAGAACATGGAGGACATGGGGAGATGGAGAGGAGAGGGAGTTGAGGGAAAATGGAAGGGGAGATGAACCAAGAGAGACTATGGGCTCTGAAAAACAACCTGAGGGTTTTGAAGGGGCGGGGGGTGGGAGGTTGGGGAACAAGATGGTGGGTAATAGGGAGGGCACTTATTGCATGGAGCACTGGGTGTGGTGCAAAAACAATGAATACTGTTACGCTGAAAAGAAATTTTTTAAAAAGTGAAAAATAAATAAATAAATAAATTCTTAAAAAAAACTAAAATTAAAAAAAAGAGCCTAATTCAACTGTGGAAGCTGCGAAAGAAAGTTTCATGTTTATGATGATCTAAAAAAGACTAGTTGTTCTAATTCCTAGCTACATATTAACATCCCCTAGTGAGATATAAAAAATCACAATGTCCAAGCCCCATCACAAACTAATAAAACAAGAATTTTTCTAGGGAGGGCCTGGGAATGATCAGTATTTTTAAAAAATCTTCCCAGGTGTTTCTGATGCACTGTGAGTGTGAGCGATAAATGCATATTGTTTTTTGGTTTTTTCCCCCCACCCCTGCCTTGATTCTGCATAATGCCTATAAAGCATTCTAGATCTCAGAACATCCTTTCAACTGCTTTAAAAGGAACATCGAACAAGACTTGACAGTTAAAGCAAAAGATTTCTTGTTGATGTTTGTTTTATTAAAGGGGTTTATAAAAGTTCTCCCTGCCATTAAGTTTTCTCCATATTCAAGAAAAGGAAGTTTAGGGGCGCCTGGGTGGCTCAGTGGTTTAAGCTGCTGCCTTCAGCTCAGGTCATGATCTCGGGGTCCTGGGATCGAGTGCCGCGTCGGGCTCTCTGCTTGGCGGGGAGCCTGCTTCCTCCTCTCTCTCTCTCTCTCTCTCTCTCTCTCTCTCTGCCTGCCTCTCTCCCTACTTGTGATCTCTATCTGTCAAATAAATAAATAAAATCTTTAAAAAAAAAAAAAAAAGAAAAGGAAGTTTAAAGTACAAAGAAACAATAACAATGAAACAAATACCTAATTTCAAATAATATTAATCTTAGAATTCCACTTTTCTTTCCCCTCACCTTTCCTCATTGACTACAGCTGACTGTAATGAGTAAAATCTGATTTTATCTCATACTAAATGTTGCTGAAAACCAGAGGATAAAAAGGTACACAAATGGGCACATGCATGCTCACGTGCACACACACACACACACACAGACCTTTAGCTCCTATAGACAATTGGAAGTTGTCAGCAGTAGCATAATGACAGTCCTGATTATTAAAATTACTCTTGCGTTGTGAGTGCTTTAGAATAAGATCTCAAGGGGCATGCAATATGTAAACTAGACCAAGGTGTTTCTCCTTTTAAAATGAAATTCTTAGGACTCTTCCACTGGCTGTCATCAAAACACCTGTTGTCATCCTAGTGACATGTACCCTCTCACACATTCCAAAGGAATTACCAGTGAATTCTGATTTCACAAGAATTCTAATGCCCTAAAAATATATATATTTTATTATTCAGTTTGGTCAAGAGACTTCCTTACAAATGCATCTACAAAACCTACTATTATCACAATTTCTCACATTTTTAAGTACATAATCACATTTTTACCAATTCCCAAATTCTTTACAGTATCACAAAGATGTTATGATAAAATATTATAAATTTTAAAACTTTACACGTATTTTATGTCTCAAAAAGGGCTAGTCCTTGCTCTTTAAGGAAGAATTTAATATCCTCCATTATAATACGGATGTGTAAATACTTAATTTTTTTAAACACTACAAGTAAAAATACCACAGGG
The DNA here is from genome assembly GCF_922984935.1 of Meles meles. Classification (NCBI taxonomy): domain Eukaryota; kingdom Metazoa; phylum Chordata; class Mammalia; order Carnivora; family Mustelidae; genus Meles; species Meles meles. The sequence goes on from NC_060069.1 coordinate 123,085,754, forward strand.
TCTAACACAGGCCTTTGTGGATTATAGGAGATGTCTAACAGCCAAGAGCTACAGTGTAGAAAAGAACTAGGTCTCTTTTATGTTGCTTCAGGGAGAACCAGGACCGATGGGCAACAGTTACATGAAAGCAAATCTGAGATCAGCATAAAAAAGAATGATCAGATCTGAGTGAAAAATGCTCCATTTTATAACATGCCTATTACACTTATAGTTGGCTCTTGGTGTCCAATGTGGGAATTCTCCATTTTTTAAAAATAATAGAGCTACAAATGGGAGATAATACAAGCCTGATAATTCTCGACTTGCTCCCTATCCCAGGGAGGGAGTATCAGACATTCCTTCTCAGAAACAACCAAGCACCAGCCCAAGCAGAAGCACTCTTGTTTCTCTGTGCAGTAGACTGTCTTCTGAACCAGGCCAGGAGAGGTAATTAAATATTTGGGTTTTTAAATGCCTGCCCTTCCAGTTCCCAGGCAACCCTCTGTTGGGGCCAGATAACCAAAAATAAAGTACATGCTCAAATCTTTATCTCAGAGCACAGAGGCTGTAAGAAAGCAAACATTAAATACCAACAAATGGGGCTGTTTATTGTGTAAATAAACTAAACTGCCTCCCTATTTTTCTGTCATCACATTTTCCCTGTGCTTCAATCAGTGAAGTATGTAAATGAAGGTCAGGCCTTTTTTAGTTTTAAAAAAAATATTCTATAATCTGTGCCTAGTAATCTTAAATAATGTCACTTAGTTTTGATCCTGTTTGCAAGAAAAAATATTTGTTTGCAATAAAGGACATTGAATAATTTATGTACTATTTAATAATGCAGTAAACTGGGGAGAATTCAGAAAGACATTTGTGGTGCTCTACATTATTTTCATGCTGTATTATTCCATATGAGCCCATATACTAAAAACTGTTAGCATGGGCAATTAAAAAGGAGAAATCCTAATTTGCAAATATAGCAAAAAAAAGCTGCTTTTACTTTGAATGATAACATTATGGCTTTTTTTTTTTTATTTTTATTTCATTTATTTGACAGAGAGAGAGATCACAAGTAGGCAGAGAGGCAGGCAGAGAGAGAGGAGGAAGCAGGCTTCCCGCGGAGCAGAGAGCCGGATGCGGGGCTCAATCCCAGGACCCTGAGATCACGACCTGAGCTGAAGGCAGCGGCTTAACCCACTGAGCCACCCAGGCGCCCCACATTATGGCTTTTTAATCAAGCAATTTAAATTGCCAAGAACTTTTCTTGATAAGTAAATAAATGGATTAGATTTACAGTTATGTTGTCTTAAATTAACCACTGTTCCCTCTATACCCAGAAGCTGCCTAAATGACTAAATGTGTGAAGGGTGATAAATGTGTAGGATTCAGTGATATGGTATTGCAAGTGTCTCAGGAGAAGAGAAGTATAATAATTTCCATATAGTCTCAAAGCTGTAACAATGCATTATTGATCTCTGTCTCTTAATTTTAATGCTATCTTGATTTGGTTATCTGAGGTGTGAGAACACTATTGGGTCTCCTTATCTCAGCTGTGTGCTGAACCCAAGCCTTGAGTCTACAGGGAAAAATCTGATTCACTAGGAAGATATAAAAGCTATAAACAAAGTGCAAATTCAAGTGGCATTTTCTTGAATCCCTCTGAGTTCCATTCCTCTGTAGCTGGTTCAAGCCTCTGTCACCCTATTTCATCCAAGCCTTCTGGAGAGCAAGACTAGCCTTGGTTTCTGTGTTTCTGAATTTTGGCACAGATTCACTTTGAGGCATCTCAGTGGAACTTAAGGTCTAATGGGAAAATGTTACACTCCTAGGTTATCATACCTACCAAAGAGGTTCACTTCAGGCTATAAGATAAAAGAAACATTATACCTCCAGGATCTGGAGTTAGGGCTTATAAAGCAAGCTGTATGTATGAGTATGTCTTGAAGTCAGATGGTCTTTGCAAGGAACCATGTCCAGAACACTTCACTGGTCTATGAAGACTAGGTGAGACTATACATGTCAACTGAATAGCCGGAAGTTTAGAGCAGTGGAGGCTGGACATATGCTGGTTCCTTGCTACCTTTCCCACTCCTTACCCACTTTCATTATTTCATTTAAAAGATCACACTACTCTTATTTAAGTATTATTATTCTGTTTACAAATGGGAAAAGGAAAATTCAGAAATGTTAATAAAATTTCCCCCAAATTATACCATGATGGACATGAGAATCAGTCTTTATCCAAAATCAATCTGATTCCATCACACCACTATATTTCCAATAAATTATGACACCATCCTGATTGTGCTTACTCTGTAGAGTACTTCAAAAGACTAGGAAGACACTTTGCATGATGCTAAATTCCTTACTATACTGGTTTCTTGATCTTAACTTCCTTATCAATTTTATCTTTTTAATCTAGACGGAATTAGAAACCATATTCCATTTTCAAAGAAGAATATTGTAATATTGTTGCTAGGTTTTTTTACATCAGTAAATGAAATGATTGTGAAAAATTTAGAGAAAAAGAGAAAAAAATTAACACTATTCATAATTCTACCATTAAGTAACTGCTGTTATATGGCCTTTTATGCTTTTACATGGTTATGAATTCATTTTAAGGAATTTTTTTACTAAAAGCAAGATCATACGAAACACTTTTTTGGAAGGTACATATGACTTTTTCTTTTTTATTAATATATATAGAGAGAGACAGAGAGAGAGAGTATGCTGAGGAGCAGAGGGAGAGAGAGAATGTCAAGCAGACTCCATGTTGAGCACAGAGCTCAACAGAGGGCTCAATCTCATGACCCTGAGACCATGACCTAAGCCAAAACCAAGAGTCAGATGCTCAACCAAGTGAGGCACTCAGGCATCCCACATGACTTTTTCTTTTAAAAATGTAACTAAAAACCTTTGAACACAATTTCAATACATTCATTGTTTTTAGTTGTATAGAAATTACATAATTTATTTACATAATTCCCTAATTGGGTTTCTGTGTTGGTCATTTCTATTTGAATACGGTATTAACTGCTGTTTACTATGTGTTTGTCATCTTATTTAATCCTCTTAATTTTAGTTATTTCACTGAATATTTGCAACTTCACCAAGAGGCAGGCACTTAAAATATTTTCTATTCTAAATATCAGGAAACAGAATCCAGAATCTATAACACTAGTCTTTAAAAAATCCTGCTTTTAAAAATCTTTGTAGCTATTTTATGGATACTTCAGGTTTTCTTAGGCTATGTTACTCAAAACAAATTTACAAATAGTTTTTCTCAAAACACTGTACTTTTACCAGCAGATTTACCTGTTGTTTTGGGCTGTCTTGTTATTTATAATTTTAAAATATTTTAGTAAATGAGAGACAAAATTTCTGCCTTGGTATTATATTTAGATTCCTGCCTTTGATTATCAGTGATAAACACTTCATAACTCTGCTGGCCATTTGTCTTTATTCTTCTGTTGATAACCTATTTATGTTAAACATTTTACTTCTAAAAAGGTTATTTTTTCTTATTGATCTTAAAATTTTCCTACAAATTAATTTTATTAGCCATCTGTCATATATGTTGTAAATATCTGTCATTCCTATGTGGGGGCCTTAGAATTATCAATTACATTTCTTATCTCTAATATGACACATATATAAAAAATGTTTATTTTTATTTTCAAAAAATATTTATTTTGAAAAATGTTAAATCCACTGAGAGTTTAAAAATTTTTTTGAAAACACAATAAAATCTTTAAAAAATTTTTTTTGAAAACACAGAAAAATCCGAATGATTTACCAGCTATTAACATTATGCTATACCTACTTTCTTTCTATTCATCTCTTTCTCTCTTTCTACACGTACACACGTGCACACACATACATGCATGTGCATATGCGCACACACACGCACACACACCTTTTATCAAACTTTCCAAAGTAAGTTGCAGACATCATTAAATTTCACTGCTAAATACTTTGGCATGCATCTCCCAAAAAGTGGAACATTATATCCTACGAAACCACAACATCATCACCACACCAAAATAGTTAACAGTAGTATTATCCATACACATACACATACACAAACACTCTCAATTATCTTAAAATATGTTTTCAAATCCAGTGGTTCACAACATTGACTATTATGTCCCTATAGTTCCCTCAATCGACAAGATATCTTGTAGATATCTACAAGAGATATATGGTCATTTGTGATACTAACTACTCAAATAGTCCAGGCAAGTCAATCTGTAGAACATCCCACTTTCTAGATGTATCTGTCTTCCCATCATAAAGTTTAGATCAAACATATCTGACAAGAGCATATCTAGATTAGGCATATTTCCCAATGCATTAGGTCATTAATCAGCATCTGCTAAATTAAAGTAAATTAAAGTCACACAAGGCAAATTAAGATTAATACACTATCATCTTTATTACCCAAAAGATTCTCCAGGAGACTAGATTAAGAAATATATACCTGAAAGTTTTTAAGAAAAAAGATCTTAAAGGTTCTCATCACAAAAAAGAAATAACTATTCAACATGATGGAGGTGTTAACTAACACTAACATGGTAATCATATTGTAATATATAAGTGTATCAAATCAACATGTGCACCTTAAACACAATGTTATATGTTGACTATATTACAGCAAAAATGTTAATTCAAAGTAAAGTTTATTTTTAAAAAAGTATAGCTTAGACCAAAAGCCAAAATAAGGATACCTACTTCTCTACCCATTGAAAAGTACCAATTTAATCCACCCATTCTAGGTGGCTAAAAAATGACAAACCATGTACCCCATCCCCACTCTCAGCCATATAGATTTCATAAATTTACAACTGAAAAAAGAAGATTTGTATACTGAAATTTGCTAATCATACTTAAATATTTTCCAATACTGAAACTTACCACAAAACAGAAATAGACAATATGTTCTCCTAAGGAGAGAAAGATAAGCAAGTATCCTTGATCCAATCATCAACATAAGGTGAGCCCTTCCTCTAGGAGAAAAATAAATGTCCAGAAGGATAATCTGAATGCCACCCAACTCTAGGGGATGAGCAAAAGAACTTCCCCCTCTAGAGAAGGTAAGAAGAACTGATTCCACAATATACTAACTGCTGCTCTTTAATTTTATTCACAGGGGTATTCTTAAAAGAAACACACAGAGAAATTCACAGCTTATTCATTCTATATAGTCAAAGTGATCAATACATTATTTATTATTTCTTCCCTTTTCTTAATTCTGATAAAACAATTACTCTTCCAAAGATAAAATGAATATTTATCATCTAATTGTTAATGATTAACTTTTTCATACCAAACTCAGTTTATTTTTATAAGCAGGACATATTATACTACCCTTTCTCTTGGGATATTTATTCTTCTAACAGAAGTATATGCAAGCCGCCACACATATAAGTTCAAACCTTCTAATCACCACATTAAAAAGTTAAAGAGAAACATGTGAAAATGATTTTAACAATGAAGCAGCAGAAAAGGAAATCAAGAAATTGATCCCATTTGTAACTGCATCCAGTACAATAAGATACATAGGAATACACCTAACACCTAACTAAGAAGTAAAAGATATGTACTCTGAAAACTATAGAACACTTATGAAAGAAACTGAAGAGGACACAAAGAAATGGAAAAGCATTCCATGTTCATGGAGGAGAATAACACACATTGTTAAAATGTCTAAGCTACCTGAGACACCCGCGTGGCTCAGTAGGTTAAGCCTCTAAGGCTTGATTTCAGCTCAGGTCAAGATCTTAGGCTGGTGAGAGTGAGTTCCAAGTCAGGCTCCATGCTCAGTGGGGAGTCTGCTTCTCTTCTTCTACCTTTCCCTCTGCCCCTCCCCCTATCCTGCTCTCTCACTCCCACTCTCTCTCTCTTTCTTTCTCTTTAATAAATAAATAAATCTTTTTTAAAAAGTCTGTACTACCCAAAGCAATTCACACAATTAATGCAAGCCCTATCAAAATACCACCAGGATTTTTCAGAGCTAGAACAAACAATCCTAAAATGTGAATGAAACCATAAGAGACTCCGAATAACCAAAGAAATTCCAAAGTAGGAAAACAAAACTGGAGGTATCACGATTCCAGATTTCAAACTGTACAAAGCTATAGCCATTAAGACAACATAGTACTAGCACAAAAACAGACACATAATCAATGAAACAGAATACAGAATCCAGAAATGGACCCACAACTACATGGTCAACTAATCTTCAACAAAGCAGGAAAGAATATCCAATAGAAAAAAGATAGTCTCTTCAACAAGGGAAAACTGAACAGCAACATGCAGAAAGTGAAACTAGACCACTTTTTTATACCGTACACAAAAATAAATTCAAAATGGATGAAAGACCTAAACGTGAGATAGGAAACCATCAAAATCCTAGAGGACAACACAGGCAGAAACCTCTTTGACCTCGGCCATTGAACTTCTTACAAAACACATCACCAAAGGCAAGGAAAACAAAAGCAAAAATAAATTTCATCAAGATAAAAAGCTTCTGCACAGAGAAGGAAGCAATCAACAGAATTAAAAGACAGCCTATGGAATGGGAAAAGATACTTGCAAATGGCATATCTGATAAAGGCTTAGTATCTAAAAATCTATAAAGAACTTATCAAACTCAACACCCAAAAAACAAATAATCCAGTTAAGAAATGGGCAGAAGACATGAATTGACAATTTTCCAAAGAAGACATCTAGATGACTAATAGACACATGAAAAGAGGGTCAACATCATTCATCAACAGGGAAATACAAATCAAAACCACAATGAGGTATCACCTCAAATCTGTCAGAATGCCTAAAATTAACAACATAAGAAACAAAAGGGGTTGGTCAGAATGTGGAGAAAGGGAAACCCTCTTGCACTGTTGGTGGGAATACAACCTGGTGCAGTCACTCTGGAGAACAGTATGGAGGTGCCTCAAAAGTTAAAAACAAAACTACCCTACCATCCAGCAATTGCACTACTAAATATTTACCTATCTAAAGGATACAAAAGTACAGATTTGAAGGGGTACGTGCACCGTGATGTTTATCACAACAATATCAACAATAGTTAAACTGTGGAAAGAGCCCAAATGTCCATCTACTGGTGAATGGATAAAGAAGATGCAGTATATGTATGCACTGGAATATTACTTCGCCATCAAAAAAATGAAATCTTGTCATTTGCAATAATGTGGATGGAGTTAAAGTATATTATGCTAAGTGAAATAAGTCAAAGACAAATACCACACGATCTCACCCATATGTGGAATTTAAGAAAGAAAACAGATGAGCATATAGAAAGGGAGAAAAAAAAAAAGGAGAGAAGGAAACAAACAATGAGAGACTCTTAACAAAAGAGAAGGTGGGTGGGAACGGGCTAGATATGTGATGGGTATTAAGGACGGCACTTGGGATGAGCGCTGGGTGTTGTATGTAAGTAATGAATCACTGAATTCTACTCCAGAAATCAATATTTCACTGTATGTTAACAAAAATTTATAATAAAAATTGTATTTAAATTTCGAATTAAAACTAAAATTTTAAAACTACATTAAATTTAAAATAATACATTTCAAAAACTAAATTATATACACTATTAAAATAATATACATTATTATTAAATTAATACATTAAAATGAAAATGATAATAATATATTTGATTTAACCCAACCTTTCTAAAATATGGTCAGCGCACTTGGGTGACACAGTCAGTTGTGTCCAACTCTTGGCTCCGACTCAGGGTCAAGAGATCAAGCCCCTGCTTTGGGCTTCATGCTCAGCAGTCTGCTTATGACTCTTTCTCCCTCTCCTTCTGCCCCTCTCTCCTAAAATAAATAAATAGTTAAAATAAATAAAATAAAATAATAAAATATGGTCATTTCAACATTTAACTGATATGAAATAAATTTTTAACAAAATATTTTACATTCTTTTTTCATGCTGTTAAAGAACCCAGACTAGGGCCAACATGGATACTTATGCTAAGCCCCTCAACAGCAAATTAAAACTTAACAAAATTTCTATGATCAGCTCTCAGAACAGGAAGCCTTAATTCAACTAATTAGCACTTGCTCACTCACCACAAATTACCTGATCAACTTCAAGACTTCCTTTTGCTCCAAATAAGCAATGCCCAGTATAACTCCCTTGTTTCTAGCTCACTTCAGTCTAGGTTGGGGGAACAGGTGGTGGGTAATAGGGAGGGCACGTTTTGCATGGAGCACTGGGTGTTGTGCAAAAACAATGAATACTGTTACGCTGAATAAATAAATAAAAATATTTATCCTTAAAAAAAACACACAAACCCTCAGTTTATTCAACTCTTTGAAGTTCCTCTCTTTTCTAGACTGGATGCTTCCCAATTCATGAATCAATAAATAAAAAGCCGGCTAGATCTGAAATTTTCTTTTAACTTAATACCAAATCTTTGAAATCTTGAATGTATTATATACTCACAAAACATCTCTTTCCAGATTCTATATATTCATCAGCAGTACTTAGTATGTATTTAGGTTTGATAAAATACAGTTGAAAAAGTAGATTCACATACCCAAGTTTTCCAAACAAAATAATATTTCACTAAGTGAATCAAATATCAATTTTGTAATTAGAATTAATTAAAATCAAATAAAATTTAAAATTCAGTTTTTTAATCACACAATCCATGTCAAGTTCTTAATAGTTACATGGGGTTAGTTACAAACAAGACAGTCTAGAGAAGCCATATATGCTTAGTGGCTGAGTAGAGATTCAACTTAATGAATCTCTTTAGTTTATTGCTTACAATATATTTAGCTTAATAAAACTCATAGGAGGCTGATAAGAACTTAATCATTTAGGAGAAACAAGGTAAAGGGATGTTAGATAGATAGATGATAATGACAGATAATAGATAGATAGATAGATAGATAGAATGATAGATAAACAAAGTTTCATGTCACTTGTGGACCTTAAAAAGTATCTGGAATTAGAGAAACAAGATGGCTTACTTTTGCTTCAAAGCTAGGAGGAAGTTGAGATTTGTTCTAAGTCCCACACAAAACAAAACAAAACACAACCATACCTTAAAACACGTTTTAGGAGCGCCTGGGTGGCTCAGTTGTTTAAGCGACTGTCTTCGACTCAGGTCATGATCCCGGAGTCCCTGGATGGAGTCCCACATCGGGCTCCCTGCTTGGCAGGGAGTCTGCTTCTCCCTCTAACCCTCCCCCTTCTCATGCTCTCTCTCTCTCATACTCTTTCTTTCAAATAAAATCTTTAAAAAAAAAACACATATTTTAAATCTGACCTCATTCTTTGTTGTTTTGCTTATTAGTTTTAATTAAAAATAAAATTTTCATCCTAATTATGATAAAAAGTTATCTTTCTCATTCATTTAAAAATGAGCAATAAATATAAGTATATTCAATTACATATATAAGGTAATTTGCAATAGATAATTTAAGGTAATAAAAACATGTATTCTATTACTATATCACAAACATTTATAATTTTAAAAACTAATATGTCTTCCTTAATCAGTAGTTAAAATGGAAAATAGCTTTTTTTTTAAGACAACATGAACAAACATTGCTGTTTGTTTTGTTCCATCTTTCTGAACACAACAAAAGTATCTTATAGATGAGTAATCTTGGGCACCAAAGTAAAGTGTTTATCACCAAAATTCATACAATAAGCCACCACTGTGCTAAGAACTCATTATCAAGTTGACTTCTTGTCCCACGAAGCCAGGAAGTAATCAATTGGCAGCATTTGACAATAATTAAATTCATACTTAGATTTCAATGGGAATGGGAGACTAGAAATCAGGATAAAATGAGTAAACTTATAGGAAACAATTTATATTTAATCAGAAAAGACAAGTTTTAGAGGTAATAACCAATATCTGTAATCCCCTAAAAAATCTTTTTGAAGATTTACTGAACAGTTGTCAATCAGATCACCACAAAAGACAAGTTCTTTAAAGGACTTTATTGGCAGGAGAGTTTCATGAATGGACCAATGGTTCACACTGCAACAAATCAAAAGAAGGCAGGCTCAGGCTTCTGTAACTAGAGATCTTTATAAATGTCGGACTCCTGGTGATCTCAAGTATGGGTCTGATTTTCAAGTACTTCCATTTATTTCTGCATGTGCTGTAAAGGAACAGACCCTTTTCATTTATAGGCATAATTCACTATATAAAAGAAAACCCTCCCAATTTTGGAAATATGTGGGGGTGGGCCATCTTCAGGATATTCTAAACTTTGCAATTTGATAAAGTTATTGCCCAAGTGCAGTTTTCATCATTTCATTTACAGAACCTTTTTTTTTTTTTGAGACCAGTGAACCACATTTTTCCATGAAATAAAATAAACACCCATATGTTTTTGCTCACTTTGTGACAAAATTTGGATTCTTTCTCTTGAAGACTTTGGAGTTTGATTTATTGACTTAGTCCCGATAGGATTTCTTAACTACTTTGAGTGAAAGTCTTCTTGTGACACACAATGGTCCTAATTCAGGCTGAGATAATAACCCTAGGACAGCTAAAAATACATCACCCTGATGCATTTGTTACGGAAGTTGGATATTATCACTGCTTGTATAACTCCTGTAGCAAAGGATGATTTGAATTTTTATTGTTTCATTTTATAAGTGACCAATAAAATGAATAATATACATTCCAGTATACAATTAAAGACAAAACCACTGACTTGACTAGAAAATAGAACAAAAATAGAAATATGAAAAAAGAACCCAAAGGAAACAAAAGAAAATGATCTTGTAACTAAATAACTTGCTCCTTAAAGTATATTCAGCTTATGTATAGCATCATGCATGTGTGCTACAATTTGTCCTAAGAATAATTTTTATCAATTCATTTGGCTATATAATCTAGGTTTTTTTCTATTTGCCTCACTATAGTGTAAGCGCCTGACAATTAGTTTTGATTGTAATATAAGTACTTGACATTAAACTGTTGATTGCCAAGAGATCTACTTCAAAGTCATCCACCTCAAATAAACATATTGCCAGCTACACAATGAGATAAAGAGCCTGACGGCCCCATTTATGAAGTTCTCCTTTTAGAAAGCTTTGGGTGACCTAGATACCTGACTGCTAGAGTGACCCTGCTTTCCCATGCTTTAATTCCTGCTATTATGTTTTAAATTCACCAATGAAGAGCAGACCCAAAAACCCTAGGAAAAAAAAAACCCTTCCCTTGACCTCAATAAAGACAGAACTCCAGATCCTTGAGCTTGCTTTTGAAATCTCTTTACCTCAGACCTTGCTGTGTGGCCATGAACGCACCATGTACCCTGCAGAACTTGTGAGTAATAAACCTTGTTTTACTGAAGTTCTCTGATGGTGTTGCTGAGGTGTGTCTTGCAATAAGGAGAATCACAAGAACCAGTCCAGCCACAACACTGACTCTGGTCAGAGAAACGTAAATGGAGCTCACCACAAATCATAAGGACCCAGGAGAGTGCCGTAGGCATTCCTAGCCAATAGTATCACTATTTTCTTTTCTTTTTCTTTTCGAATTTTTATTTAAATTCTAGTAGTTAACATATAGTGCAATATTGATTTCAGGAGTAGAATTTAGTGATTCAACATTCACACACAACACCCAGTGCTCATCACAAGTGCCATCACTATTGTGTAGGCTGAGATCAACACAAAACACTTACTGCCTATAATGTGGTACTGAGGGTGTTTAAAAAATACATTCTAATATTTAGAGCAAAGTTTTCATTTGTACCTGGTCAATTAGACATTTTTCCCCAATTCCAGAAATGAGAGAAAGAAATCATTTTCTTGTGTAATAGATACAATTGATTTAGCAGGGAACAGCACATTGCTTTAGTTAATCCTGATTCTGGACAACTAATTTGAATAGCTAATTAATTTCTGCAAGTAGCCTCCTGTTTTCTCAGAAAATGAAGGGGAAATCCAGACTGGAAGAGAAGGAACAGGCGGAAAAACAGGCAAATACAGAAATAGAGTAGGTAACTGCTCAGGCATGGCAAATTAGAAAGGACACTCCATGCATATTATGGACCCATTGTGATAATAAAATTGGAATAAAATTGCCTACCCAAACCACTTGAGACACTGTGCATCTTTAATTTTTAAAGTTATGAAGACACTTGACACAGAAGGGGATCAATTATCATGAGTTTGCGTGCAAATACTTACTTAAGCAAGGAAGTGGGTCGGAGTCAGTAGGAAAATTGCAGGCTTGCAGCCACGTAATGGCAACTAATTATACTATTCCAGGGCCCCTTTCCAATGGTCTCAGTTGGCGGTAATGGTCATGGCTGATTTATTCTGAATCACTTTCAGAGGGCTGAAGTTATGATAAATTTATATATTTGTTAATGAAAACTGGTTCTGATAATGAATCCACCAAAACAATAAAACAAAAAGGAGTCCTCCTGTAAACTTGGTAGGTGCTCAAAATTTGAGGTGAACAGTTTGGCACATTTTAATGATGGAATAGAAGCATCTGGTACAGTATATAGGCAGCTCCCAGACCACAGTAACTCCTCTTATAATGGACAACCTTGAACATATACATTTGGGAGATAAGAATTTAGACTCTCTCCCTGCATGGAACATTAATAGAGTGTTTTATTTCATGTAAAATAAAGTGAATAAGGTGCTTTTCTTTGTGGTAATAATAGTATTAAGGGCCTGTTCAGACACTAACTTGGTTCCATATTATCAGGTAAATTCAATTTTTTTTTTGTTATTCTATAAGATTAACCAGCTGATTTAGTAGAGAAGTCTTTATACTTCTTTATTGTTCCATCCACAAAATCTTGAGAGATTACCACTTCCATAAGGTCAAATCCAAGGGAAAAAAAACCAAGTTGGTCTGATAAACAATTGAACTTTACTAAGTTCCATTAGTCTGACTTGCAGTGAACAATAAAAGTGAGCAACCTACAAGTATTGTCTTTATTTCTTTAAGGAAAAACTTAATCTCTCAAACCTCACTGTCTATGTTAAAACTAAATAGACATGACATTTTTTTCTATTTCTTATTTCTTAGCAATGCACCCATTAAGAAGTCAGTTTAGTGCTGGTGAATAAATTGCTTTTTCTTTCTGTTCTACTGAATGTACTGCTTTAATATATATTTAAAAATTAATACATTACATGTAAAAGTAAATCCATTCCACGGTATTTCCCTGAATCTCTTCTAAAGGATAGCACCTTTCAGTAAATATCCGTTGTTTATTTGGAGGAGGAAAAAAAAAAAAAAAGCATTAAATCATTAAAAAAAAAGTGTATGGGGCACCTGGGTGGCTCAGTGGGTTAAAGCCTCTGCCGTTGGCTCAGGTCATGATCCCAGGGTCCTGGGATTGAGTCTCTCATCAGGCTCTCTGCTCAGCAGGGAGCCTGCTTCCTCCCCTCTCTCTGCCTGCTTCTCTGCCTACTTGTGATCTCTCTCTCTCTGTCAAATAAATAAATAAAATCTTAAAAAAAAAAAGTGTATGTTCTCAGCCTATATAGCCACCTGTATCACCACCCACACTGTGGGAGAGCATAACATGCTGACCTCCACCAGATGTAGTGACCATGTCACCAAAAATGAGAAGAGATTATTGTAAATACTACATATGCCACCAAGAGGCTGATCAAATTTTAACGTCAGCTCCTCACTTTCCTAGCTTGAATCTAGTAGCATAATCTTTTGTTTCAATCTTTAAAAACATAAAATATATATATTCACATGTTTAGCATCATAAATGTTACATGAAATACATAAATTTGCATTCAGAATCTCCCTTCCTTTTCCTACCTTTTCTAAAGTTTTCACTTTATTTCTTCATGAAACTTATAATCTATTTGAATTAGAAGAAGAATGTTGGCACAATGCTGGGAAATGCTGGGCTCAACACTGACTAAATGGTTCCACACTGGCATCCTCAGTGACATCCACAGTGTGAGGAAGTAGGACTGAAAAGCTACCCCCACCCCCCCTCTTGATACATGGGTCAACAGGGTTAGGAGATATAGTAGTTCTTCTTTCTTCCATTCTTTTTGTGGTCTAGTTGGGAGTGGGAGGCTATTAGCAGTGGAGTAGGAACTAACAGCATTACATGCTACAAAGAGCAATTGCCTGAGCAATTTTCCTAAGCCAGAGCCAAGGCAAAGCAAATGTAAAGCTCCCCCTCTCCTCTCTGTCAGCCACATGAGAGTGGAGCTGCACAGTGATTTCCACAGGGCAAATTCCGTGACAGAAACTGAATTCTGTGGCCAATTGCATGGCGGCATGGGTCTGTCTCAAATATGGAATTTAAATATTGTACACTATGCATAGTTTTTTTTTTTCTTTTCTGGGGCTATCAAAAGTAAAAACTTTAATAACATAGTTTTTATTGCTTGACTTCTTTGGAAGAAAATACCTTCCAGCTAGAAAAAGATGCATACTGTTATTTGGAAATATTAGTATCATATTATGATTTGGTATTTTAATATCAAGTCCAATGAAATAGTGGCCGAAAACTCCATCTTAAAATTGTCCAATCTTCTATCTAAAGCTAAATATGGACAAAATATTCCTTGAGATCTGACCATTCAATATAGAATGTCTCTTTGCCCCTTTTAGAATGTCACATATTTCAAAAAACTCTCTCTTCACATCTAAAGACATAACAGGCAAATGAAATGGAGAAGTTCAACTGCCAGCTAAATCTTCTATAGATAACATATAAAGAAACTGTTCTTCCCATATCCCATGCCTGAAAATATAAGTAAATTGTATTTGTTCAATCTAAAGTTTCAAAGGACATATAATCAATGTGAATTAAATAAGTAACTACCTGCATTTAACTTTCTTTTGATTATACTTTTGGATAGAAATTTAATTTCAAATTCAAAGCCACATAATTATGATAGCTGTTTACTTTGTGTTTTTAAATTGATATTTTTATATCTTGAACCCATTTAGGCTTATTTTCTTCTTTTTAAATTTTTATATATAAAAAGTGATATTCTTTTTTTTAAGATTATTTATTTATTTATTTGACAGAGATCACAAGTAAGCAGAGAAACAGGCAGAGAGAGGAGGAAGCAGGCTCCCTGCTGAGCAGAGAGCACAATGTGGGGCTCAATCCCAGGACCTGAAACCATGACCTGAGCAAAAGGCACAGGTCAACCCACTGAGCCACCCAGGCGCCCCAAAAGTGGTATTTTCACAAAGACATCATCTTTATATAAAGTCGCAATAAAACAAGGGCTAGAGTTAAGCAATCAATGAGACTGAAAAATTATATACTACTCATTTTATGAAATTGTAGAATCATAAAACCAGAAGATAATCTTAGAGATCATCTAATGTAACTATCCCCATTTTCTAGAAGAAAAAGAAAAAAATAATAAAAACGTAAGGTTCAGAGGAAATAAGTGATTTACTTATGACCACATGGCTAGTAGATGGATACCAGATTGCTTCATTCCTGAGACATTTTTACTCTACAAGCTCCCTAATGGAATAAAGGTTAAAACAGGTAACCACAAAATAGATGGATAGATGATGGATGGTAGATAGATAGATAAATAATAGATAGATAAATGGGTATCTAGGACAAACTAAATAAGGAAAGTGTGAAATAAAGGAAAAGTGTCTTAAAATGGCTGGTTTGGTCAGAGTCCCAACAGGAAAGAGTTGACACATTCAAACTGGGATAGTTGTATAACATATGAAGTATTTACCAAGGTGTGGCAGAGTATAAAGAAATGGTAAAAGATAGGGCCAGAGTCCAGGCTAGAAAATCTGAGCTATTACTATTCCTAGACCAAAACTAAGGAAGGGTGTGTGGTTTGGGTAATTCAAAACAAGGGTCCTCTATGAAGGACAGGAGCTCTGACCTGTCTGTGGTCAAGGGGAAGAGCCAATGGGAAGTGATTCTGCAGGGGAAAGCAGAGAACCGAACTCATTGACCTCTCTTCCCACCCTCTGATCTGAAGAAATGATGGGCAGATAAAGAATTAAAGAAAAAAAAAGATCAATTTTAAAATTAGGAGCAAAAAGGATTTACTCAAGCAAGGACAGAATAGTGCAGAATAAGAAAGTTGTACTGGATAATTAATAGATGGTAAATTTGGGTTTCTGGAGGAGAGGAAAGGAAGAGTAAATGGAGAGAAGGAGGGAAAGTTGAAAGCTTTCTCTCTTTTCTCAAGAGAGAAAAGGTTGAGGGTGCAATGGGTATAAATATACCCATTTAAAGAACAAAAATCTGGGGCGCCTGGGTGGCTCAGTGGGTTAAGCCTCTGCCTTCGGCTCAGGTCATGATCTCAGGGTCCTGGGATCGAGTCCCGCATCGGGCTCTCTGCTCAGCGGGAAGCCTGCTTCTGCCTCTCTGCCTACTTGTGATCTCTCTGTCAAATAAATAAATAAAATCTTTAAAAAAAAAAAACAAAAAACAAAAAAAAATCCTTTTTTCATGTAAACCTCTTTCAATTGGGCCTGGGCTAGAGAGGTTTCTATTAGACTGCCCTGCTATAACATTTATGCAGTATTAAATATGCAAGATGCACATGAACACTGAGAATTTCCAAATTGCCTCAGTCTATGAAATATGTTCAATCTATCCAAAATGCTTTTCCTCTCCTTGCTTGCATAAGACTCCTGCAGCATGTCACTTACCATTAACTTAGCTAACTTTTTTTTTTTTTTAAGATTTTATTTACTTGAGAGAGAGAAAGTACCCACATGCATACACACATGCAGGCGGTAGGGTAGGAGCAAAAAAGAAGGGGAGGAAGAATCTCAAGCAGACTCTGCGCTGAGCAGAGTCAGACTGGGGACACCTTCTCATGACCCTGAGATCATGACCTTAGCTGAAACCAAGAATCAGATGCTTAATTGACTGAGGCAGCCAGGCTTATCTAACTTTCTGAGCCTTCCCCTGTATGACTATGCTGTCTCCATGCACTACCAACCCCACATCCTTCCTGAATAGTCATCCATGTGCATTTCCCCAGACTACCCTTTACAGATGCCATGCATGTACTAAACCTATCCCTGGTCCACCATTTTCCTTCTGATATTTAGGACTTGATTTCTTCCACAGGAACCCTCAAGCTATATAGAAAACAAGAAAAATACACTATGTGGGACTTACCTCCCAATATTATCAGGAAAGAACAGAACTTACTTCCCTTTACTGGAAGTTTCCGTGTGTTTCTTGGCCCCTACCACATACCCATAGTTCATCTTTTCCTGTCACCAGCAAACATCATTTCCCACTTTTTTCCATATTTCTTTGCCAATTAAAGGATAGACTTTCTTTGCTGAGACATTTACCAAATGTAGAATGAAATATTTTCAGCATACAATTTAATTTAGGTTTATGCTGTCAGTGATGTAGAGTTTTTATGTTCTTTTGAGATTTCATGGGCCCCTGTAAACCTTAGTTCCTACATCTATAAAGGTAAATAATAATAGCTTCTTCCTCATAAGTTGTTAAAATGATATGAGATAATCTATGTAAAGTGCTGATTAGAGCACTGAAAATAATAAAAGCTCTTTAAATGTTAACTAGTATTGTTATTGCTCTCTAAATGGCTGTCCATAATGGGCCAATGATTTATTGTGAAGAATGGTAATGAAGCAAGCTAAGGGGTCAACTGCTCTCCCAAGAATGAAGAGGAAAGAACAATGCTACCCCCATTAGAATCCCTTGGTATCAATGATTAAGATCATCTCTAATGACAAACTAGTCTTTTCTCTCAGAAATGGCACATATTTATCTCCATCAATCAGATCAGCCAGTCCAGAATAAAGTTACATTTTTTTTCATGGTGACCTTATTTTTCCAGAGCTTGTGTTTAATGAATCATATTTGGGCCATTCAGTTTAATCTTTAAAAAAACTAGTAAAAATATTGCTCATTACAATTCTAGAGATATTCTGAAAATCTTTGAGAAAGAACTTTGTAAATGGATCATCAAATGCATGATAGTACTAGAGAGACCTTATGCTATCAGAACACAATCTAAGGAAGAATACAGGCCAGCTGCCTAAAATGAAAAATAGGATGATCTGAGACTGAAATAGAATTAATGGAACCACACAAGCAACTCAAATTAAAACCACTATCAGATTATTCATGAGATGATGAATATATATGGTGGAATAAAATATGATCCTTTATTTTTCAATTGGTTTATATTTGAAAAATGCAGAAACGTACAAAAAGGTAACAAATACCTTGTACCCACTATCAGATTAAACAAACATGCTTTCACATTTTCTTTGAGTAACTGTGGAAAGACATAAATCAGTTAAGGTTTGATCATTCCTTTTTTGTAGCCTAATTCAAACTATTCCATGCTATCCCCACTGAATGCTAGACAAATTGAAATGTATCCTTTCCATCCAAATTTTTGTACTTTTTACCTACAAATATGATATGCTGTGTCTACATACAATATGTATTATTCTTATGTGTTTCAAATTTTTAAATAACAGGCATCGTATTGTAGGAGTTCTTAAGAGTTTGCCTTTTTCTCTCAAGATTTCTCTGTTTATTTTCTTTATTTATTGTGACTGCTGAATATAAGATTATCCACTTCTAATAATGGATATTTAGGGTTTTTTCTAGGTTTTTTTTCCTATAAACAACAATGTTGCATTGAGTACCCTTGTGCATATTTTCTTGTGCACATATGCAACAGT
The DNA here is from genome assembly GCF_922984935.1 of Meles meles. NCBI lineage: Eukaryota > Metazoa > Chordata > Mammalia > Carnivora > Mustelidae > Meles > Meles meles. The sequence goes on from NC_060069.1 coordinate 123,104,433, forward strand.
TTTTCTGAAGTAAATACAGCACTTAGAAGTGGAACACTGGATCCTGATCAACTTAACCAGATACTGCCAAATCATTCTCAAAACTTGCTGTAGCAATTTATACAACCACTACCAACATATAAGGGTTCCCTTTATTCCATAACCTCACTAGCACATGATAATGCCAAAATTTCTTAAATGTTTATTGTTCTGGTGAATGTGAAATCAAGTAACATTGGTTAGATTTTATTTAAAAGCCAAAATTAAAATGAATTTTAAAGTGAATGTCTTTTAAGCAGTCAATTCCTGGGTTATGGATTTGAAGTATCTTACTAAATTTCCATTTAACCTGTTTCATACTTATGTAGACTGTTACCATGTGTGATATTACAGTGAGCTGCCCAGAGAAGAAATGAAACATCAGATCACTTTCTTTCCAAGCAAAGGAAAAGATTTGTTCCATCTCATTTTCCTCAGGCCCAAAATTACCTAGACCCTTAAAAGAGCTTACTTAACTATAAATCAGGTCTTCTAAAGTTAATTTATACTTTTGTATATAGTAATATTCTTAGAAATCCTGTTTTCTTCTCCTTCCTCTCCCCCTTGTCCCTCACCTCCTATTCCTTTTCCTCCTATTTGACTTTTTTTTCCCTTAAGAAAATCCCATTTAAATATACTCAGTTATAAAGTTGGACTGGTTAGCCAAGATTAAACTTCTGCATTTGAGTCTTTTCATTAATACAGCCAGCAGGATTTGAGGATTTCATTAACTCTTCATTAGGAGTTTGACAATTATAATAAACTCATCTTTCTTCTATAAGGCTAACTTTATCCAGTAGTTTATGCTGCCATTAATGTTAAAAACCTGTTCTCAGTAAAATTTTCTGCAAAAAGTATCGTTCTTTCTAAAGTTAGTCCCTAGAAGATATTCATTTTTTTAATTAAATGAAACTTTCTGCAAGATGCCATAGGCCTGCAAGAACTACATAAACTACAGACTATTAACAAAGGGTTTACTATTTTCACTGTTATTGTTGATATCCAAGTAATCATGTAGGTTATGTATGCATATGGTAATGTTTTTACTTAAATAATGACAGTTGGCTGGAGTCAATCTTATTTTTTAAATTATAAAAAAGGAATTTAATCTCTTGTGAAATACTCAAGATATAGTTCTTTAAATATGCAGACTGTATTATTAATTTTATAAGAATATTTTGACTTTCATGATTTATGTTTTAATGATTTGTTAAAATGCAAAGTATACTCTATACTTTTTCCTTTCAACTTCTTTACCTCTCAAGAATTTTTGATAACTTTCTATTATTTTACCAAATGAAAAATAATCAAATAAATAGAACTATTTTGCCTAAGTTTCAAGGCCCTCAATAATTTAACTCATTTGTACTGATTCATCTTCTGTTATTCCCCTATACACACTCTTCACCTCAGCCAAATTTCTTACCAACTTATCTTTGTTCATCAAAAACATTTGATATATTTTCCCTCTGCATCATGGACCTACTGTAACCTTTACATAAACACTTTCACATTAGTTTCCTGCTGCCAATACAAAAATTATCACAAACTTAGCACTTAGAACAATATGAATTTCTTATCTTCCAGTTCCATAGGTTAGAAGTCCAACACTGGTCTCACTGAGCTAAAATCAAGATGTCACTGGGCTGTGTTATTTTTCCAGTTTTTAGAAGTCACCCATATTCCTTAGCTTGTGGTCTCCTTCCACCATGTTCAAGGTAGCAATGTTACATTTTTCTGACCATTCTTCCACAGTCATATCTCCCCCTTTCTTACAATACTAGGTAGTGTCTCCAATTTTAAGTGCCCATGTAATCAGACTGAGTTCACCTGAATAATCCAGAACAATCACCTCATCTCAAGGTCCTTAGCTTAATCACAACTGCAAAGTCCCTTTTGCTATGTACAATGACACATTCATGGGTTCCAGAGATTAGTACACAGAAATCTTTAGAACCATTATTCTGCCTGTCACATTTTTCTTCTATTCCAGCTACCTAAGAGGTTCTATCTTTACCCATAAAATTAGAGCATGCAGTGGGTGGTTCAGACTGAAAGAGTTCATTCAACCCAACTTCCCATTTTACAAGAAGTCCAAGAGTCTTATTGCTACCAAATGACAGACTTTTACCAAGTATTTGTTACTTCACTATATGATATAATTTACCTTTCTAGGTCCAGCTCAAATAATAACATTTTTTGAAACATCACTTAATTATATCAGCTTAAATAAAATTCTCACCCAAAGTTTCCCTAGCATGTATTGTCTGACCACCAATTTGCAATCTATCATTTATTTATGCAAGTACAAATATTAGTTTTCTACTCAGATATGTATTTATTATGCTTCATTTTATATTTCTATTATTTGATGTTTCGTAGTTTTCCCTTTATTTCATTATCCAATCATTCATTCCATTGTGCATTCTCCATAATTTATATGCCACATTTTACTAGCCTGGGTCAGTTCTATGCCTAAAGGCAAAATATGCTCCTTGGTTTATTTTCCTTCTCAATTCACTTTTGTAATTCTCCTGCCGAAAGACACACTAGGGCATAGGGAAAGCACAGAGGCAGATTTTCCATTCCTTCCCTACTTTAGCAGCATTTCTGACCTTAACAGGTGTGGAAACTCAGGTTGGATTAGCATCCTGGACCAAGCTGTTTTGAACTGATGAAGAAATATGAAGCCCCACATCAGTCTCAGGCTTATGTGTCAGTTGTATTATTTTTTTTTCCACCAGGAAGAATGAATTTCAGTCATCACACAGCCCAATGTCTAGCACATTCCCTGAATATTTTAAGTACCCAATAAACACTTATCAAATGAGTAGATGAGGAGTGAAAGACTGACATAAAAATTAGATTCTGTATTAATACGTCTGAGCTTTGCATGCAGGAGAGGAATGTGTAGGTAAATTTGGCTACTCTACACAACCTACTATGGACACTTACTCATATAAATCCCTTGCATTAGGGATAATATATTTTTTAGGATACAGATATGATTTTTTCAAATGTCAAAGTCAATAAATCATCTTCAAAGATGTTAAGGAAAAGCCCAAGACAACCATTTTGGCCCAAGAATGAAGTAGTAAAATCTTCTGTAACAGAATTTTTCCAGAAGTATTTCAAAAATGCTTTTAGTCTTTATGCTATTTTTAGAGAATACATCTCTCTAAAATGACTTCATTCAAAAACACCACATATATCAACACTAATGTCCTATCAAGTTAGTACTTCATTATACGTTTTCATATGTTTTTCTTCTGACAGATCTTGAACTCTTTGGTGTGTCTAACAAATCTTTGCATCCTTAGAACCTAGGACAGTTTCTACTTCTTTTTTGAACATGAATACAAATATATGAATATATATTTCACTTTGTATTACACCTTCCTCAGATATCAAACATTAATATGTGAAAAAGGATTATGAAAACTACACATATTCCATGCCATAATGGAATAAGAATGATAACTCCAAATAAAAAAGTATCTGTCTCCATACGTAAGGACATAGTTACAGACAAATCAAGATATTCTCCCTAGTATCTCAAGAGTTTGTGGTCAGATTAGCTTTCAACTTACAATTATTAAATAAAGCCCCTTAGCTCTTGGATCTAATTGCTACGGTGTCACTTCATATTCAAAATATGTCTTCCTCTATTCTTAACAGTAAGCCTACCTGCAGGGAAAGTGTTGCATTGGGAAAAGTGAAACATATATTTTGGCATATACAGCATTTAAAAATGTTTAATCCTATATACCCCTAGTTTATTTTAGAACTAATTTATCTAGCTGATGCTTAGATTTAAATAATTTTTTAATTATTATATTTTTGCATTTGTATTAGTAGGGTACACTAGCCGTATCATTCCTTACAACTTTAAGGGTTCAAGAACAAAGAAAAAGGGTATTTTTCGTTCTAATTCACTGATGATGAAACAGGAGCATGGACTTTTTAAGTATCTTATTCTAAATCATATAATGAGTCCTGATTAAAATCACTGTTGGAAATCAAAGCTTTTTGTTCAGTGGGTTCAACAATGAGCCATTGATCTTCCTTGGACATTTTGCATAAGTAATAGCAGCTCAAGTTTAAGAATAATTCCAGTGGCCATAATATCTATATTCATTCTACATTAGAGAATTTAATTTTCTGTTTATGAATTCAGCATATTTCTCTGAATTGGATGAAGTTCAGTATTTTATTATAGGAAATCATATTTTTTCGTATAGCTTGTCAGGAAACAGTTACCCAATTTTACAAAGTTGTAACAATGGTTCTTATCCAAAACTGTTATAAGTCATGAAAATGAAATCAATTTACTGGCTCAGCTCCCAGATTAAGGATTGCTTTATGAATAAATAATAAATGGCATCTAAAAGGGGAATGGACTATTTATACATTATCAACCTACTTCTTACTTTTTTATATTTAGCAATGAAATAGTTATTATTTAGAATGGAGATGCCTCAAATTGTGGTGATATTTTCCCAAAAAAAAGAAGGAGGAAGGAAGGAAGGAAGGGAGGGAAGGAGGGAGGGGGAGGAAGGAAAAAAGGAAGGGGGGGGAAGAAAACCTCACAGAAACCAAACCTAGGTATCATAACCATCATTGTAAATAATTAAAAAGCTAATTTTGCAAAATACAGATCTTCCTCGACTTATGATGAGGTTATGTCCCAATAAACCATCATAAGTTGAAAATAGGAAAAGCTGAAAATGCATTTAATACACTACCCTACCAAACATTGTGATTTAGTCTGGCTACCTTAAACGTGCTCAGAAGATTTACATTAGCCTACTGTCAGCCAAAGTTACCTAAAACAAAACATATTTTATCATAAAGTGTTGAACATCTCATGAAACTGACTGAATACTGTGCTCAAAGTGAAAAACAAAATGGTTATATATGTAGAGAATGGTTGTAAGTGTTTTAGTTGCTTACCCTCATGACCACATGGCTGAGGAAGATGTAGCTCACTGCCTGGCCCAGCATCACCAAAGAATGTCATACCTCATATCACTACCCCAAATTCAAAATTCAAAGTATGATTTCTACCAAATGTGTACTGCTTTCACACCACTGGAAAGTCAAAAAATTGTAAGTCATTGTCATAAGTAAGGCACCATCTGTACTCATATCTACTTACAATTTAATATTTTATGATTATAGATACTGTAACACATCAGACTACTCACATTTTATCTTCCTAGGGATCATCTACAGAGCAAATATGGCCAGTTGAGTTTAATTAACAAACCCTCATTATATGGCAATTTTGGGGTATCACATGAGGAATTAGCATTTTGACAAATGATCTTCTGTTATTATTATGATTACAGAGAACTTGATAAAATCGGCAAAAGATTAATAATGGTACAAGTTTAATGTCGTAAGTAAACTATACAAATATAAGAGAAAATATAAGAAACTGAAGGAGAAAAACTGACAGAATTGGAAATTTTGGTGGAAAAAAGAATATGAAAAGATCATCTTGACACAGTTACAGCTAAAATGTATTTGAATTAGCAAGAAGAACAGGAACAGCGGCCCTATTCTCTTTTCATTCTATAATGCTTACCTAGTTTCATCTTCATGTAAAATTTTCAACTGATAGCTATACTCTCTTGGGCAATAAATGTTTCTCTACTACCTAGACATCTTTTCTGAGCTCCAAATACACATATCAATGATCTACTCGTATTCCCTTTTGCTTGTCTTAAAAATGTCATTTAAGGGGTGCCTGGATGGCTCCATCGTTAAGTGTCTACCTTCAGCTCAGGTCAGGATCCCAGGGTCCTGGGATTGTGCCCGACATCAGGATCCCTGCTCGGTGGGGTGGGGGGGCTCTTTCTCCCTCTCCCACTACCCCTGCTTGTGTTCCCTCTCTCACTGTGTCTCTCTTTGCCAAATAAATAAAATAAAATATTTGAAAAAAAATGTCATTTGATACATTGATACCATCCTTAACCTTTCTGTCTCCCTTACTGGCCATATCCAATCCATCATTAACTTATTATTTTTCTCTGAATTATCTCCTATATTTAATCATTTCTCTCCATTTATAATTCATCATCTATTCCAAACCACCATCTCAGACAATTGTAATATCCACTTAACTCTTCTAATGCCACTGTTACTCCCCTCTAATCTATTATTCACATGGAAGCCACACTGACCTTTTAAAATGTAATCATAATAATGTTATGTTCCTGCCTAAAACCATTCAGGATAAAGACAAAGATGACTTCCAGATTATGATCTACCACTAAGCTATCTCTCAAGTCAAATCTAATGTCATGGTTCCCCCTATTCTCTTCTAACTACCATGATTATCCCTCAGTACCACATCTTCACTGTGTTTCCTCCCACCAGTCTTTGCCCATGTTCTTTCTTCTGGTTAGACTCTTCTTCCTCTCCCTTCTTTATTTTGTCAGTTCTTGTTCATTCTTCAGACCTCAATTCCTTTGCACTTTTATAGGCCAAATTACTTTCCTAGTAAAGTCAAACTGCCTCATTGTGTGTCCTAATGAACTAGGCACTCCTCTTTTATTACACTTACGGTGTCACTCTTTTACCAATGTCTGTCTCCTTCGCTACGCTATAAACTTGAAAAGGACAAAGAGGACCTATTATTTTACTCATCATGATAATTCTAAGATAAAGCAAGAGACTATGTTAATGGATGAACTGAAGGATATTATGCTGAGCAAAAAAAGTCAATCAGAGAAAGACAATTATATGGTTTTATCCATATGTGGAATGTAAGACACAGCACAGAGGATCATAGGGGAAAGGAGGGAAAACTCAATGGGAAGTCATCAGAGAGAGAAAAACACGAGTTTCTCTTAACTACAGGGAACTGAGAGTTGCTGAAGGGGAGGTGAGTGAGGGGATGGGGTAATTGGGTGATGAGCATTAAGAAGGGCACATGATGTGAGGAGCACTGGGTGTTACACACAACTGATAAATTATTGAACACTATATCTGAAATAATTAATTAATTAATTAACTAAAGTAATAACATTAAAAAACCCTTTCTTTTAATTTAAAAAAAATTTTTTTAAATGGGCAAAAGACTTCAACAGACTTTTCACAAAAGAAAGTAAATGAACAGCCAGTAAATGCATCAGAAGATACTCAATATCATTAGCCAATACCACCAGCTACCAATACGGCTAAATTTTTTAAAACACCAAATATTGGTGAAGATATGGATAAAATTAAACTTTTGTAAATTTCTGGTGGTAATATAAAATGGTACACCCATTTTGGAACACAGCTTGGCAGGTTTTTACAAAGTAAACATACATATATATATAGATAGCACCCAAGACAAATAAATGTCTCTACACAAAGACTTACACTCAAATGTCCTATAGTACCTTTATTAATCATAGCTCCAAACTGAACACAACCCAAATCTGTGTCATGGATGAATAGGTAAATAGATTTTGGTATACTTATTTTTTTAAAGATTTTATTTATTTATTTGACAGAGACAGACACAGCAAGAGAGGGCACAAGCAGGAGGAGTGGGAGAGGGAGAAGCAGGCTTCCCGCCCAGCAGGGATTCCATCCCCCAAGCCAAAGACAGCCGCTTAACAACTGAACCAACCAGGTGCCCCCATTTTGGTATATTTATACAATGAGTACTACTTATCCACAAAAAGGAGTGAACTATCAAGACACAAAAGACTCAAAGATGTTATACCGAGCAAAAGAATTCAGATAAAGAGTACATATTCCAGCATTTCTTTTATAGAAAGTTCTAAAAAAGGCAAAAGTAATTTATACCAACAAATCCACATCAGTTGTTTATTAGGAGAGTGAGTGGATACATAGATAGCAAAGGGACACAAAGAAAATGTGTCTGGGTGAAGGACATGTTTGATAACAAGTGGAGTGGTGGTAACACCGATAGATATATTTTCAAACTCATAAAATTGTACTTAACCTGGGTGAATTTTATTGTATGTAAATTATACTTCAACAAAATTAAATAAGTGAAAAAACTAATTACTTAAGTACAATGAGATAAAAAATAAGTAAAAGACTATAAGAAAGAAAATGCTTTGGCTGACACAACTAACCATGTTTTCTTTCAAAGTGGGAATGTGGGAAATGAGAGGACCTGCAATAATCATCTTATGTCCCTATTTTTTCTGGTAAGCACCAAAAATTAAGCCCCCGCAGTACTGTATTCTCTCTCATACCCTTTCCTTGATGATAGTCTATACTTCTTCCCTACCTAAAAAATTTGACCATTACCCCATGCAAAAACTTCAAGAGTAGTTAAGGTCATATATATCCCTTGATTCACAAACTCCTGTTTATTTTTAAGATTTTCAGTGTCTTCAACATTCACTGACCTGACGTGTAACTCTGTTCTTCTCTGGTAGTTTCATCAAGTAAAGGCCACACATTAGTTCCCACACCACAAGTAATTATATAGAGTTGTGTCAGTGTCAGTATGTCAGTGTCTCCCCTGTTCCCGCATACTACTTGCAGGCTGTTACCCTTGCTCATTTGTGGCTTACATCATTTCAGTTCTTTAATCCTCCTAACCCCCTCTAGTATCTACCAATTTCTCAGTCATTTTACTTCTTTTTTAATAACCAGCTCAACCAGCTCAACATTGTTACTCTCTGGCCAAACTGTAATATTATTTTTGAATTCCACATTTTCAATGTTACATCTGAAATTCTATTACATCTGAAATTATATCTGAATATTACTTCTGAAGTAACATTTTCTTCCATTCCATTTCAACCACACATTTCTTTTACCACAGAATAAACCAAACAATCACATTAAACTACTTCAGAAATCTCACTGACCACAATCTCTGCAAATTCTGGATATGTCACTCTGCTACTGCAATTACACTCTAAAAAGAAAATATTGCTGCATTCAAACCATTGTCCTTTCTATATTTGTATCTATCCTGTCTATACCTATTTATCTATCAATAGCTTTATTTATATTTCTCCCGTAGACTCTGATTTGATCCTTGTTATCCAATATACTCTTTCCTAAAATTCTTTTGTCCATAAATGCCAAGTCCCTAACCCCAGATGAATCCACTATATACAGTCTCCATGCTATAATCTAGGTGAAGGAATATCAATCACACAAGTTGATATTAAAAAATTAATATTCTTCAGTAGTAGGGCTTTCAAATTTTTTAATTTTTATGACGCTTTTTAAAAATTTTTTTTCAGAGTTCCAAGATTCATTGTTTATGCACCACACCCAGTGCTCCATGCAATATGTGCCCTCCTTAAAACCCACCACCAGGCTCACCCAACCACCCACCCCCCTCCCCTCCAAAAACCTCAGTTCGTTTCTCAGAATCCAAAGTCTCTCATGGTTCATCTCCCCTTCCGATTTCCCCCAAATCACTTCTCCTCTCCTTCTCCCAATGTTCTCTGTGTTATTCCTTATGCTCCACAAGTAAGTGAAATCAAATGATAACTGACTCTCTCTGCTTGACTTATTTCACTCAGCATAATTTCCTCTAGTCCTGTCCATGCTGATACAAAAGTTGGGTAGTAATATTCCTCCTCCAAAAGAGGAGCTAATATTCCATTGTATATATAGACCAAATCTTCTTTATCCATTCGTCTGTTGGTGAGCATCATGGCTCTATCCAGTTTGGCAATTGTGGCCATTGCTGCAATGAACATTAGGGTACATATGGCGCTTCTTTTCACTACATCTGTATCTTTGGATACAGATACCCAGTAGTGCAATTGCAGGGTAGCTCTACTTTTAATTTCTTAGAGAATCTCCAAACTGTTTTCCAAAATGGCTGTACCAACTTGCATTCCCACCAACAGTGTAAGAGGGTTCCCCTTTCTCCACATCCTCACCAACACTTGTTTACTGTCTTGTTGATTTTGGCCATTCTAATTGATGTAAGTTGCTATCTCAATGTGGTTTTGATTTGAATATCCCTCATGGCTAGTGATGAGGAACATTTTTTCATGTGTCTGTTAGCCATCTGTATGTCTTCTTTGGAGAAGTGTCTGTTCGTATCTTCCACCCATTTTTTGACATGATTATCTGTTTTGGGGGTGTTTTTTAATAGATATTGGATATCAGCCCTTTGTCTGTAGTGTCATTTGCAATTATCTTCTCCCATTCTATGGGTTGCCTCTTTGTTTTGTTGACTGTTTCCTTTGCTGTGCAGAAGCTTTTGGTCTTGATGAAGGCCAAAATGTTATTTTCACTTTTGTTTCCTTTGCCTTTGGAGACATTTCTTTAAAAAAGTTGCTGTGGCCGATGTCAAAGAGGTGACTGCCTATGTTCTCCTCAAGGATTTTGATAGATTCCTGCCTCATGTTAAGGTCTTTTATCCATTTCGAGTTTATCTTTGTGTATGGTGTAAGAGAATGGTTGAGTTTCATTCTTTTATACATAGCTGTCCAATTTTCCCAGCACCATTTATTGAAGAGACTGTCTTTTTTTCCACTGTATATTTTTTTCTTTGTCAAAGATTATTTGACCATAGAGGTGTGGGTCCATATCTGGGATCTCTATTCTGTTCCACTGGTCTATGTGTCTGTTTTTGTGCCAGTACCATGCTGTCTTGGTGATCACAGCTTTGTAGTAAAGCGTGATGACCCCAGCTTTGTTTTTATTTTTCAACATTTCCTTAGCAAATTGGGGTCTCTTCTGGTCCCATACAAATTTTAGGATTCTTGTTCCAGCTCTTTGGTTTTTTTTTGTTTTGTTTTGTTTTTTTCCCATTTTATTTATTTTTTCATTCTTTTTGCACAACACCCAGTGCTCCATGCAAAACGTGCCCTCCCCATTACCCACCACCTGTTCCCCCAACCTCCCACCCCTGACCCTTCAAAACCCTCAGGTTGCCCCAACCTCCCACCCCTGACCCTTCAAAACCCTCAGGTTGTTTTTCAGAGTCCATAGTCTCTTATGGTTCGCCTCCCCTCCCCAATGTCCATAGCCCGCTCCCCCTCTCCCAATCCCACCTCCCCCCAGCAACCCCCAGTTTGTTTTGTGAGATTAAGAGTCATTTATGGTTTGTCTCCCTCCCAATCCCATCTTGTTTCATTTATTCTTCTCCTATCCCCCTACCCCCCCATGTTGCTTCTCCATGTCCTCATACCAGGGAGATCATATGATAGTTGTCTTTCTCCGATTGACTTATTTCACTAAGCATGATACGCTCTAGTTCCATCCACGTCGTCGCAAATGGCAAGATTTCATTTCTTTTGATGGCTGCATAGTATTCCATTGTGTATATATACCACATCTTCTTGATCCATTCATCTGTTGATGGACATCTAGGTTCTTTCCATAGTCTGGCTATTGTAGACATTGCTGCTATAAACATTCGGGTACACGTGCCCCTTCGGATCACTATGTTTGTATCTTTAGGGTAACTACCCAGTAGTGCAATTGCGGGGTCATAGGGTAGTTCTATTTTCAACATTTTGAGGAACCTCCATGCTGTTTTCCAGAGTGGTTGCACCAGCTTGCATTCCCACCAACAGTGGAGGAGGGTTCCCCTTTCTCCACATCCTCGCCAGCATCTGTCATTTCCTGACTTGTTAATTTTAGCCATTCTGACTGGTGTGAGGTGATATCTCATTGTGGTTTTGATTTGTATTTCCCTGATGCCGAGTGACGTGGAGCACTTTTTCATGTGTCTGTTGGCCATCTGGATGTCTTCTTTGCAGAAATGTCTGTTCATGTCCTCTGCCCATTTCTTGATAGGATTGTTTGTTCTTTGGGTGTTGAGTTTGCTAAGTTCCTTATAGATTTTGGATACTAGCCCTTTATCTGATATGTCGTTTGCAAATATCTTCTCCCATTCTGTCAGTTGTCTTTGGTTTTGTTAACTGTTTCCTTTGCTGTGCAAAAGCTTTTGATCTTGATGAAATCCCAATAGTTCATTTTTGCCCTTGCTTCCCTTGCCTTTGCCGTTGTTCCTAGGAAGATGTTGCTACGGCTGAGGTCAAAGAGGTTGCTGCCTGCATTCTCCTCAAGGATTTTGATGGATTCCTAAAACCCACCGCAAATATCATTCTCAATGGAGAAAAACTGAAAGCTTTTCCGTTAAGGTCAGGAACACGGCAGGGATGTCCATTATCACCACTGCTATTCAACATAGTACTAGAAGTCCTAGCCTCAGCAATCAGACAACAAAAAGAAATTAAAGGCATCCAAATTGGTAAAGAAGTCAAACTATCACTCTTTGCAGATGATATGATACTATATGTGGAAAACCCAAAAGACTCCACTCCAAAACTGCTAGAACTTGTACAGGAATTCAGTAAAGTGTCAGGATATAAAATCAATGCACAGAAATCAGTTGTTCCAGCTCTTTGAAAAGTGCCGATGGAATTTTGATCGGGATGGCATCGAAAGTATAGATTGCTCTAGGCAGTATAGACATTTTAACAATGTTTATTCCTCCAATTCATGAGCATGGAATGCTTTTCCATCTTTTGTGTCTTCCTCAGTTTCTTTCATGAGGGTTCAGTAGTGTCTCAAGTACAGATCCTTCCATGACTCTTAGTAAATTTACCTAAGCTGCTTCTTCCACATTCTCCATAATGTCATTAAAACTTCCCTAATCTGTTTGAAAATAAAACCCTTCATTTTCCCTCATATCCTCTGCAGATATGTGAGGTATTTCTTCTAATTTTCAACACCAAAGATGCAATCCAAAGTACAATTATACCCATACTTCCTTTCTCCTGATTCAAAGAAAAAATTTGCCCTCCATCCTTTCCAAAGCCAATCCTCTTATTCTCTAGATTCCAGTTCTTTCTCCCTTCTCTGAACCTTGTACAGTTAATCTCTCTTCACTGTATCACAACTATGTTTTTAAACTCCATGTAACTTGCTTTTAAGAATGCTTATATGGCCCCATCTTGAAAAATGTATAAAATAAAACAAAAGCATCTTTCCTTTGACTCACTAATCCAGTTAGTATTCTGTCTCTCCACACTGCAGCCAAACTGATACAAGGTGTTGCCTACACTTTTCTCCATTTTTTCATACCATTTTTAGTTTCTGGTCCATTCTAATCTGGTTTCAACTTCCACAAATCCACTGAAACTGCTTTTAAAGAGGTCATTAATGTCTTCTCTGCTCCAAAATTCAATCAGTAGTGTTTATTCTAACCTTGCTTAACTTTTTGGAAGAATTTGACCTGTTGGTTGATCCTTCCTTTTTGGAATTCTTTTTCCTAAATCTTCCTGTCCCTTTAGGTCTCCTATTTTTTTCTACTATTTCTCTAACTATTCTTTATTTTTGTTTATTGTTCCTTTTCTGTCAACAAGTTTCTCAAGATTTATCCTAAGCTTCCAACTCTTCTCACTCAATACTCTATTCCTAGGGATATCTCACACCTTACACTGGGCTTTAACTATTCTGGGGTGTAACAACAGCTATCTTCAGGCCAAAATTCTCTCCTGAATTCTGAACCACACACCCAACTGCCTACTTGAAATTAACACATCCACAATTCACAGTGCAAATTCTGTTCTAGGCTGCCCTTCACCACCTGCTCTTTTCCTATTATTTTAAATGGCACCCCAATCTTCTCAGGCAATTCACCCAGAAATACGGAGCTTGTTCTTGGCTATTCTCTCTTTGTCACTCTTTTCCATAACCAAATAACAACAAATTCCTTTGACTATACATCTTAAAAAACATTTTGGTTCTTTTCATTTTCCTCCATTAAACTATCATGAAGTCACCATCATCTCTTGAATGAACTGCTACAATGCTCTGCTTTTTGATCCCACTATAATCACTCTCACTTGCCTTCCTCTGCCCTCACTACTTCAATCTAGAGTATCTTTTTTTAAATGCATATATGATCATGTTACTCTTGTCATAAATCATCACACTGACTTCCCCTGGCTCTTGGGGTAAAGCTGTAGATTTCCAGGATGACTTATAGAACTATACACAATTTCATCTTTCCCTACTTCTACAACCTCAGCAATGGAAGTCCCACTTTACTGCTTGTGCTTCAGTGATGATGGACTTATTAGTTTCCTGAAAAAAAATCTTACCTCTGATTCTTGGCCCCTGCTATTCCCTATCCTTAAAATATTCTTCTTCCCCTTCTTCAGCTGGATATTTCCCATATAATCAAATAGTCTTGTCAAATATAATTTTAAGAAAAACAACAAAAAAACTATTCTAGCTTAGATTTCACTTGTTTTATGAACCTTTAAAAATCTATTTATTTCACTTTTCAGGTTTGCATTTGTGTTTTCAGTATTTTAAATATGTTATGCCCTATACTGCAACATCTGTGAATTCAAATATCATGTCCATTTGAATCACATGTATAGGCCAAGTGGCTAGCACAATACATGGCATACTGTAGTTCCCAAGACCTGAATGAATAAATGAGTAAATAGTGCAATTCAACAGTGCAAATATCCAAAACTCAAGAAGTGGAAAAATTATTCCCAAGAATAATACTCGTTAACTTTTGTTCTTGTTATGCAATAGGCACTAATATTAGGATGGATAGATGGATGGATAGATAGATAGATAGATCTAGATAGGTAGAGGGATGGATAAATACATGCAGATATAGATCTGTCCAGGCAGATGGCTGTTAAGTTTCATCCTCTTTTTGCCCATAAGGAAACTAGACACACATTGGTTAGGTAATTTGCTCTAATCACAATTTAGAAAATGAGATCTAGGAATGAACACAGAGAGGTCTGATTCCAGGACCCAAATTCTTAATCACCACACAAGATTTTATCTTCAATAAGCACTGACTGATCTTTACATTTTACACATTAAGAAGGAGCTATAAATAACAAAATAATGTTATGAATGATACTGTTAATATGATTGTCATATTTTCTTAGTATGCTTTCATGTGTAAATCTATCAAAATACGTGATACAGAAATCCAAATTTTCCTAGACCTTTAGATAATCCATGGCAAAAACAAATAAACAAACATATATTGTGGTACTAATTATTTCAGGCTGCGCATGAACTCCTTAGTTAATATTTCATGAATTAAGTGTTACTTCCACATCCAAATAGAAATAATGTATGTAACTTTCAACCAGAGAATTAAAGAGACATTAAGAAAAGTCTGTTAAGAGAGAGTCAATTATCGTATGGTTTTACTTACTTGTGGAGCATAAGGAATAACATGGAGGACACTGGGAGAAGGAGAGGAGAAGTGAGTTGGGGGAAATCAGAAGAGGAGACAAATCATAAGAGACTGTGAACTCTGAGAAACAAACTGAGGGTTTGGGGGGGCGTGGGGGGGCTGGGTGAGCCTGGTGGTGGGTATTAAGGAGGGCACAAATTGCATGGAGCACTGGGTGTGGTCCATAAACAATGAATCTTGGAACATTGAAAAAAAAATAAATTAAATGTTTTAAAAAAGTAGTCTGCTTAAGCTCCTTGTTTGGTGGAGAATCTGTTTCTCCCTCTGCCCATGGCCCTGCTTGTGCTCTCTCACTCTCACTCTGCACTCTCTCTCTCAAATAAATAAAAATCTTTAAGGGGAAAAAAAAAAGAAAGCAATGGTTCCTTAATTTGGTTATTAATTTTTGTTATATTTTTATTTCATCAAATACTGTAGCTGGCATGTCGCTCTGACAAGACCACTCCTTGCATGTAACATATGGTCAACAGCTTAATGAAGTACTACAATGCTTCATGACTAACTCATTTATTTCCTGGTTTACGTAATCGTTTTCTTCCACAACATGCCACAGTGCCAGGTTAGTGCCACTGAGTCAGGGAATTCTCTAGTAGTAGTCACTTTCCAGGTTTGGATACAGGTTTTGCTTTCAAATCTCATATCATGATATTTACTCCTTACCATTAGTCCAAATATGCGGCATGTAACACTAAGTTCACTCCAAGACAGCCCTTAGTTCTTCCTTCCCATTTGCCAGCCTCATTTGGCTCCAGTGAAGTGCATCAGATCTGTTATAATAATTTCAATCTTATCCTATCCAAATGAATCACCCCACCCTTCACATGTACACAGGTCCCTCCACACCCCTGAAAATTTAAGCTCTTTATGCTTTTTACATCCACGGGATAGAGGAAGAGACCTTAAAATCCTATGCAGTTTCAGGATGAGCCTATTCTTGGGTTCGGACACACTGTTTCTACTTTCTTTCCCTAGAACACTGAGCAAGGTATTTGTTTTATATTTGCATACTCACACAAGCTATCTGGTGGGTTTCTCAGGAGAAAGGAATCATTCTAACAATGGTTTTCTTAGTTATAAAAAAGAAAAAATACATGGTTTTTAGGCTTTCTGCTTTCACCTCTAGGTACTCCAATGGATATTTTTGTACTAGATTTTTACAGCTGGTTCAATCTTCAAAATTTATCCATACTCCAACTACTACTCATCATCTTCATCCCCTACAATGTGGTATAAAGCACCAAAGTCTCCCACTTAGATTATTTCAATATATGCTAACTGTTCTCCCTGCTTTACCCCTGTTCTCCCTATAGTCTAATCTCAACACAGAGGAACACTTTTTACAACTTATGTGAGGTCATCTTCTCTGCTCAGTAACTTCGAGTCTCAATCAGAGGAAAAGTCAACATCTTTATAATGGTTTTTAAGTCCCCCATGATCTGGCACGTTCTTTCACTCTCATCTTTCCCTACTCTGCTCCAACCACACCAGCTTTCAAGCTGTCCCTCTAGCACAGCCTGATAAGAGCCAACAGTTTCCACAATCCTCCTCCCAATAAACACAAACCTCATTTTTTCATGTCCATGCATTTTTTAATCAAATGTTCCCTTCTTGGTATCAGAGGCCTTTCTGAGCACTATATTTGGAACTGTACCTTTACCCTGGTACTGCCAATTCCCATTTGTTGTCTTTCTTTTTTCCCCTGTAGAACACAAATTACCATCTCATATACCCATACAACATTTTTTTTATTTTAGTATATAACTCCTCCACTAGAATGTAAGCTGATGAGGGCAGAGTGTCTTAGTTTTTGGTTTGTTTGTTTGTTTGTTTCACTGATGTATGCACAGCTTCCAGAACAGTGCAAGCAATAGTATAGATAGCCAATAAATATCTGTTAAATGGATGAATCAGATTATTTGGTATTAAATTGGGCAGAGGGAAAAATACACACTCTCCACAGAAGACTCTTTCCATAGCTAAACAAAACAACCTTAATCTGACAGATATTAAACTAACCAAAAATTAATAATGAAGACAACTTGACTAAATAGAAAATGTTTTTGCCTATATTTTATAAGGGCATAAATGTTTTCCAGAATAACAAAATGCAATAAATAAGCAACAAACTGGATAGCCAATCTTATATCTGGTTACTATTAATAAACCAAATTTTTCTGCTTCCTGATTTGGATACATTTATATTCTCCATACTAATACTGAATTACAGACTTGCATTTAATTAGACAATAAATTCTGTACATTTGTACTTACTGTAAAATAAAGGACCATTATTTTGACCTTTTTAATTGACTTTATCTGCCAAGATTCTGACCAAAGACTGTAACATTTTGACACTACATTTTGCAAAAAGCTTTTATATATTGAAGCTTGATCAAATTGAATAATATATGTGCAGAGACTGGAAATATGTACTTTGCTCAATATACTCTAATTAACATAATTGGCCTAGCACCAAAAGGACTAGAAGAGTTACATTTTTTAAAACATAGATAATAAACAGACCACTCTTTTATGCAAGACATTAATAGTATGTGTGAATTTGTGTGTGTTGATTTAGTCAGGAATTTATATTGGAAAAAAAGTAATCAGGAGAGAAATAATGGGAATTGTTAGAGCCTAACACAGGACTAGCAAAAGAGAAAGTCTAATAATACAACTACCTTCAGGGGGAAAAATAAGCACTGTGTTGAAATAAATAGGAAAGAATTAATACACACTTGAAAGGATTATAATAAGGCTTATGGATTATCTCAAGGAAGTACTACAAATGGGAGAAAATGAAAAATAAAATCACAACCAATGCCATCCTATAGATGAAGGGGAGCAACAATGGGTTACACACAAAATTCCAGTGCACACTCATGAAAAAATAAAGGTTTAAGAGATAAGGGGAATCATGAGAGCTACGGCTATTATCCACAGTGAGATACACACAGGTAACCTTCTAAATAGAAAGGGGATAGTTAAGTAAAAGCATGTGTTTTCAGTCAATTATATTTAAAGAATAGTGGTTGTTGCAATGCTAAAATCAAAACCAAAATTATGAAATTACTAGGTTACGAAAAATTTCCAGGTTTCTAGCTCATTTTCATCTCCATGTGACTTTTCACCCACTATTTATTGGTGGACAATAATAGCTTCAATTTCACTATATTTCCACCCGAGATCTTCCATCTCAGTGCCTGGTTTTATTACTAGTGACATCATTATCCATGTAGATGATCCACCTAACAACTGACCTCTGTTTCCTGACTTCCTCATCTTGGGCCATCTTTGCCTTTCTCCACACGAGCCACCTGGTCACATGGCCAAACCCTGGACTTCATCATCACTAGTAACTACCCTACACTAAACATTTCATTTGTTGACTACCATATCCTTTTTCCTCCATTTCATTTGCAACTGTACCTCCACTGCCAAGTCTAACCTTTTTATGATTAACCCTACTGATTTTTTCTCGATTATGTTATGTCATTCTTCCTCACTTCCCATCTTCACACCATCTTAATCCAGTTTAGAATACATGTGTGGTAATTATAACCACTGTCTAAAAATAGTCTCAATTAGTTTATCCTCTCTCTGTCATGCTTGCTTAACCAAACCTCAAACTTGAATTGACCAAATTATACTTTCTCTGTGCTTTCTATATAAGACATTGAATACTACTGCAAAAATATTTCACAAATGGACTGCATATTTCATTTCCCATTCACAAATTTCAAACTGAACTGAATTCTCTGTATTTCTCTTGGTCTTGGTCTTACATCTGCCAAGTTAATCTATTTTCCTACTCTCTAGCTCATATTTCACACCTTTTCCAATGTTCTCAAACTCATGTCCTATCTTCCTCCATTTTCAGTAAATGATCTCATACTTTATTGAAAAAGTAGAAGCCATGAAAAATAACTCCCTCATTCCTTTGCCTCCACATCTACAAAATCATCTTCCTATATGCCCATCTTTTCTTTTATTCTTCCTGTTAGAATGGACTAAGTGACAAGACCATGTCAGTGCTGACTCTGATTATGCTCAAGCCAGCTTGAGATACAAATTCCAAATGCTCTCATTTTCTCAAGGATTTTATTCTATAGTTACATTCCCCTTGTCTACTGTAACAATTTCTCTCTCCCTTTTTAACTACTCTTAGTCAGCCCACTAATATATTCTAGGAGCATCCATATTTTAAAAACAAACTTTCTTAACCCCACATTCTCTTCTAGGTACCATATCATTTTCAGCTTATTTAAATAAGAAAAATAATAAAATGTTAAAAGATTATCTCATGTGTTGTTCACTATTGCTATCGCCAGTTCCTCATATTCCAATTACCTCTTCAACTTCCTTCAGTATGATTTCTAACCACTAAAAATGTTTGATAATTTTCCTCTCAAGTCACCAAAGACCTATGCATTCCCTAAATTCAGTGAAATCTCTCTATTCTATTCTAATGACAGCTCACAAAATTGAAGGTTGATTCTAACCCCTCCTTCTTAAACACCTCTTTTCTCTTGGCTTCTATATCACTACACATTTTGAGTTTTCCTTCATCCTCACCAATGTCTCTTTTTCAGCCTCCTTTGCTGACTATTCCTCCTGTCTCCAACATGAAATCCGGCTGTCTTGGGATACTACCTTGAATCACCTTTTCTCTTTGTCATTTATTTTCTCCCAAGATAATCTTTAGTATGAAATAACTTCATGCTATTCCAGTTCTGCATCTCCATCTAACACCTTCTCCAGTTCCAAATTCTTATCCCTAACTGCCTAAATCTAAACTCCTATATCTAACTGTCCATTTTATATCTTCACTTAAGATGGCTTAAGCTAGGCTTCTCCAATATATCTTACCTCAAAAACAAATTTTGCTTTCTTTTTCACCAAAATTCTTCCCCAATCTTTTGCAACAGAAACTGACACGCCTTCTCTTTCCTTATAAGGCCAACTTCATTCTTCCATTTTCCTCATAGCCTTCATCAAATCTACCAAATTACTTTGATTCTACCTCCTAAATATATCTCAGTCTGTCCATTTCTCTACATTTCTGTTGTCTCCACCCTAGTTAAGTCATCAGTATTTCATCTACCCTGAACAATGCAGTTCCCTTGCTTCCAGTCTTTTTTTTTTTTAAGATTTTATTTATTTATTTGACAGAGAGATTGCAAGTAGGGAGGCAGGAAGAGAGAGAGGGGGAAGCAGTCTCCCCGCCGATTAGAGAGTCCTATGTGGGTCTCTATCCCAAGACCCTGAGATCATGACTGGAGCTGAAGGCAGAGGCTCAACCCACTGAGCCACCCAGGTGGACCCTCCCTGCTTCCATTCTTATCTCACTAAAGGCCATTTTTCATAGCTACAAAAATGATTCACTTTTAAATTGTAAATTGAATCATGTCATTTCCTTATATGAAATGGTTCCAGGAGTTCCTCCTGTTCTTTGGGGGGGGGTGGGGGGATGGAGTGGTGAATTACTCCCGTCACATTATTTTTATCTCATAGTATATAACTCTATCCCTCTATCCCATCTCACTATGCTACAGCCACACAGGCTTTCTTTATTCTTCTCATTCGTGACAAGTTCTTTCCAGCCTCTGAGCCTTCCAGTTACTTACGCCAAGGCTTGCAATTCTCTTCCCCTGGCTCTTTGCTAGTTTTCTTTAGAACTTCAGGTCTCAGTAAAACAGAGAGAAAGGGAAGGAGGGAGGGAAAAAGGAGGGAGAGAGGGAAGGAGGGAGGGAGGGAAAAAGGAAAAAAAAAATTCCTTCACCATCCAATCAAAAATGGACATTTTCTTTTTCTAGTTACTTTAATTGAATATACTGTTTCCTTTTTATCATTTTTCACAATCTGGAATTACCTACTCCTTATATTTTCTCCTATTTTGTTGTCCATCTCAGGCTACTAAAATGTAATCTTTATAAGGGCATTCATCTATCTTATTCATCATAGTATTCCCAGTCTGGAAAGAGCACAAAATATCCACTCTAGTAAATATTTCTGAACAAAATGAAATAATGAATGAATCTAAGCTTATCGTGTAAACGTTTATTTGAGAAACTTATTATTTTCTATTTCTCCACTAATATCCACACAGTCAAATGCAAAGTTATGGCATGAGAAGACATGGGTTTCCACAGGCTATTTGAAATGATGAATAACTCCCAGGATAAGGCCTATGACTAAGCAAGCACAAGAAATACCACTTAGGCCATATGCTGATGAGTAAACAGTGAAGTGGCTCCCTGAGTGTCCAGTCCATCTGGAATGGAGCAAACAATAATGGAGAATTAACTGTGCACCAAACATCGTGCTGAGTATTTTGTCTTTATTACCCTCTTTAGTACAACACTCTGACATGTACATAGTCATCACCGTTTTACTGATATAAATTCTGACATCAGAAAGACAAGATATTGCCTAAGATTTCATAAATAATGAATGATGGATCTTAGATTAGAAATTATGTCTGCCCAGCTCCAAAACCTATATTCTTTCTATAATATCACATAACCTCTTTTGTTTTCTATTTCATTAGTTTCAAAGGTAGTGTCCTCTGACTCTAAGAATTAAGTTATAGGCCCAACAGAGACTTATAGGAGCCCTATTTTTATTATCTTAAAGTACCTCCAAAAAAAGTCTCCTGAGAGGAGAAATAAGGGGGAGAAAAATACTTGAGATTAATTTTTGGTCCACAAAGGTAAGCTGTCACTGTGACCATGAAGTTAGTTAACAGGGAAATGTGAGAGTAGAAACCAGCTTCTAGATCTAATCTAGTACACTCATCCAAATAACTCAATAATATAAACTAGAAATATATACCTAAATAATAATGAA
This sequence comes from Meles meles, assembly GCF_922984935.1. Lineage (NCBI taxonomy): Eukaryota > Metazoa > Chordata > Mammalia > Carnivora > Mustelidae > Meles > Meles meles. Next base: position 123,126,505 of record NC_060069.1, read on the forward strand.
AACTGGAAGATTAGGTTTTCATGGCACAAGTGAACCAAATCAGCAGTAGAATCTATTAGTTAAAAATTAAATAAATAAATGACTTATATCAGACCCCTTAGATATGAACCTGCAAAGTCCAGAACTCCTTTAACAATAGGGACAAAAAGGCTCAGAGCATTGATGAGTGCATGACTTATTTCTACTGAATCTTCCATCTTCAAGTCTTCACAGCTGAACTCAGTACCCCCTCTCTCCTACCCAACAGTGGGTTCAGACTCATTCAGGGTTATTTTGTCAATGAACAGACTAAGAAGCTTCCAAAATTTCCGGTGAGGTAAAAGCCACAACGACAAAAAGAATAGTAAAAAAAAATTAAGAAACAAAGAATCTTAATAGGAAAAATCAGAACTGTTTTAGACTTTTTTTATATATTCTGTAAGGTATATATTTTGACTACACATTTAGAAGTACCATAATAGGGACGCCTGGGTGGCTCAGTTAAGCACCTGTCTTTAGCTCAGGTCATAATCCCAGTGTCCTGGGATCGAGCACCACATTGGGCTCCCTGATCAGCTGGGACCTGCTTCTCCCTCTTCCTCTGTCTGCCACTCCCCCTGCTTGTGATATTTCTCTCTCTCTCTCGATCTCTCTCTCAAATAAATAAATAAATAGTCCCTCAATTAAGAAAAAAAAAAAGAAGTGCCATAATATTCTCAGTGCTCAGGGGCTCTGAAGTCTTAATGAAGCCCACTCTATTGGGAGCTTCTGCCTAGCTATCCCCAATCTGGTAGGGCTATAGTAGCATCATCCTTCTGTATCCATCAATTGCCAATTCTGGGGACAAGATTGCCCTTCAATTTTTCAATACTGATATCCTGACTACACAGGATCGTATCAAGGATCATTTCCTATGTCAATGGCAGCCATCCTTCATGTAAGAAGCTAACTCTGATATTGCTTAGCACAAGAACCACATCCAATAGAAATGTGCTATACTGAATAGTAACTAAACACATTAGATTCTCTCCCACAAAGTGTCTGAATGAAAAGGGATACAGAGCAAGTCTTCATTTGGCAGGAAAATTGGGCAAAGAAGCAGGTGGAAAGAGAAACAGAGGACCAGAGTAAAGGAACTATAATCACTTTTCTTGGAATGAGCAGAAAGCACTTAGAGTTGATCCTTGGCTGGTACATGTTATCTTTTTAGTTCTAATTGATTTATTTCTATCATTATACCTGAACTGTTATGAAGTACCACATATAATCCCAGATCTCCTTTTATTTTTCTAACTCCTTGTTTGAACCCCTATATATCTTATTAGAAATAAGTCAAATTTCTTCTAACATGACCCACTTTTGTGCAGGAATCCTAAGGGCCAAACCCAAAGAATGAAAGTCAACCCTCCTCTGAAATCAGGCTTATAGAAATCTCACATTTAATCCTTCCACTACCACCATTGTTTGTTTTTTAAATTCTGCTCCTACTGGAGTTTACTTTTGCCCAGTCTTGTGGATGTTTATTCTCCCCGTCAACATAGCCACAGCGGGTCTCCATGCTGGAATTTGAAGATACACCTTTCTTAGGAACCACTCACATATTCTAGCAATTGTTCCCCACACAATAGCACCAAGGCTTGGCTTATGAGGGGTACCAGCTCATGTTGTATCCTAACCAGTAAAACCTCAATCCTCCCATAATGGCAACATGAATATTAGGTCACTGTATACCATCTAAAGTACCAGCCCATACTACTCCTGTCCTATAGGAAATTTTATTTCAGGGGTCTCATTGCCTTCCTCCTACCACCAGGTCTTGGTCAGGGCCATTCAGATCCATTCAACTTAGTCTCCTATGCTAAGAGTTCCAAATAAGATTATTTAGAATACTTACAGGCATCTTCCCTTTCAGAAGGCCTTAGATCTTCATTTACAAACAGACATACCTTTCCCTCAAGGAACATACTTCCTCACCACAGACATTTGAGAGTGGTAGCCTCAAGTTTCTGCCACACCCTGACTTGGTGACTGGACCTTAGCCCTACCCTGACACAACTGCAGCACCACTGAGGTGTCTTTCCTCTGTATTAGAGGTTTTTTGTCTCTACCTGAACAAGCAAGAACCCATTATTCTAAGTATCCTCTTCCGTGGGGAACCTATTTAATCTCTACTTTGACTGACACCCTGTTTACACATCTATAAAGGAGATACTTTAAGCCCAAACTTTCAAATATGTAAGCTTCTTGGCAGGAATAAATTAAACACTAGCAGGAAGACATTAATTCTTAATGGCTCAACATGTGAAAGGAATAAAAATAAATCTGTGAATATGTCATCTTCAAAAAACTTTAGTGAGTCTATACCTAATTCATTTTCTTTTCCTAGCATAAAGCTCTTATTTATTTTTCTTCTATTTCTTATAGTTACTATGTTCCTTTCTTGCCTTATTTCTGAATCTATTTTAGAAATATTAACCTCAGGACACCTGGATGGCTCAGTTGGTTAAGCATCTGCCTTTGGCTCGGGTCATGATCCCAGGGTCCTGGGATCAAGTCCTGCATCAAGTCCCTCTGCAGGAAGCCTGCTTCTCCCTCTCCCACTCCTCCTTGCTTGTGTTCCTTCTTTCACTGTCTCTCTCTCTGTGTCGAATAAATAAATAAATCTTTTTTTAAAAAGTCCTTATAAAACAGTAAAAAAAAAATATTAACCCCTTCATTCCCTTTTACATGAGCATTGTCAGTCAACAAAATGTAACTTAATAGCCTTATTTTTTAAGCAATCTACTTAGAAATAGTTACTATTTTTCTGAAGTGAATTTTATAGTTTTTACTAGTGGTATTTAGCTTTCTAAATAGTGCTATTGTCCCTTATGATCTTAGTATGCAATATAAAAATTAAATGCAATACTTAAGAAAGACTTAAAATGTAGTCTGATGCCTTTGCTACCAAATTCTTTTTGTAAGCTGCTAGTATTTACTGACACAATAGAATATTCTTTTGGGCTAATTCTTTTGTCTCTTACAACATTGCAAACATTTGCTTTTTAGCATTACTAATTTAGTTGCCTTAGCCTACTATATTCAGGGTTTAATCTAAATAGAATTGTTTACATTTTTTAAGTTGAAAATTATTTTTTCTTTCCTTTTTAAATACATTTTTCTAATCTCCAATTTATTTTTGTATAGTCTTCGCTCAATAAATATTAACAACACCTATAATATTTATAATAATAATTTCATTAGTTTCCAAAGCATATATGTTTTCAAAATCCCTTGCACAAACTGATATCCTAAAAATGTACTAATACATTTTAGGTTCATTGAAATGTCTTACAGACTAAAATGAAATACTACAAATGTAAAATGTTTAAATAGTAGCTACAATAAATGAATACCTAACATTAAATTGGATGATGAGAATCACTAGTGAAGATGTTAGATATCTACATGAGATAACTTTAGCATGCTAACATAAAAAAAAAATAAAAATAAATAAATCTCCCTGGAAAATAAAAAAAATCATAGTCTGCATTTCTATCAATAACAACAAACACAATTAGATGCTGAGCAACTTTTGAATATGCACATGTGTGCAGGCACTCCCACACACACATACACACACAGACTCAGATTTTCTTAAGATCTGCCTAACAATACCAGGGAATGTCCTCACAAATTTAGGGACAATAATTAAGGTGATCTCAAATCCAACCCTCTATCCCTATTCTCTTTGAACAGAATGAGACTGCATACCATCTTTTGTATTTTTCAATAACTATTAATTTACAGGACTGAAGGGGGTAAGACCTAGAGGATGAACTTAAAGATGATCCAAACAATTCAAACCCTAGAAAGAAAAGTTTATCTGTCAATTTGAAAGAACTTTAACGACATTGTGATATCAAGCAGAATTATCACTACTAATTGCACAGCCACATTAAAAGGACCTCAGAAAGTGACCTCCCCTAAAACACAGAATGTATGTAGAAAATGTCTTAAATCTTCTATTCTATACTTAAATAAATGTCAAGTATATCTATCACCTCAATTAACCATAGGAAAAAAGCTGTCAAGATCTAATTCTTTTTCTTTCTTTCTTTCTTTTTTTTTTTTTGACAAGGCGTTTATTCTGAAACCAGCAGAGGGAGAAGCAGGCACTTGCATTAGAAAGAGATGAGTGTCACAGGGGTCTAATCCACATGGGGAGCATTCCATGTGCAAAAGGCTGATTAGAACCATGGTGAATCCACGTGGACATATTCCAGGGTTTGTTGACTGAGCTGTAGTAAATCTGGGGATTTGCAGTCTGGCTGACTTGAAATTGAGCTTGTTAACAAAATAGATGTTTTCATTTCTAGCAATGTCAGGAAAAAATAAGGATGAACTGATGAAATGAAAGCACATTTTATTAAAGAATCAAATCATATAAGTAATTGCAAAGATGAAAGCCAGCTGTTTATTTTATAAGCATTTATTTTACCAGCTATCTTGAAAAAAATTAAATTATGGAACAGCTTTTGATATCACTGATACTAACACAATTAAGCAAAGTTAACAGATAGTCATCCATTCATTTAGTCACATAACAAATATCTATTGTGTTCTTTGACATACCAAGAAATGTGCTAGATGCATTAGAATACACACACAAAAATAAGATGAAGATTCTTCCTTCCAGAAAACTATAAACAATAAAATATATTTCTATGCTACAGTAACAAATTTTTTAAATATATTGGTCATTCAGCTGTACTATCTACTAAAGGAGCAATTAGCCATCTGTGGCTTTTTAAATTTTAATTTTGATTAATTAAAGTTAAATAAAGCCAAAAATTTAATTCCTCAGTCTCACTATCCATATTTCAGGCTCAACAGCCATATGTGTTTAATAGTCACTGTATTGGAAGTCTATTTCCATCATTGTGAAGAGGCTCACTGGAAAGCACTGGTTTAGGATACAGAAATATCCTATCCAGTTAAGGAATCTATTAGTCTATTAAAACCACTTCATAAGTGGAAAGAATGGAAATAATTTTGACATTCAGGGGCACCCCATTGACTAGTTAGAAGAACATGCAACTCTTGACCCTGGGATCTTGAGTTTGAGCCCCATATTGGATGTAGAAATTACTAAAAAATAAAATAAACTTAACTCTACATGTGAAAGTTCACTTAATAGAGTACTAAAGATAAGGTTTTGTTTGCATGAACAAAAATCAAGAACCCAGAAGTAGTGGGATATATAGAGGAAGAACGGCATTTATTTATTTATTTATTTTTACCTGTGGGAGAATAAAGGGTAGAAGTGGGAAATAATATTACATATTTAAGTTGCAATTATTATTAAAAAATGAGTAGTGAAAAAAATCTGCATAACAGCATAATGATTTTAACTTTGTTTTGCAGATAGGTATGTCCTAAAGTATGGTATGTGGTATGATTTTAAGTGATACACTGATATAATTTTTATTTTAACAGCTTTAGATGTATTTTATGAGTATGGAAAAAATTATTAGCACATAAAATCTGTTATATCACTGACAGTATTGTTTAAGATAAGAGTGAATTCTTTTCAATTAAAACAGAGTGAATTGAATCAAATTCACAGACAGTCCTATGTAGACAAAGAGTCTTCATGTTTTATTGGTAAGGCAGTACATAGTGTGCTGGCTAAAATCATCAAATACTAACCTTAACACAGTGTCACTATGGGCCTATTACTTCTTCCTGTGTTTCAGTTTCCCCTTCTGAAGAAAGATATTAAGAGTGTCTGTGTTACAATATTTGTGTAAGAGATCATTGAAAAACATTTAAAGAAATGGCCTAGCAAGTAATAAGCACTTAGTAAGATTTGCTATTATTACTATTAATGGTGAAATTTGCAACATTATTAGATTTGTGTTTTAGTAAAGTTAATCCATCTGCCAACTGCAACATGGATGAGAGAAGAAGACAATGCCTCTGGAAATAACAGAATACAGTCACTCATTCAAAGGCCAAAGGAAGTGTTGTGCCTGAACAGAGTAGTACCAATGAAAATGTAGAAAAGGGAGAAGTTTATAGATCTAACAGAGCTAGAATAAACAGGACTTGATAAATAGTTTAATAAGACGTTAAGAGAGATCATTGAGTTTAGGAACTAGGAATTATTGGTAAACCTAGAATAAAAACATAGGTATATAGGTCAGAATCAGTTCTTGAGCTTGACTTTAAGGTCCAATGGTGATACTCTTTCAATAAGTTTAGCCACTAAAGTAATGAAGGTTATTTACCCCAAAGATACAGATGTAGTGAAAAGAAGGGCCATCTGTACCCCAATGTTTATAGCAGCAATGGCCATGGTCACCAAACTGTGGAAAGAACCAAGATGCCCTTCAACAGATGAATGGATAAGGAAGATGTGGTCCATATACACGATGGAGTATTATGCCTCCATCAGAAAGGATGAATACCCAACTTTTGTAGCAACATGGACGGGACTGGAAGAGATTATGCTGAGTGAAGTAAGTCAAGCAGAGAGAGTCAAGTATCATATGGTTTCACTTATTTGTGGAGCATAACAAATGACATGGAAGATATTGGGAGATGGAGAGGAGAAGGAAGTTGAGGGAAATTGGAAGGGGAAGTGAATCATGAGAGACTATGGACTCTGAAAAAGAACCTGAGGGTTTTGAAGGGGCGGGGGGTGGGATGTTGGGGAAACAAGTGGTGGGTAATAGGGAGGGCACGTATTGCATGGAACACTGGGTGTTGTGCAAAAACAATAAATACTGTTACACTGAAAAAAATAAATAAATTTTTTAAAAAAAGATAAAAGGAAAAAAAAAGTAATGAAGGAAAGTATGTTAGTTTGAGAAAATGGCAAGAACAAAGGAAAGTCCTTGATTGTTACTGTTTTGAATCTATGAGAAGGCTGAAAAAAGTAGTGAATGTAAAGGGTGACCGAAAACTAAAACAGATTATAATTCAAAGAGCTAGCACCTGAAGGTAGTGAAATAGGGGATCAAGAAAACATCAAAAGAGCTCAGTCTTGGAGAGGATGAAGAAATTTCTCACTCTGGAAAAAAGATAGTTGAAGATGGGTGAAAATGTACAGTAAGTCAAACTGAAATTAGTCATTTTAGGTAACTAAGATCAAAAGTCCTCATATTCACTCACATTTTCATTCAAATTGAAAACACATTTGCTGAACACCTATGATGTGCCAGATAGACACTGTTCTAGAAGCTGCTGATACAGAAATGAACAACACAGTTGATAAACTAAGTGTTCAACTAAGTGAAAAGAAATATAATGTAAAATAAAAGAAGGTTGAAGTCAGATCCTGGAGAACACAAATATTTAGAAAGAGGGAAAACAAGAAAAAAGAGGGACTAAAATGCCAATTAATAATCAAAATTTTTAAAATAATGAAATGGTTTTGGTGCAAACTAAATCAGATAATAGGATAGAGTAAAAGAGTAGCTTTGGGGGGAGGGAAGCAGGGAGGCCTCTTTGAGTTTGGAATAATGTGATCAAATCTACTGTATGGAGAGACCAGTGGAAGGAATGCTCCAGAAAGAGAAAAATAGCAATCATAGAGATCCAAAATGGGAATAATGTTAGCCTGGAGAAAGAGGAAAAGCAAAGGGTGGCCATTGCATAGTCAAAGTGAAGAAAAAAAAACACGGTGTCTTGAGTGAATATGGCTGTCAGAAGTAAGTTTTGAATATGAATAGAATTTAGGAAGAGACATAAAGAAAGGAAGACTATTGAAGAGTCACACTACTTGCTGTCTTCTCTTGTTCACATGAGCTTCTAAAAGACTAGTAGACCTTAGCAATCTGTTCACCTCCATCTACATTCATTACCTAGATGATCTCATCCAGTTCCTTAGCAAAGTTTTCTAAATGCTGATGATTGCTAAATTCATGTCTTCATCCACAATCTCTCCACTAAACACAAGACCATTCCATCAATTATTCCCTTGGAAATCTCAAGAAGGATCTTGAACAAAACACAAACTAAAATTCTTTGTTGCTCCTCCACCCTCAAATATACTTTTTTCAAATCTCCTCTATTGTAGTTAATAGCTCTCTCATGGATTTTATTGCTTGGGACAAAGATTAAGGAGGCATAGTGATTGTTCTCTCATATCCCACATCTGTCAAAACTCAGTAAGTTCTACCTTTTCTTAAATATATCCCCACTTAACCCACTCTTTCCAAGTCCACTGCCACAACTCAAATTTGATTCATCATCAATTTAATGCACACTTTATAAACAAACTCCTACCAGTCTTCCTCTTTCAACTCTTGCTTCTTTATAGTCTATTCTCCACCAAGTAGTCCATAAGGTAATGATTTCGTAAAAGAATCTGTAAAAATTGGTAGTACATATTTCTTAAATACTTGCTAGAATTTGCCAGAGAAGCCATATGGGCCCAGAATTCCTTATGGAAATATTCTAAATTACAAATTTCAATGATCTATATTCACTGATATGAAGTCAGTCCAATTCTTTATTTCATCTTGAAATTTCTTGGAATTTTTATTTTTCAAGAATTTTGTCCACTTCATTAAATTTGTGAAATTGGCATTAAGTTGTTGATAATCATCTCATTTTTTATTCTTGACATCAGTAATCTATTTTCTAATTTTTGTTCAATTAGCTGAATTAGTATCAAATTTTTTCTCTTTCAAAAATCGACTTTTGAATCATTAAGTGTCTCTGCTTCATTCCTCTTCTTTTTTCTATTTTTATTTCAGTAATTTCCATTCTTATGCTTACTAGTTCCTTCTTTTGACTTACATTAGAGTTCGTTTCCTCCTGTTTTCTGAGTCTCTTACTTAAGATGGCAACTTAAATAATTAACTCTCATCCTGTCTTCTTTTGTAAGAAAATATTTACTGTTACATTTCTCCTCAAGCACCATGTTAACAGCATCCCACAAATTTTGATAGTTGTGTCTTAAATTTCATTCATTTCAAGATATTTTCTCATTTCCTTTTCCTTTTTAACCCATAGGTTATTTAAAAACACATTATTTAATTTCCAACTATATGGGAATTTTCCACATACCTTTAATACTGATTTCTAATTTAGTTATATCATAGTCAGAGAATGTACTTTTAATGACTTTTAAATGTCCTTTTAAAAGTATTGATACTGTGTTTTATTGCCCACAATATGATCTACATTGCTAAATATTTCAAAAAAATTTGAAAAGAAATACTCTTCTGTTGTTGGGTAGAGTATTTTATAAATATCAATTAGGTCAAATTAGCTAAGGGTATTGTTTAATTCTTACATATCTTTACTGAATTCCTATCAAGTTAGTATATCAATTACTAAGTGATAATATAATCTCCAACTGTAATTGTTAATTTACCTATTTTTTTCCTTGCAGTTAAGATTTTCTTTAAGTTTTGGAATTCTGTTATTAGATGCATTCACATTTATAACTGTTATATCTTCCCACTGTATTGACCCTTTTATCATGAAATCTCTACCTTTGTCTCTAGTAATAATCCTTGTATTAAGTCTACCAAATCATATTAATAGAGCTATTTTAGCTTTCATGTTTATCTTTTCATGTTATACTTTTTCTATTATTTTATTTTCAAAGCATACTTATATAAAAATATGAGGGTTGCTTTTTTATTTGGTATAGTAATCTTTATTGACTGAAGTCCACTTACATTGAATGTAATTATCAGTGTGACTGGGTATCTTTCTGGTATTTTGCTATTCTTTTGTTTGCCTCACTTCCTTTGTTCATCTTTCCCATTTTCTCTTTCTTTTCTTAATTTAAATTTTCTTTTTACTTCTTTAGCTATAATTCTTCACATTTTTAAATGGTCATTTTAGGAATTAAAACATTAAGCTTTAAATTATTTCAATCTACTTAAATATTGACATTCTTTGATGATATATGGTAAACTTACAACAGTGTAGCTTTCATTTAGCACCCCTCCATCCTTTGTGCTATCACTGTTATGCATAATACAACATCTATGTTACAAGTCAAATAATACAGTGTTAAAAATTTCCTTTACATAGTCACAGGTATTTTAGAAAAATTAGGAAATAAAACTATAAATAAATATTTTCTTAAAATTATTTACAATTTATAGTCCCCCTTATTCCTTTTGTATAGCTGATTACCTTTCAACTTGAAGGTCTTCCTTTAGTGGTATAGGTCTTCCTTTAGTGGTGTGACAAATTCTCTCAGTTTGTCTATTGGAAAATCTCTTTCACTTTTGAGGGACAACTTGGCTGAAAATAGAATTCTTGGCTGACTTTTTGGTGGTGGTGGCTGTTCTTTCAGCACTTTGAATATTTCATTCTAATGTCTCCTTGTGTCCACTATTTCTTTTTTTTTTTTTAAGATTTTATTTATTTGACAGAGGCAGGCAGAGAGAGCAAGGAGGAAGCAGGCTCCCTGCCAAGCAGAGAGCCCGATGCGGGGCTCGATCCCAGGACCCTGGGATCATGACCTGAGCTGAAGGCAGAGGCTTTAACCCACTGAGCCACCCAGGCGCCCCGTCCACTATTTCTAATTAGAAGTCAGCTTATAATTGTATCATAATTATAAGTAATGAGTCATTTCCTCTCTTATAGTCTTCAAGATTTTCTCTTTTATCTTTGATTCCTTACATCTTAAACATGAGGGGTGTAGGTACAGCTTTTCTTTATTTTCCAATTTAAGGTCATTGAGTCTCTTTTATCTCTAAGTTAATATTTGTAATCAAATTTCAGAAGCATTCTGTTCATTTCTGGAAATACATTTTGTGTCCCTTTCTCTTTCTTTTTGATGCTTGACTCCAATTACACATATGTTGGACCCCACGTACACTCCAGTGTTCTCCAAAGAAGCTCTGTTCATTTTTCTTTGATCTATTTTTTTAATGACTTTTAAATGGCCTTTTAAAAGTATTGATACTGTGTTTTATTGCCCAGAATGATCTTTTTTTTTTTTTTGCCCTTTGGAATGTATAGTTTCCAGTAAGCTATATTAAGTTAACTGAGTCTTTCTTATGCTATTTTCAGTCTGTTTTTGAGCTCACCTAGGGAATTTTTATTTTCAGTTATTATAATTTTTAGCTTTAGAATTTCCATTGGCTTATTTTTTTAGTTCCCATTTGTTTATTAAAAAATCAGTATTTCAATATACAATAAACTTTTTTCCAACCTTTGAATATATTTTTAATTCATTGAATATAACAGCTACTTTGACATTTGTGCTAATTTAATATCTTGACCCACTTGCATCAGTTAGTATTGATGTATTTTTTTTCCTGCATATGAGTTACATTTTCCAATATATTTCCATGGCTAGTAATTTTTTGTTCCAAACTTGTCATGATGAATAATATGTTAGTTAGCTCAGTAGCTCAGACTGTCATAACAAAATACCTTAACCGGCTGGCTTAGAAACAGAAATTTACTTTCCAGGTTTCATCGTTCTGGAGGCTAGAAGTCCAAGCTCAAGGTTCAGTTGAAGAGGATTTCTCTTCCTGGCTTGCAGCAGCCCTCTTCTCACTATGTCACCATATGGCCTTTCCCAGTGTGTATGTAGCAGGGTGAGGGGAAATAAAGTTTTCTAGTCTCTCTTATAAGAACACCAAGCCTTTTGGATCAGTTTCCCACCCTTATGACCTCATCTAACCTCAACTACTTCCTCAGAGACCCTATCTCCAAATACAGCTAAAGTGGGGATTAGGCCTTACATATGAATTTGGGGGAGATACATTCTGTCTATAAGAGAGTATGTTGTAAAAAAAAAAAAAAAAGAGAGAGAGAGAGAGAGAGTATGTTGTAGTGACTCTAAGATCTCTTTTCTTCTTAGGATTATTGGTTTTTGGTTCTAGTAAGTCACTAACTTTCCTAGATCCAAACTGAAATTTGTCTTCCCCGTGGTCTGGAGAAGATAACTCTAGCCAAGTTTTCTTGGCTTCCAACTGCGGCTTTTAAGTCTAGCCTCCATGTTGGTCTCCTCTGTGCCTATTAGTTTAGATGTCTGCCAAGAAATTTAGCTGAGTCGATGCTGGGATTTGGGGGTTCACTCTTTTGGTGGTTTCTTGCCTCCAGGACCTCCTAGTAAATTTCCAGTTGCTTTTCCATCCCAGAATTCTGTCTTCTGACAAGTCAATCTAATAAGATTTCTATTCTCTGCCCATTTCTTGATTGGATTGTTTGTTCTTTGGGTGTTGAGTTTGCTAAGTTCCTTATAGATTTGGGATACTAGCCCTTTATCTGATATGTCGTTTGCAAATATCTTCTCCCATTCTGTCAGTTGTCTTTTGGTTTTGTTAACTCTTTCCTTTGCTGTGCAAAAGCTTTTTATTCTCTGCCACCCAAGCTCTCTGTGGACTAGGAAATGACTCAATAAAAGGCATAACTACAATATTTCCCCAGAAGCAATTCTTTCATTCAAAAGCAAACTCATCTTTATTTTCTCCCTGCTTTCTCACCAGCCTGCCAGGGGTCATATTTTATTGATCATCCAAGAATTTGCAAAAATATTATACTCAGGCTTTTGGATTTCAGACCTTTGTGGTGCTCCTGCTTCTAGAATTTTCCCTGAAATTGAGTCATTTAAGCTAAGGTTTTCTAAAAAAGCCACAACACACAACATTGTACTTTCTACCCAATGTAGCAACAGTCTTTCAGTAGTAAACTCTTCTCAAGTTTCTACCTGCCTTTGGTCATTTTTCAGTATCTTCAAATTTCTGTTTTGATTATTTTCCAGTTACTATAATTGTTTTCTGTGGGAAGAATTGCTTGAGTGGGTTGGGCCGCTGCCTTCAGCTCGGGTCATGATCTCAGGGTCCTGGGATCGAGCCCCGCATCGGGCTCTCTGCTCAGCGGGGAGCCTGCTTCCTCCTCTCTCTCTCTCTGCCTGCCTCTCTGCCTACTTGTGATCTCTCTCTGTCAAATAAATAAATAAAATCTTAAAAAAAAAAAAAAAGAATTGCCTGAACTTGTCACACCACCCTATTATCAATGATCAATCTAACATATATAAGATCATATCTCACACACACACACACACACACACACACACACACACATACACACACACAGCCAGTCTAAAAATCCAGAAATTGCTCTTCCCTTCAACTGGAGTAGAATGAAAACTCAGTATCAAACTCTGCGTAATCCACCCTCTCCCTAAAAGCCTGGAATATTTCTTCACCAAAAGATCAAGAGTCCTCACAGTCTCTGCTGGGCTTATCACCTTGTGTGGCAATGTATTTCCCTATTTCTGCTTAAGCATGTGCATCATACAGCACCTGACAACCCCACTGTTGTATTTGCCTTTTGCAGGCTATAGCACAAGAAGGTTATATGCAGGTAAGTCCCTCTCTATCAGCTGCTGAAAAGGACAAATGAGGACCAATGCCACCAGAGAAATTGTCTTACACTATATCTCCACTATAGCCAGTTCAGTGCTTGAATGCATTGTGTTTCTGATGATCCCATACCAAGATGCAGGCACAGAAATGTTTGAACTTCTACTCCTGATAAAATAGGCAATAGGTGCTAAATGGTTGACAAGACCAAATAATCCTAAAACTACCTGATCTTTGCACTTCTAGCTATAAGAGGCAAAAAGTGTCTTAATCATTTTTAACTACTGGAATGTTTTTTCTCTTTCCTGTGAAAGAAAGCATATTGGTCTTCTTTCCATACCACAAAAATGCCAAATGTGTTCCTGTGTTCATGTTATTCTTTTTTAGGCCCCTTCCCCAGATTTTAATTTAACTGCATCCTTTCCATCATTCAGATCTGAATTCAAGTACAAATTTTCCAGACAGTCTTTCCCCAACAGCCTACCTAGCCACTCAATTACTACTAGCTAAGGTCTCTATTTTATTTTCTCTTTTCAAAATATCAAACTATTTGATATCATACTGTTATATTTTTCTTTTTATTATCAATTTTTCCCAGAAAGTATGTCAATCTGGGAAAGCAAACATTATCTTGTTCACTACTGTATTTTTGGTGCCTAGAAGAGGATTTGGCAGCTAATAGACCCTCAACAAATGGTTATTGACTGAAAAATAGCAGAAATGAGTCAATTTAGCTGGAAACAGCTAACAATGAAACTCATTCATTAGAACAGAAACCTTTCAAATTTAATTATAAAACTGGTTTACTCATAAGAGAAAAATGTCAGTAATATCAGCTCAAGTCCATATGGTTTATCTCATAATTTTTTGCTCCCCATAATTCCTTGGAGATTTGTATTCTCCAAAATATTTGTGTGTGAATTTTCACAATATAACAGTCTCTTCCACTTGAAAAATAGGTTTAAAGGTCATTTTTCCATCATTCAAATTCCTGGAAACCAATCTGTTTACTTGGGAGAAGAACCAAATACTATAATCTTACTATTAGTCAAAAGACTTGCATTTTTTATTAAATGCTATCCAAGTGAGGTATTTTTTTCAACCAGCCTTTGCAAATTTGCATTAGTTCATATGCCCAGAGAACAAAACAAATAATTTAGATAACACCGAAATCCTTCATTACTTTAATATTCAACAGCATCAGAAGAATTATTCTGGTGTGTTAGAAACGAAAGTGTGCATTTTGTTGGTATGAAGGGTTTGCATTGACCATTTCAAACTTGGGAATCTGTTTTCTAAAGTGCTGTCTGCAACAAAGTTAAAGTGCAGTTTTGAAAACACAGATATCTAACTGATAGGAAAATGTAAGTATAAAATATGGGGTTCCCTTAGAACTTCTTGTTTTTAATCTCTAAAATCTTTGGAATTATTTTTTTATTTTAATTATAAACACTACAGGGTAACAATGCATGAAATATAAAACTGAGCATGTGCTAAGCCACTGTGCTTAAATACTATCTTCCATGTAGACTTTCCTGATTCCCTACCTCTGTCCTTATTTGATGCTTTCTCTACTTCGACCTTAAACATCTAGTGCCCCATCACTGATTAAGACTCACTCTAAGTTCAACTTTCATAAATGAAGCCTCAGTGTACTCAGCAACTATTTGACTCTTATTTTACTTTACTTTACTTTTACTTTTTTTACTTTTACTTTTACTTTACTTTTACCTTTTCTATTCCCTCCTGTGAATTAGAAAGCTCCTCTTGAGAATAGTAAGAGAGCAGGCTGAAACACAAGCCGTTTTTTTGTTTGTTTGTTTGTTTTACTAAAGAACACTTTAACTTATAATATTAATTATATCTAAGAAATATTCCCTTGTCCCCTACATTGGCTCCAATTATGCATTTCACCCTTAACTTGGCCCCTCTTTCTCTCCCTTCAATATAACTACTACCTATTTCCTTTTTTAATTCTAAAAAATAGTGATAACTTTAACTCTATTTAAATTACCCTATACCTACCCATTCTCTAATAAAATATAAACATGATGGGGACACAGAATTATTGCTTGAGGAAATAAAATATTTTGTTTTCAACTTTAAGACTCATTTACAAACCAAACTTGAAGACTCGCTGACATGAAAAGTTCAAATCTCTTAGAAAAACAAATTTCTCTTTCCTAATTTGCCTTATAGGTTGATTTTATGCCTTCCCTGCCCCATTTGGTTTTTGGTCAACTCACTCTAGAACATGATGACAACATGATACCCACATACATCTGTGGCTTAACCATTACACAAACTGACGGCACTGAATGCCAACACTGCCTTGTCACTGATATGCTCTGAAGCATTTTAATCACAGAACTGGCCACAAATGGAAACCCATGACCTGGCACAGGTCTGTGGGTCTGTGAGACCTTAAAGTGCTAGAGCTTAAAATCCACTGAGGACCAAATTCCTGCAGAGCAGGAAACCCATGCTAAACAAAATCAGGGAAAGAGAGTATTGCCAAAATGCAGTTACTGTTGGGCTAATTTTCATATTATAATCTCATCAAGCATAGTATAGAATCCAGAATGGTCTCCTTTCTTAAGCTGAAGTGGGCACCATCTTTTCCTTCTCTCCAAGGAGAATTTACAAAAAAAAAAAAAAAAGCCTGGTAAAAGAGTTTGTTTTAAAAATATTAACAAATATAATGTTATAGTAAAATAATACTAAGGGATGTCTGGGTGGCTCAGTAGGTTTAGCCTTTGCCTTCGGCTCAGGTCATGATCTAATGTTCCAGGGATCGAGCCGTGCATTGGGCTCTCTGCTCAGCAGGGAGCCTGCTTCCTGCTCTCTCGCTGCCTCTCTGCCTACTCGTACTTTCTCTCTCTGTGTCAAAAAAATAAATAAAATCTTTAAAAAAATAAAACAAAATAATACTAGGAGTTAAGATGCCATTGAAGAGCTAACACTCCATGAGATTACCTGACAAATATTAAATAACCAGCCAAGAAACTTAGGGATTCTACAAGCTTTGGTCCTTCAATATACACTTATTCTGGTGAATTCCCTTATCTGAAGCAGGAAAATTCAGATGACGCTAACTCCTAGTATATGCTGAAATTCCTCTCTGGCACTGACGAAGTACCTGAACAAGGGAGCCAAAAAGGCCATAGAGATTAAGTCCCAAACAATGACATTAAAACCTTTCCTTGACTGAGGCTCAGATAACTTCAGGAGTTATAACAAGTAGAGGACACCAGTAAAGCAAGTATACCTATTTATTAGAATGTATGCTGGCAGGTTGAAGACCTGGGATTCTTACCTTAACTGATTAAATAAGCTGTCTGATGTTAAAGTTCCTCAACTTCTTGAATTTTCCTAAAGGTTTAAAGAAAGCCAGTCAGTATGACAGAATAGGAATATAAAATTTCATTAGTCTTTCTACCTCAAATTCAGCCAGTATCATGGATGATTTTAATATCCATGAACATGCATTACCCTGCCTCAACCTTCTAAATTACCTTAATTCTAATTACATTAACTTCAACCCTATTCCAGCCACCCACCTTAGATCCAACATCACCCAAAGCAGCTCTGTCTCCGACATCTTTAACATTATATCCTGCTTTCTGACCACAACCCTCAATCCTTCCAGCTCTCTTGTGTATTTTAATTCATTTGCATTTTAACCTCATTGGCAATAGACTCAGTGGTTAAATGTGTGGGCTCTTAATTCAGTCTACTTAGATTCTACTTGGATTCACATCCTGGATCAGTTGCTTCCTAGCTGTGTACCCTTAGACCTCAATCTCCTCAATAAAGAAATCTTCTCAATAAAGAATATGGAATTATGTTTAATCTAGCATATACTCGTGCCTACCTAATACAGTTTTTATGAAGATAAAATGAGATAATATGGAACATTTAGCATAATGCAGGTGAGGAACATCGTAGGTGATAAATAAATATTAGTTCTTTTTTACATTTATTCCCAAGTTTATTTTTCACTTTTTTTTTTCTTATCTGGCCTAAAATCTGTACTTCATTATTTATTTTCTCCAAATAAGATAAGCTAATTGTCAAATTTAGCCAACTAGCTGCTCCACACCAAGACTGCTAAAAACTGATGGGAAAATATATAACTGGGTTTTAGGTATCGAAACCGTAAGACCTCCAAAAGCAACTGTGTTATTGCTACATGTAAACAAACAGTAACTTCTCTGAATGTTTAGCAGCACATTTTATAAATCACATTCTTCAAATACCCCATATTATCTATTTTCTATAAAATTTTAGGAAAAATACTTCCTTCCCTTTTGAAACTTTGTTATTACATCAATTATTCCTCTTTTTCCCATCTACTTTAATTCTTTTTACCATGTACACCATTATACTTGCTGAGTCCACAGGGCAATGGTACAACTGGAGGCCCATATACAATATTTTTAAATATTTCAAAGCTACAAATCAAGATAACAGAGCCGTCTAATTCTACCCGAGGTGGAACAGCAGCAACTAGATTTACTATACCACCTAAAACCATCTTTCCTCTTAGTAACTATAACAACAAATGGACAAAACAGGTAAAATAATTTTTAAATACATAAAACAGTTTTTTTAAGACTTTGGACTTAAATAGACTTAAATTTGAACAAATGACAGTGATCATTATGAGATGGGGAACAAAAAAGTTGAGCTCTACAGTTTTTTTTAACTTACTGTTTTGAGAGAATTCTCAGGTTATGATATGGAGAGGGAGAAGCCAGGAGGACCCCAGTGGGCCCCTTGAATTGAGATGACAGCAAGAATAAGACAGGAAGAATAAGGCTGCTGCATTTCTCTGGACAGAGTCCTAGAGAGGAGAGAATTTCATAGATACAGAACCCTGGATGTCTGTAGAGGGTCCCCTTAAGTATTCAGCAGAGAAATTATCAGGGCATACACATGAGGAAATTACCCAAAACTAGGGAGAAAAATCATCAGGAACAATGCTGGGATAACACGGGGTCAGAAAGCGGTTTTTTCACATCTTTCAGACTAAGAAATCTCATCACTTACAGGTAATGAGGTGGACCACCCAGGAAGGTCTTGCTTCAATGGTGAAGAAAAAATTAACCCTAACTTAACTATGGCAAACAAGTATAAAAAGGAAAACCAGAGAGTATCAAATTATTTCAAAGTAATTTCAAAGTAATTTAACTGCTGGAATAAAGTTCAAGAATATTTATAGGATACAAAAGATACCTAACACTCAAAAAGATAAAATTCACAATGGATGTCAAAGATTAACTGGTTTGCAAATAAGAAAAAATGCATGACACATAGAGAGGAAGAGAATCAATAAAATGAAACTGACCTAGAACACAGGTGTGTTAGAATTAGTAGAGAAGGACAACAAAATGACTTTAATAACTGTGTTCAATACATTATAAAATTCAGTAGAAATATGAAAGATATGAAAAAGACCCAGGTCTACTTTCTAGATATAAATACTAAAATGACTGTGATGAAAAATACACAGAACAGAAATAAAGGCAGATTAAGCAATGTAAAAGAAAAGACTAGTAAAATTGAGAACATAACAGAAATATTAAAAATGAAACATAGAGAGGAAAACATAACATTAAAAAAATAAAAATCAATTTACTGTGGAACAACTTTAAACAACTTAATAAACAAACTTAAAAGATATGAAACACTCCATTCAACCTCAGGATACACATTCTTTTCAACAGCAAGACCATTTGCAGAGAAAAATCATAATTTAGACCATAAAACAAGTCTTGATAAATTCAAAAGCATTCAAGCCATAAAAATCTTCCCTCACCATAACTGAATTAAATCATAAGTCAATAAAGAACAATCTCTGGAAATGATCAAATATTTTAAAAATAATCATATAATTCTTATAACCCATGGATCAAAGAAGAAACTTAAAGAAAAATTAGAAAATATTTTAAGCTAAGTAAATTAACCAAATAAATAAATAAATAAGCAGTACTAATGGGAAAATTCATAGCACCACATGCTTACATTAGAAGTCAAATCAGGGGCACCTTGGTGGCTCAGTTGGTTAAGCAACTGCCTTCAGCTCAGGTCATAATCCTGGCATCCCAGGATCAAGTCCCACATCGGGGGGGTCCCTGCTCGGTGAAGAGTCCGCTTCTCCCTCTGACCTCTCCCCTCTCAAGCTCTCTCTCTCTCAAATAAATAAAGTAAAATAAAATAATAAAAAAAAGAAGTCAAGTCAATAACTCAGTTTCCATCTTAAGGATACTAGAAAAAGAAAAGAAAAAAAAGTCCAAAATAAGTAGAAGGAATAATAAAGACCAACAGTCTTCATGAACACAGGGTAAAAAGTATAAACAAAGTATTAAAAAATAGAATATATGATATAAAGATTAATGTGTCATGACTAAATAAAGATTAATCCTAAAAAGATAGGTTGTTTTAACATTTGAAAATCAATGTAACTCATCACACTACCAAAATTTAAAAAAAATATAATCTTAGTAGTAGTAAAAACTTTTGACAAAATCTAATATTCATTCCTGATTTTTAAAAAGTACAGCTAACATAAATCCTGCACAAAACTAAATACTTTTCAATTTCAGTAACAAAACAACCTGTCCACTCTTAACACATCTATTCAATTATATTAGTTTTTAGCTACTGTAATCATTCACCTGAGAAAGGCATCTTTATGTAGAGAAAGAAATAAACCGTCTATTTGTAGTTGGTATTACTGTCTGGAAGAGAGTCTGATGGAATTTACCAAAAAGCAGCGAGTCATGATAAATTACTTACCAAATTGCCAGATACAAGATCAATATATAAAAAATCAACTGTATCTCTAAATACTAGTAATAAAAAACAGAAAACTAATTTTAAAATTATTTACAATATTATCAAATGAAATTGATAAATCTGACAAAAGATGTGAAATGTACAATGAGAAAGCAAAATGGTGCTGGGTAAATTATTAAAAGATCTAAAGAAATGGAGACATAAAATTGTTCGTGGATCAGAAGACTCAAAATTGTTAAGATATCAATTCTCCCCCAACTGATCTATAGATTCAATGCAATCACAATCAAAATTCCATCAGGCTTTTAAGTAGAAACTGAAAAGTCAATTCTAAAGTTTATATAGTGATACAAAAGACCTATAATATCCAAAACAATTCTGAAATGCCAAAATAAATTTGGAAAGCTAACACTAAGTGATCTCAAGACTTATAAAGCTATAGTATTCAAGATAGTGTGGTATTGGCTTCAAGACAGCTACACAGAATAATGAAACAGAAAAGATCTCTATATATATTAAAAAAAAACAACTTTTTTTTTGAGAAAAGTATAATAGCAATTCAGTGGGAAAGGACTATCTTTTCAACAAATGGAACCAAAAATTTGAACCATTCCTTGTATCAAAAAAAAAAAAAAACAAAAAACAAAAAAAAACAAAAAAAAAAACAGATAAACTTCAAAATGGGTCATAAAAGTATATTTAGGTTATGGGTCATTTAGGTTTAGGGCCATAAACTTAAAGCCATAAAATTTCTAGGAGAAAACCATTTGTGACATTAGGTTAGGCCAACATTTTGTGGATAGGCATCAAAAGCACCATTTCTTTAAAAAAAAAAAAGTAACTATTAAGAAGATGAAGACAGGAGGAGTCAAGATGGTGGAGAAGTAGCAGGCTGAGACTACATCAGGTAGCAGGAGATCAGCTAGACAGCTTATCTAAACATTGCAAACACCTACAAATCCAACGGGAGATCGAAGGGAAGAAGAACAGCAATTCTAGAAACAGAAAATCACTTTCTGAAAGGTAGGACTGGCGGAGAAGTGAATCCAAAACAAAGGGAAGATAGACTGTGGGGGGAAGGGGCCAGCTCCCAGTAAGCGGTGGAGCAATGGAGCACAAAATCAGGACTTTTAAAAGTCTGTTCCACTGAGGGACATTGCTCCAGAGGCTAAACCAGGGTGAAGCCCATGTGGGGTCAGCATGGCCCGAGGTCCCGCAGGGTCACAGAAGGATCAGGGGTGTCAGAGAGTCACAGAGCTCGCAGGTATTAGAACGGGGAAGCCGGCTACAGAGACAGAGCCGAGGACTGAGCTCTCAGCTCGGGGTTACCTTGAACCGATCACAGGCTGGGTGAGCTCGGAGCATGGCTGGAAGCCGGGGATATGGGAGTGATTGGGTGCTGGTCTCTGGGGCCTGACTGAGGAGTGGGGCCCCGGGCTCTCGGCTCCTCCAGGCCAGAGACTGGGAGGCCACCATTTTCATTCCCGTCCTCCGGAACTCTACGGAAAACGGAAAGCGTTCAGGGAACAAAAGCTCCCGAAAGCGAACTCGACCGGATTACTTAGTCCGGCCCCCGGTAAGGGCGGTGCAATTCCACCTCGGAAAAAGACACTTGAGAGTCACGACAACAGGCCCCTCCCCCAGAAGATCAACAAAAAAATCCAGCCAGGACGAAGTTCATCTACCTAGGACAGCAGCGGAATTCCAGAAGAGGAGAAAGCAAAGCACGGAACTCATGGCTTTCTCCCCATGATTCTTTCGTCTTGCGGTTAAGTTAATTTTTTTTCAATTTTTTTTTTCTTCTTCTGCTAAATTTTTTAAACTTTTACCCTTTCTTTTTTAACATTTTTAACTAGTTTATCTAATATATATATTGTCTTTCTTTTTTATATTTTTTATTTCTTTTCTTTTTTAATTTTTTTCTTTTTTTTTCTGAACCACATGTTATCCCCTTTTTCCCCCCCTACGATTTGGGGTCTCTTCTGATTTCGTTAAAGCACATTTTTCTGGGGTCTTTGCCACCCTTTTAGTATTTTACTTCCTCCTTCATATACTCTTATCTGGACAAAATGACAAGGCAGAAAAATTCACCACAAAAAAAAGAACAAGAGGCAGTACCGAAGGCTAGGGACCTAATCAATACAGACATTAGTAATATGACAGATCTAGAGTTCAGAATGACGATTCTTAAGGTTCTAGCCAGGCTTGAAAAAGGCATGGAAGGTATTAGAGAAACCCTCTCTGGAGATATAAAAGCACTTTCTGGAGAAATAAAAGAACTAAAATCTAACCAAGTTGAAATCAAAAAAGCTATTAATGAGGTGCAATGAAAAATGGAGGCTCTCACTGCTAGGATAAATGAGGCAGAAGAAAGAATTAGAGATACAGAAGACCAAATGACAGAGAATAAAGAAGCTGAGCAAAAGAGGGACAACAGCTACTGGACCACGAGGGGAGAATTTGAGAGATAAGTGACACCATAAGACACAACAACATTAGAATAATTGGGATTCCAGTAGAAGAAAAAAGAGAGAGGGGAGCAGAAGGTCTATTGGAGAGAATTATTGGAGAGAATTTCCCTAATATGGCAAAGGGAACAAGCATCAAAATCCAGGAGATGCAGAGAACCCCCCTCAAAATCAACAAGAATAGGTCCACACCCCGTCACCTAATAGTAAAATTTACAAGTCTTAGTGACAAAGAGAAAATCCTGAAAGCAGCCCGGGAAAAGAAGTCTATAACATACAATGGTAAAAATATTAGATTGGCAGCAGACTTATCCACAGAGACCTAGCAGGCCAGGAAAAACTGGCATGATATATTCAGAGCACCAAACGAGAAAAACATGCAGCCAAGAATACTGTATCCAGCTAGGCTATCATTGAAAATAGAAGGAGAGATAAAAAGCTTCCAGGACAAACAAAAACTGAAAGAATTTGCAAACACCAAACCAGCTCTACAGGAAATATTGGAAGGGGTCCTCTAAGCAAAGAGAAAGCCTAAAAATAGTAGATCAGAAAGGTACAGAGACAATATACAGTAACAGTCACCTCACAGGCAATACAATGGCACTAAATTCATATCTCTCAATAGTTATCCTGAATGTTAATGGGCTAAATGCCCCAATCAAAAGACACAGGGTATCAGAATGGATAAAAAAACAAAACCCATCAGTATGTTGCCTACAAGAAACTCATTTTAGACGTGAAGACACCTCCAGATTTAAAGTGAGGGGGTGGTGGAAAACAATTTACCATGCTAATGGGCATCAGAAGAAAGCTGGGGTGGCAATCCTTATATCAGATCAATTAGATTTTAAGCCAAAAACTATAATAAGAGATGAGGAAGGACACTATATCCTATTCAAAGGGTCTGTCCAACAAGAAGATCTAACAATTTTAAATATCTATGCCCCTAACGTGGGAGCCTCCAACTATATAAGCCAATTAATAGCAAAATCAAAGAAACACATCAATAATAATACAATGATAGTAAGGGACTTTAACACTCCCCTCACTGAAATGGACAGATCATCCAAACAAAAGATCAACAAGGAAATAAAGGCCTTAAATGACACACTGGACCAGATGGACATCACAGACATATTCAGAACATTTCATCCCAAAGCAACAGAATACACATTCTTCTCTAGTGCACATGGAACCTTCTCCAGAATAGATCACATCCTGGGTCACAAATCAGGTCTCAACTGGTATCAAAAGATTAGATCATTCCCTGCATATTTTCAGACCACAATGCTCTGAAGCTAGAACTCAATCACAAGAGGAAAGCTGGAAAGAACCCAAATACATGGAGACTAAACAGCATCCTTCTAAAGAATGAATGGGTCAACCAGGAAATTAAAGAAGAATTGAAGAAATTCATGGAAACAAATGATAATGAAAACACAACGGTTCAAAATCTGTGGGATGCAGTAAAGGCAGTCCTGAGAGGAAAATATATAGCGGTACGAGCCTTTCTCAAGAAACAAGAAAGGTCCCAAGTACACAACCTAACCCTACACCTAAGGGAGCTGGAGAAAAAACAAGAAAGAAACCCTAAACCCAGCAGGAGAAGAGAAATCATAAAGATCAGAGCAGAAATCAATGAAATAGAAACAAACAAACAAAAAAAAAACAATAGAACAAATCAACGAAACTAGGAGCTAGCTGGTTCTTTGAAAGAATCAATAAGATTGATAAACCCCTGGCCAGACTCATCAAAAAGAAAAGAGAAAGGACCCAAATAAATAAAATCATGAATGAAAGAGGAGAGATCACAACTAACACCAAAGAAATACAGACAATTATAAGAACATACTATGAGCAACTCTATGCCAACAAATTTGACAATCTGGAAGAAATGGATGCATTCCTAGAGACATATAAACTACCACAACTGAACCAGGAAGAAACAGAAAGCCTGAACAGGCCCATAACCAGTAAGGAGATTGAAATAGTCATCAAAAATCTCTAAACAAACAAAAGCCCAGGGCCAGATGTCTTCCCAGGGGAATTCTACCAAACATTTAAAGAATAACTAATTCCTATTCTCCTGAAACTGTTCCAAAAAAATAGAAATGGAAGGAAAACTTCCAAACTCATTTTATGAGGCCAGCATCACCTTGACCCCAAAACCAGATAAGGATCCCATCAAAAAAGAGAACTACAGACCAATATCCTTGATGAACACAGGTGCAAAAATTCTCACCAAAATACTAGCCAATAAGATCCAACAGCACATTAAAAGGATTATTCACCACGACCAAGTGGGATTTATTCCAGGGCTACAAGGTTGGTTCAACATCCGCAAATCAATCAATGTGATACAACACATTAATAAAAGAAAGAACAAGAACCATATGATACTCTCAATAGATGCTGAAAAAGCATTTGACAAAGTACAGTATTCCTTCCTGATCAAAACTCTTCAAAGTGTAGGGATAGAGGGCACATACATCAATATTATCAAAGCGATCTATGAAAAACCCACTGCAAATATCATTCTCAATGGAGAAAAACTGAAAGCTTTTCCGCTAAGGTTAGGAACACGGCAGGGCTGTCCATTATCACCACTGCTATTCAACATAGTACTAGAAGTCCTAGCCTCAGCAATCACACAATAAAAAGAATTTAAAGGCATCCAAATAGGCAAAGAAGAAGTCAAACTACCACTCTTCGCAGATGATATGATACTATATGCGGAAAACCCAAAAGACTCCACTCCAAAACTGCTAGAACTTGTACAGAAATTCAGTAAAGTGTCAGGATATAAAATCAATGCACAGAAATCAGTTGCATTTCTCTACACCAACAACCAGACAGAAGAAAGAGAAATTAAGGAGTCAATCCCATTTACAATTGCACCCAAATCTATAAGATACCTAGGAATAAACCTAACCAAAGAGGCCAAGAATCTATACTCAGAAAACTATAAAGTACTCATGAAAGAAATTGAGGAAGATACGAAGAAATGGAAAAATGTTCCATGCTCCTGGATTGGAAGAATAAATATTGTGAAAATGTCTATGCTACCTAAAGCAATCTACACATTTAATGCTATCCCTATCAAAATACCACCCATTTTTTTTTCAAAAAAATGCAACAAATAATCCTAAAATGTATATGGAACCAGAAAAGACCTCGAATAGCCAAAGGAATATTGAAAAAGAAAGCCAAAGTTGGTGGCATCACAATTCTGGACTTCAAGCTCTATTACAAAGCTGTCATCATCAAGACAGCATGGTACTGGCACAAAAACAGACACATAGATCAGTGGAACAGAATAGAGAGCCCAGAAATAGACCCTCAACTCTATGGTCAACTAATCTTTGACAAAGCAGGAAAGAATGTCCAATGGAAAAAAGACAGCCTCTTCAATAAATGGTGCTGGGAAAATTGGACAGCCACATGCAGAAAAATGAAATTGGACCACTTCCTTACACCACACACGAAAATAGACTCCAAATGGATGAAGGACCTCAATGTGAGAAAGGAATCCATCAAAATCCTTGAGGAGAACGCAGGCAGCAACATCTTTGACCTCAGCCACAGCAACATCTTCCTAGGAACACTGGCAAAGGCAAGAGAAGCAAGGGCAAAAATGAACTATTGGGATTTCATCAAGATCAAAAGCTTTTGCACAGCTAGGAAACAATTAACAAAACCAAAAGACAACTGACAGAATGGGAGAAGATATTTGCAAACAACATATCCGATAAAGGGCTAGTGTCCAAAATCTATAAGGAACTTAGCAAACTCAACACCCAAAGAACAAACAATCCTATCAAGAAATGGGCAGAGGACATGAACAGACATTTCTGCAAAGAAGACATCCAGATGGCCAACAGACACATGAAAAAGTGCTCCATGTCACTCGGCATCAGGGAAATACAAATCAAAACCACAATGAGATATCACCTCACACCAGTCAGAATGGCTAAAATTAACAAGTCAGGAAATGACAGATGCTGGCGAGGATGCGGAGAAAGGGGAACCCTCCTCCACTGTTGGTGGGAATGCAAGCTGGTGCAACCACTCTGGAAAACAGCATGGAGGTTCCTCAAAAGGTTGAAAATAGAACTACCCTATGACCCAGAAATTGCACTATTCGGTATTTACCCTAAAGATACAAACCTAGTGATCCGAAAGGGCACATGCACCCGAATGTTTATAGCAGCGATGTCTACAATAGCCAAACTCTGGAAAGAACCTAGATGTCCATCAACAGATGAATGGATAAAGAAAAGGTGGTATATATACACAATGGAATACTATGCAGCCATCAAAAGAAATGAAATCTTGCCATTTGTGACGACGTGGATGGAACTAGAGGGTATCATGCTTAGTGAAATAAGTCAATCGGAGAAAGACAACTATCATATGATCTCCCTGATATGAGGACATGGAGATGCAACATGGGGGGTTAGGGGGATAGGGGAAGAATAAATGAAACGAGATGGGATTGGGAGGGAGACAAACCATAAGTGACTCTTAATCTCACAAAACAAACTGAGGGTTGCTGCCGGGGAGGGGGGGTGTTGGGAGATGGGGAGTGGGGTTATGGACACTGGGAAGGTATGTGCTATGGTGAGTGCTGTGAAGTGTGTAAACCTAGCGAGTCACAGACCTGTACCCCTGGGAATAAAAATACATTATATGTTTATAAAAAATAAGAAATAAATAAAAAATTTTAAAAAAAGAAAACAGATCATAAGTGGTTCTATACAGAAATATGTGCTTCTGGTTCTCTATAGTTTGTATAAACAAAGTATTTTTCACTGCAAAAAAAAAAAAATGAAGACATGCCACAGACTGGGAGAAAACATTTGCATAGCACATATCTAATAAAAGACTTTCAGCCACAATATTGAAAAGAACTCTCAAAACTCAATTAGAAAACAAACCACCCAATTAGATTATAAACAAAAGATTTGAATAGGCACTACCAAAGAAGATGTATATATGCCAAATAGTGCATGAAAAAAGAAATGCCCACATCATTAGGCATTAAGTAAATGCAAATTAAAACTATAGTGAGATACCACTACACACCTATTATAATGCCTAATATTAATGACTAATTATACTAAATGTTTTTGAGCATGTGGAGAAATTGGATTTCTCCTGGACTGCTGGTCAGAACATCTAATTTCCACTTTGGAAAAGAGTTCAATAGCTTCTTAAAAAAATAATCCACCCCTTTTCTTGCTAGTATTTACCTAAGAAAAGGAAAGCATACATCTAGACAAAGCCTTGTATGAGAATGTTCGGAGCAGCTTTATTTTTTACAGGCAAATACTGAGAACAAGTACCCATCTGCAGGCTAATAGCTAAACAAAGTTTAGCATACCCATATAATAAAATACTACTCAGCAATAAAAAAGATAAACCATTAAAAAAATCAACATAAATGAATCTTAGAATAATTATGCTGACTAAAACTAGCTAAACCAAAAGCAAACAAGCAAAAAGGAATGTGTGGTAAATGAAACCCTAGAAAAT